>NC_134134.1:1953333-2572777 GCF_040939455.1 Microcebus murinus
TCACAACATTAGGTCTTCTTCCGTTGAAGAAGAACATATTCAAGAGTGTGTTGTTTATTTTCCTATATTTGTAAATTTTTCTGTGTTTCTTCTATTATTTATTTTCAGTTTCATTCCATTCTAGTCAAAAATTAAAGTGAGTAAAATTTCAATTTTCTAAAATTGGTTAAGACTTGTGGCTGAACAGGTAGTTTTTTAGGAAGAACGTTTTATGAGCTATCAATGAGATTGTATATTCTACTATTATTCTGTAGAGTGTTTCCAATATATCTGTTAGGCCTAATTGCTCTGTAGTGTTTTCAAATCTTTTGTTTTCTTATTAATAATTGACTGGTTTTATTATTATTGAAAGTGGAATAGAATATCAAAGTAACGTATTATTTTGTTGTCTATTTCTTGCTTCATTTCTGTCAATGCTTTATAAAAATATATTTGATAACCTTGATGTGAGATAAAGATAGATATCATATAAATGTATTATTGTCATAGGCCCTCTGTGAATGACAACTTTTTATATTTATTGCCCTTTTTTCTCTTGTGACAGTTTTGACTTAAATTATATTTTAAAAATCATAACGTTTTTTACTTCAAAATAATGTACTATATAATAGTACATTATATAGTTAATATAATATAATATAATAATATAATTTTGAACTCCTCTGCTCTTAGATGCTAAATGTTTTTCTGATATATCTTGCTATATCCTTCCAGTTATAGTCCATTGTTCTCACCAGGATTTAAGTCAAGTCGCTTTAGATAGAATATAGTTGGATTTTTTTTTAACTCTTTATTTAACTGTGCCTTCTGACTGGAAAAACTAGTACATATAATTTACGTAATTTTCTCAAAGGAAGGACTTACAATTTATCTTATGTTAATTGTTGTATATAACTTTTGTCACTGTCTTTTCTTTCTTTCCTCTCCTTCTGTCCTGCATTGTGCCTCACTGATTTTTAGCATATTTTGTTTCTTTGCCTAGCTTCCTTTTATCTCTATAAACATTTTTTTCTGATGTTCACTGTGAGAACTACATAAAATCTTTTGAACGTACTACTTATGTTAAATGAATAACTACTTCAGTTGCATATAAAAATTCTTAATCTTTATATCTTCCCTCACCTTTATGATATCAATGTCAATAATTATGTCTTTTTATATTGTATAGAAATTAACACATGACAATGATCCTTTTTTTATTTTGCCTTTCAAATTTTTTAGCATAATTAAATATTTTGCACCATCATTATGATAATGCAGAATTTTATTCTTAATATGTGCATATTTTTCTCAGAGAGTTATGTAGTTGTCAAGGGAGGTGGAAACCAGCCTTTGGAAAGGCCACAAAAAACACATGTGTGGACATGTGCCCATAGTTTCATTCTCTTTTGAAAGGGAATCCAGGAGATGGGATTTTACTACTAAAGTGATAACTCAGTGTCAGCATGGAGGAAGGGCTTTGGTGGGTAAATGCAACAAAGTTTCCTTCCCCTTCCTGTGGTTCTTGGTGTTTTTCTCAATTGGGGTTCTATGAACTATTAGCAGTTATGATTTCTAAAAGAATCATGGTTGCAAGTATATTTTTAAGATCATACATCTATGATGCAAGTAAGACCATGATATTCATTGTGCTTTCTTGCTAATGTTCTTTCTACAGTTTTATATATTCAAATTGTGAAATATATTCACCTGAGTCTGGTTAGTGAGATACTTTGTTATTTTCATTTCTTTCAGAACTATCTCACTATTGCAGCAAAGACCTGTTACCAGAACAGGGCATAAACGACCCCTTTCAGAAATCAATAATGAGACTATATGGAAGCTCTGGCCTTGAAAATACACACTTAAGAAGAGACTGGGAGTGTGTGGGTGAGTGTAAGAGGCAGAAAGTATGTTCTGATGGTCTTACCCAATGTTTGTCAACTTGTCATAGAAAAATCTTCAAAAGTGACAAATGTATAAAAGTCTTTAGCAAATCATCAAACCTAAATAGAAACAAGACAAGACATACTGGAGAGAAAAGTTCCAAACTTAAAGAATGTAGCAAAACTTTTAACCACAGCTCTAATGTTTCTGGACATAGAAAAATTCTTACCACAGAGAAATCCTACAAGTGTGAAGAATGTGGAAAACCTTTTAACTGTTGCTCAAAACTTATTATACATAGGAGAATTCACACTGGAGAGAAACCCTACAAATGTGAAGAATGTGGTAAAGCCTTTACCCAGTCCATACACCTTACTCAACATAAAAGAATCCATACTGGAGAGAAACCCTACAAATGTGAAGAATGTGACAAAGCCTTTATCCAGTTCTCAATCCTTAGTCAACATAAAAGAATTCATACTGGAGAGAAACCCTACAAATGTGAAGAATGTGGCAAAGCCTTTAAATGGTCCTCAACCCTTATTCTACATAAAAGAATTCATACTGGAGAGAAACCCTACAAATGTGAAGAATGTGGTAAAGCCTTTAACCAGTCCTCAATCCTTACTCGACATAAAAAAATTCATACTGGAGAGAAACCCTACAAATGTGAAGAATGTGACAAAGCCTTTAACCGGTCCTCAAACCTTACTCAACATAAAAGAATTCATACTAGAGAGAAACTCTACAAATGTGAAGAATGTGGCAAAGCCTTTAACTGTTCCTCAACCCTTATTCTACATAATAGAATTCATACCGGAGAGAAACCCTACAAATGTGAAGAATGTGGCAAAGCCTTTAACTGTTCCTCAACCCTTATTCTACATAATAGAATTCATACTGGAGAGAAACCCTACAAATGTGAAGAATGTGGCAAAGCCTTTAACCAGTCCTCAATCCTTACTCGACATAAAAGAATTCATACTGGAGAGAAACCCTACAAATGTGAAGAATGTGGCAAAGCCTTTACCCAGTGTTCAGGCCTTACTCAACATAAAAGAATTCATACTGGAGAGAAACCCTAAAATGTTGTAGAATGTGGCAAAGGCTTTATCCAGCTCCGAGACTTCACTCTACATAAATGAATCCATACAGGAGAGAAACCATAGAAATGTGAGAAATGTGGCAAAGCATTTTCCCAGTGCTCACACCTTAATCTTCATAGAAGAATGCATAACAGAGAAAAATTCCATGAACGTGAGAATTGTGGCAAAGTCTTTAATAACTGCTCGCATTTTATTCAACACCAAATAAATTATACTAGATAAAAGTGAGATAAATGTAATGAGTATGGAAGTGCTTTCCCTAAGTATTAGCTTTAAAATGCACAACAGTACTTAAAGTAAACAATCATAATGTAGAGTGCTGACAATACCTTTTGTTACAACAGAGATCTTATTGGACATGGGAGAACTTACACTGAAAAAAATGCTCCAATATTTTCCCCAACATTGCTCAACATCACAAAAATTTTAAGAGATAGACACCTTACAAATATAATGAATGTGAAAAAATATTTATGCAAAAGATATACCTTAGAGAACCACAAAGAATTGATAGTTAAAATTACTCTACAGATATAATGAATTTCAGAACACATTTAACGAAGAATCAAGTCTAAACAAATATCAGAGGATTCACAGTGCAATACACTAATGCACTAACACATTCACAGATTTCTTTAAACCAGGTTGTTGATTATAGAGTACTACCCAGTTAAAATAGTTAGTTGATTTACTTGTATGTCAGCTTTAAAAAGAGAGAGATTTTGTGAGAGTTATAATTACATGTAAAATATACTTTCTGGTCAGGGTGGGGTAAAAATATAAAAAGATATAATTTTTTCCCTTTTTGACAAGCAAATATTAATGTTATTCAACTTTAAAAACAGTAGATGGTATGCTTTCATTCTTAGTGTGTATGTGAATGTCTGTGGTTAATGATAGCTACATTGCATTTATTAGTAGTCTTTGTGTATTCAATAGGCATTATTCATGTACTTTTCCATGGGAAATTAAAATCACTGAAATGTAAGATTTATGAAGTGGAGAGGTACTATGGATTTTTCTTATAACAAACAGTATCTCAAGTGATGTATGATGTGGGTATACAGGCTAATATTCTTCTCATTATAATCAGAAGAAAAATTACAATATTAAAAATAACTTGTTTTAATATTATACATTATGATAGATAATAAAATCAAATGAAATTTAGAATATTTTTAGATAACATGTAAACTTAATTTGTTTCATTAAATTAAAAATAATTTTAATGTGTCAAACATGTTGTAGATTGAACGAAGTGTTATTTTTGCACCAACTTTAACCTATCCAATGTTACTCAAAGTTGGAGATAATGTGTTGTAAAAATGTACTGTGGGGTTACAGAGTAAAAATACATCACTTGTGATCCTTTTTATCAGTGTCTCTACTTTGAAGAATAATGTTCCCGAAGCTCTTTTTCATTATATTTATAATTATATTGTTACTATAATGCTTATAATAAAGATTTTTGTACTTAATGAAAAGCCATACATTTCTTAACACAGCATGACTACTTATTACATTCTATCCTACATTTTTCTTTAAGTTGCAAAATTATCTCCTCCTGCAATAACTTCAGACACATGTATTTTATTTGAAATTAACCAATTACCAAAAACAGAAAGTCTCACTGATAACCAAGTAAGTTTAGGATGCACCGTTTATGACAAATAGGGCTGTCCGGGCTTCTTCCTTCTTTGTTCACAGAAAATTATTATCTAGATAACATGTATGTAAAAGGATTTGCGTAGCTATGTCCAGTAACAACTTTATGTTGTGCCTTTGAAATGTCTCAGTGGATTGGCACTGTGCACATCACATTCTGCTTTAATTGAGTGATAAGAGGGTTTTTTTTTCAATTCTCTTTTAACTTTGTGGATAGGTTTTCTGAGTTGGAGACTCTTTACTTTTAATATCTACTGAACACTTTCCAGAATTAAAAATGCAACATAAACATAAAATGTGCCCACCACTTCTAAATTAGAAGGGCTTTGGACACTAGATTCCTTCTTGGGCTTCCAGTCTGTAACCGGCAAGTCTGCAGCACAGAGCTTCACTGTCCCCACATTTGCAAACAGTAAGTTCTCTAGGCCTTTTTGGTGTCTACTGTCCCTCCAGAGCATACTTAGACCAGATTCCTGTCAATACCCTCTCATAGGATAAAAATCAGTAGTTCTATCCTTTTTCTAAATGCATCTCACATCTTTAGAACTGAAATGGATTCAGAGACCATGGGGCTCAGACAGAAATGGGAACAAGTTACTGTGCACTGTGTGTGACACATAAACTCCCTTTCTGCTTTCTGTTTTGCCCAAATGCCAGGAAGTGTGCATGAGTGCTACTGAATCCATGCCTCTTTAGAGACCTAAATCTGCAGATTTGAATTCTGAATGAAAGGTCCAAGGTTCCTCAAGATGCATTAGACAGGTTCCAAAGAGGAAATTTTCTTCCTGTTTTCCTTCCCTCTCTGTAAAAGCAAAGAATACACAAGTGTATACACACGTTGTATACACATGTTGTGTATCCTTTGCTTTTACAGAGGGAAGGAAACTAGACTTGGCCTCAACCGAGAATTCCCAACACAGGGACATACTCTGGAATAGGGATGTACCAAAAACTCAGGGGAGACATATGCTGCAGTGTTAGAGATCAACATGGACTTGTAAGTTGAGTTTGAAAAAACCTTTTTGGGGTGAGTGTAGACAATTTTCTAGATCTTCTGTAATGTCGTATTATAATGTCTTGTATTATAATGTCTTGTGTAATGTCATATTATAATTGTGTTAGAGGAATAGAAAGGCTGGCACCACATCTAAATTTTTCTGTAAATTATTGGACACTTACTACTCACCTTTTCTGGCACAGCAAGGATTAAATCACACAATGTAAAGGCTTCTTTACAGTGCAACATACTATACTTCTGAGCACATAGCACATGCTCAGTAGACATTGCATTATGCTGCTCTTCACTTTGGAAATTAAGTATATGTTGTGATGAGTGTAGGGCAAAAGGCAGTAGGTATGCTGTGCTTGCTGTCTCTACCTGAGTTCCAATAATAATGGATCTAGATTGAACAACATCACCCCTAAAAGGGGACATGTCAAAGAACCCAATTAATATACCCCTTTCACACCACCAGACCACATTTCTTAGAGTGAGGCCCACAGTACCACATGATTTATATTCACAGTGATGTTTCAGAGACAATTTTAAGATAATTACCTCTCAGCCCAGGCTATCAGTTAGGATAACCTGGCTAGATTGAAGAAACACCATCACCTGCCTGTTGGGCTGGGTGGGAACATCCATGTGGTTTTAATTGAGCCCCACAAAATTCTAATTTGATACCAGCGTCAAGCATTAGGACTTCTGCATATATTCTTGTGAATTGAGTTTAGCCTTTGTTCTAGAGGGAAGTCACAGGTTCTGCTCTCTTGGGTTTGGTAGAGGCAGATCAGTTTGGTCCAGATTCCCATTCCAGTAGCAGAATCTCCTGGCACCTGTAGCAGGGGGAGGTAACCAGAAGAAAAGACAGAAGAACCTCACTTTTGGTCTCCATAAAGGAGCTGATCATAGCTGAATCTTTTCTATGACTAAGAACAAGTGAGTGTAGCCTTACTGCATTTTATGTTCCTCCGCTTGTGAATATTGTGGAAACAAGGGAACTAATATTGCTGACTCCTTTAAGTGTAGTCTGAAGATTTAATTATAATTGTTCTACACAATCTCACCTGAAAAGGAATTTCAGAGTAGAAGAAGAGGGAGAAGAAATGGCTGGTTTTCAGGTAACTGTGTCCTAATTTAGGGGTTGTGTCTACTCTTTCTCCTAGAAAGTCATGTAGAACTTTAGTTTTTTGAACTTGTAAAATTTACTTCTTTACTTCTGATGTATATGCCTAAAAAGTTTTGTAACTACATGTTTTTCTTTATTCTTATGATAGTCAAGGAACTCTGGAAAATCCTTCCTCCCTATACAACAGAACCTGCTCTATATTCTCTCCCACAAGCTTCTTACTACAATAACCAAGTTTCATAAGAACTGTATGACATGTAATATTGAAAATGTTCCCATTGTGACAGGTCAAGATAGAATAGTGTGAATGTCTGAGATTTGTCCTGGGGATGGAATAGAGTCTTTGGATTTCAGTGAGGAAGAGAAACATGTACTCTCAATGTTTGATCTGGATGCTTCATTAGCTCTACATAAAATATCATTAGGACAATTTAGAAAGAGGATAGCATTGATTGAAAAGAATAATTATGGAGAAAAGAGAAAATAGAAGAGTTGCTCTGTATGATGCTAAAGTATTTACATACATTATTAAAGATAACAAAATATAGGAAATATCTGTATCTGAAATTTGCATAAATTGATGATTCTTCATGGTTACATATTGTTGGCCACTACCATCCCAGCAGTGATTTGTGTCCTCCTCTTTGCAACGGTGCCTAGCACCAATGTGTGCAGCTAAAGTTATGTTAATTTCATTCACTTGCTTAAGATGCTCTCTGACAGATTCATCCAATATAAAATTAATTGTTTTTTTTTTTCTTTATTGTTAAGTGTCTTGTGGAGATTTACTGACTGATGTGCATGAGCCATCATATTAAATCCGGAAGCTCTAATTTCTTCTTATAGCTTGCTTTGAAAAATGAGGGCTATTATCTGTGTTCTGTTCAGATGAACTGAGATAAATTCAAAGTCTACCACTTACTGGATATTGACAAAATACTCTCCTTAGGCAAGAAGCATTGTAATCAGTAGTTATATTATGTGACATGCTGAGATTCAGACCACACACCATATCTACTGAATCACAGTCTGTATTTTAAAAAAAATCTCCATTCTTTATTGCACTGATCAAAATTATGTGATGCTTTCTAAATCTCTATGTTTCCCTATATGAGAAATATGCACAATTTATTGATATGATGTAAATGTAGCACCCATAAATTTATATTACTGTAGTGAGGCCCTTAATTTTGTATTAAATACTTTATCATCCAAATCAATCATATGCACACAGTTTCATACATCTTTTCTGATCCTCTTTCCTGTGAATAAGAGAATATGTTCAAGAATATCAATATGCTAAAAAATATCTTATTGGATAAGTATAGTCACTCATATGTCAGAAACAGTTCTCATAACTTATTTTCCTTGTAGTCAAATTAAGAACTCTCTCTATGGCCACTTGGGAAATATGTGTCTTCTTACAGGAGATGGTAACATTCCAGGATGTGGCTGTAGAATTCTCTCCAGAGGAGTGGGCATGCCTTGACAATGCTCAGCGGAATTTGTATAGGGATGTGATGTTGGAGAACTATGGAAACCTGGTCTCCCTTGGTGAGGATCACTTATGTACAGAATTCTTATTCCACATTAAAGTCATTAATTTATTTTTGTAGGTAGTTTCTTAAAAGTTTCTACTTTATATGAATGAATTGTATATCCCTGCTTGTAAAGAAAATTTGAAGTTTTTGGTGTACAAAATGAAATCATTAGATGTCTCATGTTATCTTGACATTTCCTTTTCTTGGGCTGATACGTATATTTCACACTAGATTAGTAGTTACTCTAGAAATCAGGGTATATAGTTCTTGCCTGCAAGTTAGACTAGAATTTCCACCTCTTATTTATTTGGTGCTAGTGGGAATTGGTGCTCTAGTCATAAATTAGAAATAATTTTTTTTATCATTATACAAGGTCTGTGAGAAAACAATAACTTGCAAAGGAATAGTAGAATATCCTATAATGTTCTCTCTGCTAAGGATAGTACTGCATTAGTAATTGGAAAGACTTCAGCAAGAGTCATGTGAATTTTTTTTTTTTTTTTTATAAAACAGGTCTTGTTGTCTCAAAGCCAGAGCTGATCACATGTCTGGAGCAAAGGATACAGCCCTGGATTATGAAGAAAGAGGAAACAACAGCCAAATATCCAGGTAGGTGTGATTCAGTGAAGCAGATAACAAATGTTTGAGAGGTAAAGCTCAAGGAGGAAGGCAGATATTAAAAAGTGGCTTGGAATATTCTGCTGTGTTGGCAATGATTTTTAGAAGCCTGTGTATGTTTCTCTTTAACTTACAGAAGGACATCTTCTGTCCCATGCTCTTAAACTCTCTACAAAGTCTACCCATGCACTGATTTTCCTTAGAATTCAGTAAGAGCCAAACTTCTTGTCATGACTTATAAGGGACTCTATTATCTGTCTGTATTTCTATTGCATGTGGGGATATGAGAATATCTGTACATATTTTGAAGACCTCTACATTAAATCATCTTTTGACAGAGTTTTGCTCTACTGCCCCTTCTGGAGTATAGTGGCTGATCATAGCTCACGGCAACCTCAAACTTCTGTGCTCCAGGGATCCTACTACTTTAGTCTTCTAAGTAGCTAGGACTAACTATGTTCAGGAGTTACCATTGCAAGCTATTTTTTTGTTATTAATAGTTTTTTTTTTTTTAAATGGAGTCTCCTTATGTTGCTTGGGCTGGTTTCAAGATTCTGGCCTCAAGTGTTCCTCTTTCCTTGGCCTCCCAAAGTGCTGGGATTATAAGTGTGATCCACCATTCCCAGCTCCATGTTTTAAGTTCCTTTTGTTGCCTCATAACTGTAATTTATAAAGTGGAATATTAGAGATATTAGGATTTGTTTCAGTCATGCTAGAAACACTAGGGACAGATGTTCATATTGTCTGCATCATAATTTCCAATTCCAAGGTTTCAGAGGCAATCCTACAGAAATTCAGACTCATTAATTTTATACAAATACATAGCCTCTTCCTAAACATAAGAAAATCTAATGTTATTTCCCTTCTAAATATCCTTTTTTCTAGTAGAAAATAAGAGTAAAATTACAACTTTTTTAGACCATAGTTTCCAAGCAGTAATATAGTTTATTTTGCATACTCACCTCATAGAATTCTTAAACATACTGTCCCATTGAGTGCTTCAAATTGCTAAATATGTTTATAATCACAATTGATACATAATATTTTGATAACTTATATTTTGTAATTTTCCCCTAATTAGTATCATCAGGAATGTGTGATTCCTATGTGCATATGTGTGCGTATATATGTGTGTGTGTGTGTGTGTGTATTTGTGTGTGTGGTGTGTGTGTCTAACAGGTGTACTTTTACACAAATAAGAATTGTATAACTGTATACATTTATTTTTTATGCAGTAATGATTTGATGTGTGTATACATTGTAAAATAACAGAGTTAAAGTGATAAACATATCCATCATCTCTCACATTTATAATTTATTTATAGTGAGAACATTTACTTATAGTGAGGTCTATGTTATTAACAAGTTTCATGTAGATAAATTATTTTTAATAACTGTAACCATGATGCTGTGCATTAGTTCTCCAAGAATTATAACTAAAAGTTATTTCCCTTAAACATCTGCCCACTTTTCTTGCCTCTGCACTCTGGAAACCAAGGTTGTACTATTTATTTTTATAAGTTCAACTTTTTTATATTACCTATAGCAGTATTTATGTTTCTGGGAATGGCTTATTTTACTTAGCATAATCCCTACCATGTCCATACATGTTGTTGAAATGGCAGGATATTTATCATTTTTATGACTTAATAATATTCTATTGTATGTGTTTGTATACTCATTTTTTAGCCTTTTCATCATAAACAGTCATTTAGTTTGTTTCCATTTTATTGGCACATGTGCATAATGCTGTGATATACATGGAGGTGCAGAATCTTCCTAAGATACTGATTTTACATCTTTGGTTATACTCATAAGTAGAATTGATGGATGATAAGGCTATTCTCTTTTTTACAATTGTTAATGAATCTCTATGATGACAGTACCAATTTACAATCAATAACAGTGTACAGGGATTGCTTTCCTGCACACTCTTGCCCACACTTGTTATGTCTCTTCTTTTGGACATTACCCATATTAACAGTTGGGAGGGTATACCTTAACAAAATTTTGACTTGTGTTTGCATGACGTTGTAGTGATGCTGAGTTTTTCTTCATGTTGCTTATTATAAACTTGTAGGTTTTCTGTGAGAAAAATCTACACAATATTTTTCTTGTTTTTGATTGGGTAATGATGTTGAAGATAATATTGTTTTTGCTTTTGATTAATAGGAGTTTCCTTTATATTTTGGGCATTAACATATTATAGAATATAAAGTGTGAAAATATTTTCTCCTATCTTAAGTTTTCTTATTTTTTTCTTTTCCTTGCTGTACAGAGGATTTGAACTTTGATTCAGCTCACATTTTTTATATTTTTTCCAGTGCTTATTTTGTCATATATATCCCCCCCAAAGAAAAACAAAAAACAAAAAACAAAATTTCAAGACATATATCATGGTTGTCCCATATTTCTTCTTTTCACTTATGCTTCTTTTAAAGAAACATTACAGTTTTAAGTGTACCATTTAAATATTTAATACATCTCAAGTTAGTTTTGGTGTATCATGTAAGAAAAAATAGTCTACTTTTATTAATTTGTTTGTGGGTATCCAGTTTTCCAGCACCAAGCATTGAAGACACCATACTTCCTACATTCACATTGCTAGTGCCATAGATAAAGATTAGTTACCTTATATGTTTCCGTTAATTTCTGAGCTCTCCATTCTCTTCCTTTTCTTTTTGTGCTTTTTTAATACTCATATTTTGTTGTTTTTATTACTGTCATCTTGACATACACTTAAAAATCATAAAGTGTGATGCCAGAACCTTTTCTCTTCTTTCTAAACATTGTTTTGGCTCATCAAAGTATTTGTGATATGCTACAAATATTAGGAATTTTTTTGTTGATACTATGTGTAATACCACTAGAATTTTGATAGGGAGTGGATTGAATGTATGCATTGTTTTGGATAATATCTTTCTATTTACTCATGTCTTATTCAATTTCCTTTATTAATATCTTCTAGTAGTGAGTGCAAAGGATCTTTTTTACCATTTGGTTAAATGTATATCTTAGAAATCTATTATCTTGATGCTATTGTAATTGACAGTGTTTTCTTTACTTAATGGATAGTTTGCTAGTGTATAGAAAAACAACTGATATTTGTATGTAAATTTTATGTCCTGTGAATAGCTGAGTTGTTTTACTACTTTACAATTTTTTTTCTATCTTCTTTATGGCTTTTGATATATAAGATAATGTCATCTGCAAACAGTGTTAGTTTTACTCTTCTGTTTATAATTTGAGTGGATTCTTCTTATGTTGTTGCCTAAAATTTCTGATTAGATCTTGTAGTAATATGATAAAATAGATGTGTTAAGAGTCGTTGCATATTATCTTTATATTGGTATCTGTGCATGTGAAGGATTACTTTTCCAGTTTTTATGAAGTGATTTTGGAAGGTAAAGATGTTTTCTTTAGGGTTCTGGGTTTTCAATGGATAGTTGCTGTAGCTCGGTAACAAGACTGCCCCTTGCTCTGCAGTGGAGTCTGCGTTTGGTGTGCTAGTTCTGAAGCACTTGGGCAATTTTCAATCCTCTCTTGTTTCTGGGTAAACTGCATTCCTTCAGGAGTTTGATCTGTATGACACCAATTAGGGCCTGGTTGTATAGTGACTCTGCATATGGTGGGGCTGATACCAGCTGTGTGGGTGGGTGTGGCTGCCAATGAGTACCTTGGAAGTTACCCTTCAGTTCACCATGTGGATCTACATACTAAAAAAACTGGACATGGACTGTAGTTGAGACTGCTGTAGCAGAGTCACAGGTCTGCTTCCCAGATGATAGCAAGACCAAGTAATACAGGCCTGCCTTCATGGCTGCACATAGGTGTGTCTCTCCTAAAGTCACTGGATGAGCAGTACCACTCCAACTTTGTCACAGGGAACCATTGGAACCTCTGCGCATTCCTGATGGTTGACTCATGTTATAGTCTGTAGTGAGGACAAGGAGTCCTTAATTTTGCCAAGTGGATGAGAACCTGAATATTGAAAATGACTTCCTAGATCTGTGGTACCTCTACGGTTTAATGACCATCCATTTAAGTCCCCAAATTCACATAAATGTAATTTTCTGTGGATAGCTGCCAAATTTTTGTTTTTTGGGATAAAACAACTGGATATTTTCCACCCGACCATATTGCTCTTTTTTTTTTTTATTTTGGCTTTTTATTTTTATTTTTATTGGCTTTTTTTTTTTATTTTGGCATATTATGGGGGTACAGATTTTAAGGTTTCAATAAATGCCCATTTCCCCCCCTCCCCCCAAAAGTCTGAATCTCCATCATGACCATCCCCCAGATGGTGCACATCTCACTCATTATGTATGTATATACCCGCCCCCCTCCCCCCTACCACCTGCCCAATACCCTATTACTGTAGTACCTATGTGTCCACTTAGGTGCTACTCAGTTAATACCAGTTTGCTGGAGAATATATCTGGTGCTTGTTTTTCCATTCTTGAGATACTTCACTTAGTAGTATGGGTTCCAGCTCTAACCAGGAAAATATAAGATGTGCTATATCACCATTGTTTCTTAGAGCTGAATAGTTCTCCATTATATACATATACCACATTTTATTAATCCATTCTTGGATTGATGGGCACTTGGGCTGTTTCCACAGCCTTGCAATTATGAATTGTGCTGCTATAAACATTCGAGTGCAGGTGTCTTTTTTGTAGAGTGTCACTGGATCATTTGGGTAGATGCCCAGCAATGGGATTGCTGGATCAAATGGTAGATTCACTTGTATCGCTTTAAGGTATCTCCATATTGCTTTCCACAGAGGTTGAACTAGTTTGCAGTCCCACCAGCAGTGTAGGAGTGTTCCTCTCTCTCTGCAACCACGCCAGCATTTATTGTTTGGAGATTTTTTGATAAAGGCCATTCTCACTGGGGTTAAGTGATATCTCATTGTGGTTTTGATTTGTATTTCCCTAATGATTAGGGATGTTGAGCATTTTTTCATATGTTTGTTAGCCATTCTTCTATCTTCTTTAGAAAAGTTTCTGTTCAAGTCCTTTGCCCACTTTTTAATGGGGTTATTTGATTTTTCCTTCCTGATTTTCATGAGTTCTAAGTATATTCTAGTTATCAGTCCCTTATCGGATGCATAGGATGCAAAAATTTTCTCCCATTCTGTAGGTTGTCTGTTTAATTTCATGATTCTTTATGTATTTTTAAGTTCTGATCTGTTCCATGTCTATGTCTTATAATATTAGAATCCAAGGTTGAGAAAAACATGGGAGCATTTCAATTTCTCTACATTGTCAACATATGTATGAATGTGTATATATATTTACTTATTTAAAACTTCTCAATGTAATGGATGTGAGGTAATATCCCATTGTGATGTTGCTTTGCATTTCTCTAAAGATTAATAATTTTGAGGACCATTTCAAATTCTGTTTGGCCATTTGTATATCTGCATTTCAGAAATGCCAGATCAATCCATTGTCCATTATTTAATCAAGTCATTCATTTTTGTTGTTGAGTTGTAGTCATTTTTATATATTGAGGATGTAATCTATTATGGTTAAGTGGGCTTCATCCGAGAGATGTAGGCATGGTTAAACATAGGCAAATCCATAAATGTAATTATATACATAAAAGGAAAGTAAAAACAAAGACCATATAATATTCTCAAGAGACCCAGAAAAAGCATTTAACAAAATCAGGCCTCTTTGGTGTAAGAATGCTTAACAAGATAGGCATTGAGGGGACTTACCTCAAAATGATAAAGGTCGTATATGACAAACCCCCAGTCAATCTCACACTGAACAGAGAAAATTTGAAAGCATTCCTGCTTATAAACAGATAATATATCCCTTTAAGTTATTGTAAACATAGTACTGAAAATCATTGCTAGAGCTTCTGGCAAGGGAAGGAAACTAAAGGAGTCTCAATCAGAGCAGAAGAGGTCAAACCATCACACTTTACAGATTAATGATCTCAGAAAACACCAAAGAGTCTGCCAAAAGCTACTGGAGTTGATAAATAAGTTCAGCAAAGTCTCAGGTTACAAAGTCAATGTACACAAATCAGGAACTTTCTCATAGGCCAACAACTGTGAAACTGAGAACCAAATCAAAGATGCATGCCTTTCATAATTGAAACAAAGCCAATGAAATACTTAGGAATATATTTACTAAGGATGAGAAGGACTTCTACAGGGAGAATTATAAAACACTGAGGAAGGAAATAGAAGAGAGTAGAAACATACGGAAAAGCATTCCATGGTCAAAGATAGGCAAAATCAACATTGTTAGAATATCTATACTACCCAAAGTAATCTACAGATTCAATACAATTTGTGTTAAACTAATAACATCATTGTTTAGAGATTTAGAAAAGTAATTCTATACTTCATATGGTACAAGAGAAGGCCCCATAAAACAAAAACGACATTGAGGAGCATGAACAAATTGAGAGGCATCCCTTTACCAGACTTTAAGCTATAGTACAAGACTATCATAACCAAAACAGCATGGCATTGTCACAAGAACAGGACATAGAACAAAAGACCAGAACTGAGATCATAGATATAAAACCATCCTCATATAGTCATGGAATAGCAGACAAGAACATGTACAGGGGAAAGAAATCCCTTTTGAATAAATGGTCCAGTGAAATTTGGATAGACACATGTAGAAGAATGAAGCAGGATCCACACCTATCATCTCTCACAAAAATCAATTCACAATGGATGAAAGACTTTATCCTATGGCATAAAACCATAGAATTTTAGAAGAAAATGTTGAAAATGCTCTTACATACTTCAGCCTAGACAAAAAATTTAGGAAGACTACCCCAAAATCAATCACACCACCAACAAAAATAAATAAATCAGGCGTCATCATACTAAAAAGTTTCTACACAGCCATTAAAAGTATAACTAGAGCAAACAAACAACCTAGAGAATGGGAGAAAATAGTTGCATGCTATATATTCAATATATTGCTAATAGCTAGAATTTATACATAAGTCCAGGAACTCAGTAAGATAAAACCAAACAACCTGATTAAAAGCGTGCCAATATATGAACAGAAAGTTTTAAAAAGGACATGTACTATGGCCAAAAGCATATGAAAAATGTGTGTACATCTCTATTCATCAAGGAAATGCAAATGAAAACCAAACTGAGATATCCCTTAACTCCAGTGAAAATGGCTTTTATCAATTAGCCCAAAGTAAGTGTAGGTGTGGATGTAGAGAGGTAGGAATACTTATATACTACTAGTGGGACTGCAAACTGGTACAATCTCTCTGGAAAATTATATGGAGACACATGAAAGTACTAAATTTAGAATATCCATTTGATCCAGAAATCCCACTACTTGGTATCTAACCAATGTAAAAACGTCATCCTATAATAAATACATCTGCACTTGAATGTTTTTAACATCAAAATTTACAATTGCAAAGAGGTAGAAACATCCTTGGTACTTATAAATACATTAATATAAATATATCTATAAATAAATATAAAATGTAATATATGTATACCATGGAGTACTACTGAGCCTCAAATTCAGTGGCTAAATAACACCCTTTTATATTATCCTTGATTGTGCTGGAGGCCTTTCCTTAAAGTAAACTATCACAAGAATGGAAAAACAAGCACCACAAATAGTCACTATCAAATTGTTTCCAATCGATCAACAAATATGTGAACAAATGGAAGTAAATTTCAGTGGGCATTTGGCTGTTGGAAGGGGGAGAAGGTGTTGGGAAAATCCACTCCTAATGAGTGTGGTGCACACACTCTGTGGAAGGGCACAGTTGTAGCTCTGATCCGTCAGTGCAAAAGCAATATACATATTCTAAATGATTTACTCCCATAATATTTTGAAATTAAAAAAACAATTTTGTAATATGTAAGAAAGTTTTGAAAAGTTCATCACTGTATCTCTTTAAGATATTCTTTTTATTTTAATTATTGTAAAATCACAAAAATTGAAATCTTAATTACTTTTAGTTGTTAACATCAGTCATGTGAGCTATATTTACATCATCTGTACTATATTGTTTGGAATGTATGTACTAAGTAAATGTGAATTTCAGTACACATGAGAAAACTACCTATTTTGCCCATTGCCTAACTGCTGACGAAAAGCATTATGTTTTCTGTTCCTAGGAGTGTAACAGCTTAGAAATATCCTATCCATACAATCAAAATACATCTGTCTTATTGTGACTGAGGTTTCATTAAGCATATTGTCATCGAGGTTTATCTATATTGTGGATGTTATTAGAGAATCTGTTTTTTCTTAAGCTGAGAAATAATCCATTATTTCTACATTTCAAAGAGTATGTATCTGTTCATTTGGCAAAGGCAGTTTGGGTTGCTCTCATCCACTGACTTTTGTGAATTATGGTGAAATGAATATGCATATGAAGATAACTCTTTATTTTACAATATATGCAAGAGCTTATTTGTGTTTCTTTCTCATTCATTGGTCCAGGTGTCTCTGCCATTAGATAACTTCTTTGACTACTGTATCATTTTTTTATTTTTCTATTTTTATTTCAGCATATCATGGGGGTAGAAATGTTTAGGTTATGTGTGTTGCCTTCACCCCCAGAGTCAGAGTTTTAAGCGTGTCCATGCCCTGATGGTGCACATCGCACTCCTTATGTTTCTATATACACATCCCCTCCTCCCCCTCCCACCTGCCCGACACCCGATAAATGTTAATCCTATATGTCCACTTAGGTATTGATCAGTGAAACAAATTTCCTGGTGAGTACATGTGGTGCTTGTTTTTCTATTCTTGGAATATTTCACTTAGGATAATGGGGTTCAGCTCTATCCAGGAAATTACAAGAAGTGCATATCAGTGTTGTTTCTTATAGCTGAGTAGTATTCCAAAGTATACATTTTTAATGTTTTAAAATGGGTAAGTGTGGTACCTATAGCATTGCTTCTCTTTTTGATGATTGTTCACATCTTTGTGGTCTCTTTAGATTTCATATTATTTTGGGGTTTGCTATTTCTATTTTTGAAAATATGAAATTGAGAATTTGAAAGGAATTGTATTTAATCTGTAGATCACTTTGGACATTTTCACAACATTAGGCCTTCTTCCCTTGAACAAGAACATGTTCAAGAGTGTGTTGTTTATTTTCCTATACTTTTGAATTTCTCTGTGTTTTTTGTGTCACTTATCTACAGTTTCATTCCATTCTGGTGAGAAATTAAACTGTGTAAAATTTCAATTTTCGAAACTTGGTTAAGACATGTTTTCTGTCTGAACAGGTAGATTTGTAGGAAGAATTTTTATGAGCTATCAAGAATATTGTATATTTTATTATGTTCTATATATGTGTGAGGACTTATTGTTCTCTAGTGATTTCAACTCTCCTGTTTTCTTACTAGTAATTTGACTGACCTTATTAGTATTGAAAGTGGAATACCATGCTATCCTATTATTTTTATGTTCATTTCTTGCTTCAATGTTGTCAACACTTTTTATATATTTGAGAACTTTTATGCGAGACATAGATAGATATCAGATATATAAATTATATTTAAAGGGTTATCAGTGAATGACCTCCTTTTATATTAAATGTCCTTGTTTGTCTCTTGTGGCAGTTTTGACTTAAAGTATATTTTATAAACTATAACATTTTGCACTTCAAAAGTCATGTGCCTAATATAATTTTGAACTCCACTGCTCTTCTGGTATGCTGAGCATTTTCGTGGTATGTCTTGTTATTTCCTGTCACTTTTTGTCTATTGCTTTCACCAGGTATGAAGTCAAGTCTCTTTAGAGAGAATATAGTTGGATTTTTTAATTTCTTTATTTAATTGTGTATTCTGAGTAGAAATACTAGTACATAAATATTTGCATAATTGTCTAAAAGGGACGGATTCAAAATTGCACTAATATTAATTGTTTATATAACTTTTGTCACTATTTAGTCTTTCTTTTCACTCCTTTTCTCCTCATTCCACCTCACTGAATTTTAGTGATATATTTTGTTTCTGTGGCCACCTTCATTTGTGTATTGCTTTAAACATTTTTCTGGTGTTCACTGTGAGAATTACCTAAAATATTCTGAAGTTGCAACTTATGTTAAAATGATAACTACTTAACTTCAATTGTACATGAAAATTCATAATATTTATATCTACTCTCAACTTCATGATATAGACGTGAATAATTATGTCTCTTTATATTCTGTCAATTAACATGTGGTAATGATCATTTTTATTTTGTCTTTCAAATTTTATAGCATAATTAAATTTTTTGCACCATCAATATAATACTGCAGAATTTTATTTTTGATATGTGCATATCTTTCCCAGAATGTTATGTAGTTGTCTTGGAAGATAGAAACCAGACATTCAAAGGCCATCAAAAACCAGATGTATGGACACATGTGCCATTGGTTGGAATCTCTTTTGAAAGGGAATCCAGGAAATAGAATTTTACTGCTAAAGTGAGAACTCCGTATCAGTGGGGAGGAAGAGTTTTGCTGGGTAAATGTAACAAATGTTCCTTCCCCCTCCATATGGTTCTTGGTGTCATACTCATCTGGGGTACCATGAAATATTACCAATTATGACTTCTCAATGAATCATGTTTGCAAATATATTTTGAAGGTAATATATCTATGATGGAAGTAAGACTATGGTAGTCTATTGCACTTTCTTGCTAATGTCCTTGGTATAGTTTTGTATATTCAAATTATGAAGTATACTTACCTAAGTATAATTAGTGAGATACTTTGTTATTTTAATTTCTTTCAGGACTGTCTTCCCATTGTACCCAAGACCTACTGCCAGAGAAGGGCATAAAACATTCATTCCAGATATCAATAATAAGACTATACGGAAGCTCTGACCAGGAAAATGTACTTTTAAGAAAAGACCGGGAGTGTGTTGATGAGTGTAAGAGGCAGAAAGTATGTTATGATGATCTTACCAAATGTTTGTCAGGTAATCATAGGAAAATCTTGAAAGGTTATAAATGTATAAAAATGTTGAGCAAGTCCTCAAATCTAAATAAACCTAAGATAAGATATACTGGAGAGAAAAGATTCAAACATAATGAATGTGGCAAACCTTTTATGCACAGCTCAAAAGTTCTTGGACATAGGAAATTTCACACTATAGACAAACCCTCCATGTGTGAAGAATGTGGAAAACCCTTTAACTGCTACACAAATCTCACTATACATAGGAGAATTCAAACAGGAGATAAACCCTACAAATATGAAGAATGTGGCAAAGCTTTTACCCATTGCTCAATCCTTACTCAACATAAAAAAATTCATAATGGAGAGAAAACATACAAATGTGAAGAATGTGGTAAAGCCTTTACCCAGAGCACACACCTTACTGAACATAAAAGAATTCATAGTGGAGAGAAACCCTACAAATGTGATGAATGTGGCAAAGCCTTTATCAAGATTGGAGACCTCAATCGCCATAAACGAATTCATACAGGAGACAAACCCTACAAATGTGAGGAATGTGGCAAAGCCTTTACCCAGAGCACATACCTTACTGAACATAAAAGAATTCATAGTGGAGAGAAACCCTACAAATGTGAAGAATGTGGCAAAGCCTTTAACAAGATTGGACATGTCCATCGACATAAACGAATTCATACAGGAGAAAAACCCTACAAATGTGAGGAATGTAGCAAAGCCTTTACCTGGTGCTCAACCCTTACTCTACATAAAAGAATTCATAGTGGAGAGAAACCCTACAAATGTGAAGAATGTGGGAAGGCCTTTACCCAGAGCACATACCTTAATGAACATAAAAGAATTCATAGTGGAGAGAAACCCTACAAATGTGAAGAATGTGGCAAAGCCTTTAACAAGATTGGACATGTCCATCGACATAAAGGAATTCATACAGGAGAGAAACCCTACAAATGTGAGGAATGTGGCAAAGCCTTTACCCGGTACTCAACCCTTACAATACATAAAAGAAATCATACTGGAGAGAAACCCTACAAATGTGAAGAATGTGGCAAATCCTTTAGCCAGAGCACACACCTTACTCAACATAAAAGAATTCATAGTGGAGAGAAACCATTCCAATGTGAAGAATGTGGCAAAGCCTTTATCAAGCTTGGAGACCTCAATCGACATAAACAAATTCATACAGGAGAGAAACTCTACAAATGTGAAGAATGTGGCAAAGCCTTTACCCAGTTCAGAAAACTTACACAACATAAAAGAATTCATAGTGGAGAGAACCTCTACAAATGTGAAGAATGTGGCAAAGCCTTTACCCAGAGCACACACCTTACTGAACATAAAAGAATTCACAGTGGAGAGAAACCCTACAAATGTGAAGAATGTGGCAAAGCCTTTAACAAGATTGGACATGTCAATCGACATAAACGAATTCATACAGGAGAGAAACCCTACAAATGTGAGTAATGTGGCAAAGCCTTTACCCGGTGCTCAACACTTACTCTTCATAAAAGAAATCATAGTGGAGAGAAACCCTACAAATGTAAAGAATCTTGCAAAGCCTTTATCCGGTGTAGAGACCTCACTTGACATAAAATATTTCATTCAGGAAAGAAATCATACAAATGTGAAGAATGTTGCAAAGCCGTTACCCGGTACACACAACTTACTCTGGATAAATGAATTTATACTTGAGAGAAACCCTAGAAATGTGAGCAATGTGGAAAAGCCTTTTCCCAGTGCTCAATCCATACACTACATAAAATAATTCGTAGTATAGAGAAACCATATAAATTTGAGGATCGTGGCAAAGCTTTTATCCAGTGCTCATACTTTTATCTATATGAAAGAGTTCATAACAGAAAAAAATTGTATAAATGTGAAAATTGTGACAAAGTCTTTAATAACTGCTCCAATCTTACTCATCATCAAAGAAATCATACTAGATATAAGTGAGATAAATGCAATGACTTTGGAAGTATTTTCCCAAAATATTAGTTTTAAAATGCACAACAGTACTTATGCTTATGTAAACAATAATAATGTAGAGTGCTGACAATATCTTGAGTTATGGCAGAGATTTTATTGGACATCGGAGAACTTTCACTGAAAGTAATTCTCTAATATTTTCTGAAACATTGATCAACATCACAAAAATTTTCATAGATAGAAACCTTACAACTATAATGAATGTGAACAAATATTTATGAAAAAGGTATACTTTAGAGAACAACAAAGAACTGATACTTAAAACTCCTTCACAGATATAATAAATTTCAGAACACATTTAATCAATATTAAGTCTAAACAGATATCAGAGGACTGACAGAAAAATGTGCTGAGGCACTAACACATTTAAACATTTCTTTAAACCAGGTTGTTGAGTATAGAGAATAACTCTGTTAAAATAGTTAGATAACTTATTTTTATGTCAGTTTTAAAAACACGAGATTTTATGAAAATTATAATGATGTGTAAAATATACTTTCTCGTCAGGGTGGGATGCAAATGCAATAAAGTATAATTTTTTTTGCAACCTTTGACAAGGAAATACTGATGTTATTCAACTTTAAAAACAGTAGATGCTATGCTTCATTTTTAGTGTGTATGTGAATGTCTATGGTTAATGATAGCTACATCATTAGAAGTCTGTGTGTATTAAGTACACATCATTCATGTACTTTTCCATAGAAAACTAAAATCATTGAAATGTAAGATGTATGAAATGGAGAGGTGCTATGTGGTAGACTTCTAAAAAACAGTATTTCAAGTGATATATGATGTAGGTATACACACTAATATCCTTCTCATTAAAATCAGAATGAAACAATGACAATATTACCAATAATTTGTTTTACTAATTGCACATTAGAATAACAAAACAATGAATTTTTAAGTATTTTTATATTACATGTAAAGTTAATTTGTTTTATTAAATTAAAAAATGTTTTTATTGTGTCAAACGTGTTTTAGATTGAATGAACTGTTATTTTGCTACCAACATTAACCTATTCCATGTTACTCAAAGTTGGAGGCAATGGATTGTAAAAATGTACTATTGGGTTACACAGTAAAATTAAATCATTTATGATCCTTTTTTCAGTGACTTCAAATTTCTAATTCTTTGAAGAATCATGTTCCCAAAAGTTTTACTTTTTATTATTTTTATAATTCCATTGTAACTGTAATGCTTCTAATAAAGTTTGTCCACTTAATGAAAAGCCATACATTTCTGAACACTGAATGAGTACTTGTCACATTTTATGCTACATTTTTCTTTTAATATGCAACCCATCTGGCCAGTGAAATAGAAATAAACACATTTTTTTATTTATAATAAATCAAATATACAAATACAGCACCTATAAGATGAACTTTAGTTGTAGTACATTTACAGAGTAAGTATTTTTGTATGAACATGGATGTGTACTTATTTTGAAAAGAAAAGAAGAAATATTGAAAAAATAGGTAATTTCATAATTGTTCAGAATTTACTAGCAAACTAGAAACTCCATAGATTCTGAAAGCAAAATTTTTTTTTGCTTTACGTTTAATTAATTTGTTTAAAAATTGTAAAGTTTGTAGTTCACAACCTGACCATGCCAATCCTCTGTTCTCACATGCTTATTACTCATGCTAGGCCTATTATATTATTTCATTATTTCAAAATTTGTTATGTATTGTATATGTTACATATGCTGCAATTATAAGAATGATTTTTATAAAATGTAATTGTGGCTCCTGGAAAGAGATTGAAATGTCCAGGGTGAAAAATGTCACTGATTTGCATGTGGAGTGAGGGGACCTGCAGAACAAACAACTCTCAGAATTTATAAGTGGGAATTCTGCTTCTTTCATTTCATAATTACCTCCAGTGTTGATTTTTTTGCTATCTTTTTATCTTCATTCCCTTCTACAAATGTATCTAAGGCATTCTTCTTTCTGCGTGCACTTGGGCTGCAACATTCTCACTGTTGTACTCACCCCCTGTGAGTTCACATAATACTTTAAAAGTTCTGATGAGAATTGTAGAATTATTTATTTTGGTGAAAAAAAGTTTAACTAGAGAGTTTGAGGCCATTTATTGGCTATACATGCAGCATTCTAATGACTTAATTAAGATTAGAGAGATTCTGAATCCTAAGCTTAAGGTAAGAGCCTTAAGTACAAAGACAGATAAAGAATTATGAATGCCAAAGGATTAAATCAGGAACTCAGTATTGTTTGCTTTGTAAAAGCAAACTGTTATTAGATCCTACCATATAATGCCATAAATATGAAAATAATTACAATAAGTAAAGCATTAATAAGTGTGAGATGCATATGGTAAGTACTATATAAAGAAACATGAGAATCTGGCAATCTCTTAATAGAGAGTTTAGGTATATAAAGAAGTTTGAATTTAATTTTCTATGAAGTACTTATAGTACAACATATGCATCCACTAGAATCTAATTATGAGTGTGTATTTTCAGTGTTAGAATAGAATGATTTCTGTGCATTTAAAGTATTTGGAATAATATTTCTTTTCTGATATTTCAATCTAGAGAATTTATTTTACATGACTTTATCTTCCTTTATTTTAGTGGGTGCAGTACCCAGGACACAGTTCTCATTTTTAGTCATCTAACTGTGGCCAACAATTTGGTCTTTCTCTGTAGAGGAATCTCAGGGTCATGGCTGCTTTTTGATTGACTATTTTATGAGTGACTTTGGATGCAATCCTGTTTTCTATGCTCACAGTGGCCAGAGGTGAGACAGTGAGCACCACATACCTCTTTAGTCTCTTCCATAACATAATCATCAGCACCAAAATGTCCAGGTGTCTTTAGTTTCAAATAAAAGCGTGAAAACCCCGCTCATGTTGTATGCTGGATTATGAGTCTGCTGGTAAATATCAGAGTTCCCTTGCTTACGACTGGCAAATGGAATGACAAAAACAGCACTCTCACTCTGTTGCCTGGGCTAGAGTGCCATGGCATCAGCCTCGCTCACAGCAACCTCAAACTCTTGGGCTCAAGGGATCCTTCTGCCTCAGCCTCCCTAGTAGCTGGGACTACAGCCATATGGCACAATGCCCTGCTAATTTTTCTATGTATTTTATTTGGCCAATTAATTTCTTTCTATCTCTAGTAGAGACATGGAAATATTAATAAATATTTATTTTGTTTTATTTATCTCTTGTTTCTGTGCTAAAACTATTAAAATATATGACTTTGATTACTGTGGTTTTAATCTAAGTCTAAACATCTGATGCTGTAAATCCTTCTAATTTTTCTTCTTCTTGATTCTCATGTTATTGGCCCTTACTACTATGTACAATAAATTTTGAAACTGGCTAATCAGTTTCCACAAGCTACCTGCTAAAATTGTTTATTGTGGCTGTTTTAACCCATCAATGAATTTGGAGAGAACAGGCATATTAATAATATAAGAGAAACAAAACAAAACAAACAAAACACCAAGAAAACCCATCCAAACCCAAACTAAAGACCATAATAAAAAAGAAAGAATAAATGGGGAATACATATTTACAACTCATATCACAAAGGGGCTTAAATCTTCAATACATAAAGAACTCTGAGAAATTTATAAGAAAATAAATGGGTACAAAGTAGAATAATAACCCCCAGTTCACATAAAAAGAAATCTCAATAGATTGTAGAAGATGACAATATGCTAAGGCTCAGCATAATATGACAATGTTGTCAAATTCAAAGTTTGACAACACACTTTGGCACCATGCGGCCACATCTGAATGCACTGGTGTTGCCCACAGGCCCCAAAAGGCCTGGAGTACAAAGAGCAGGCAGAGATTGAAGCTGAAGGATCACATGGGGCTAGCTTGAAGAGCAGAGCTGTGGGTGCACTCTGCATGCCCACTCAAATTGGGACAGGACACCTGGTTTCCCTATGCTTTATGTCCATGGCACAGGCCATGACAGGAGTCCTGTGCCCTCCTGTGTGACTGTGCTCAGCCCATGCTGACATCCTATCTGGTGTTGATGAATCCCGACAGCATGTCCTCACTCAATACACACTTATTCAAATTCTCATTGTACAATTGGGAAACTGAGGCACAGAATGAGGATGGCACTAGCCCATACCAAGGAGGTGGACAGGCTCTGGAGCATTAGGAAGTACTCTGGCTTCCTAGGCCTTCGCCCACCTTTTCCCAGAAGGTTTTCTTTGCAAATGAAACCTGAAAGAACCTGAAAGACCCTTTCTAACTGCCTCTCCACCTGAGGCCACTTCCCTTTACACATGAGTTCAGATAACCTCAATCTCCACAGGAGTTCATACAAGCACACACATGCACAGTGTGTGCAGTGAATTCTCAGGTGAGGACCATGGATCTTGAGTAACAGGAGTAGACACTAGAGATGTGAAAAGACAAAAAGAAGATAAGTTGAAGGTGGCAGTGCTATGAGGCAGGGACATCCACTTCCTAATTACATGCCATGCCAAGGGACCAAGATTATGAGCAAGTGCAACCTCCAGGTCCCCAAAGTTCTATCTGGACTGGGGTCACAGCAAACACAACCTTGAGAGGGCAGGCCTTGCGTCCTGTCCTCAGTTTTGTGGCCTCTTGAAGCTAGCATGAGCCTGATGCACAAAAGATGTGGGAGAGAAATCCTGTTTCCTCCTGTATAAATTGGGGTGTTTGGAGTGGGTAACACCAAGAGGTCACAATGATCATAAATAGCTTCTGGCCTTGGGTTTCATTGATGACTGACTCACTGTGCTCTGAGACTCTAGAAAAATGCATTTCACTCCCTGGAGAACCTTCAGGGCTGAGAGAGTATTGGGAGCTTAAGAGACTGAAAATTTGGACCAGGGCAGAATGTTGGAGAGCACTGGACACCAAGTGTTATGTACAGGGATTATACAAGGTCTTCTTGGGTCCTTCAGGTACTCATTTGGAAGCTGGTGGAAATCATTGCCCTGGCTGAGGTGACCATGCTTCATGAATAAGCTGCACACCCCAGGAGGTGGAAGCAAAGAGGGGACAAGGCAGGCTTCTAGTGTCCGTCTTCTTGCCTTTGGAGCAAGAAGATCCTGATCTTTGCCCCCTTGGAACCATGGAGAGCCACTGCCTTGTAGATCCTTAAATGCAAGTGGCTGCTTTGTTCCCTGATGCTCCTGCATGGGGCTGCATTAACAGTTCAGGCAACAGGAGGCAGCAAGCTCCTGTTTCTCTGGTTTTCCCTGAGCGTGGCTGGAGCAGCTGGAGCCAGGGAAGACTCAGGCCAAGGTCATTCTGTCTATTCCTTCTCTCAGACCCAACTCGAACCTCTTGTTCTTACCAATGATGCCCACTTAATGATGTAGTCAAAATCAGCAAGGCATCTTTGAGATCCCCACATTAATTCACTCAGCAACACCACCCTGAGCATCACCTTGTGCCAGGTGCCCTGGTGGTCCAAGCATGTGGTCTACCCCAAGGAGCCCATAGTCTGAGCACAGCTGGACAAAATCACTAAAGCAAGTAGATGTGAAAAAAGAGAATAAGTGCTATAGTGACAATAAAACATGAGGACGGCAGGGAGGGCTATGGGGTCACTGTGTTGGATCTAAAATGCCTCACTGAGGTGAAATGCTGTGACCAGAATGACAAATTCTGGAACTGCACAAGTGTGAAAACTGTGTATCAGGAACATGCCACTATGGGAGTAGACAGTCACTGGTAGAAGTGACTTTGCAGAGAAGGTAAAAAAAAAAAAAAAAAAAAAAAAGGACAGTGTGGCTAGAGGGAGCCTGGGGGAGAGAGAAACAAAGGAAGAATACTGAGGCTGCAAGATGACAGGAGTGCCCTTCTCTTCTATGAAAACACTGCCCCCATAATTACCAACTTTACACAACAAATACCTAATACCTTATAATTTTTGTTTACTAAAATTTGGGCACAGCTTAGCAGGTGACTCTGCCTCAAGGTTTCCAAAGAGTCTGGGGCTGTGGTCTCAATTGAAGTTGGATTGTGAAAGGGTCAGCTTCCAAATTCATACATGTGGGGATTGGGAGGAATCCGTGTAGACTGAGAGCCTGATTTTCTTTTGGTTCTTTTAGTTTCACTCCCTCAGTTCTTTGCCACTCAGCATCTACAAAAAGCAGCTCATATCACTAGAGCTTGCTTCACCAACTTTAAGGATACACTCAAGAGAGGGAAAGGTTAATGGATAGAACATATGAGAAAGGAAATAAGATGGATATTAGTAGCTTTGTTCATAATCAATTTCTGGAATTCACAATGGAATGTCCTCCAAAAATGGATATGTTAAACTCCTTCTCCCCAGTGCGACCTAATTAGGAGATGAGTCCACTGGTAAATTATTATGTCCAAGGGTGGAGCCCTCATGCTTGGGTTTACTAGCTTTCTACAAGAAACCACAGAGAGCTCTCTTCTCCTCTCTCTGCCAGGTGAGTATAAAACCTGCAACTAAGAGGAGATGAAGTCTGCAACTAAGAGGAGAGTCCTCACCAGAGCCCAGCCAGGTTGAAACCCAGATGTTGAACATTTGATCACCAGAACTGTGTGCAGTTAAACTCTGTTGTTTATAAACTGCACAGTCTATGGTTCTTTGCTATAGTAGCCTGAAGTAACACAGAAGTAATAGCTAATCATTTATGTGGCGTTGTCTTAGTCAGAAGTGATTCATTAACCATAGATTGCTCTGAGCCTTTGTGGAGGCTGCACAGCACAGAGGCTGAGATGAGGCACATGGATCTGATTCTAAATATAATGGGAGGGTGTTGGAACGTTTGATGTCAGAGGATGACAATGTTTGGATTTCATTTAATTTAAATTTCTTTCTTGTGCAGAATGAAAAATGAGGCCCAGAAAGGAAATGACTTTCCCCAGATCACACAGCTGGGCCCAGTCCTGTCTGAGGTGTATTCTATGCTGTCTTCCATCTCTCTTTCTTCCATCTCTCAATTCAGGCATTATCTACATGTGACACCACATTATGAGTGTTATAAGTTTTATCTCAGTTATACCTGAATAATTGCTAGGAAATACATGCTAGCATAATCCCCACTGTGAATGGTGGGAGGTTCTGGAAGCCCTGAAACACAAAATGACTTGTCTAGGGATACAGAAATTATAAGAAAAAGGAGCTTATGACCTAGCTCCATCTTCCCAAATCTGCAGCCCTGGCTGCATTCAGGTTTCCCCAGGATAATGAAGGTGGTGTGTTTGCTTATAAGGTGACATGGGGAAGGAAGGTGGCCAGTCAGGAGCACAGTGTGGCCTACTGGTAGCTCTTATTGAAGGAGTGGAAGGGACAAAACCTTGAAAAAATGACTTCAACTTCTGGACAGATCCAAAGAGAACATGGAACTCAATGACAATGAAAAACATTTAATTTTTATGGGCAGATTCTGAATGGGGACCCATAAGATTTTACAGAAATGAATTTGAAATAACAAAGAGAATATATACTTAGTTTTGAATTTTTTGAGGCTTCTACATTACTAGTAGATTATCAACATTTTTGGGATTGTCTGTTTTTGTCAATGTATATATATTTTTTTCTGAAACCAGATACACACTAACATAGACACAGTTACCTTTCCCATAATCCTCTTGAAGCTTAAATCTATACTTAGAGTGATATAATTTTATATTTCACTTCCTTAAATAAAAAATAATAGTATGTTTATGGTTTGCAGGCCAGAGAGTTCACAGGTTCAAAACAAATGTAAGATGCACTTTTGTAAATTGTGTCTTCAGGACTCAGAAATATATGCCTTTTTATGGCATTTTACCTATGCAAAGCATAATAATATAACCTATGAAAATGATGTTTTTCAAAATACTTGAAGTTTACAGCATATTGGAATAAAGGTAGCTAAACATGTCATTACATCATGATATCCAATAGTATACTGTTACCATCTGTTACGTACAACTATAAATAAGGTGAGACAGGTTAAGGTTGGTGGCAATGTAACACTTTATTCAATGTACAACACTCAACACATTAAACACCACTCTGTACAATTAATGCCAACATCACCTGCAATGCACTTACAAGCTAATCAAAAAGAGTCTCTCCATTTTATTCATGCATCTTAAGTTTTAGTGTTTAGTGTACATTGTAAGAGCATATGAATGATGCCCACAAAATTTACAAAGACCTTTCATATCTTTGATGCAGCAACGATTGAACACACTCTTTCACAAAAATACTAGGAATGCTGGAATAGAATCAAGTAATTAAAATTGAATTACCTTGATATTCGATTTTCAAAAAAATATAAAAATTTTAATGTGAAAAGTAAACTCTAAATATAACTCTCCATAAAAGTCAATCTCCTGCTGATTTTAAACATATACATCAATTATTAAAGTATTTAACTTTGCATTCTCTATAACCAAAATTCTACTTTAGAATAGTCTAGAAGTAATAGTACTAAGGTTCTTCCTACTGTGAGTCCTCTGGTATTTATTTAGACATGATTTTTTAATTAACTATTTTTTCAGATTATAACATAAGTAAAATATATTTTCATATAACTTCTGGTGTTTTCAAAGCTATGTTAGAGACCAAAGGTTTTTCTGAATTCATTCATTACATTCCTAGAGTGTCTCAACAACCCAAATTCCCTTAATTTAAATAAAGTTTGAGCAATAAATGGAGGATTCCACCCCCACTACAAATTCTCTTGTGTACAATATTTGTGATAAAAGTAAAGGTATCATGTCACTCTTTATAGTTGTAATTTTTTCTTAGTATAAATACTCCACTGTACTCTCAAATTTTTATGTTCAGAAAGGTGTTTTGATGCTCGTTACATTTATACCAGTTACTCAGTATAACTGGTGTTGAACAATGTGTGATGGGTTATTAAAGGCTAGGCCACTTTATTAACATCTGTAGGATCCTGTTCGTGTATGAATTGTCTCATGTATGCTACCATAAAAGCACCAGGTAAAGCATTTGACACATATTTCATTTTTCTATGATTTCCTTCTGGTACCCTAGTTAAATTTAATCAGCTGTTAAAGCTTTTTGTCACATTCTTCACATTCATAAGTTTCCTCTCCTATATGAATTATCTTATATACAGAAAGATGTGAGTATTAGATACAGACTTACCCACATTGTTCACATTTGTAAGGATTTTCTCCAGTCAAATTAGCTCATGCATGGAAACTTAGAGCATAAGGTAAAGCATTAAAACATTCTTTTTGTTTGAAAAGTTTCTCTCCAGTGTAAATTCTTTTTTGCATTCTAGGGTATGAACACAGATAAAAAGCTTTCCCTAATTGCTCTCATTTGTAGGGCTTCTCTCCAGTATGAGTTCTTCTATGTATGGAAAAGTGTGAGTATTGGTTAAAGGCTTTACCACATTGACATGTGAAGGGTTCTCTCCAGTATGAATTCTCTTAAGTCTTTTAAGTATTGAGGGACAGCTAAAAGCTTTGCCACATTCTTCCCATTTTACGGTTTCTCTCCAGTACAAATTCTCTTATCTCTTTTGTCTTTTAAGGTCTGAGGAACAGCTAAAAGCTTTGCCACACTCTTTACATTTGTATGGTTTATATACAGTATGAATTATTGTATGTCTAATAAGGTGTAAGATCCGGGTAAAGGCTTTTCCACATTCTTAACATTTGTACAGTTTCTCTCAGGAATGAATTACCTTATGTGCAATGAGGACTGAGGACCACTTAAAGGATTTACCACATTCCTCACATTTGTATGGTTTCTCTCCAGTATGAATTCTTTTATGTTGAGTGAGGGTTGAGCTCTGGGTAAAGGCATTGCCACATTCTTCACATTTGTATGGTTTCTCCCCAGTATGAATTCTCTTATGTATTTTAAGATTTGAGGAATAGCTAAAAGCTTTTCCACATTCTTCACATTTGTACAGTTGCTCTCCAGTATGAATTACCTTATGTGCAATGAGAATTGAGGACCAGTTAAAGGATTTACCACATTCCTCACATTTGTATGGTTTCTCTCCAGTATGAATTCTTTTATGTTGAGTAAGGGTTGAGTTCTGGGTAAATGCTTTGCCACATTCTTCACATTTGTATGGTTTCTCTCCAGTATGAATTCTCCTATGTATTTTAACTTGTGAGGAACAGTTAAAAGCCTTGCCACATTCTTCACATTTGTAAGGTTTCTCTCCAGTATGAATTCTCTTATGTGTTTTAAGTTTTGAGGAACAGCTAAAAGCTTTTCCACATTCTTCACATTTGTACAGTTGCTCTCCAGTATGAATTCTTTTATGTTGAGTAAGGGTTGAGCTCTGGGTAAAGGCTTTGCCACATTCCTCACATTTGTATGGTTTCTCTCCAGTATGAATACTCTTATGTTTTTTAAATTTTGAGGAACAACTAAAAGTTTTGCCACATTCTTCACATTTGTATGGTTTCACCAAAGTATGAATTCTTTTATGTTCAGTAAGAGATGAGCTATGGGTAAAGGCTTTGCCACACTCCTCACATTTGTATGGTTGTTCTCCAGTATGAATTCTCTTATGTCTTTTAAGGTCTGAGGAAGAGCTAAAAGCTTTTCCACATTCTTCACATTTGTACAGTTTCTCTCCAGTATGAATTACCTTATGTGCAATGAGGATTGAGGACCAGTGAAAAGATTTACCACATTCCTCACATTTGTACGGTTTCTCTCCAGTATGAATTCTTTTATGTTTACTAAGAGTTGAGCTATGGGTAAAGGCTTTGCTACATTCCTCACATTTGTATGGTTTCTCTCCAGTATGAATTCTCTTATGTCTTTTAAGTTTTGAGGAACAGCTAAAAGTTTTGCCACATTCTTCACATTTGTATTGTTTCTCCACAGTATGAATTCTTTTGTGTTGAGTAGGGTTTGAGCTCTGGGTAAAGGCTTTGCCACATTCCTCACATTTGTACGGTTTCTCTCCAGTATGAATTCTTTTATGTTGAGTAAGGATTGAGCTATGGGTAAAGGCTTTGCCACATTCTTCACATTTGTATGGTTTCTCTCTAGTATGAATTCTTGTATGTCTTTTAAGGTCTGAGGAACAGCTAAAAGCTTTGCCACATTCTTCACATTTGTATGGTTTCTCAACAGGATGAATTATTTTATGTTTAGAAAGGTTTGAGATCTGGGCAAAGGCTTTTCCACATTCTTCACATTTGTACAATTTGTCTCCAGTATGAATGACCTTTTGTGCAATGAAAGTTGAGGACCAGTTAAAGGATTTACCACATTCTTCACATTTGTAGGGTTTTTCTCCAGTATGAATTATCTTATGACTTTTAAGTTGTGAGGAGTAGTTAAAGGCTTTGGAACATTCATCACATTTGTAAAGTTTCTCTCCATTATGAATTCTCTTATATCTTTTAAGTTCCGAGCAACAGTTAAAAGCTTTGCCACACTCATCACATTGGTGTGGTTTCTCTCCAGTATGAATTATATTATGTCTTTTAAAGCATGAAGACCAATTAAAGATTTTGCCACATTCTTCACATTTGTAGGATTTCTCTCCACTATGAATTCTCTTGTGTTTAGTGAGGCTTGAGATATGATTAAACTTTTTGCCACACTCTGCACACTTGTAGGGTTTCTCTCTTTCATGAATTACTTTATGTATCAAAAGGGCTGAGTACCTGTAAAAGACTTTGCCACATTCTTCACATTTGTGTGCTTTCTCTCCAGTATGAGCTCTCTTGTGTTTAGTAAGGTAAAAGCACTGATTAAAGACTTTGCCACATTCTTTGAATTTGTAATAGTCTTTTGTATTAAAAATTATTTTATGTTGAGTAATGTGTGAGTATTGGTTACAGGCTTTCCCACATTCATTACATTTTAAAAATTTCTCTACACTATGTCCCACCTTATGTCTATTTTGATTTAACATTTTCCTGAAGACTTTCAAACATGCATTAGACTGGAAGATTTTGCTATATGTAGTCAAACATTGATTACATTCATTGTAATATCCTTTCTGTTCCTTACACTCACCCACACTTTCCCAGTCATTTTTAAATTGTATATTCTGAAGGCCGAAGCTTCCATATCTTCTTCTTATCACTTTTGGTAAAAGAAGTTTTAAATGCTGCTCTGGCAAATAGTGTTGGGTAGAATGAGAAGATATTACTGAAAGAAATTTTAAAAACAACAAATTATCTCACTTGTTTCTTTCCTTCATAATCAAATAATAAATATTACAAAATTTATATGTAAAATTATCCTAAGCACATTAGCAGATGGCACAATACAACATGTAGGCTCTAATTCTCTTTTACACAAATAAATATAAAAAATTATGCTTACCAAATTGACTTTGTGAAATTCTAATAAGGAAAGAAGAGTTCACAGAAAATCACGTGAGAACAATACCAAAAGCAACAGAGAAAAGAAACAAAATTTCTTATACTGACACTCCAAGACCTCTCCTCCTCCTTAATACAGCATAGAAGTATATTACCAAACCCCAGCTTCTTTCTCAAAGAAAATGAAAATGTTGATTATATTTCTAGCTTTTAGAAACCCTTCCAAAGACTGGTTTCTGTCTCCCATAACACAGAGTTCAGAAAAGAATCATGATATTAAGTGAAGGACGGAGTGTGCTGAAACCAAAGATAAAAGATTATTACAACGTCAGTTGAAATTTCACTACAACAGATGGAGAATAGTTATAGAATATGATGACAGGCTCCCAAGAAGAAATGTAGGAAAGGTTCTTTAAATGGAAAACAAATATAGTCACAGAAGATGCATTCTCAGAACATTTTTAAGGCTTCTTCAATCTCCAGTAAGGTGAATTGCTATCAAAGTCTCCCAGGACAAAGCCACTTGATGAAGTTTATGGAGCTGATTTTGCTAATTCTTAAATCTCAACCAACGATTACAATATTCACAAAATTCACGGTAACATATCCCCATCCAAGAAACAAAATAACAAGAAATCAACCATAAAGGATTGGAGATGTATAAATTAAAATTAACCATAAAAATTAAAAATAACCATCTGAATGATGCTTAATTGGTGAAATTAGAATGATATTGAACATTAAATGAAATCAGGTAAATGATAATATAAACAAAACATAGAAGCAGAAGAAAACATACACTGTTCAGCTGAGGCATACAATAAGAAATGACTTAGAAATTCTCAAAGGTAAGAAGAAATATACAAACAAATTGAGAAGCTCAACATACTTCAGCTAAGAAAAACACAAAAGGACCCATAAAGGACAGGATGTAAGCAAAGTTTTAAAGTCATATAACAGGAGAATCTTCAAAGCAGCAAGAGAAAATTGATGTCATCTATAAGCATGCTTCCTAGAGATTACTAGTGGATTTATCAACAGAAAAGATGCATGTCAGAAAATAGTTGGGTGATATAGTCAAAGTGCTAAAAGAATGAAAACTTTAAAGCAGAACTATGTTTGACAAAACCACTCTTCTAAATGGAGAAAAATAAACATCTCTCAAGATAATTCATACTGAAAAGGATTCTTACCCACAAGAAATTTTAAAGGGAGCCCCTTGTATTAAAAATAAAAAAAGATGCTAGAAAATAATACAAATTATATGAAATCAAACAACTCTGGGAAAGACATGGATATATCTAAGTATATCCAAGTAAAATCCTCTATTATCATAATAACAATGCAGAAGCCATTTTTATTTATGATCTAAAATTTGAAGACAAAACAGAAAAATAACACCACACCTCTGTTAATGAGTATACAATATAACGAGATAGAACTGGTGACACTAATAACAAAGATAATGGCAGATGTAATGAGGCAAAATTTTTGTTTGTGTCTAAATTTCAGTTGTTAACATTTTAAAATATATTACTGTAACTCTAAGAAACACTGTGTTGTCAACATGGTAACCATAGTAAAAATACCTATAGAGATACACTAAAATAATAACAAAGGCATCAAACCATGTCACTATAGAAATCAATGAGACACAAAGGAGGAAAAAAAGAGAAAAAAAGGAGCAAGAGATCTACAACAATAAAAATACAATTGATAAAATGGCAAAGTAAGTCAATCTCTTCCAGAAAATTATGAAAATATTAATGGAGTAAACTTCATAATCAAAAGACATACGTTGAATACAGATAGAGATTTAAGAAAATACTACTGAAAACATCCAACTATATACTGTCTGCAAGAAAACCACCTTACATCAAATGAGAAAATATGAAATAAAATTCATAGAACAGAAAAAGACATTTCATGCAAATGTTAATCAAATTAGAGCAGGGGAGGTCAAAATTAGGCATAATATATTTTGAGTCAAAAACAAAAAAGTCAAAATATACTTTAAATCAAACCTGTTACAAAAGATACAGAATGATATCAAATAATAATAAAAGGGTTCATTCACTTGAAACCTGATTTATTTTTACATTTCTATATATGTCTGTGTTTGTGTGTGTGCATGTGTATGTATATGTAAGTGTAAAATAAAGGTTGTCAAATATGGAAAGCAAACATAGACAGAATTAAAGCTAGAAATACATAGTGATGTGATAATGGTAGGATCCTTGAATACTCCACTTATGGTAATGGTTAATAATGCAAGAAACAATATTAACTGAGGGAACAGAGAACCTTAAAGCACTATAAAACAATTATGCCTGATAGACATAGATAGCACTCCATGCAACAATACAATACAAAATCTTATCAATAGCTCAAAAAATATTCTCCTGGATAGAATAGTATTACGCCACAATACATTTTGACATATTTTTAACACTTAAACAATTACAGACATTTATGACTGAAATGTAATAAAACTAGAAATCAATAACAGATGGAAAAAGAGAATATCTGTAAATAGATGGAAACTAAATGATGCATTCTTGAGAATGCTCTTCAAATGTTGAAAGACTTACCATTTTTAAGATGTCCCTACTGCCCAAAAAGATCTACAAATGCAATGCCATTTAAAATTCTCAAAGTAAAATTTTTTAGAAAAAGAAGTTAAAAACTCATATGAAATGCCAAAGTACCATGAAGAGAACAACAATCTCGAAAAAAGAAATAATGTTGGAGGCATCACATTTTCTGATTTCAAGACATTTTACAAAGGTACAGTAATAACAGTAGTTTGCTACAGACATAAAGTCAGACAACGAGAACAATGAAACAAAATGTAGAACAGATATAAATCCCTCACATACATGGTCAAATGAAGAGTTATTTGCATATCCATAATTACTGCAACATTATTCATAAAAGCCAATATATGAATACAACCCAGATCTGCCTCATAAAACAAATGGATAAATATAATTTCATATATAAAAATAATGAAGTGTTGTTCAATTTCAAAAAGTAGAAAATCTTCTAAGTTTACAATAAAGATAAATAATGACTTCATGCTAAATGAAATAAGCTTGCCACCAAAACAATGACACTTTATGAATCTACTTACATAAAATACTTAGAGTAGGTTGATTATTAGAAACAAAAAAAAAAATAGAATAGTATTTGTAAAGGATATATGTTGCATAACATTGTTAATATACTTACTGTGAATAAACTGTATAATCAAAATATTTAAGATTTTAAATTTCATGTGTTTTATGAAAAATTAATAATACCAAAAATGGTTTAAAAGGTTTTCAAAACATCTTCAAATAATTCATTAACACAAATGAATCACACAAAGATAATATATCTTTACCAATAAATATGTGTCGAATTTAAGATAATTTTCATGACTATTCACCATCAGGGTAAAATAACCATTTACCACCAAGAAAAAAGTGTACTACTCATAAACAAAATAGGAATAATATTTATACAGGCAAGGAAACACAAAGAAAATCACATTCACAAAAGATATATGGCTGATTTATATTTTACTTTTGCCCCACAATATGTTAAAGTATACAGAGTTCAATACTATCATGCAAAAGTAAAATATACACATAAAAACTAAAAAACATAATTGCCTAATGTGAAGTGGCCTACGTTAAAAAAGGATAGAGGAAAAAATGTAAAGAACTATGAAATCACAAAACAAAATTATAAAATTAATCTATAAAATTCTGAATAAACATATTAAATGACCGAACAAGAATTCTAGATAACTGTGATTTTCAAACATGACTGGGCACCATGAAGAGCACAGATTCTGAAACATTAGCTTACACATAGGGCAATTTTATTTCACAAAACACATAATCATACATAAAGATCTTTGATAAATAAATGTTAAGGATTACGCATTGAAATGATGCTAGAGAACCTTCTTTCTTATGTCAGGGCTGTGACTTTAATTTGTTTTTGTTCTCTCCATTTCTCAAGGTGTTGAAAAAGAAACTACAGAAGATAAACTAAAGAAAATTTAAAAGGAACCAAAGCAAGAAACTACAAAATCAATACAAGATATATTAAGGCAGTAAGAGAAGAAATGAGTGAGGACATAGCCACAAGAAACAAAGTCAGAGTAACTTAATTTCTTTCAGTGGTAACTTTTAATATAAATGGATTAAACTCTTTAATGAAAAGAAGATAATATGGCTGAATGGATCAAGATTAAATAATTTTCTACAATATTTTGTCTACTAGAAACTCATTTTAGCTGCAAGGACTCAAAAAAGCTGAAACTAAATACATGAAAAATATATTCCATGCAAATAGTAACTCTAAGTGGATACAGTATACATAATTATTACTATATTAGATAAAACACACACTTTAGGGCAAAATTGTCATGAAATAATATGGTTGATATTACATAATGATAAAATAGGTCCATTTGCCAGGAAACTATTATATATGTGAGGTGCACATGTGTATTAATATTTATAAAATATATGTTGAGCAGATGAGGGCCGGAAGGAGGGGTACCTGAGACCCCGGGAGACTCCACGGGAGGAGGCTGCGAAGAACTGGAGGCTGAGACCACCGGAGCAGCCCGGAGACCAGCGGCAAGAGTAGGCGGATTTGCTGTTTCCATTCCCCTGCATTTGGGACCGGGGGTGGGCTCCCCAGAGGGTGGAGAGACCTGCGGACACCAGCCCAGAGATGGCTGCCGACAGCCAGCAGTGAGCCTTTAGCAGACATGGCACCAGGCTCCCAACTCCCAGAACCTCCGTGTGCACAGACCCCAGCCGCGCGGCAGGTGCCATATTGCCTCGTCCTCCCCTCCGCCGACCCTACCCATGGCTGCCCAGAGAGAGAATACAGCCACCAGCTGGAGGCACCTCCAGGGAATGGGACCTTCCCTTTTGGGACCCTACAACTGACTCAGGGGAATTCAGACTGTGAGCTCCCTACCCGCCAGCCCTCCCAGGTGCTGCTGGCACGGTGTTCCCAGGAGAACGGTGCTGACTCAGAGGCTGAGACACATAGACCCAGCTTGGGCTCTCTGTGGGTGAATTGGGACCGGAACTCTTCTCCCTGGTGGGGATACAGTTTGAACTCTGGGATGAGAGTTTGAACCCTGCAGATGAGATCCCGAGCACCTAGGTCGAGCATTGCCTGGGGCACAGAAGAGTTATACCTGGACAGCCTACTGAGGTGTGTGTGCCTTCAGGGGCAGATCAGCATCCTAGAGGGCAACCCTCCTCCCAGGAGGAGGCCGTACACCCAGCCCAGGTGGCGTTCCTGTGCAGGGAACCTCCCCGCCGGCATCACAGTCTGGGGAGGCCCGGTGGCGTGTGGTCTGGCCTGCTGGAAGAGACCCAGGAGTAGCTGCGGAGTTGGGGAGGGTGGAAAGAAGCCAGGCCCTCTCTAGACTGCGGGTCTCAGACAGCCCCGCCCCCACACGCAGACGTTCTGGCTGAGTGGGACCATTCCAGCCCCGCCCTGACAGCTTTTCCTGGAAGCAGAGAACAGAACTTTCACCCCTGCTAAGGACATTGGTGGTGCCTGAGGGCAGGCTTACCCAACCCAGCTCCGCCCAGAACAAGAGCTGATAACAGGACACAAAATCAACAGCACAGCCTGTTCCTCCAATCTGGCGCCACCTACTGACAGGGACGGCATCCTGCACAGCCTTTTCACGGCACCCACTGACTCAATATACAGTGAATGATTGAATCTCACCCACAGACACCACCTAACAGCTCAGAAATTAACAAGGTGTGTGAACACCCAAACAAAAACCTAAAGGAAAGAAACAACGATGGATCGGCATGGGAAGAAATTAGCGAAAGAACTCAGGAAACATGAAGAACCAAACGAAAAACACACCCCCAAAGAAGAGCACCAGCCCCCTAGAAACGGACACCAACCAAAATCAGGCAACCAATATGACAGAAGAGGAATTTCGTATGTGGATCCTAAGAACACTCACCGACCTGCAACAACAACTCAATAACCAACACAAAGAAACCACAAAAAGCCTCCAGGATATGGAACAAAGGTTCACTAAAGAGATCAGCACAGTGAAGAAAACATTAACCGAAGTCCTGGAGATGAATAATCAACTCAGAGAATTACAAAATACTGTGGAAAGTCTCAAGAACAGGGTAGATCAAAAAGAAGAAAGAATCTCAGAGATTGAAGATAACACCTTCCAATTAAATAAATCAGTCACAGAGATAGAGCAGAGAAACAAGAGAAAAGAGCAAAGCCTACAAGAGCTGTGGGATTATGTGAAGAAACCTAACGTGAGGGTCATAGGTTTAGCCGAAGGGGAGGAAGACAACACTCAAAGGCTGTACAAGCTTTTTGAAGATATAATAGAGGAAAATTTCCCAGGCCTTGCTCAAAATCTCGATATACAAGTTCATGAAGCCCAGAGGACCCCTGGGAGGTTCAATGCAAACAGGAAGATGTCATGTCATGCAGTCATCAGACTGACCAAAATATCAAATAAAGAGGCCCTTCTAAGAGCTATAAGAGGGAAGAAGCAAGTAATCTACAAGGGAAACCAAATACGAATAACACCAGACTTCTCTAATGAGACTTTACAAGCAAGGAGAGACTGGGGCCCCATTCTCACTCTTCTGAAACAAAACAATGCCCAGCCTAGAATCTTATTCCCTGCAAAACTAAGCTTTCTATATGAAGGAGAAATAAAGACATTCTCAGACAAGCAAAGTCTCAGAGAATTCACCAAGACAAGACCAGCCCTACAAGAACTACTGAATACAATGTTACGCACGGAGCACTATAATAAAAACTCACGAATATGAAAACAATGAAGACCCAAAGATTAAAGGCCAGATAATACAATGGCTGAAGAGATATCAAAGCAACAACATCCAACCCAACAGAATGAACAGTAATCTACCTCACATATCAGTTCTCTCAATAAATGTGAATGGCTTAAACTCACCACTCAAGAGACATAGGCTGGCTGAATGGATAAGAAAATACAGGCCAGGTATATGCTGTCTTCAGGAAACACATCTAACCTGCAAGGATGCATATAGACTAAAAGTAAAAGGGTGGAGATCAGTATTCCAGGCAAGAGGAAGCCAAAAGAAGGCTGGCGTGGCAGTTCTAATTTCAGACAATTTAGTTTTTAAACCAACAAAAGTAGTGAAAGACAAAGAGGGTCATTATATAATGGTGAAGGGCACAATTCAACAAGAAGAGATAACAATTTTAAATATATATGCACCCAACTTAGGTGCACCCAGTTTCATAAAGCAAACCTTACTGGATCTAAGCAAATGGATTGATAGCAACTCCATAATCACCGGAGATTTCAACACCCCACAGATGGGACAAGACAGATCCTCCAAACAGAAAATTAATAAAGAAATAATGGACCTAAACAAAACCTTGGAACAACTGGGTCTGACTGACATCTACAGGACATTCTACCCACAATCCACTGAATATACGTTCTTCTCATCACCTGACGGGACATTCTCTAAGATTGACCATATCCTAGAACACAAAGAAAATCTCAAGAAATTTAAAAAAATAGAAATCATACTATGTACCTTCTCAGATCACAGTGGAATAAAAGCAGAAATCAACCATAACAGAAACTCACATTTCTACACAAAAACGTGGAAATTAAACAACCTCCTACTAAATGATCACTTCATAAATGAAGAAATCAAGACGGAAATAAAGAAATTCTATGAAGAAAACGACAATGGAGAGACAAGTTATCGACTCTTCTGGGACTCAGCTAAAGCAGTTCTGAGAGGAAAGTTTATCTCCATAAATGCGTATAACCCAAAGACAAAAAGATCACAAATAGACATTCTAATGAAACGACTCAAAGAGCTGGAAAAAGAAGAACAGACCAACCCCAAACCCAGCAGAAGAAGTGAAATCAACAAGATCAAATCAGAACTAAACGAAATTGAAAACAGGGAAGCTCTTCAGGAGATTAATAAAACAAAAAGTTGGTTCTTTGAAAAAATAAACAAAATTGACACACCACTGGCTATGCTAACGAAAAGCAGAAAAGAGAAATCTCTAATAAGCTCCATCAGGAATAAAAAAGGAGATATCACAGCTGATCCCAAAGAGATACAAGATACAATTTATGAATACTACAAAAATCTTTATGCACACAAACTGGAAAATGTGGAGGAAATGGACAAATTTCTAGAAACACACAGCCTCCCTAGGCTCAACCACGAAGAAATAGATTCCCTGTACAGACCAATCTCAACAGCTGAAATAGAAACAGCAATTAAAAATCTCCCTAAAAAGAAAAGTGCCGGTCCTGATGGCTTCACACCCGAATTTTACCACACTTACAAAAAGAACTAGTACCTATCTTGCAGAAACTATTGCACAACATCGAGAAGAACGGAAACCTCCCCGACACTTTCATGAAGTGAATATTACTCTGATACCAAAACCAGGAAAGGATGCACAAAAATAGAAAACTACAGACCAATATCCCTAATGAATATAGATGCATAAATTTTCAACAAAATCTTAGCTAACGGAATCCAGACGCTTATCAAAAAAATTATCCATCACGACCAAGTGAGCTTCATCCCAGGGATGTAGGGATGGTTCAACATAAGTAAATCTATAAATGCAATTCACCACATAAACAGAAGCAAAAACAAAGATCACATGATTCTTCAATAGATGCAGAAAAAGCTTTTGACAAAATTCAGCACCCTTTCATGATACGGACATTTAAGAAAATAGGCATACAAGGGACATACCTAAAAATGATACAAGCCATATATGACAGACCCATAGCCAACATCATACTGAATGGGGAAAGATTGAAATCATTCCCACTTAGAACTGGAACCAGACAAGGCTGCCCACTATCTCCACTTCTGTTCAACATAGTGCTGGAAGTCTTGGCTACAGCAATCAGACAGGAAAATGGAATCAAAGCTATCCAAATAGTGGCAGAAGAGATCAAACTTTCACTGTTTGCTGATGATATGATATTGTATCTAGAAAACCCCAAGGATACAACCAAGAAACTCCTGGAACTGATCAATGAATTTAGTAAAGTCTCAGGATACAAAATCAACACACAGAAATCAGAGGCATTCATATACGCCAACAACAATCTAATTGAGAACCAAATCAAAGACTCAATTCCCTTCACAATAGCAACAAAGAAATTAAAGTACCTAGGAATATACTTAACCAAGGAGGTAAAAGACCTGTACAGGGAGAACTATGAAACACTGAGGAAGGAAATAGCAGAGGATGTAAACAGATGGAAATCCATACTATGCTTGTGGATCCGCAGACTCAACATCATCAAAATGTCTATACTACTGAAACTGATCTACAGATTCAATGTAATACCTATTAAAATGCCATCAGCATTCTCACAGATATAGAAAAATAATTTTACGCTTCGTATGGTACCAAAGAAGACCCCGAATATCAAAAGCAATTATAGGCAACAAAAACAAAATGGCAGGCATTAATATGCCAGATATCAAACTATACTACAAAGCTGTAGTAATTAAATCAATATGGTATTGGCACAAAAATAGGAATATGGACCAGTGGAATAGATGTGAGAATCCTGATATAAAACCATCCTCATATAGCCATCTAATCTCTGACAAAGCAGACAAAAACATACGCTGGGGAAACGAATCCCTTTTCAATAAATGGTGCTCGGAAAACTAGATAGCCACCAGTAGAAGGCTAAAACAGGACCCACACCTTTCACCTCTCACAAAAGTCAACTCACGCTGGATAACAGACTTAAACCTAAGGTATGAAACTATTAAAATTCTAGAGGAAAAAGTTGGAAACACTCTCCTAGACATCGACCTAGGCAAAGAGTTTATGAAGAAGTCCCCAAAGGCAATCACAGCAGCAACAAAAATAAATAAATGGGACATGATCAAACTACAAAGCTTCTGCACAGCCAAAGAAATAGAAATGAAAGTAAACAGACAACCTACAGAATGGGAGAAATTTTTGCATCCTATGCATCCGATAAGAAACTGATAACTAGAATATACTTAGAACTCATGAAAATCAGGAAGAAAAAATCAAATAACCCTATTAAAATGTGGGCAAAGGACTTGAACAGAAATTTTTCTAAAGAAGACAGAAGAATGGCCAACAAACATATGAAAAAATGCTCAACATCTCTAATCATCAGGGAAACGCAAATCAAAACCACAATGAGATATCACTTAACCCCAGTGAGAATGGCCTTTATCAAAAAGTCTCCAAGCAATAAATGCTAGTATGGATGCGGAGAGAGAGGAACACTCCTACACTGCTGGTGGGACTGCAAAGTAGTTCAACCTCTGTGGAAAGCAATATGGAGATACCTTAAAGCGATACAAGCGAATCTACCATTCGATCCAGAAATCCCATTGCTGGGCATCTACCCAAAAGATCCAATGACACTCTACAAAAAAGACACCTGCACTTGAATGTTTATAGCAGCACAATTCATAATTGCAAGGCTGTGGAAACAGCCCAAGTGCCCATCAATCCAAGAATGGATTAATAAAATGTGGTATATGTATACCATGGAGTACTATTCAGCTCTAAGAAACAATGGTGACATAGCACATATTATATTTTCCTGCTTAGAGCTGGAACCCATACTGTTAAGTGAAGTTTCCCAAGAATGGAAAAACAAGCACCACATATACTCACCAGAAAATTGGTATTAACTGAACAGCACCTAAGTGGACACATAGATACTACAGTGATAGGGTATTGGGCTGGTGGGAGGGGGAGGGGGATGGGTATATACATATATGAGTGAGATGTGCACCATCTGGGGGATGGTCATGATGGAGACTCAGACTTGTGGGGGGAGGGAGGAAATGGGCATTTATTGAAACCTTAAAATCTCTAACCCCATAATATGCCTAAATAAAAAAAAAAGTAAAAAAAAAATATATATATATGTTATATGTTATGGATTATATGTTATATAATATATAAATTACATGCATATATAACATCAGGGATTTCAAACACATGGAAAAAAATATTAGCAGAAGTGAAGCAAAAAATAACACAGCAACATGGTTGCTGTTTATTTTAAGGCCACACCATCAATAATGATTAGGGGAATTAGAGAAAAGATCAATAAGAAAGTTGGAAACATAAATATTATATAGCAATTAGAACTAACAGACAAATACAGAATTCTCAAGTCAAAGCAGCAAAGTATATAATATTTTCAATTACATATGGTGTCTTCTGTTAGAACATGTAAAAATCCTAATCAAATTTAAGATGACAGAATGGCAAGAATGTTGATGAGAAAACCCACCAGCCAGAGTCTCTAAGCAAGAAAGATAAATTTTAGAAAAAAAGTGAAAGAAAGCCAAGGGGCAGGAAAACATAGATTGGTCAGGATCAAAAGGAAGAGTGCCTGAAACTACAGAAGACTCTATAGGAAGAAGTTGTAGCAGAGAATTAGAAGAAAGACCCCCCAAGAGGTATAGAGACCAGTAAAAGGAAGGGTAATAGGAGCAGTTAAATTTCCCTTCCCTTGCATCTCAGACAGCTGGTGGACACCGGAGCAGTTAGATAGACCTGCCAACATCAGCCCAGAGATGGCCACCACCAGTGAGTGGTGAGCCCCTTGCAGACACCAGAATCCCAGCTCCCTTTGGGTACCTCCCAGCCCATAGATTCTAGCCAATATGTAGGCACCATACTGCTTCCTTCTACCCTTACCCTATCCTACCTGTGGCTGTGAGAGAGACAATTTAGCTACCACTCAGAGGCATCTGCAGGTAATGTGACCTTTCCTTTTGGGACCCTCTAGCAGACTGAGGGGTATTCAGACTGTGACCTCCTACCCTCCAGCTCTCCAGGGTGCCACCTGCCTGGACTCCAGAACAATGGGGCATATCCTGGGGCAGAGAACGTTGATCCACTTTGGACACCTTGATCTCCTGGGCCCAGGAGACAGGCCTGCAGATGAGATCCCTTACACCGAGGTCCTGATCACATACACTGGGGCACAGAATGGATATTTGTGAATGAGCCTATTGACGTGTGTGTGTGTCTTCAGGGGCAGATCAGCATGCTTCAGGGACAACAGTCTTCCCACCAGAAGGCTGTCCACCTGGCCCAGGCTGCAATCCTGGGCAGGGAACCTCCCAGTGCACATCATGGCCAGGGGATACGAATTGACTTGTGGTCTTGACTGCTGGCAGAAGTCCGGGAAAAACTGTGGAATGGGGGGATGAAAACGAGTGAGGCATGCTCCAAACTGCAGTCTCAGACAGATCCACTCCCACACATGGACTTTTCAGCTGAATGGGACAATTTCAGCCCCTCCCTGGAAGCTTTGCTCAGAAGTAGAGAATAGATCTTTGACCCCTGCTAACAGCATCTGTGGAGTTTAAGAGCAGGCTCACCCAACCCAGCTGTGTCCAGTCTCATTCTCTCACCTACTACCACTGAGGTGAAGAATAAGGACACACCTGGAAGTCCCAGGGTCCCACTTACCACCTGAGGCATTAGAGGACCTCTACAGAGGAATAAAAGCTAGTTACAGAACCCACAAACAACACTGCAGCCTGCTCCTCCGAGAAAGTGCTACAAACTGACAGGGAGGTAATTCTGCACATACCCTTTTACTGCATCTACTGACTTATCATAAAGGGTGTAATTGAACCTCACCGACTAACACCACCTACTGGCTCAGAGAATAAACAGGGTGTGTCATATTCAAATGAAAATCTAAAGGTAAGAAGCAATAGCTGATCCAGATGGGATGGAATCAGTGAAAGAATTCTGGAACTATGAAGAATCAAACAGAAAGCACACCTCCAAGGGGGAACACCAGCTCTCTAGCAATAGACATAAACAAAATTCCAAATGCTAAAATGACAGAAGAATTTTGAACATGGATTGTTAGAAAACTGAATGATGTGCAAAAAAAAAAAAAAAATGGATAACCAACACAAAGAAACCACACACAAAAAAACCCCAAAATCCAGGACTTTGAAAAAAAATCACTAAAGCAATTGAAATAAAGCAGTCATGAGAGGAAAATTTATGTCCATAAATGCCTACAAGCAAAAGACAGAAAGATCACAAATAAACAACCTAATGAATCATCTCAAAGAACTGCAAGAATGAGCAAACCAACCCCAAACCCACCAGAAGAAATGAAGACAGAAAGATCACAAATAAACCATCTAATGAATTGTCTCAAGAACTGGAAAGGATGAGAAAACCCACCCCAAACCCACCAAAAGAAATGACATCACAAAGATCAGAGCAAAACTAAATTAAATTGATAACAAAAGACCTGTATAAAATATTAATTTTTAAAAAGTTAGTTCTTTGAAAAAATAAATAAAAGTGACTCGCCTTTGGATAGATTAATGAGAAGCATATCAGAAAGAACTCTAAAGCTCCAATAGGAAGGAAAAAGGAGAAATTACAATGATGCAATGGAAATACAAAATATCATCCACGGATTTTATAAAAACTGCCATGCACATAAACTGGAAAATGTGGAGGAAATGGACAAATTCTTAGAAATACACAGCCTCACTACTCTCAATCAGGAAGAAATAGAATTCCTGAACAGACAAATATCAAGGTCCAAAACTGAAACAGCACTAAAAAACCTTCCTGAAAAGAAAAGTCCCGAACCAGATTTTTTCACACTCTAATTTTACCAGACCTACAAAAAGAAGTGGCACCTATCCTGTAGAAAATATTTAACAACATGGAGAAGGACGTTAACCTCTCTGACATGTTTTTTTGAAGCTAACATCACCCTGATATGAAAACCAGGAAAGGATGCAACAAAAAAACAAAACTACAGGCCAATATCCCTTATGAATATAGATGTAAGAATTCTCAACAAAATCCTAGCAAACAGAATTCAGCTTATTATAAAAAAAATAATCAGCCAGGCGCGGTGGCTCACGCCTGTAATCCTAGCACTCTGGGAGGCTGAGGCGGGCGGATTGCTCGAGGTCAGGAGTTCGAAACCAGCTTGAGCAAGAGCAAGACCCCGTCTCTACTATAAATAGAAAGAAATTAATTGGCCAACTAATATATATATATATAATTAGCCGGGCATGGTGGCGCATGCCTGTAGTCCCAGCTACTCAGGAGGCTGAGGCAGAAGGATTGCTTGAGCCCAGGAGTTTGAGGTTGCTGTGAGCTAGGCTGTCGCCATGGCACTCACTCTAGCCTGGGCAACAAGCGAGACTCTGTCTCAAAAAAAAAAAAAAAAAAAAAAAAAATCTATGACGATCAAGTAATTTTCATCCCAGAGAAGCAGGGATGGTTCTACATCTGCAAATCTATAAATTCAACTTACCACATAAATAGAAGCAAAAACTAAGACCATATGATCCTCTTAATAGACACAGAAAACACATTTGAAAAAATTCAACATCCTTTGGTGATAAGAATGCTTAATAAAATAGGCAGAGACAGGACTTACCTACAAAAGGTAAGCCACATATGACAAACCCACAGCCACCATCATACTGAATGGGGAAAAATTGAAAGCATTCCCACTTAGAACTGAAACCAAACAAAGTTGCCCTCTATCACTGCTTCTATTCAACATAGTGCTGGAAGTCCTAGCCAGAGCAATCAGACAAGAGAATCAAATCATGTGCATGCAAATAGGGGCAGAAGAGATGAAACTATCTCTCTTTGCTGATGATATGAACTTGTCATCAGTAAAACCCCAAACAGTGTGCCATTAGATAGGGACAACAATAATACAAAATGCAAAAAGAACGATCTCTTCAATTGGTGCTAGGAAAACAGGATATCCGTAAGCAAAAAATAAGATTAGACAATTTTGCTTATAGCACTATCAAAAATTAACTCAGAATAAAACAAAAAGTCTCATGTAAGACATAAATCCTTTAAAATTTTAAAACATATTTAAAAAACCTTCTTGGTATTGATATTAGTAATACATTTTTTAGATATGACACCAAAGGTATGAAAACCAAAAGAAATACAAAACAAGTTGGGCTGCAACAAATTAAAAAGCATCTGTATGGAAAAGAAAACAATAAAAAAGAGTATTTTCTGATTTACAAATAATATACCTGATAAGAGGTTAATGTCCCAATTATGTAAGAAAGTTATTCAAATCAAAGGTAAAAATAATTATAAATAGTTTGAAAATAGGCAAAGACTAAAGGCATATCTTCTAGATGAAGTCATACAAATAAATGACCAAGAAGTATGTCAATATCACTTATAATATCTCAATATCACAAATTATCAGAGAATTGAAAATCAAAATCATGATGAATTATCACTGTATACCTGATAGAATGGCTCACATCAAAAGGAAGAGATAAGATTTAATAAGAACATGAAGAAAAAGAAAAAGAAATCCTGTACCCAGTTGGTAAGTTTAAATTGGTCAATTATGAAAACCAATACAGAAATTCTTTAAACAATAAAATAGAAAAGGACTACCATACAATGCAACCACCTCACTTCTATGTATATAACCAAAGGAAATAAAATCAGTATCTTGAACAAATATCTGCATCCTCATGTTTATTGCAACATTATTCAAAATTGCCAAGACATGAAAACAACCTAAACATTTGTAAAAGCTGAATGAATAAAGAAAATAGGGTACATATGCAAAATAGAATATCACTCAGCTATAAAAATTGTATTCAATCATTTCTACAACATGGATGGACATGGAGGACATTAGGCTAACTGAAATCATTCAAGCACACAAAGATACTGTATAATCTTACATACATGGGGAATCTGAAAAGTTTAAACTCATAGAAGCAGAGATTAAAATGCTAATTTCCAGGGCCTAAGGTGAGAAAAAAAGCAAAGATGTGGTTCAAGAGTACAAACATTAAGTTACAAGACCAAAAAGTTTTGTAAACATAATGTATATCATGGTGTCTATAGCTAATAATAATGTTTTGCATCTTAAAGTTTACTGACTGTAGACCTTAAGTATTCTCACTATAAAAAAAAAAATAAGTAACTGTGAGGTAATATATATTTTCATTAACTTGGTTGTGTTAATCATATCAAAACATATATCAAATCATTACATTGTACATAATAATTATATAGTTATACTATTTTTATTTGTGAAGAAAATTCATATGACACACACAAACACATATATATACACACATAGATAAACATTTGAATGACACAGTACCAGTAGGCTTCATACTAAACAAGAGAAAATTATAGAATTAGAGTTGGTAACAGTTAAAGACTGGGAGTTTAATGTATGCTCAGCAGTGTTCTATGCACCCCAAACATATTTCACAATTGTAGGGTACTGCAGGGCTTAGTGGCTCACGCCTATAATTCTAGCACTCTGGGAGGCCGAGGTGGGCAAATCGCTCCTGGTCAGGCATTTGAACCCAGACTGAGCAAGAGCAAGACCCCATCTCTACTAAAAATAGAAAGAAATGAATTGGCAAACAAAAATATATAGAAAAAATTAGCCGAGCATTTTGGCACATGCCTGTAGTCCCAGCTACTCCAAAGGCTGAGGCAGTAGGATTGCTCTAACCCAGGATTTTGAGGTTGCTGTGAGGTAGGCTGATGCCACAGCACCCTAGCACAGGCAACGAAGGGAGACTCTGACTAAAAAAAAAATGTAAAGTGTACATACATTAAACTATATTAAAATTTAGAAATTTGGGCACATAGAATTAAATTATTAATCAGAGTCACAAAAAAACCCCCAGAATTTTGATGTAAAATAACATTATTTTTTCTAATATTTAAGGAGATACTTAGTGTTCTGATAATGAGCATGAATTTCTATAGAAACGCATTTAATCATTTCACAGGATAACAAAAACTAAAGCAGAAAACATGTAACATCTGCTTGTGGTGACCCTGGGATTTCTGAACTAAATACCAATATCACCACCACACTCACACATTCCAGACATGATGCAATAAATGCAGAGCAATTAAAAGATGGTTTGCAGACTGGTGTGGTGGCTCGTGCTTATAATCCTAGTGCTCTGGGAGGGCAAAGGGGGAGGATCGCTTGAGCTCAGGAGTTCAAGACCAGTCAGAGCAATAGCAAGACACCATCTTTACTAAAAATAGAAAAATCAGCCAGGGACTTTGGCACATGCCTATAGTGTCAGCTACTCAGGATACTGAGCAGGAGGATCACTTGAGCCCAAGAGTTTGAGGATTCTGTGAGCTACCACAAAGCCACTGCACTCTATCCAGGTTGAGAGAGTGAGACTCGGTCTCAAAATAAATTTTTTACCATAGATTTTCTCAAATATACACACATATTTCCATGTCTTGTAAAGTAATGGAACGCAGTCAGTACCTGCAGTCCATTATAAACCAAGAGTAGGGCTTTTGTTCTCACTCTAACCTTAAAAGAACAATAAAGAAAATTAAAGTCCTTAGATAATTTAAGAATAAGGGACAGGGAAGCCTCTATCAAAGATTAAGAGAAAGAAACCCAGGCTTCCCAGATCCAATTTCCATTGAAGCAGAGTTTTCCAAAGCACTTTTTAAGGTCTGGTTTCTTCCTTGACCTTTGAACTTCTAATATGTGTCATCTGCTTTATTCACTCCCACCTACCTGAGTTTTCGGCTACTGTCTTCTTCGTCTTCACATTCCAAGGCTCTTTTCCTTGCTCCAGACAGGTGATCAGGTCTGGCTTAGAGGCAACAAGACCTGTTTTATTTGAAAAATGTAACATATTTTTGGGATTCTTCCATTACCAATTGAGTACTGTGCTCAGTAGAGAAAGTGGAACAATATAGAAAGGTTCTCAAAAAAATCCCAAAATACTAATTTCTAACAGACACTTTAGAATATTTAGAAAGTATTTAAAATTTGAGGGTCCTTAGCTCCATTACCCAATACTGTGGAATCAAATATTGGTTATGGAAATTGGAATTTAAGATGTGAGCAATAGCATCTTATGCCACTAAGGTTTTGGAATTACCACTGACGAAGAGTGAAGGGTACAGATCAGTTCAAGAAAGGGAAAGATTCATGTCAAGATAAAAACAGATTGAAGATTTTCTTTCCTATACCAACAAATTTTTCCTTGAAAACAAACATCTTAACTTCCGTCATGCAAAGAAGAAAATCCCAGAAAAATTCTACAAAGTTAGAATATAAAATCTGTAGTATGAAATAAAAATTGTGTATTGAAATGATCTTTACCCATGAACACCAAATGTCTGTAGTTCTCAAGCATCACATCTCTATACAACTTCTGCTGAGCATTGTCAAGACATGCCCACTCCTCCAGAGAGAATTCTATGGCCACATCCCTGAATGTCAACAATCCCTGAAACAAAACAAAACAAAACAAAACACATATTTTCCAAGTGGTCATGTAGAGAATTCTTAATCTCACAGCTGGTGAAATAATGGAGTGAAGGGAACTGGTTCTGACTCATATGAATAACTGTAATTATTCAAGCAGACAAATTTTAACACAAAAATATTCTCTAATATATTATCTAACTCTGGAGAGAGAGGGTGACATAAGGTCCACAAATCTCATGTAGATATTATAATTTTCTGGATAAGGAATAAAATTCCAGTCACCAACATAGACATTTATATTTGTGAGTACTATATTTACATCATACAGGATAAGTTGTGTATATTTTTCAGATAGAAAAATCATGTTGACTTAGAAGATATTAATGCTTCTTAAATTTTGCAAAGACTTTAATACGTACAACAACAAACTAGAAATAATCCTAAAATACAAATTTTTGATTTCAAAAATCTGGAGTGAAGCCTGAGTTTCTGAATTTCTAACAAACTCAGCAGTGACATCATTGCTTCTGGTGGAAAGGGAATATTTTTCAAACATTCAGTAAGCAGCAGAACCTGGCTTCATCTGAGTTCACTGTTCCAGGAAACAAAGATGAGAGACTTTACTTTCCAGAGCAAGTAATATGCAAATGAAATCTAATATAAAAGAAGAGCTTCCACATAAACTGTGATGGTTTATGCTCATCACTAAGTAAATCTTCACAAGGTACTTCATAATTGACAGGAAAATAATTAACTCTATACTAGAAAAATGATAGAGAACACATTAACCAAGTGAATAAAATTAATACCAACTATAATACAACAAATTACTATCAGGTATCAATGCACACACACATACCACCACTGCTGTGATATTTTGATATTTTTGGCCAAAAGAAAACAGTAAATTATCATCTGAATCTAATCATGAACATCAGTTTTATGCAAAGTTCAAGCTACAGTTATCTCTCATGTTCTGTCATCTCAAATAATGTATTTAAATAGTCTTTCTTTAGTATACCAGAGAGCTAGTGTCTTCTAATTATTCTTTTTCTCAGAACTTTCTAAGTTATCTAAACAATTAATGTGTATTCCACTAATCTCTTTCTGCACAGAACTGATGGAGCATCTAGATAGAACATAAAAACCGTACATGTACCCCTTCTTCACTGATATCCTGGGGATTGAACTCATCTCCAATAGTAATCTTGGGCATCCAAGATTCTGCCTCCAAGATGTTCAACAGCAACAAAGGGAATATTTTCAATATTGCAAATTTTAAATTTATGGTGACAATTGTTCATGGTGCATAAGCATGGATGGAGAGAAGGCTCTGGCATATAGGGGGAGAATAATTTTTTAGAGCTCCTCGACTATCATTAAGAAAAAGAGGGAAAAATGTATTTGAAATGAAGGCATTAGGTAGGAACAACAATGCAAAGTCTGTACACAAGACATAACAAGAGGAAAAGTGAACATAGCCCCTGACCTAGGACACATTCCCAGGAGAACAAGCCATTTTTTTCTCTTCCTCCTTCGAGAAATACCTTCTTAGTTAAGATTATCTGGAAAGATCACACATGTATCTTGAGAATATGCATCTAAAGGTGTTCGCACAACATTTCCCCTGCTACCACCTCACCCACAGCAAAAGGACCATGGTGCAGAAAAATTCACACTTCCCATTCCTTTATCACAGGAGACAGTTAGAAGCAATGATCTCCTACATATAGATTGAAATTTGAGGTTTTTTTCCTTTCCTGCCCTCAGCTTTTCTGTCCTGCCAAAGTCACCAGCAATTTTTGCTGCAGCAGTGAGAATATGGACCATACTGACCTGCCCTTACAAAACACAAGAAACTTTTCTAAAGAAGACAGAAGAATGCCCAACAAACATATGAAAAAAAATGCTCAACATCTCTAATCATCAGGGAAATGCAAATCAAAACCACAATGAGATATCACTTAACTCCAGTGAAAATGGCCTTTATTAAAAAGTCCTCAAACAATAAATGCTAGTGTGGATGTGGAGAGATAGGAACACTCCTACACTGCTAGTGGGACTGCAAACTAATCCAACCTCTGTGGAAAGCAATATGGAGATACCTTAAAGTGATACAAGTGGATCTACCATTTGATCCAGCAATCCCATTACTGGACATCTACCCAAAAGATCCAATGAAACTTTCCCAAAAAGACACCTGCACTCTAATGTTTATAGCAGCACAATTCATAATTGCAAGGCTGTGTAAACTTGCCCAAGTGCCCATCAATCCAAGAGTGGATTAATAAAATGTGGTATATGTATACCATGGAGTACTATTCAGCTATAGGAAACGATGATATAGAACATCTTGTATTTTCCTGCTTAGAGCTGGAACCCATACTGCTAAGTGAAGTATCCCAAGAATGGAAAAACAAGCATCACATATACTCACCAGCAAACTGGTATTAACTGAGCAGCACCTAATTGGACACATAGGAACTACAGTAATGGGGTATTGGGCAGGTGGGAGGGGGAAGGGAGGTAGGCATATACATACATAATGAGTAAGATTTGCACCATCTGGGGGATGGTCATGCTGGAAACTCACACTTGTGGGGAGAGGGGGGAAAGGGCATTATTTGAAACCTTAAAATCTGTACCCCCATAATATGTTGAAATAAAAAACAAACAAACCTTAAAAATATCTCTAATCTTGTGAAGGGAATCAGGTCAGGTATTGTTGACCAATCCTTGTGCTGCTAATTTAAAGATCAATGTCTCGTATAGTAATTTACAATTCTAAACGGCCTATAAATTGAGCATTCCCATAACTCCCTTCTCAACTCCACTAATTCAATATAACTACTGATAGAACACAGCAAAACATTTTAATTACATTTTACAGTTTATTAGAATTGGTACACGCAGGAATGGCCAAATGGAAGAAATGTGCAGAGCAAGGCAAAGTGGTGGGGCAAGATGGCGCTAGAAACTAATGCTGGTAAATAGCTGTGATCTATTAAAGAAATCTCCCATCCTTTTTGTTCATTAAGAGCAGCTCACTGTAAAGAAACACCCTTTATGTTATGACTTAGATTTTGCTCCCTATTTTACCTATCACAAAGCCAGACACAGACCCTAAAAAATCCCATTTTTGCTTCACAAACAATTAGAAGAACAATTCTGTATTCACTAGTGTAAACTAAATACTTGATAACCATATGTGAGCTAAGTTACTCTCCTTTTGCCAGGCCCCTAAACTGTCATCCTCCCTCAGCGTTAACTAGTATATAACCCCACTCTCTGCCCCTCCTAAGAATAGTCTGACTTCAGGGTAATTTATTCTCTGATTTACCATCTACTTGTGCCAGCTGACATCCTGACATCTCCCTGAAATGCTGTTTCTAATCTCATTTTCTCTTTCCTATAAAAGGAAGCCCCTTTTTGCCTAAACTTTGAGATGCTTGCAGATCTTATATTTGGTGCTTCCCACAGTCGCAATACTCCTTCACAATAAAGACACTTCTCACCTAAATCTGAAATGGGGCCAGGCGCGGTGGCTCAAGCCTGTAATCCTAGCACTCTGGGAGGCCGAGGCGGGCGGATTGCTCAAGGTCGGGAGTTCAAAACCAGCCTGAGCGAGACCCCGTCTCTACTAAAAATAGAAAGAAATTAATTGACCAACTAAAAATATATATACAAAAAATTAGCCGGGCATGGTGGTGCATGCCTGTAGTCCCAGCTACTTGGGAGGCTGAGGCAGGAGGATCGCTTGAGCCCAGGAGATTGAGGTTGCTGTGAGCTAGACTGACACCATGGCACTCACTCTAGCCAGGGCAACAAAAGTGAGACTTTGTCTCCAAAAAAAAAAAAAAAAAATCTGAAATGGTTGTATTTGCCAATGTCTAAAAACAGTCCCAGGACAATAACAGATGCACTCCCAAAAGGGGTATCACACAGTTTTCTATCCCTAATCCAACCAAACCTTCCAATGTGTCCTTGTTCCCAGTTTTCCAGGGCTCTGTAGCTTCTTTCACTATAAAGAGCTCCTTCCCTGGCAGACATGAGTAGGCTAGAACACTTAAGAGTTAGGTCCCTTAGGAAAAACTCACTGGGCATTCAATGACCTCCTTTTACAGGCTGAAGATTGGGGTAAGCTTGGAGGCCCTGGTTCCATGCCTCTGCTTCTCATTCAGGGTTACTCATTTCATTGTAAATAAAAGAATACCCAGTGTTTGAAGAATCTAGCAAGATTTCTTAAACTCAGTTTCTCAAACTCAGCAAAACTTCTATAAACTCAGGTTTATAGAAGGGAGGACAATTCAGAAGGGAAAATACTCAGACCACAGTGTTTTTCCTCTGCTCTCACAGGACAACAACCAACACAGAAGATTTATAGGACCAAATGTGTACAAATTTCTCCCTAATAACAAACAAGCAATCACTTTTACAGCTAACTGTCCTCAAATACAGCTCAATCTGATACTATCTGACTGAAGATAGTCTCAAATCACACAGGTTTAGGATTCAACCCCCCAAACTATCCCCCCTTTCAGACACCACTTGCATGTCCAGGAATCCAAATCTTCTGATAGACCAGCCTCAAGTTGGAGTTCTATGACCTCCTCTGTATATTTGATTCATTTCCCAGACCAGCTCACAAAGCTCAGGAAAATACTTATTATATTTACTGATTTATCACAAAGGATATCTTGAAAGATATAAACAAAAATCCAGGTCAGGAGATACATAAGGCAAAGTATGGGGAAGAAGGGGTGCACAGATTCAAGCCCTTGACAGGCTCCCCACTTCCAGGAACCACCACCTGTTCAGCTATCTGGAAGTTCTCCAAACCTTGTCCTTTGGGATTTTTATAGAAGCTTCATTTATAAGCATAATTAGTTTGCCCATATAAGTTATTTACAATCCAATTAACCTTCAGCCCCTCCCTGCTACCCAAAGGCTGGGAATGGGACTGAAAATTCCATCCCTGGAAAAAAATGGCAGGTTTCCCTGGCAACCAGCCTCCCACCCAGTGATTTCTGGCAGTTTTATAAAAACTGCCTTATTAACATAAGCTCAGAAATGTTTGATAGGCTAATTATAAATAACAAAAGATTGCCTTTCACCTTTACCATTCAGGAAATACTTCAGGAACCAAGAAAGAAAGGCCAAATATTTTAATAAAAAGATATTGTTATTGCTACAGACATTTAGAAAATAACAAAGTCTACAGGAGCTGAGAGCCAAGAATCATGCATAGAAAAACAAAATATATCTATCATAATATCACAGAAATTGTAAGGCACTTAAATTTCATATTTCTAAAGGAAAACCAAAAGTATTTATCTCTTTTAGACAATAAGTAGGTCATTTATTATTTTCATTATAACAAATCATTTAGGAAACAATGGCATGTGAACTCATCTAAGAGTTGCCAAATCCCATCTCATAGGTTTTATCGTTAAACTCCAATATCCAGATAACAGGACACAAAACAGAGTGATCCACTTTCACAAATCCTCAACCCTAAAAAAAAGGAAAAGAAGTAGAAATAGGTGTGTGGTGACTCTTTGTCACTCACTAATTTTTTGCCCACACTTCCTTGTGGAAACCTATTCATTTTTCTGCAACCAAAATGCAACAAAAATTTGTTTCTATTTCAATTGCTGGGTATACTTGCCAAAGCAAAGCCCTGAAATTCTATTAAAAATAACTGGCAGGCTGGGTGTGATGGCTCAGGCCTGAAATCCCAGCACTCTGGGAGGCCCAGGGGGGCGGATTGCTCGAGGTCAAGAGTTCATAACCAGCCTGAGCAAGAGCGAGACCCCATCTCTACTATAAATAGAAAGAAATTAATTTGGCCAACTAATATATATAGAAAAAATTAGCCAGACATAGTGACCCATGCCGTTAGTACCAGCTACTTGGGAGACTGAGGCAGGAGGACTGCATGAGCCCAGGAGTTTGAGGTTGCTGTGAGCCAGGCTGACACTAGAGCACTCAATGTAGCCTGGGCAACAAAGCGAGACTCTTGTCTCAAAAAAAAAATAAGTTTTAAAAATGCAATATATAAATAGAGTTTTCCTGAAATCTACTTTTATATGACTCCTTTTTATGATGACATAAAGACTACACAACTATAACCACTGAATTATTGAATTTGGTTTGCTGTCTCCTGGACTTTTTGAAAGTCTTTGATTTAAGCCCTCCTGATGGACCTCAAAAACAAACCATAGATGACTGCTCTCAGAACCATAAATCGCAGTTTGCTTTAATAAATTCTGTCACCTTTTTAAGCGGTGCCTTAGTTTAATTTTTAACATGAGAGTGGAGTGGTGGGGACCCCCAGGGGCTACAGATCCTCCCACGCATGAACCCTGCAGCCCAGCTTAAATTCCTCCCTAATGACCCTGTAGTCACCCCACAATGTAGTGGAGACGCAGGGCTGCATCACAGAACTACCCAGATGACTCCCACTGGGCCACAGATGCCTGGGAGGATGAGACAGGGCGCTCCTGGTTCCAGCTGCTGCCCAACCCTGCTCTAAGCCGCAGGGGACTGAGGGCCAAGCAGGCCTAATGAGTCCCTTGTCCACAGACTCCGGGTCTGGCGGGAAGCCGGAGTCCTGCCACAGCCAGTTCCACTGGGTTTCAAATCCCCTGGCACAGCCGGCCCCACACACTCACCATTTTCCAACTTCCGTGGTGCCCTGGGATCCTTCTTGCAGATGTTTCAGAACCCGCAGTTCAGAGGGTGACAAAGGCTGAGGGTTACCTGGGTTTCCCAAAGCAAAGAAGAAGGAGCACTGAAGACAAAAAGGAGCGTGGAGGACAGGCAGGAGACAAAGGCCCCTCACCTCCCCCCTCCCCCCCCCCCCGCAGGTCCCGGAAGTCCCGCCCTTCCACTGCGTGCCTGATTGGAGAGTTCCCATTCCAGGATTTCTGATTGGCTCGGGCTCTAGGCCACACCCTTTAGAGCCCTGATTAGCATACAATGGGATCCACCTACTAATGGCGGCAACCAGGGCTTTCTGCCTGCTCTGGGATCTGTTGGTACCTGCAGCACATTTGCATTTAACCTTGTATGTAGGTTATATCCAAGCCAGGCATGGTGGCTCACGCCCGTAACCATAGCACTCATCTCAGGAGTTCAAGACCACACTGAGCAAGTGGGAGACCCTTGTCTCTACTAAAAAAATAAAAACAAATTAGCCAAACAACTAAAAATAAAAAAAGTTTAGCCAGGCATGGTGACACATACATGTAGTCCCAGCTAATCAGGAGGCTGAGGCAGGAGGATCCCTTGACCCCAGGAGTTGGAGGTTGCTGTGAGGCAGGCTGATTCCAGGGCAATCTAGCCCCAGGTGACAGAGAGAGACTCAGTCTCAAAAAAAAAAAAAGTTATATCCACTTATGCATAATGTGTATTGTATTCAAAATTAGAAACTGTATGATGACAAACATTTTAAAATTTCAGATTCAGTAAAGGTTGTATTTTTTTTATTTCTTAACTTTTCTTATACACTTTGGTAGGTTTGGGAATTTTCTGCTGTCCTAATCTGTTTGTCTACTATCCTCAACACCACACTGCTTGAAATATAGAACATTTTAATGTGTTTTAATATGTTATAGGAGCAAAAGTGCTCATTGTGTGTTTTCCTCAGGAATTTTGGCTATCCTTATATGTTTGTTTTTCCATGTGCAATTTGCAAAATCATTGCTGGCTTTAAAAATGTGACAGAATCTATTATGAGATCCAATAAATGTTGAAGTTAGCTTAAGGATAAAGGACGTCTTTATATTATTGATTTTGTTTTGTTGTAAACCAGTGGATCAAGGTGACTTGGACACCAGAATCCAATCAGCCAAATTAGTTTATTGATACCTGCACAGGGGCTGTCACCACTCCATGCAAGGAGGGAGAAGCAGCCATGAACAAAGCCTTTGTGGTTTTCTTATACCTTAGGGGCTGGCAGCTATGCAAGGGAGCAATCACAGAAGCAGAACTTTGTGGATAGTCGTTAATCAAGAGAACAATGGAAAGGTACATTGAGGGACAAGGAACTTTTCCTGGGACAAAGAACTTTTCCTGGAACAGGACCCATCTATTCTTTTTGGGAACAGGCCTCCTTGACTCCCTTCCTCCTCTGGGAACTTCCTCCAGGAACTTTAACTAATAGTTAGAGCAAGACTGATTCTATTTTAGATTTACAGGAGCCATCTTTTGTCTATCTACTTTATTCTCCACTGGTATTACTAGATAATCAAATTCTTGATTCTACAAGGTGATCTGTGTCAGGTAATGTTTGGTATTGGGTGCTTAAGACCAACAGCTTGACTGCTTGCACCTGGTTTTGCACAAATGCCATGATAGGGTTAATTATGAGGGGGCCACAAGTAAGCCCTAGGAGAAAAAGAATTAAGGGGCCTGTGAGGGCAGATACTAGGGTTGTTGGAACAAAAACTGAAGTCATACCAAATTTTAATATGGTTTTTGGCGTCAGCGTTTTTCCAGGGGGCTATAGTTTCACAACCCCAGTGCTTACAGTAGTAATATGTGGCTCCTCCACAGCCTATAGCATTGGCTGGGCATGCGTAGACCTGTATATTGTTTAGATTGTGATCTTTGCAATGTGATGCCTGCACCAGTGGCCTCACCCCATAGCCTCCTGTGAACGATTTCCACCACCGTACTTGGTTAGGGAGGTTTGGGCCCATGAAGTCACACAGATCAACCACAAAAAAGGGTTGCTGATTGGTAGCGTTTGTGCAGGCAATCTCCTGTCCATCCTCCATGTGCAACAAAATCCAGGTATATGGGGACATGTAGTGGGATGTGCCCCAAGTCTGACTGGTCCAACCCAGGGGAGTTGCTGCTAGGAGCAAGAGGAGGACTATGGAGAGTGTCGGAACAAACGTTCCTTTAGAACACACGCCTGTGTGTTCTATTTTCCATGTTTTTGGTATCTGGCTATCTTGGGCCCTTTTCACTTGCGTATAGTGGACCCAGGTCTTCTTTCCCCACAACCTTGACAGCTGTGGGAGTAGTGAGGATCACAGGGTATGGTCTGTCCCACCGAGCTTTGAGGGAGTCTAGGTTGTGTCTCTTAATCCACACCCAATCACTGGGCTCCAAATGGTGAAGCGGATCCAGACCAGGAGGGAGAGGCCTTGTGTCCTGCTGGGCCCAGACAGCTTTTTGGAGGTCCGATCAGAGATGCTGGAAGGCCTGTAAAGAGCTAATAAGGTTATGGTTACTTATGGAGGCCAGTGCCTCTTGCCTTAATTTTGGCAATATTGGCAGGGGAACTAGGTACATGATTTTAAAGGGGGTGATTCCCGCCCTGTAGGGAGTACAGCGGGTTTGCAGTAGGGCAAAGAGGAGTAGGCTAACCCAATTTTTGCCAATCTCTAAATGCAATTTGTTCAAAGTTTTTTTTTTTTTTTTTTTAATGGTCCTATTTATTCTTTTAACCTGCCAGGAACTCTGAGTCCTATATGCACAATGCAACTTTTAAGTAATTTTTAATGCCTTGGCTACTGTTTTGGAGATCTGGGTAGTAAACACCTGGCCATTGTTGGACCCCAATGCTAGAGGGAGGCTGAATCAGGGGATTATCTCAGTGAGTAGGAACTTAGCCACTACCTGTGCTGTTTTCTTTTTAGTAGGTAAAGCTTCAGTCCAGCCTGAAAAAGTATCCACTAATATAAGGAGGTACCTGTACCCATACTTTCCTGGTTTTATTTTAGTGAACTCGAGCTCCCATTGTTTCCAGGGCTTTGTCCCCTTTGGCGTTGTCCAATGTATTGGGGGGTCTTAGTTTTATTCACTTTTACACAGGTTACACAACAACTAGCAATGTCCTTTGTTATCCCAGCCAGATTTGTGAGGAGAAAATGCCTGGACACAAGCTGCTGAAGTTTTGAGCTCCTAGGTGAGATCCCTGATGAAGGTGTTGTAAAAGCTCCTGCCCTACTGCCTCAGGAAGGAATATTCTGCCAGCTGGGTCTTTATCTATCCATTTTCTCCTTGGACATAATTATCTCAGCCCCTACCCTTTGCTTCTTGTGGGAGTAAGTTGGTTTGGGGGGCAGGATTCTTTCAGGCAAGACAGGCAAAACATTGATAGGCCCTACTGGGCTTTGGGCTGCTTTCTTGGCACTCTGGTCAGCAAAGGTATTGCCCTTAGTTATGTCTGATTTATCTTTTTGGTGGCCCTGGCAATGGACAATTGCTACTGCTTTTGGAAGCCAAATGGCCTCTAACAGGGCCAGGATTTTTGCTTTTTTTTAATTTTTTTGACCCCTGAGGTTAGGAGTCCCCATACCTGGTACAGAGCTCTGTGTACGTGTGTCGTTGCGAATGCATATCAGCTGTCTGTGTAGATATTGACAGTGTTTCCTTTGGCCAGCCTTCAAGCCTGGGTCACAGCTAGTAGCTCTGCCCTTTGAGCTGAGGTGTCATGCCCTAATGCCTGTGCCCATAGTACCTCAGTCATGGTGGTGACCACCGCTTCCACCACTCGCACTCCATCCAAGATGAAACTGTTCCCATCTGTGAAGAGTTGCAGGTCAGAGTTTGGCAAGGGCTCATCTCGGAGGTCCCGCCTTAGGCTAGATAAGGCTTCTAGAACCTGTTTACATTCATGCACTGGCAAGGTGAGGTCATCATCAGGTAGAAGGGTGGCTGGGTTAAGGGCCGTGGTGTGTGAGAAACTCACCCGCAAGGAGTCCAGCAGGAGGACTTGATACTGGGTGATACGAGCATTAGAAATCCACTGATCAGGAGGGCTTTGCAGTAGAGTTTCTACTGTGTGTGCCCCACCAACCTGTAAGTCCTGTCCCAGAGTTAGTTTCTTTCCCTCTTTTACTAAAAGGACTGTAGCCACAACAGCTCACATACATCCCAGCCACCCAGAGGCTGTGGGGGCCAGCCGTTTGGATAAGTAGGCTATTGGTTGCCACCACAGTCCCAGTGTTTGGGTTAGAACCCCTTTGGCTATTCCTGGGGCCTCAGATACGAACAGCTGCAACGGCTTTGTGACATCTGGTAGTGCCAGAGCTGGTGCAGCAGTGAGAGCTGCTTTTAGCGCCTCAAAGGCTTGTTGTTCTTTTTCTTTCCACACCAAGGATGGGTCCTTGCCCCCAGTACTAAAGTATAGGGGCTTGGCTAAGTCTGCAAACCCTGGAATCCACAGATGGCAATATCCCACCACCCCTAAGAACTCTCTGACTTGCCTTTTGGTGGTGGGTACAGGTATCTGCAATATGGCTCGGATTCTGCTCTGAGAGAGGGCTCGATGACCCCCAGTCAACTCATATCCCAGGTACATTGCCATCTGGGTGCAGAGTTGAGCCTTTTTTGCTGACACCCTATAGCCCAACCTTTGTAACTCTTGCAGGAGACTCAAGGAGGCGTGCTGGCATTCCTCCTCAGTTTCAGTAGCTATCAGCAGGTCATCGACATACTGTAGCAAAGTGACCTCGGGGTGTCTTTCCCGGTACCCCTGTAGATCCCTACATAAGGCCTCAACAAAGAGGGTTGGTGAGTTTTTGAACTCGTGGGGAAGGCGTGTACAGGTTAACTGCCCTGAATAACCTCCTTCAGGGTCTGTCCATTCGAATGCAAAAATTGGCTGATTCAGTGGGGAGAGAAGCAAGGAGAAGAAATCATCTTTGAAGTCTAGAACAGTGTAGACCACCCGGTCAGGGGGAATGAGGCTCAGTAGATTGTAGGGGTTGGGTACCATGGGGTGGATAGTTTCCACTCTCTGGTTTACCTCCCTCAGGTCCTGTACTGGTCGATAGTCATTAGTTCCAGGCTTTTTAACTGGTAACAGTGGGGTTTTCCAGGCCGACTGACAGGGGATTAATATCCTGCATCCCTCAGGTGCTTGATGTGCACTGCTATGCCTTGTTGGGTGTCCAAAGAAATAGAGTACTGGCGTACTCACACTGGGCTTGCTGTACTACAGAGGTGCACTACTATGGGTGGTTAATGCTTTTCCCAGCTTGGGGGATTTGTTTTAGCCCATACGCCCAGGACTTGAGTCCTCCATTGTGCCAACAAGGCAGAGCTTCCTGAAGCCTGTGAGGCTTCCTCTTCAAATAGGACATATTCCTCAGACAAGGGGGTTGGGTAAAGGATGCACTGCGGGGTCTCAGGAAGAGACAGAGAGGTTCCTTCCAAACTGAAGGAGATGGTGGCATGCAACTTTCAAGCAGATCTCTCCCGAGCAGTGGGTATGGGCAGTCTGGCATAACTAGAAAGGAGTGTGTGATGACCCCTTTTCCTAAATCTGTGGGCCTGGCAGTAGTCCATGGATACATCTTGGGCTGCCCCATTGCCCCCTCTGTGGGAGTCTTGGTTGTGGTTAGCGGTCCCACAGCCTCTTTTAGGATGGAGAAAGTAACTCCCGTGTCAACTAAAAAGTCCACAGGCCGGCCCCCTACCTTGAAGGTTATCATGGGCTTCCAGGGGCCAAGAGGGTAGGAGCCCCAACCTCTTCATTGGGCACTTTCCAGGAGGACCTGGGCAGGCCTCTCCTTTGGCTTCCCCCTGCTGGGGCACTCTTTTGCCAATGCCAGAATTGCTTCCAGAATGCACATTGGTCGGGGACTAACGTTTTTCTTCTATGGGAGTGTCCTCCTGGGGGAGTTTTGCAACTTCCTGGAGCGGGGCCTCCCTGTCTTCAGGGTGGCCTTGTTTCCTGCAGTGCGGCAATGACAACTCTTGCTATCTTTTTAGAGGCTGCTACCTCAGCTGAGTCCTTGTTATTGAAGAACTCTTGAGCTATTTCCACTAACTCACTGAGATATTTCCCTTCAAACCCATCTAATTTTTACAACTTCCTCCTGATGTCTGGGGCAACTGGGACACTAAGGCAACATCAATAGCTCTATGGTTTTTAGGGACTCTGGGTCTATGGGGGTGTAAGTCTGGTTAGCCTCGAACAATTGTTCTAAGAAGGTGGCCAGACTTTCCCCACTTCCCTGAGCCAATCCACTAACCTTAGACATATTTGTGAGCTTCCTGGCTGCTCCACAGAGGCCCAGCAATAGAGTCTGGCGATACTGGGTCAGCGACCCCCTACCTTGATTAGTGTTAGGGTCCAAGTCTGGTCTATGGTTGGGGAAGCGAGTCTCTGTGAAGTCTGCATCGGACACCGCTGCCCATCTGGGCCAAGGACGGCTTTTCTCACCTCCCGGTTTATTAGCTCGTGCTCTTTAGATGTGAAGAAAACCTGGAGGAGCTGCTGGCAGTCGTCTCATGTGGGTTGGTGGGTGTGAAACACCATTTCCAAGAGGGAAATGAGACTCTGTGGTTTCTCAGAAAATGGAGGGTTTGGGGCCTTCCAGTTATACAAATCACTGGTAGAGAATGGGGCATAAACCATAAAAGGGCAGTCACTCCCGGGCAGAGGGGCCATCTGGCGCAGTGGTAAGATAGCCTGGGGTCCCCTGATGAGTCTGGCAAAGGGGGTCGGTGTCCCCATCCACGTGTTTTTGTTGGGCTATAGGGTGGTTCAGGGGTTGCTTCTCTCTCACCCTGAGCCTCTTGTCCCCTAACTAATTCTAGGGCCCAACCCCCTCTCCCATCCTGCTCATCTCCCCTGTCTTGTGTGGCCTCAGAGGGAGCATAAGGTGGAGGTCGCCATGGATCACACAGGGGGTCTTCACTCTGGGATTGGAAGACAGGGGACCGGTTTGAGGTGGGGGAGGGGGATCCCACCACATCTTTAGAGACTTATCAGGGAATGGAGATGTTCTACGCCTGCTCCCTGGGGTCTGGTTGGAAGTGCCTGCCAATAAGACTTGAGAGGGTTTGACGTCAACACACTTGGTTAGGTATTGGTAGCTATTTCAGTAGCTATGTCAATCCAGACATCCATATGTGGAACTTGGTCTGGGTGACCTGGGTCACTATATACCACCTGCCATAAACTGAGTAGGAGGGATAAGTTGAAGGAGCCCTCTGGTGGCCAGTGAGTGCGAAAAGAAGGCCACTCTAACTCACATAAAATCCTAAGAGTGGGGACATTGCCCCAGCACTGTAATCCCTGGCTGGCCTGGAAAAGTCGGAGAAGTTTTTCAGGAGACAACCCAAGGGGGTTTTCTTTCTTTCTTTTCTTTCTTTCTTTCTTTCTTTCTTTCTTTCTTTCTTTCTTTCTTTCTTTCTTTCTTTCTTTCTTTCTTTCTTTCTTCCTTCCTTCCTTCCTTCCTTCCTTCCTTCCTTCCTTCCTTCCTTCCTTCCTTCCTTCCTTCCTTCCTTCCTTCCTTCCTTCCTTCCTTCTTTCTTTCTTTCTTTCTTTCTTTCTTTCTTTCTTTCTTTCTTTCTTTCGAGACAGAGTCTCACTTTGTTGCCTAGGCTAGAGTGAGTGCTGTGGTGTCAACCTAGCTCACAGCAACCTCAAACTCCTGGGCTCAAGTAATCCTCCTGCCTCAGCCTCCCAAGCAACTGGGACTACAGCCATGCGCCACCATGCCTGGCTAATTTTTTCTATATATATTAGTTGGCAAATTAATTTCTTTCTATTTATAGTAGAGATGGGGTCTCACTCTTGCTCAGGATGGTTTCAAACTCCTGACCTCGAGCAATCCACTCGCCTTGGCCTCCCAGAGTGCTGGGATTACAGGTGTGAGCCACCGTGCCTGGCTCCAAGGGAGTTTTCTGAGCCAATGGACCCTGTCCCATCCTGAAAGTGAAAAGGCCAGCTGAAAGTGGGAGAGAATTTAGAAGTTAGTTCTAGGAAGGGATCCACCAGGACTCACAGAGAGGGGAGTCCCAAAGTCCTGTCCGGGTCAGCAAAGGAGAAGATGGTGGTGGATTTGTCATATGTTTAGGTGGCTCCGGCCTGGAGGCTCCCAACCACTTTTTCTTTTTATCACAGTAAAAACAACAGAGTACCGGCCCCTGGGGGAGACAATCCCCCATTTATGTTGTCCCTCCCTTTCCCAACTTGAATGGAGCCACAAGACAGACAAAGGAGGGGGGAGTTTTTTCTTTCAGGTGTCCACCTGGCTGCGTCCCTCATGGGAACTTAGGTGCATCTTGGCTAATGCAAGCTCATACAAAGCCCGGCCTGGTCACTCCCTATCACGGAGAGTGCATCGCTGTTATGCCCTATGCTGCCACCACAGAACCGCAGGTTAGGACCCACTCAGACCCTGTAGCCAAAGCCATGGGGCCACAGACTCAGTGGCTGCAAGCAGTCACTGAGTTGCTTTCACTCACACATGCATACAGAGGTTAAACTATTCCTCTCCCCAACACCCTGGGATATCCACTATCTTATCCTGACCTGGGTATCCTTACTGATGTCTCACAAAGATACCAGAGGTGGCCCTAGTGCTGCGTCAAGCAGTTCCAGTCCCCCAGAAAACTCTATACAGACACCTACTCACCAAGAGATGTCCCTTGTCCCGGCTCCACTGATCAATGGGGTCCCCAGTTTACAGCGGGGCGGAGGAATGTCTCTTCGTGGCCTCCCCTGCAGCGACTAGGGCCTGCCCCAATAGAATTTGCCCAGGAGGAGCCAAGACTCCTCTGATCTGGGTCTGCTCAGCAGTTTATCTCACTGGGGCCTCCAAATGTTGTAAACCAGTGGATCAAGGGGACTCAGACAATAGAATCCAATCAGCCAAATTAGTTTATTGATACCTGCACAGGGGCTGTCACCACTCCATGAAAGGAGGGAGAAGCAGCCATAAACAAAGCCTTTGTGGTTTTCTTATACCTTAGGGGCTGGCAGCTATGCAAGTAAGCAATCACAGAAGCAGAACTTTGTGGTTAGTCATTAATCAAGTGAACGATGGAAAGGTACATTGAGGGACAAGGAACTTTTCCTGGAACAGGACCTCTCTATGCTTTTTGAGAACAGGCCTCCTCCAGTCCCTTCTCCCTCCTCTGGGAACTTTCTGAACTTTTACTAATAGTTAGAGCAAGACTGACTCCATTTTAGACTTACAGGAGCCATCTTTAGTCTATCTACTTTAGTTTCTATCCAACAACAAGATATGACTCTCCATTTCTTTAAATCTTCATTCATATATTTCAGAAATGCTTTATTATTTTGTTTATATAGACTGCACATTTCCCATTATATTTTTTTATTGAGTAATTGTATTTTGATTTTTTAAAATTTAGTTTATATTATACTCTTTCATTGCATCTTTACACTGTACTGATGAGTTATTGTGAATTATACACAGGCTATTGTCTGGCTTCTGGCTGATGTCCTCATCCCTTGCAGGGCAGAGCAGGGAGGGCACTAGTTAAGTAGGTAACAAAGTATGCATCCGGGTGTTAATACAACCAGCACTAGAAGCCTGTGGGAGCCAGGGCTGCAAGAGCAGGAATCACAGCAGCAGTGGGTTGCCTGTGACCCACATCCTCCAGGAAGTGATTGGGCCAGCCCCAAGCAGCAATGTGGGGTGGGACCCATGCCACCTACCGTGATGTTAGGTGTCCCTGGTGACCAGAAGCCTGCAGGCACTGAAGTACCCAGAGAATTCTATAGTGGGCTGGAGTGCCCTTTTCAAAGACTCAGAGGAAGGAAAAAAAGAGACCAAGAAAGAATGTAGCTTGGAGGAGGGGTCCCGAATGGCCAGGCCTGCAGTTCCAGGTGCATGCATGCTGGGCAGGGAGCCATGACATGCCCTAGGCCAGAGGAAAAGAGGGTGCCTGCAGGATTGTACTCTGTGGAGCAGCCCTGTTTTGTCCAGATAGTTTGTGCAACCGTGGGGAAAACAAAGCACTGGTCACAGGAGGCCTGCCAAGCTGCTTCCCAGTGTGTATTCCTCCCCCCCTCACCTTATCCCTTGATCCCTGCCTGGAACCTAAATGGTGGTCTCACCCTTGCTTCCAACTGCCTCCAGGGAGTCAACCAACACTTGGGGGAAGGTGAAGCCATGACCTGCAGAATTCCCCCAAAAGTGCCCGCTTTGTTTATCTGGTTAGCCTGGGCTACCACAGCAAAAACCTAGAGAGGAAGTGGACCCAGAGAAGAGCAAAGGGGAACAGCCTGCCCTGATTTGTTCACCCAAGACAGGAGCCAAGCAGACATGGGGAGTGTGAACTAAAATAAAATCTTAAGGCTTCCCCACCCAGGCTAACGGAATGGACCCCCTCTCACCAAAGGGGATAACCTAAACTTCAGTTACTAGCCATGAGAGGGGAGGTCAGAGGTGCCTTATCATGGCCCCCTCCCTTCTTGGAGAGATCTTTTGTTACTCATTATCAGGCCTAAGGATATGTAAGACAAACCTGCAGATTCTCAAATTATACAACAAATAGGTAGCTTGTCTCTGAATAGCACACTTCCTTAACTTCACTTAAAACATTCCAAGACTTTATAGGAAACTTCATTTCTTTAGCCAATTACAAGTCAAAGAGTCTTTAAACAAACCTATAACGTGTAACCACCCCTCCTTGGAGATGTCCCACCTTTTCATGCCAAGCAAATGTATGCCTTCCACATATTGATATATGATTTACCTTTAATCCTTGTCTTCCTGAAATGAATAAAATGGAAGTGTAACCCAACCATGGCCAGTCCACTTTCTCAAGGCTTCTTGGGCATTGCTTGGGCCATGGTCTGAAATTTGGCTCACAATAAACCTCTTTAAATTATTTGACAGAATTTTGCTTCTTTTCCATTGACACCAGACACCAAGCTTCAGGGCAGCACTTCAAGCTCACTATCCTGGAGCCCCTGGACCAGATTAAGGAGACATTCCAGTTCCTGCAGGTGCAGTATCACCACCTTCAAATACAATGTGAGAAACTGGTAAGTGAAAACACAGAAATTGGGAGGCACGATGTGATGTATTATGAAATGTCATATGGATTAAACACTGAAATGCACAAACAGGCTGAAATCACCAAGAAATTGAATGTGACTTGTGCACAAGTCATCCCATTTCTGTCTCAGGAACATCAACAACAGGTGGACCAGGCCTTCAAGTCTGCCAAACCAGTGACCATGGCAGAGTTGAATGTCATCCTTGTGTAAGAACTTGCAAGCTCAGGGTGTATCACAATGTGAGAAACCACCAGTGCCCCTAAAGTTCCAGCTTTAGGGACTTGGTACAATGGGGGTGAAGGAGCAGGTGGTAGGGCTGTGGCAGGTGATGACAGCTGGAAAGTGACAACTGAGATGGATCCTCGGTGCTTGATGGGGTGTGGGACCTTGGGGGTGACTGGTTCGGTGTAGGAACTATTCCTGAGATTTTTACTAGTGGTACTAGTAGTAATTATTATCAGAAATATAAAAATAATAGTTATTACAATTTTAGCATAACTAGAGCTGTTGTTGTTGCTACAAAGACACTGAATAAACTTTATCTGTAAAACCTGTTGGTTCAACTGAAAATCATTCAGGAGAGATTAACACCCCTGGGCTTTTGTGCATCTTAGTCTGGCAAGGCCCTGACCCAGCACTTTTGCAGCAACCACCACAGAGAGCCTGAGTCCCCACACCTCTTCAGCCCTTGTGTCCAAGTAGGCAGGACTGCACTGACAGTTTTCCTCATTTTCTTCCTCCTCCTCCTCTTCTTCTTCTTCTTCTTCTTCTTCTTCTTCTTCTTCTTCTTCTTCTTCTTCTTCTTTTTCTTCTTCTTCTTCTTCTTCTTTTTTTTTTTTGGTAGAGACAGGGTCTTGCTTTGTCACCCAGGCTGGAGTGCAGTGGCACAACCATAGCCCACTGTAGCCTGGGTATCAAGTTATCTTCTTGCTTCATCCTCCCAAGTGCTGAGATTACAGGCATTAGCCACTGGCTTTCTCTAATTTTTGTTGTGGCTTCTAACATAGAACCGGTGGGGAAAGGAGAGCCAAACATGTCCTCACTCAACTGGCACATAGAGTGGTCATCGGTTGTCTGCCCTTGCCTCCTTTCTCAAGCAGGCAACATCCTCCCAACAGGACTCTTCTTTCCCTTCTTCCCCCACACAGCTCACCCTCTCCTCTGCCTGCCTTCAAGTCCCTGCCAGAGGCAAACAAATGGTGCTGTTAGATGTTTCTGGTGGTGGAGTCCACACTCTTATTCTATATAGCAAGCTGTCGGTAAACACTCCTCCTCATTTGGGTGACGCTCATGTGTCTTCATCCAGGAATTGAAGGAACCATTAATGAGGGAATAAGGAATTTGGAGACATCAATTATTAAGAGGCTACATAGAAACAAAAATCCTCCTGGAGGTTTCCTCTGTCTAGACAAAAAAAAAAAAAAATCAACAGAACAGCTCCAGGAGTTAAAGTAAATTCTGAGCTTTTCCCAAAAGGCAGAGATGTTAAGCCTGTCAGGTTTCAAAAAAGCTGCAAGGGCTCTATACCTGAAAACTCACTCCCCAAAGCTGGAACACCATGTGTTCTGAGGGAATAGGTCACCATCTGCAACTCTAAGACATTGCCTCTCAGGCCTCAGTGGAGATGGGCTTACAATTTCAAGTGTGAAATGCCTAAACAATCATCACCTTCAGGTGAATTTTTGAAAGTCCGTCCACTTAAACGGATTGGTGGAAATCAACCACAAACTCATGCCTGGGAACTGTATTCTCCTCTGCTCTTAGCAAATCCTGGGTAACCCAATAATTATGCTCCCTCATGACTAAACATCCATATTAACTAAAAAATGGAGCCATCGAAGGTGACATTTCCATGAAGCCACAGTCCATGTCACCACCTGCAAAGCTCTGAAGTTGTTCAAAAATGAGCCATGCAGAGAATTTCTCCAACAAGGGGCCAAACATGCACTCTATCTGGAGAAAGCAGGGGCAGCGGCACAGTGGATGATGTCTGGGCTCTAAGGCTAGTGCCTATCGTAGTTTGGGAAAGCAGGCAGCTCCATGGGCTGGAGGAGATGGATGCTGTGGAAAGACCCCTGGGTGCAGGTGGGAAAGGAAATCATTCTGCACAGCATGAGGTTGACCCAGGGGGAGACCCATCATATTAAGACAAATGCTAGGCATTCTTTGCAGCCTCACACTGTCCTTACTGTCCCGCCAAGACCTGCCCCACCTGACCCTCTCCAGACTGACTTCCATCCCCAGACTGTGGCAGGGAACCACTAGCAGCCAGCAGCGCTTTGAAAAATTAAAGAGCTCACTGTCCTGCCCCTGCCTCTCCAGCTGCAGCGACTCCTACCTCGACATACCCTGAGAATGTAGTCCTGCAGCCCTGGGAACAATGGGCTGAGAGTAAACAAGAAACTACACCTCCCAGAATGCCACATGATGCAAGCACCTCCTTGCATTTCCTGCCATTTTGGCGCACTGCCCTAGAGCTTGATGCATGCTGGGATTGTATCCTGCAGCTCTGCAAACAATGGGCTCCAAGTCCTTAAGAGACTATAGCTCCCAGCATGCCTTACAAGGAGTGCTCCATCTTGCCCCTCCCTACAGGAGCATGCACTGCCCTCAATCCCAATGCATCCTGGGATTGTAGTACTGCAACCTTGAGACAAACAGGGTCTGGTAGTGGTGTAGAAACTACTACTTCTAGCATGCCTAGTGAGGCCACAATTCTTCCCTCCCTTCCAGGACTGTGGACCTCCTCTCAGGTCGATAAATGCTGGGATTGTAGTCCCATAGCTTTGAGACCAACAGGCTTGGAGAGTTAATGGACTACACTTCCCAGTGTGCTCTGTGAATGTCCCTCCTTCTGCCTGGCCTACTTGTGTGCTCATACCAGTTTCTCCAGCTTACCTTGGGCACAGCTTTTCGGAAACCTCTCTTGACTGCCAGAAGCTAGCCTGATCAGGATGATCATCTCTCTGTGTAATTGTGACACTGCCTCTCCAGTAGCTGCCAACTTCTGACTTGGCTTTCCTGAAGTTTGATTCTTCACAAACCAGCAAGGGGACAGGGCCTCTCAACTTTGCTCAGGGTTTCCATGGTTATGCTTGCCCTCCCAGCCCATTGCTTCTGCCCTCCACCTACACTTCTTTCCACCCTTGCCATATTCCCCTTCACTCAGCACCACTCTTTCCCTCTCCTCCTTCTCCTCCATTCCCATTTGGACATGAACGAAACTGTCCTCCTTAGGAAGGGGGCTAACTGCCCATGGCCCTGGTAGTTCTCAGGCTTTTTGGGAACCCAGACAGAAAACTCCCTGGAAAGTGTCAGAAATGCCAGTTCACTGCTAAAATGATAATACCTAGTTCTTGATAATCTGGTAGTTGCCTTTTCAAAGCCACCATTTTCTCGATCCTTCTGGGGTGTCTCAGATCCACCTTTGCACCTATTGGACCCCTGGGTTAGCTGCATGACCCACACCTGAGTCAGGTCTCTCCAAGTGACACCCGTGTGTCTGTTATAAAGAGGAGAAAACACAGGGGAAAGGTCTTATCCCTGCTTCATACAGTTAGGAGACTCAAGGAAGGACCCCCTAAGCTGCTTTGGGGCCACATGCACCACTTGTCTGACCCCCACTGAGGCTGGTTCCCAGGACTTGGGTTTCCTACTCTGAGCCTCTCGGCCATAATTGACACAGGGCAAAAGGACCTGTGCATCTTGGTCCTTCCCACAATATTAAGAAACTTTACATACGGATGTAATATACAATGTCTACATTTCTATTCTGACTTATGCTCCCATGGAAACTCTTTTGATATTCTCTATTAAATATTGTTTGTAACCATTTTTAATAATTTGCTATTGGAACTTCAGAGTGTTAATTTCCTTAATTTATGTTGGAGACTGACATTATACTTTCCTGGTTTAAGAAATAAATTCAGTGAATAATGTACATGCTCTGCCCAGGGCATTTGAAAGTAATATGTTCCAGACAAGGTCCTTGTGACAAACGAGGTTGCTGCCTGGAGGCATCACTATAGACCCGAGTTTCTGCATTGAGGCAAGAGCTGCCCAGCACTATGATAAGTGGAGGCCTGGAGGCCACACAATAAACACATTGTTCCTGTGATTGCTGCTTAGCCCCATAAGATGGCTGGTTAGTCAATGATGGGCAAGTCCCCTCAAGGAAGGGGCAACCTAAGACAAGCACAGCTGCAGGGGATCGGCCTAAGAGGAACTAGGGACAAAAAATGTCCCCTGTGGCTGCCTTCCCCAACCTTGCTAATCTTGGTCTGTGATCTATGCTTGGCGCCTTGAGCAACTGCCTGGAAAACTAGAGTCAGGGGACATCTGTGTCCTTAGACTACGTGTTCTGGAATGTATGGCCATTGCTACAAGGCCTGGTTGGTCATGTACAAGAAAGTAACTTTGATTTTTGGGGGTATAAAAATAAAATGACTGGTGCATTCAGCACTACAGTCTTGTAATGGGCTTTTAGTGTGTCTGTGTGTCTTTTTGTGTTCTATGTTCATCCTCTGTCCTGCAAATGGGCCACAGCAATTCTTTTATTTTTTTTAAATCTTGCTCTGTCACCTGGGTTAGAGTGCCCTAGCGTCAGCCTAGCTCACAACAACCTCATACTCTTGGGCTCAGCAATTATCTTGCCTCAGTCTCCTGAGTAGCTCCTCAGTCTCCTGGTGGCACAGGCCACCACGCACACCTTAGTTTTCTATTTTTAGTAGAGACCGGGTCTCACTCTTGCTCAGGCTAGTTTCCAACTCCTGACCTAAATCAATCCTCCCGCCTCAGCCTCCCAGAGTTCTAGGATTACAGGAGTGAAACACTGCCTGGTCAATTTTCTTAATTCATTTTTCCATTTAGTTTTTCAGATTAAGTTCTATACTATTACACACTTCTGAAACTGGAGTAGGCACAATGTCAATTCTGTGCAGGAAGTCTCCACAAGAGCAGAATATCTATGGTACACATGTCTGGAGCATCAATTTTACTTCTAGATTGGAAAGATACAAATTGAGTGATTTCCAAGGTAAGAAATTAAACTGGGAAACAAGGCTGGAAAATAATCTGGCTTAAATAACTCTCAGTAACACATGTCTGACATGTCAGAGTTTGTATGAGGAATAAAAATTAAAAATAAAAGAAGCTCTCAAGATAAAATTTTCTATTACTAAAATTAGTAATAATTAGAACTCATATCAAGTTAACAGAAACTCTGCCGAGAGTGCATCTGGACTCCTAGTTACTTGGGAGACTGAGTCGGGAGGATCGCTTGAACCCAGAATTTCCAGGCTGCAGTGAATATGATTGTACCACTTCACTTCAGCCTGAGCATCAGAGTGAAACTCTGTCTCAACAACAACACCAACAATACAACAGCAAGGAAAGCCTCTTTTCTAAATGACAGAATGGCCTTTTTATGGTATTATTTGTATTTTCTTGAAGGTTGTTGACCCTTAGGATATAAATATTTAGATGTTAAACAATTTTTAGAAGTTTTCAGCTAGTGGTGTTGATGTACTTTTGTACTTCATTTAAATTTTCTGTCTTTCCCATCTCCTTCTCAGACTCAATTATTCTACAGATCTCTAAGGCTCTGTTCATTTTTTCAACCTTTCTTAAACACTTTTCCTTAGATAGGATAATATCTATTGCTTTGTCTAATTTGTTTAATCTGTGGATAAGCTCAAAAATATTTTTTTTCTTTTACTATCTTTTTATTTGGACTTTTTAATAATCTCCAGTTCTCTACTGAGGTTTCCACCTGTTCACTCATTAGAATATTTTCTTTTACACCTATGAATATATTTATAATGCCTGCTTTTATATCCTTGTCTGCTCATTAGAGCATCTTAGACATCTTGAGGATAGCTTCTTCTGCCTGCTTTTTATCTTGCATATGCATTATATGTTTATTTATTTATATTTATTATGAATTTTATTTTGTATTATTTCTTTTATTTCAGAGTTTATTTTTTTGAGACAGAGTCTCACTGAGTTGCCGACAGTAGAGTGCCATGTTGTCAGCCTAGCTCACAGCAACATCCAACTCCTGGGATCAAGTGATCCTCCTTCCTCAGCCTCCTGAGTAGCTGGGACTAGAGGCGTATGTCACCACTACCTGTTGGGTTTAAGGGTATGCTGCAGAAAGCATTTGCTAAATCTAGGACAATATGCCTTATACCTAAATAAGTAGACAGCCTTTCCAATATTTGGGCCACCTCTGGGACAGCAGCATGTATGGCTGGAGGCACCTTATCTAGTTCCTGGTAATCAGCCACCCCTCTGCAGGTGCTCACAGGCTTTTCATGGCTACCCTGGGCTGCTGTGTGGGCTCGGTGTGTGTGCTCAATCCCACTCCTCCAGTTTGTGAATAGCTGCCACTATTTATTTGTGCCTTCCTGGGAAATAATATTTTTGGATACTATACACTAAAAATAAAATTTGAAGTCCCCAGCTGACTGAATGAACCCTCTCTTGGCCAAGGGGACCTTAAAATCTGAGTTTCCAAAGCATGATGGGCTGAGAGGTCAGACAGCCCTCATTATACTCCCTATCTTTTAGGGTTTAGACATGACAACTGAGCAGCATTATTAATGTTAAAATAGAAATCATAAGACTGATAGAATGGACTCTACATGGCAGTAAGATACCAGGTTATAAACAGAGCCTAAGATATGTAAGACCAGGGTTAAGTCACATGCCCCTGCACTTAAAGAATCAGCTATGTTCTAACTGCCACCAGGTTTTCTTTTTCTCTAGCAGCTAAGTAAGCACTGGCCTCCATATGAGCAACATTAAAACAATTTTTAGCTCCACTGACAGATGCTGAGCCTCGCTCCCTGTTCCATTAGCCATAACCACAGCTTGGACTGGCACAAGAGACTGACTTCAGTAACTTTCCCCTGATACAAAGACCACTGACCTTGGACTGGTGCTGGCTGGCTTTATAGAGGCTGCACACTTGAGTGCCTTTGTGTCCTAAAAAAGACCTTTTGATGTAAAAGGACTAATTGTAATATATTGACACGTTAATTCCCCATCCCATGGTGAACATGGGTCATATGCAACATGTATGTTTGTTCAATACATATTTGTTATGGCCGCCTTCATGAATATTTATAGATCCTCCTATAATTTGTTAAATATGCATATTTGGCCAACCTGGAGCTTAAATTTCTGTCTTACCCCTCCCTTCTCTGCTCTTTGATGAAGGAGATGCTTCCCAGCCTGTCATAATGGCCACCTTGCGGGCAACCTCAAACTCCTGGGCTCAAGTGATCCTCTGCCTCAGCCTCCCAAGGAGCTGGGACTACAGGCATGTACTACCATGCTCAGCTAATTTTTTCTATATATTTTTAGTTGGCCAATTAATTTCTTTCTATTTATAGTAGAGATGAGGTTCACTCTTGCTCAGGCTGGTTTCAAATTCCTTACCTTGAGTGATCTGCCTGCCTCGGCCTCCCAGAATGCTAGGATTACAGGCATGAGCCACTGTGCCCAGCCAAGATATAGACTGTAAAAAAGCAACAGTTAAAAAAAGACAAAAAACACATCATATAAAGGAATAGATTCCACAAGAAGATACAAATTTTCTACATATATAATGCACCTAACATCAGAGATTCCAGATTCATAATATAAATACTATTAGAACTGACAAAATAAATAAACAATAATACATTAATTATGGTAGATTTCAACACTCCACTAGTATTACTAGACAGAGCACAAGAAAAAAGTCAAAAAAGAAATTATAGACTAAGTGGAACTTTAGAACAAATGTACCTAACAGATATTTTCAGAATATTTTATCCCCAAAGTGCAGAATATACATTCTTCTCATCAGCATATGAAACATTTTCCAAAATATACCACGTATTAGGGTACAAAAGAAGTCTCAACAAATTGAAAATAATTAAAATCAAACAAACTATCTTCTCAGTCCACAGTAGAAAAAAACTAGAAATCAATTCCAGGAATAACTCTAAAAGCCATATGAACACAATGGATATTAAACAACCTGCTGCTGAACAACCTTTATGTCAATGATAAAATTAAGATAAACATGTGAATTTTTTTCAAAATGAATGACAGTAAGGCCATTAGTTATCAAAATCTATAAAAGGACATGTACTCACCAGCAAATTGGTTTCACTGATCAGCACATAACTGCACATATAGGAATAACATTTATCAGGCATTGGGCAGCTGGGAGGGGGGAAGAGGGCATTAGTATATACATACATAATGAGTGTGATGTGCACCATTTCTGGTGGATGGATATGCTTAAAGTTCTGAGGAGGGGTGAGGGGAGGGCAAGGTCAACGTATCCTAAATATTTGTACCCCCAAAATATGGGGGTATAAATTATATATATAATATATAAATATATATAATACATATATTATATATGTATCTATATCTATATGTATTTCTATATCTATCTCTTTCTATATATATGTTTAAAAAAACTCTAGGACACAGAAAAAACAGTGCTCAGGGAGAAGCTTATGTCACTAAAAAACTATATCAAAAATACAGGAATATCACAAATCAACAACCTAAAATCATACTTCAAGAAACTAGAAGACAAAAATAAACCAAGAACAAAGTTAGCAGAAAAAAAGAAATACCAAAGATCAGACCATAATTAAATGAAATCAAAACAACCAAAAATTAAACAGATCAATGAAATGAAAAGTTAGTTCTTTTAGAAGATAAACAAAATCAATATTACTAACTAGTTTAACCAAGAAAAATGAGAGAGGATTCAAATAAGCTCACTCAGAAATGAGATAGGAGACATGGCATCTGATACCACAGCAATACAAAAGATATTCTGACACTAGTATGAACACCTCTACACCCACGGACTAGAAAATCTAGAGGAAATGGATAAAAACCTAGAAGCACACAAACTCCTCTGGAAGATCAATAATTAGTAGCAAATTGAATCAGTAATTTTTAAAAATCCAAACTAAAAAGGCACAAAGACCAGATGGATTCACAGCTCAATTTTACCTGAACTTCAAAGAATAACTATTATCAATCCTACTGAAATTGTTCCAAATTATCAAGAAGGAGGGAAGTCTCCTTAACTCATTATACAATGTCAGTATCATCCTGAAACCAAAGCCAGGAAAGCACACAACAAAAAAAAGAAAACTGGCTGGGCGCAGTGGCTCACGCCTATAATCCTAGCTCTCTGGGGGCCCGAGGCGGGCGGATTGCTCAAGGTCAGGAGTTCGAAACCAGCCTGAGCAAGAGCGAGACTCCAACTCTACTATAAATAGAAAGAAATTAATTGGCCAACTAATATATACAAAAAATTAGCCGGGTATGGTGGCGAATGCCTATAGTCCCAGCTACTTGGGAGGCTGAGGCAGGAGGATTGCTTGAGCCAGGAGTTTGAGGTTGCTGTGAGCTAGGCTGATGCCAGGGCACTCACTGTAGCCTGGGCAACAAAGCAAGACTCTGTCTCAAAAAAAAAAAAAAAAAAAAAGAAAACTATAGGTCAATATAGCTAATAAACATGGAAACAAAACTTCTCAACAACATATTAGCACAATGAATTAAAAAAACACATCAAAAATTATTCATCACAATGAAATGGGTTTCATCCCAGCGATGCAAGAATGGTTCAACATTCACAAACCAACAAATGTGATTCACCACACAAAGAGATTTATAGAACAAAATCCATATGATCATCTCAATAGATGCAGAAAAAAATTTTGAAAAATAGAACATCCCTTCATGATAAAACCTTCAATGAACTAGGCATAGAGAAAACGTACCTAAAATTTTTTAAAAGGCCATATATAATGAAGACACATCTAACAACATGTTGCATAAGGAAAAAAGTAGAAAGCATTCCCCCTAAGAACTGGAATAAAATAAGGAGGCCCACTTTCACCACTTCTATTCAACATGGTACTGGAAGTTCTAGCCAGAGCAATCAGCCAAGAGAAACAAATAAATGACATACAAATTGGGAAAGAGAAACTCAAGTTATGTTTTTCAATGATAAAATTTTATACCTATAAAACCCTAAAGACTACTTCAAAAGAGTCCTTGAATAGATAAGTGAATTCAGTAAAGTCAGGTTACAACATTAATGTACACAAATCAGTAGCATTTTTATAAATTTACAGCAACCAAGTTAAGAATGAAATCAATAACCCATTCCCATTGATAATAGCTGCAAAAATGAAAATACCTCGAAATATACTTAACCAAGGAGGTGAAAGATCTTTACAAGGTGAACTACAAACCGCCAATGAGAAAAACTGTACATGACACAAATAAACTGAAGTGCATCCCATGCTCATGAACTAGAAAAGTCGATATTGTTAAAATATCCATACTGCGCAAAGTAATCAACTGATTTAATGCCATTACTATAAAAAAATACCTATGTCTTTTTCACAGAACTAGAAAAATTTATCTTAAATTTTAAATAACTGATCTTTAAAAAATGAGAAAAGATATGTAGACAGATATATTTTCCAGAGAAACCATTCATAATTACCATAGAAATGCAAATTTAAACAACAATGAGTTATCACCTCACACATGCCTCACACACATGTCAGGGTAAAGTTTATCAAAATTTCAGGCCAGGCGCGGTGGCTCACGCCTGTAATCCTAGCACTCTGGGAGGCCGAGGCGGGCGGATTGCTCGAGGTCAGGAGTTCGAAACCAGCCTGAGCAAGAGCAAGACCCCGTCTCTACTATAAATAGAAAGAAATTAATTGGCCAACTAATATATATATATATAAAATTAGGTGGGCATGGTGGCGCATGCCTGTAGTCCCAGCTACTCGGGAGGCTGAGGCAGAAGGATTGCTTGAGCCCAGGAGTTTGAGGTTGCTGTGAGCTAGGCTGACGCCATGGCACTCACTCTAGCCTGGGCAACAAGCGAGACTCTGTCTCAAAAAAAAAAAAAAAAAATTTCAAAAGAAAACAACAATTAGCAAGAATGTAGAGAATGGGAAACCCTCATACACTGTTAATGGCAATGTAAATTGATAAAGCCATTATGGAAAATAAACTGAAGGATAATCAAAAAATCAAAAAAGAACTAACATATGATTCAGCAATCTTACATCTGGGTACATGTCCAATAAAATCACTATCTTGAAGTGATATCTGCATTCCCAAGTTCATTGCAGCATTATTCACAATAGACAAGAAAGGAGAACAATCTAAATGTCCATCAACACATGAGTCAATTAATAAAACGTGATATATATGTATTTATATATATTTATAATACAGAATATGATATATATCAACACGTTATATTATGGGAATTATGGGAATTATGAGTAATTATGGGAAGTGATGGGTGTGTTATTTAACTTGATTGTGGTAATAATTTCACAACGCACACATATATCAAAACATCACATTATGCACCTTAATATATATATATATATATATTTACTTGTCAGTCATACACAAATAAAGTCAAGAAAATATTAATTGGAACCAAAATAAATATATCCGCATGTGAATTGCATTTAAAATTCTTTTAAATGAGTTCTAGATATGTAAAATCCAAATTAATAAAATTTTTTGCAGTCAGGAAAGTTCTAATGAGCAAGCATGGTGTAAATACTAGAATTGGATATATGGCTAAAATATCTTAATAAATAAGAGCCAATTAAAATATCTTCAGAGGTAAAAATATTGAGAGACTCAATTATAAATAGGAGATTATTAATATTATACCTTGAGTAGAGAGAAACATTTCCTGGTATGAAGCTAAAATGAAAATGAATGTGTAAGAGACTTAATATGAGAATATCAACTCTGCTGGACATTGAACTAAAGAAATTACATAGTCCTTGGATGCATCAGTTTCAAAAGTATTTAAAGATTTAAAAAGTGTAATTCCATGCATTCTATTTAAGTTAGATTTTAAAAATCTGGGCTGTTTGAACAATTTAACTATAGGGAAAAAAAAAACTATATTTCAGAAAATGTTTTTCTTCACTAACTTGCTCAAAATTGGTTGCACTGTGGTTGCATATTTTGGAAAATATCGATCATTCTTTTATCAGAGCATATCTGTACCAAAGGAGCAACAGTGGCATGGGTATTACTGACAAGAATATGGACACTCAGGATGAAAGTGCTGTACATCCGTCTATGGTATGAAGAGGTTGAGATGATAAGGTCCACCAAGTATGTGACTACAAAGAAGCTCACCAGCAGCAGGATGGTCTGGAAGGCCCTTTTCTCTGGGGAAACTCTTGGAGAGAGGCTGGTGCTGTGAAGGTTCTGGGATTGCCTTTGATGCCTGGACAAAAAGATCACCATGTATGTACTTGAGATGAGCATGATTCCTACAAAAAAGACATCTCTGGATAATGTGAGGGCTAAAAATACTCCTCTGATAACAGCAGTCATGGGAAAGACTGAACAGTATTTACTGGCCTTAAGTAGATTGGTCTGGGTCACATTGAAAGCAGCCACAGTGAAAAATATCATGTTACCACTGAAAGTCAAATTGATGGACCAGAGAAATAAATAAACAACGATAATATTATTTCTGAATTTATGTTTAAACTTTGCCAGCCAGGAGGTGCTGGGGCTGATGGTGATGGCCTGAAACACACTCAGGTGGCAGGTGGTGCAGATAGAGAGGCCCCTCAACACTCTGTTTATGAAGAACAAAGTTTTACATTTGAAGTCATTCAGAAAAGGCAGTGGTTCAAATGTATTTTGAGATGAATTAAATACCACGGTGAGAAGCATCACTACATGAATGAAGGCCAAGTGACAGCTGATGAGGTCATGAGGCTTAGGCCTGTGATCCTGAAGGAATATGAAAATATGGAAGAAAAGGAAAATGATATTGGCTGAAAATCCAATGGCAGTTTGGACAAAAAACACATTTTCAATAATACAATGGTTGGAAAGTATGTCCATGCTAATGGTGTAGAGGAAATATATTTCTTATATCTGGAGGAAAAAAAAACCAATAAATTTGACATCATTAATGTTTGTTCTTCAGTGTTTGAAATGATCACCATTATTATTATTTTAATTTGACCCACTGATTTTTGGTTAATTCTAACTATCTCATGTAAATTCTGGATAGTACTGTCTCTGCAGTATTTTCTACATCAAATAACATAGATGTCAAAATTAACATATCTGCAATAATGCCTGTATAGAGTGCACACTTTCTCAACTCTTAATATGCCTGAGCCTCCCTTTTAGAAATTATATTGTTGTTATTCTGTATTTCCTCATTTTACATTCAGCACCCAGAATAGCAATGAACATATGAAATTACTCAATGTAAACTTGTCCTTACACCAAAAAAAAAAAAGTACTCAGTGATATTCGTGTAGTTGAATTGAAAGAAAGTTTTTGTGCATGTAGAAAGAATTTAAAATTAAGTTAACTCATTCTCACAAACCTTCACCTTAAGACATTCTATTCTTCATCACCCTTTCACAGTTTTGAACCATGGTGATTCTACTGGACCGACTGTAATAATTAATGACAATGTCCATATGCTTTAATCAACAGATTACCCTCTTGACTACATAAGAAATCTTATATTTCCTTTGCATAAATTGTAATGTATTGCAAGTGTCTGAAAATTAATCTGGACATCTTTGGGGTGGGGGCCATTACCGTGCTTACCAGAAACCTGCTAACTGTATTATCTAAAAATTGTCCAGGCTCTCTCCAAGTTTATTTTCCTCAGAGATCCTTTACTTATTTATTTTTTTACTTACTTTTATTTTTATCTTTAAATTGTATTACTCTTTCTTTTTTAATACAAATTCTTCAGTGGGACATAGATCCTTTATGATACTTTTTAAATCTAAGTACAAGACTACTAATGTCCACTTCTCAGTTATCACGAGAAAAAGCACACTTTTAATCAATATAATATAACAATGAGGTTGCATCAATGTGATCACATGTTTATTCCTTTCCTGAGACTTCACTTACTCCAGGGATACTCTGAAGTGTCTAGTAAAATACTGTCTTCAATAGTAAAGATAATTCCACTAAAGTTTTGTTAGAATATTTCCAAAACCAGAACATCTTGTAAAATTTCACAGAATAAATTTGCAGTTATTTTGTCAGATTACTTAGCTTGGACTCAGGCATCATTATTTTATCAATTGAATTTAACCCAGGGATTAGAACAACTTATTATTATGGCATTGAAGAATAAAAGAAAATACACACTCTGAGAAAAAAGTATGTCAACTATATTTTCAAGGTTACTTATCACTCTACTGTTATATAAATATGAATATGTGAGAAAGTGTAGAAATGTTCACAACCAACATTCTTTGATAGTAAAAAGGAATTAATGGGTGAGGTAGAAAATTGCTCTAAAACAATTTGACATATACACTTTTACAAAGGATACATTTTATAGTTGACTAAATGGTTCTTTCTCTTTCTCCAAAATCTTAATCTAGTAAGGGAATATATTTATCTTAGCTGAAAGAACAAAACAAGTAGTTTCTACCCATATGTAGTGGCATTCTTGGCACTGTTGCATTCTGCAATCAATTGAGAACAAAGAGGCTTATTGCCATAAGGTTAAATAAATGGTTTAAAGTTCCCCACATATTAATATACTCCAGTACTAATAAAAGAATATTTGGGCATGGACTACAGATATATGGAAAATTACTTCATTAGATAGTGTAGATAATAATTTTAGTGTTTTAGTCTCTACCAACAGATAATCAGCTCACCCGCTCTAATTCATGCCCTTCACTTTGTAAATGTATATGTAAAATTACATATTGAAAAAGACTTTATCTTCTGGATCATCAAATGGTGTATTTCTCCATGAGATTCTTGAGGACATTGCCACTGAGCCTGCACAGAAAAGAATCATGGTCCCCATGGAATAGGGTCTACAAATAATTAATTTTAATAATAAATATGCTGTATTATATTTTTGAAATTTATCTCAACTGCCAGAATTAAACAGATAGATACCTTCAAAATACAAATTTTAAACTGGTTGTCCTTTATATTAATTTGATAATTATGACAACTCCATTATAGGAGAACAATATGATTTGTAATAATACGTTGATAAATCGGGAGTAATGAAATAGAGGAAAAATCTACAGACATTACTTATATTTTGGTTAAAGTGCAACAAAGAATTGGATTCTAACTGGTACATTTAAAAAATTGGAATGCACATCTTAGTTCTCATTATGGGAAGTGACAACCAGAGGCTGCTGGGGCTTAGAGTGAAGCTCTTGAACACTCATTGTAGAAAGATAACGCAGGTTACATTCACTGACTGACTTTCACCTTAGACTAGTCTCAATATTGTAAGTCCCAAAGTGGATACATAATTATGATTAATGGTGAGGAAAATAACATGATTAAATGCACCAAGAAAAAAACTCATCATACGGGGTATGAATCAGACACTTGAAGTAAAGATAAAATGTATAATCAAAGGAGGGAATAATTTATAGGAAACCAACAGCTATTTTAGCTAGAATGAATAAGAAATTTTAAAGACAAACTAGTTTGGGAAAATCTAAATTCTTATCTTTATCACAATATTTAATTTTTATAGTAGTGTTATTTTATTAGTTTTATGACAAATTCATAAATTTTACTTATAAACATTATGAATTTTATTTATCAATGATGGCACTCGAAAATGATATTTGTACTCTGCCTATTTAAAATTAAAAATATGATATATTTAATAAAAATCAGATGTTTTATTACTATATTAATTAAAATTGCCATTTTTATTATAAATTTCCCCATATTCATTGAACAGTCTTATAAGATCTATGATTGATCATTGACAGGAAAAAAGTGATTATGAGGATTTTAATTTCCAAGTCATGGGTTTTGATTGATGAGTGTCAATAAGTTGCATCATAAGAAACATAGCAGGCAGTCCTGGCGCAGTGGCTCATTCCTGTAATCCTAGCACTCTGGGAGGCTGAGGCAGGCGGATTGCTCCAAGTAAGGAGTTCGAAACCAGCCTGAGCAAGAACGAGACCCTGTCTCTACTCTAATAGAAAGAAATTATTTGGCTAATATATATATATATAATATAGTAATATATATAGAAAACTAATATATATAGAAAACTAATATATATAGAAAACTAATATATATAGAAAACTAATATATATAGAAAAATATTAGCCAGGCATGTGGCACATGCTTGTAGTCCCAACTACTTGGGAGGCTGAGGCAGTAGGATTGCTTGAGCCAAGGAGTTTGAGGTTGCTGTGAGCTAGTGTGACACCTCGGCACTCACTCTAGCCTGGGCAACAAAGTGAGACTCTGTCTCAAATAAAAAAAGGAAACAGCAGGCAAACTCAGAAAAGCAGAATACATACCCACCAAGGTTAATTCCATGAAAATATCTTATGAGATACATACATGTCAGAGGAATAAATATGATAAGCATTAGATATCATTTTATGATTGCAATGCATGAATTAACAATTCCTTAGAAATTGAACTTAATTTACAGTACAGTTGGAAGTACAACTTTTGCTCACAAGGATATTGATAATTACAAAATATTTAATTATCAGCTGTCCTGTGGGAAAAATTAGGCAGAGAAAGTGTCACTGTAGAAGTCAGAGACAGAGAAACACTGGAGGGACTTGATCAAAAATTCTGTGCTCCCAATTTTGGAAAACCTTAAACATGTTGGAAGTTTTCTTGGTTTCTATTTTGTTTGTTTGCTTTCTGATTATCCCACCCAAAAAGATGCCAGTGAGTGTAAAACTCTTTTTTTTCTAAAGGCTTGAACGTCCTTGTACCATCATGTCCCTGTGCCTTACAGTAAAGAGATGCTGAGAGTCATAATAACTGTGTCAAACACTAAATTTAGAGACATATTTTTTAGTTAGAAATTGAAATTTGCTGGATTGCATTCTTTTCTTTTCATGTACATTGATTAAAGATACTTGAGGTTATTTTGCCCTGACATTATTCTTCTTAAATGAATAAAATCAAGACATTTACAGCATTTAATAATACTTTCATTCCTTTGTCTCATGTTCAAAGACAAAAGTATTTTGTACTGTTAAATTTTCTTGAGGCTTTGCTGCCATCATTGGTCACAAATGTGCAATCATTATTATTACTACTTTTTATTTCTGTGTCATTACCTTTACCTCATTCTCTCTGCCTTCCATTTTAAAAATCAGACAGTAGAATGGAAATATCCCTCCTGAAATCAGTCATTAATTTGTGTATTTCAAGAATGAGTTGAAATATCACATTGTGAATATATGTTTTAATAAGCAAATTCCAAATTTGAAACTTTCAGAGGAGACTGTAAATATAGAAAATTTACAATTTTTTAAAGTAAGGAAATTTTCTGTCTCTCAAATTGTACAAAGTATTATTCTTTCATTACTATAAAATTACCTATATCAATACACAAAACATTTTATAAGTTCTAGTTTAATAAAAAATATAAAATAATAAAACTGAATTCATATAAGTATTTGTAAACATGCTTAATATTACAATCTCTCATATCTGTCATGTAATAATTAACACTACATACATTTGATAAATGGCAAAAGGAGGTATTTTTAATTTCATAACAACCAGGAATAAATCCTGTATGAGCAGTTATTATAACAGAGTAAAACAAAATGATATTTATGATCATTTGCTAAGAGATAATTAATATAATATGTTGAAAAAATTATTTCATATGACATCTTAATTTTAAATTGTTGTAAACAGTATAAAGGCACTATAGTTTTTCTAAATTAAAAAAATTTAAAAGAACAATGAAGAATGACTAAATCCTTTTGAAGTGGTTCAGATTTCTTTTCTTATACAATGTAAAATTTTACCGATGTACATGCCATAATTCAAACCAAAAAAAAAGTAAAATACAATCTCAATTAAAATGCAAATTATAAAATTTGAATTTTAATGGCAAGTAAAAAATTACAAAAACCTTTCAAATTTATAAATGTATAGCCTCATAAAATGTACAAAATTATCTTTGATTTTGGAAACATGTAGTATATTTAGTTATTATTCACTGAACTATAATACTGAGATTATGAGAAGACAATTCTTTTAGCAATTTGTTAAGAAAATTCTGACACCCAACCACCCAGCTGAATATTGAGCTCTCTCTGTTAGTAATGCTGACAAATAGATGCTCACCCAGCTGTGTCTTGAAGTACATCCACATGTGAGAGATGAAGTCCTCAAAATATGATTTAAAAGAAGTCATGACATCAGCTCATCTCTCCCCAGGCCAATAATTTTTTAAGGCAGCTACAGAAGGGAGACAAGGACTAGCTTTGTGGTTGTTACAAAGGGAGCCACAAAGGGAAAACGGAACTTACCTAATTACCAGAAAACAAAATAGAAACAGCAGGGTTCCCAACTTTTCCCCATTGTGAGCTCATTTTCTAGATAACTTAGGCCCAGTGAATTGTATGATCTCAGTCCTTGTCAACAAAACAGATATGTCCCAATAATACAATCTTCGAAATGAGTTGAAGAGCTTGTCAGATTTCCCAGTGCATCCCCGCTGGTTCAAATGTTTCATCATGCATTTCATATATGTTCCTCATTGGTCTCTAATTTTCAGGGTAAGAACCAGACCAAAAGTACCTTTGGGGGAATCAGAAAAATACCACCTCTATGAGCTCTACATAGGCAAAGTGCTCTGTTCCCCAGAGGACACAGCTGAGCCAGGGCACTAGGTATGAAAAAAAAAAAAGTGGGCTGTTTTTCACTTTTTCTTTTCACTAACTTGTCCAGGTGCACTTATTAAGAACAGGAGAATACCTTGATTGCAAGTGCCATGAGTTTTGTGTTGTGAACTGTACCCTTTCAGACACTCTAGTGATATGTGAGGTATTAAGCTATTCTGATGGTGTGTTCCACAACCTCAACTCCCGGTCTTACCTGATGCTTCTACTCATAGGAAATTTTTATTGCAAACACTCAGCAGTAGAGCACCCACAATCTAGCAATAGCTATTTCTCTCTTTTGTGATGCTCATATAGGAAACACTTCTGTTATTGTTAAACCTAACTTCAACTTAATCATAATTATGATTCATGATTCACTTTATCAAACATTATCTAATTTTAAAATTATGAATGTTTTTGTTATCAACCTATGGACATTATCATAGGGTAGAGCTCAGACTGCTGGTGCTCAGCATGATGTGCTGTCACATGCCATCTATGATCATCTAAAAAATAAGTTTTCCATCTGGTTTCAGTCAGAACCACTAGCTTCACAGACTTGTATTGTACAAAAAGTTTAATTCTTTCTTCCATCTCCAACCCAGTCCATTATATCATTTGTTATCATCAATATGACTTCATTTCTCAATGCAGTTGGCTTTCTTAGGTCTTGATTTGTTTGCTGTCTTGTAAGATTTCAACTCCACTTTAAACTCTTTTGTCAACTCCCCACATATAAAAACTGTTGGTCTGGAAGAATGGCTCACACCTGTAATCCTAGCACTCTGGGAGGACAAGGAAGGAGGATCACTGGAGGTCAGGAGTTTGAGACCAGCAAGAGTGAGATCCTTTCTGTATTAAAAATGCAAAAAAAAATTAGCTGGAGAACTAAAAATATCTAGAGAAAATTAGCTGGGTAAGGCAATGAATGCCTGTAGTCCCAGCTACTCAAGAGCCTGAGGCAGAAGGATTGCTTGAGCCCAGGGATCTGAGGTCACTGTCAGCTAGGCTGACACCAGGGCTCACTAGCCTGGGCAACAGAGTAAGACCTTGACTCAAAAAAAAAAAAAAAAAAAAAAAAGGAAAAGGAAAATGAAAGAAAAAACTGTTGACCAAGAGTCTTATATCAAAGCAAGCTATCTATCAATAATAAAGGCAAAATAAACATATTTTGGGCAAGGAAAACCAGAAAATTTAGTGCTAGCAGACCCACCTTGCAGACAATATTAAAGGAAAGTTTTTATAGGCTGAAAGCAATTTATCATAGATACTTATTGGAATTCACATAAAATAAGAAAAAGCAACAGACAAAAGTAATTATGTCATTATAAAATATAGTATAAAAGCCCATTTCTTTTCATTTCCTATCTTAACTCATCTAAGAAATTATATAAAAATATGAGTATAATTTTATTGTTGAACCTATTACAAATTTAAATTTAATATATTTTTCAATAACAACACAAAAAAGGCAAATAAGAACAAAGCTGTTTTTTTGGTTTTTTTTTTTTGAGACAGAGTCTCACTTTGTTGCCCAGGCTAGAGTGAGTGCCATGGCATCAGCCTAGCTCACAGAAACCTCAGATTCCTGGGCTGAAGCAATCCTCCTGTCTCAGCCTCTTAAGTAGCTGGGACTACAGGTATGCACCACCATGCCTTGCTAATTTTTTTCGTATATATATTAGTTGGCCAATTAATTTCTTTCTATTTATAGTAGAGACAAGGTCTCATTCTTGCTCAAGCTGCTTTCGAATTCCTGACCTTGAGCAATCCGCCTGCCTCGGCCTCCCAGAATGCTAGGATTACCGGCATGAGCCACCGTGCCCGGCCTCGATTTTTTTTGATAGAGGCCAATCTCACTGGGTTTAAGTGATATCTCATTGTGGTTTTGATTTGCATTTTTCTAATGATTAGAGATGTTCAGCATTTTTTTATATGTTTGCTGGCCATTATTCTGTCTTCTTTAGAAAAATTTTTGTTCATTTCCATTGCCCATTGCTTGATGGGATTGTTCAATTTTTTCTTGTTAATTTTTTTATGTTCTACATAGATTCTTGTTATTAGACCTTTATCAGAAGTGTAGAGGTAAAATAATTTCTCCTATTCTGTAGGTTGTCTAATGATAGTTTCCTTGGCTGTGCAGAAGCTGTGATCAGATCCCATTTGTTTATGTTTGTTGCTGTGGAGATTTCTTTGGGGGTCTTCTTCAAGAATTCTTACCCTAGGCTAATGTCTGAAAGGGTCTTCCCAGCATCTTTGTCTAGGATTCTAAAGGTTTCATGCCTTAGGTTTAAGTCTGTTATCCATCTTAAGTGGATTTTTGTGAGAGGGAAAAGGTAGTGATCCAGATTCATTTTTCTGCATGTAGATATCCAGTTTTCTCAGCATCATTTATTCAAAAGAGAATGACCAGGTGGGCTTTATTTCAGGGATGCAAGGCTGGTTCAACATATGCAAATCTATAAATGCCATTTGCTTCATAAATAAATACAAGAACAAAGACCATATGATTATCTCAATAGATACAGAAAAAGCATTTGGCAAAGTCCAACACACCTTTATGATAAAAACTCTTAACAAAATAGGCATAGGAGGCTCATATCTTAAAATTATCAAGTCCGTTTATGACAAACTCATACTGAATGTGGAAAAATTGAAACCATTCCCACTTCCAACTGGAACTAGACAAAGATGCCCACTATCTCCTCTTCTATTCAGTATAGAGTTCAAAGTCCTAGCTATAACAATCAGGCAAGAGAGGGGTTTTAAGGGCATACAAGTGGGGACAGATGAGATCAAACTCTCATTCTTTACTGGTGATATCATATTATATCTAGAAAATCCCATGGATTCGTCAAAGAGACTCCTAGATTTGATAAATGAATACGGTAAAGTCTCAGGTTACAAAATCAATATACACAAATCAGAGGCATTCATATATGCTTATAACAGTCAAGCCAAAATTTAAATAAAAAATGCAATACTTTTTACTATAGCCCCAAAGAAAATTAAATATCTAGGAATATATTTCATGAACGATATGAAAGATTTAATACAAGGAGAATTGGAAAATGCTAAAAAAATAAATTGTAGAAGATGGAAACAGATGGAAAAATCTATTTTATTCATGGATGGGTAGAATCAATATCATTAAAATGTCAATGGTACCTAAAGTGATCTACAGAATAAATGCAATCCGCATCAAAGTCCCATCATCATTCTTTACAGATCTAGAAAAAAAATAATCATTCATTTGGTATGGAACCAGAAAAGACCTCGTATAGCCAAAGCACCCTTAAGAAAAAAGAACAAACTGGGAGGTGTCAGTCTTGCAGATTTTAAGCTGTACTATAAAGCAATAATAACTAAATCAGCCTGGCAATGGAACAAGAACAGAGCCATTGATCTTGGGAACAAATAGAGAATTTTCATAAGGTGGGAATTTTTAAAAATGAGCCAAAATTAATTATGAATCTTAAAAGTACAATAAGTAAAATAAAAATGACTTAAGAGAGTTATTAAATAGCAGATTTGAGCATACAGAGAAAAGAAACAGCACATTTGAATATAGTTTAATTTTAATTATTCAGTCTGACTAACAAAGAGGGAAAAAAGGAAGAAAAATGAACCTATCCTAAGAGACAGGCAGTTGAATCTCAAATGTACCTACACAGGCATTATGGAATTCAAAGATGGAGAGAAGAGAGAAAAAGGGGCAAGATTATTTTTAAAGAATAATCACTTAAATCATTATGGAAAGGTATAAATTGCACAACTCCAAGAATCCTTATGACCTCCAAATACCATAATCTAAGAAAGATTCACCCTTTATAACTCAGCTGTCAAAGGCCAAAGACAAAAAAAATGTTGAAGGCAGTAAGAGAGATTTGACTTTTCTTTTTTCTTTTTTTTTTTTTAATTTTTTTTTTTTCACTGACACTGGGCCCAGTATGACTTTTCATTTGCAAAGCATACTTGCTAAGTTAAAAGCTGATTTCTCATCAAGTCAGCTGACAGCAGGATTACATATGCAAGTAATGAGTATTGGTGGAATTTATCAACCTAGAATTCTATCTTCAGAAAAAAGTTCTCATAGCACCTGTTCAGCAGGTGAATGTCCATTCACTCTGAGGCACAATGGTGACTGAGTTGTCTAACAGCTGTGTCCTTAGGATATCACTGCTGTTCCTCTGACAGGTAGTGTGGGCAGAAGATGAACCTCATAGGGTTCCTGTAGGGACTGAATAGCCTACAGCATGGCAAGCAGGCCCCTAGCATCTGACTCTGTGGAAAAGCTGTGGGGTGTGTTGTAGTTGTTCATATTTATTATTTTTCCTCTCCTCCTTTACTCAAGAAGCTTTCTGCCTCATGCTTCAATGGTCCATATTTCTCTAGATAATGGAAAAGCACATAGAAAGCAAACATGATTTCCCATTGTTAAAGAATATTTGGGTTTCCTTTTAGCTAGTCTTTACTCTTGATAGACAGAACAGTGGTCCCAGGGTACCACAAGAGGGTCTCCAGGCTTAGATAGATATTTGGGAAGGTTCTAGTTTGGGTTCATTCATTAACCAGGTGTTTTGTACAGGCATTTTTATAGATACTTGGCATAATTTAATGAACAAAGCAGATGACAGTACCTAAGTCTCAGTTCTATTCCGAAAGCAGACACTCACACTAGACATCAGATGAAGTTCATGGCCTCCTCTGTGTAAGGAGGTATCTCTCTGATTCTTATCAGGATGACAAACACCAGGGCCAACTAAAAAAAGAGTGAATTTGGGATCTGAAAAAAGAACCTCCTGCCCCACCCAAAGTATGGGAGATTCTGAGGACTGTGGCTGGAGATGACTGACAGATCCCTGGGTCTCACACATCTTATAATTCTCATGAGGGGCCTGAGGTCTAGGGTTTCCCTTACAAGAGATAAGGGACTCTTTTGTTTCCCTTACAAAAGAGTCAAAGATGGCTGTGGGTGGGGTCCCATGTCTCTGAAAATGAGAGGACCATCTCCATATTATACTGGCAACATCTCCATATTGCTGTTCTCCATGCCCACAGCCAGCCACTCTCTAATGGGGCAGTATCCCAGAGAGAAGATCTGGGAGGTGTAGTCATTCTGCTGCAGCTGTCATCCTCACACAATTCCCAGGATCTGACAGTGCTGTCCAAACTGTTCCCCAGAACTTGGTGCCATCATTACAAATGTCAATACACCTGACTGTATCTATGTGGCCCTGGAACTATCTCGCTGGTGTCTGGTTGTGCAGATCTGTGACATTACAGCATGAGAAGCAGACCTTGGAATTCAGGCTGATGGCCAGGGGATAGCAGGTAGCAGCTGAGGACGTCAGTTCTGCTTTGAGGCATGAGGTCTGACCTGCCAGGTCTCAAATGGGCAAAGTACTGGCCTCTCCCTCACTACCAGAGTCCCACAATCAGGTAGCAATTATATAAATGGATATAAATATCTTTATTTAGACAGTAAAGCTGAGAAACAGAACTCTTATTGCCAGGGGATTGATGTCCCAGATCTTGATGCAACCCTTCCTACTCATGTACACATGTCTCGTGGGGTTGTGGATGTTCATCGTGGTTGAGGATGTTGATCTGGTGAGCATTCTGAGGGATTCAAGGTCCAATGAGGGCATGAAGTTAAAGGGAACAGGTTGCATCAGAAACATTGCAGTAATGTAGAAGGAATATGAAGGTTTCCACCTAGGGATTCTTACTAAGTTTGGAGTCAGGATAGGTACTCTCATGTGAGGTAGAGGATCAAACCCCACTCATTGGGAAGCATACTTAGGCCATTCCTGCAGCCACCACACTTATCTGGGGAAACATGATGTGCAGCCTTTTGTAAGTGGCACTTGTTCTGGTCAGCTTGCTGTTCTTACTAGTTTTGGGGACCATCCCAAATGTAGCAGTGTTCAGAGTTGGTCATTTCCAGGTGTGTTCTCAAACGAGCTGCCATTTAGTTAATGAGGTGGTCCCTAACTGGAGGCATGTTGAGGCCTGGACCAACTCCCGGATGGGCATTGATGCCCAGCATTGGCACATCACTTTGAGGTATTGGTGTGCTGTATTCAAGAACAGGTGTGCTGGTTTTTTCACGCAAGCTCCTTTCTTTGGATTTCAAAGAATTGGAACTTCCCAAGGGGGCCATGGAGGCTGGGCTGCTACAAGTATCTTTTTTGGCTTACAATTTTTTTTTTTTTTGAGACAGAGTCTCGCTTTGTTGTCCAGGCTAGAGTGAGTGCCATGGCATCAGCCTAGCTCACAGCAACCTCAAACTCCTGGGCTCGAGCCATCCTTCTGCCTCAGCCTCCCGAGTAGCTGGGACTACAGGCATGCGCCATCATGCCTGGCTAATTTTATATATATATATATCAGTTGGCCAATTAATTTCTTTCTATTTATAGTAGAGACGGGGTCTCGCTCTTGCTCAGGCTGGTTTTGAACTCCTGACCTTGAGCAATCCGCCCGCCTCGGCCTCCCAGAGAGCTAGGATTACAGGTGTGAGCCACCGTCCCGGCCTGGCTTACAATTTTTGTTAGTTTGGTTTTCCAAATGTGAATAGACAGTGATTGTTTTTTGAGGCGGGTCCTCAAAAGACACATCCACACGTAAGGTGTCACATTATTTGTCACCATCACTGGTGAAAGCTGGAGTCTTTATCATTAACCTTCATTTTCTTGAATTAGTCAGAAAACTCTGGTACATTTATGCATTTATCTGTGCCTTTTAAACTGGGCCAAAGAGGGCATTATTTGTGCTTGACACTATCTTTGTGGTGCTCTGCATAGTGGTGCTTCTTGTAATCCTTTAATGCCAAGTGAGACTGCCCACTCAGAGCACTACACAGTGCCAGAAGGTGGGGACTGCCCCAGATGGGCAGGATTTCTGGAGGAAGAGGTCCCCAAGCCTGAGACATTAGGGGTACTGGTGGTCTGTGGCACTGTGACAGACACGGATCTTGCAACTGCTGTAGCACAAGGATGACATTCAACTCTGCCATGGTAAGTAGTTTGGCAGGCTTGAAGGCCTGGGTCACCTGTTGTTGATGTTCCTGGGACAGAAATGGGATGACTTGTGCATGTCACATTCAATTTCTTGGTGATTTCAGCCTGTTGGTGCATTTCAGTGTCTAATCCATATGACATTTCATAATATATCACATAGTGCCTCTGCATTTCTGTGTTTCACTTCCCATTTTCTCACATACAATTTGCACGTGGTGATACTGCACCTACAGGAACCGGAATGTCTCCTTTATCTGGTCAAGGTATTCCAGGATAGTGAACTTGAAGGGTTGGCCTGAAGCTTGGTGCCTGGTGTCAATGGAAAATAAGCAAAATTCTGTCAAATAATTTAAAGAGGTTTATTCTGAGCCAAATTTGAGGACTATGGCCCAAGCAATGCCCAATAAGCCTCCAGCAAGTGTACTTGCCATGGTTGGGCTACAGTTTAATTTTATACATTTCAAGGAGATACAGGGATTACAGGTAAATCATAAATCAATATGTATAGAAGGCATACATTGGTTTGGCATGAAAAGGTGAGACATCTCAAAAGGGGGGTGTTTATAGGTTATAGGTTTGTTTAAAGACTCTTTGACTTGTAATTGGTTAAAGAAATGAAGCTTTGTCTCAATGCTTGGAATGTTTTAAGTTAAGGAAGTCTGCTAATCAGAGACAAGCTACCTATTTCTTGTAGAATTTGAGGACCTACAGGTTTGCCTTACATAGCCTTAGGCCTGATAATGAGTTACAAAGGATAACTTCAAGAAGGGAGGGGGCCATAATAAGGCACCTGTGACCACCCTTCTCATGGCTAGTAACTAAGGTTTAGGTTATCCCCTTGGCCAAGAGGGGGTACATTCAGTTAGCCAGTGGGGGACAGCCTTAAGATCTTATTTTAGTTCACACTCCCCATGCCCCCTGGGCTCATATCCTGGGCCATCAAGTCCGGGCGGGTTACTCTCCTTTCCTCTTGTCCCTGTCTGCTTCCTCTCTATGTTTTCACTGTGGCAGCCCAGCCTAATGAGATACACAAACCAGGCACTTTTGGGGACTCCCACAGATCGTGGCTTCACCTTCCACCAAGTACGGGTGGACTCCCTGGAAGTGGTTATGAGCAAGGTTGAGGCCACCATGGAGACTCCAGGTGGGGAGCCAGGGATGACTGGGGGTGAGGGAAATACACACCGAGAAGGAGGTTGGCAGGTCCCCTGTGACCAGCGCTCAGTGCTCCACACGGTTGTACAAACCCTTCTGACCTGGCAAGGCTGCTCCACAGAGGACAGTCCCACAGGTGCCCTCTGCTCCTCCGGCCCAGGGCACATCATAGCTCTTTGCCTCGAGCATGGGTGCCCCCCACTGCAGGCCTGGCCATTCAGGACCCCTCCTCCAAGCTACATTCTTTCTCGTTCTCTTTTATTTCCTTTCTCTGACTCTCAGCAAAGGGCACTCCAGCCCACAACAGAGTCCTCTCAGTAGTGCGGTGCCTGTGGGTGGTCACCAGTGACACCTGAGGTCGCTGTAGGTGCCATGGGTCCTACCCTGCAGTGCCAGCTTGGGGCTGGCACAATGGCTTCCTGGAGGATGTGGGGCATAGGTAACCCACTGCTGCTGTGATTCCTGCTCTTGCAACCCTGCCTCCCACAGGCTTCTAGTCCTGGTTGTATTAACACCCAGATGCATACTTTGTTACCTACTTAACTAGTGCCCTCCCTGCCCTGCCCTGCAGGGGATGAGGCCCCCAGCAGGAAGCCAGACAATAAATAGCCTGTGTATAATTCGCAATTACTCAACAGTACAGTGTGGGGAAGCAATGGAAGAGTATAATATAAAGTAAATTTTAAAAATCAAAATACAATTACTCTGTAACAAATTTAATGGGAAACGTGCAGACTATATAAACAAAATAATAAAGAATTCCTGGAATATATGAACAAAGACTTAAAGAAATGGAGAGTCATATCATGTTCTTAGATAGAAACAAAATCAACAATATAAAAAGGTCCTTTATCCTTAAGCTAACTTCAACATTGCGTTGTATTTCATAATAGATTTTGTTAGCTTTTTTAAAGCTAACAATGATTTTGTAAATTGCACATGGAAGAACAAACGTATAAGGATAGCCAAATTCCTGAGGAGAACACACAATGAGGTGTTCTGCTCCAATAAGATATTAAAACACATTAAAATGTTCTATAGTTAAAGCAGTGTGGGGTTGATGAAAGCAGACAAACGGATCAGGATAGCAGAAAATTCCCAAACCTACCAGAGTGTGTAAGAAAGGTTAAAAATAAAAAATACAACCTTCACTAAATCTGAAATTTTAAAATGTTTGTCATCATACAGTTTCCAATTCTGAATACGACATAAATTATTTATAAATGGATATAACAGTTTTTTTTAGACAAAGTCTCACTCTGTCACCCAGGGCTAGAGTCCCGTGGCGTCAGCCTGGCTCACAGCAACCTCAAACTCCTGGACTCAAATGATCCTCCTGCCTCAGCCTCTTGAGTAGCTGGGACTACTGGCATGCGCCCCCACGCCTGGCTAATTATTATTATTATTATTTTTAGTTATTTGGCTAATTTCTTTCTAATTTTTTTTTTTTTTTTTGAGAGAGACTCTCACTCTGTTGCCCAGGCTAGAGTGAGTTGCGTGGTGTCAGCCTAGCTCACAGCAACCTCAAACTCCTGGGCTCAAGTGATCCTTCTGTCTCAGCCTCCCAAGTAGCTGGGACTACAGGCATGTGCCACCATGCCTGGCTAATTTTTTGTATATATATTTTTAGTTAGTCAATTAATTTCTTTCTATTTATAGTAGAGATGGTCTCGCTCTTGCTCAGGCTGGTTTCGAACTCTTGACCTCAAGCAATCTGCCCGCCTTGGCCTCCCAGAGTGCTAGGATTACAGGCGTGAGCCACCACGCCTGGCCTCTTTATAATTTTTTAGTAAACACGGGGCTTCACTCTTGCTCAGGGTGGTATCAGACTGCTGAGATGAAGCAATCCTCCCGCCTGGCCTCCCAGAGTGCTACGATTACAGGTATGAACCACCATGCCAGGCTTGGATATAACCTATATACAAGGTTAAATGCAAATACCCTCCAGGTGGTGCCAGGTCCCAGTGCAGAGAGAAAGCCCTGGTTGCCGCCATTAGTAGGTGGGATCCGATTATGTGTCAGTCAGGGCTCTGAGGGGTGTGGCCTAGAGCCCTACCCAATCACAAATTCTTTGGTTGGAACTGTCCAATCAGGCACACATTGGGAGGGCGGGACTTCCGGTGCCTGCTGGGTTTTTGTCACCTGCTGGTCCTCCATGCTCACCCTTGTGTTCAGTGCTCTTTCTTTGCTTTGGGAAACTCAGGTAACCCTCATCCTTTGTCAACCTCTGACCTGCGGGTTCTGAAACATCTGCAAGACAAATCCCTGGGCACCACAGAAGTCGCAAAATGGTGAGTGTGCGGCCAGCTGTCCTAGGGCGTTTGAAACCCCGCGGAACTGGCTGTGGCAGGACCCGGAGTCTGCAGACCTGGGGACCCTTTAGCCCAGCTCGACCTTCAGTCCCTGGGGCTGAGAGCGGGCTTGGGCCGCAGCTGGACCCGGGAGCCTCCTGTCTCATCCTCCCAGGCATCTGTGGCCCAGTGGGAGTCGTCTGGGTAGTTGTGTGATGCAGCCCTGCGTGTCCCCTGCATTGTGTGGTGACTACGCAGGGTCATCAGGGAAGAATTTCGGCTGGGGTGCGGGGTTCATGCATGGGAGGGGCTGTAGCCACTGCGGTCCCACCACTCCGCTCTGGTGTTAAAAATTAAACTAAGGCACCGCTTAAAAACATGATAGAGGCCGGGCGTGGTGGCTCACACCTGTAATCCTAGCACTTTGGGAGGCCGAGGGGGGCGGATTGCTGGAGGTCAGGAGTTCTAAACCAGCCTGAGCAAGAGTGAGACCACGTCTCTACTATAAATAGAAAGAAATTAATTGGCCAACTAATATATATAGAAAAAATTAGCCGAGCATGGTGGCACATGCCTGTAGTCCCAGCTACTTGGGAGGCTGAGGCAGCAGGATTGCTTGAGCCCAGGAGGTTGAGGTTGCTGTGAGCTAGGCTGATGCCAGGGCACTCACTCTAGCCTGGCCAACTAAGCCAGACTCTGTCTCAAAAAAAAAAAAAAAAAAAAAAAAAGAGAGTTTATTAGAACAAACAGCGATTTATGGATCAGACAGCAATCGTCCATGGTTTGTTTTGGGCGTCCACCAGGGGGGCTTGAAGCAAAGACTTTCATAAAGTGCAGGAGACAGCAAACCGGATTTAAGAATTGAGTGATTACAGTTGTGTAGTGGTTATGTCTTCATAAAAAGGTAGATTTCAGGAAAAGTCTATTTATATATTGAATTAAAAAACTTATTATGTACCTATTTTCTTCCCCAGAGTAAGTGTAGTAGGTCTCTCAGGTCTGTTGCTTATTTGCAGGTGATTTTCAATAGAATTTCAGGGCTTTGCTTTGGCAAGTATACCCAGGAATTGAAATAGAAACAAATCTTTGTTCCATTTTGGTTGCAGAAAAATGAATACATTTCTACAAGGAAGTGTGGGAAAAAAATTAATGAACGACAAAGATTCATCAAAACACCTATTTCTTCTCCTATTTCTTTTTGGGGGGTGGAAGGATTTGTAAGAGTGGTTCACTGTTTTGTGTCCTGTTATCTGGATGTTGGAGTTTACCAATAAAGCCTTTGAGATGGGATTTTGCAACTCTGAGAATAGTTCACATGGCATTGTTTACTAAATGATTTGTTATCATGAAAATAATAATTAAATGACCTACTTATATCTCAAAGAGATAAATTCTTTTGGTTTTCCTGTAGAAGTATGAAATTTAAGTGCCTTATAATTTCTGTGATATTATGATATATATATATATACTTTTGAGACAGAGTCTCACTTTGTTGCCCAGGCTAGAGTGAGTGCCATGGTGTCAGCCTGGCTCACAGCAACCTCAATCTCCAGGGCTCAGCGATCCTACTTGCCTCAGCCTCCCGAGTAGCTGGGACTACAGGCATGTGCCACCATGCCCGGCTAATTTTTTGTATATATATTTTTAGTTGGTCAATTTATTTCTATTTTTGGTAGAGACGGGGTCTTGCTCAGGCTGGTTTCGAACTCCTGACCTTGAGCAATCTGCCCGCCTTGGCCTCCCAAAGTGCTAGGATTACAGGCGTGAGCCACCACGCCCAGCCTGTTATTTTGGTTTTTTTATCTATGATTCCTAGTTCTCAGCTCCTGTAGGCTTTGTTATTTGCTAAATGACTACAGCAATAAAAATATATTTAAAAAACATATTTGGCCTTTCTTTCTTGGTTCCTGAAGTAGTTCCTGTATGGCAAAGGTGAAAGAAAATCTTTTCTTTCTTTACAATTAGCCTATCAAACACATCTGAGCTTATGTTAATGAGGCAGTTTTTGCAAAACTCACTGAAACCCCGGGTGGGAGGCTGGTTGCCAGGGAAACCAGCCATTTGTTTGGAGGGATGGAATTTTCAGTCCCACTGCCAAGCTTTGGGGAGCAGGGAGGGGCTGAAGGTTAAGTGGATTGTAAATGACTTATACAGATAAACTAATTATGCTTATAAATGAAGCTTCTATAAAAACCCCAAAGGACAGGGTTTGGAGAACTTCTAGATAGCTGAACAGGTGGTGGTCCCTGGAAGTGGGGAATCTGTCAAGGGCTTTAATCTGTGCACCCCTTCTTCCCCATACCTTGCCCTATGTATCTCCTCATGTGGCTTTTTGTTTATATCTTTCAAGATATCCCTTATGATAAACCAGTGAATATGATAAGTATTTTCCTGAGGTTTGAGAGGTGGTCTGGGAAATGAATCAAATATACAGAGGAGGTCATGGAACTCCTACTTGAGGCTGATCTATCAGAAGATTTGGAGTCCTGGACATGCAAGTGGTGTCTGAAAGGGGGGATAGTTTTGGGGGTTGAATCCTAAACCTGTGTGATTTGAGACTATCTTCAGTCAGATAGTATCAGATTGAGCTGTATTTGAGGACAGTTAGCTGTAAAAGTGATTGCTTGTTTGTTATTAGGGAGAAATTTGTGCACATTTGTTCTCATAAATCTTCCGTGTTGATTGTTGCGGTGTGAGAGCAGAGGAAAAATATTGTGGTTTGAGTATTTTCCCTTCAGAACTGTACTACCTTGTATAAACCTATGATGCAGAAAATGTTGGGTGCCGGGATGTGGCCTCTTGCTGCCTCCCTGTAGCTACGGAACTCTGTGGACCAGTGCTGCATGTGGCCGTTGGAGGGCACGGCTGCTGAGGCCGTGCTGGAATGACCCCAGGCCCACAGGCTGCTGCCTGTTTCAAGGCCACGCTGCTTGCATGATCCTGATTGGGTAATTTTTGAATCCCACTGTTGGTTTTTTTTTTTTTTTTTTTTTTTTTATATTTTTTATATTTTTTACCTTTTTGAATCCCACTGTTGTTAATTTGATGTTAAAGCTTGTTGTTGATTGGATGCTAAAGCTTGTTGTTGATTGGATGTTAAAGCTTGTAGTTGATTGGACGCTTTTTGAGCCCTACCAAGGGTATAAAAGCAGGAGCAAAAGGGGCTGAAGGCTCAGAAGATCGGAAGACACGAAGAGAGCTGTAACACTAGGTGTGCTGAGCCTGCTGCAGAAGAATAAAGGCTGTTCTCCAACTCTTCTGTGTGCCTCTTGGTTCTTTCCCTGGTCAAATGAATAAGAGCTGTAACAAGAACTATAACGGCTCGCTAGCTGTACAGATTGCCACAACACCTAAGCACTGACATTAAGTAATTTTGCTAGATTCTTCAAACACTGGGTATTTTTTTATTTACAATGAAATGAATAAGCCTGAATGAGAAGCCGAGGCATGGAACCAGGACCTCCAAGCTTACCCCAATCTTGAGCTTGTAAAAGGAGGTCATTGAAGGCCCAGTGAGTTTTTCCTAAGGGGCCTCACTCTCAGGTGTTCTAGCCTACTCATACCGGCCACAGAAGGAGCCCTTTATACTGAGAGAAGCTACAGATCCCTGGAAAGCTGGGAACCAGGACCCACTGGAAGATTTGGTTGGTTTAGGGATGGAAAACTGTAATGCCCCTTTTGGGAGTGCATCTGTTATTTTTCCTGGGGCTGGTTTTTTTTTTTTTTTTGAGACAGAGTCTCACTTTGTTGCCCAGGCTAGAGTGAGTACCGTGGTGTCAGCCTGGCTCACAGCAACCTCAGTCGCCGGGGTTCAGCGATCCTACTGCCTCAGCCTCCTGAGTAGCTGGGACTACAGGCATGCTCCACCATGCCCGGCTAATTTTTTGTATATATATTTTTAGCTGGTCAATTAATTTATTTCTATTTTTGGTAGAGACAGGGTCTTGCTCAGGCTGGTTTCAAACTCCTGACCTTGAGCAATCCGCCCGCCTCGGCCTCCCAAAGTGATAGGATTACAGGCGTGAGCCACCACGCCCGGCCTGGGGCTGTTTTTGACATTAGCAAATACAACCATTTCAGATTTAGGTGAGAAGTGTCTTTATTGTGAAGGAGTATTGCAACTGTGGGAAAGCACCAATTATAAGATCTGCAAGCATCTCAAAGTTTAGGCAGAAAGGGGCTTCTTTTTATAGAAAGGAGTAAAAAAGATTAGAAAAAGCATTGTAGGGAGATGTCAGGTGACACAATTAGATGGTAGATCAGAGAATGATTTACCCTGAAGTCAGACTATTCTTAGGAGGGGCAGAGAGTGGGGTTATCTACTGGTTAAGGCTGAAGGAGGATGACAGTTCAGGGGCCTGGCAAAAGGAGAGTAACTTAACTCACATATGGTTAGCAAATATTCTGTTTACACTAGTGAATACAGAATTGTTCATCTAATTGTTTGTGAAGCAAAAATGGGAATTTATTGGGTCTGTGTCTGGCTTTGTGGTAGGTAAAATAGGGAGCGTTATCTAATTTATAAAGAGGGTGTTTCTTTGCAGTGAGCTGCTCTTAATGAACAAAAAGGATGGGAGATTTCTTTAATCACAGCTATTTACCAGCATTAGTTTCTAGTGCCATCTTGCCCCACCACTTTGTCTTGCACTACACATCTCTTTCATTTGGCCATTCCTGCGTGTACCAATTCTAATAAACTGGAAAGTGTAATTAAAGTGTTTTGCTGAGTTCCATGAGTAGTTATATCACATTAGTGGAGTTGAGAAGGGAGTTATGGGAATGCTGAATTTATAGGCAGTTTAGAAGTGTGAATTATTATAAGAGACATTGATCTTCAGTTTAGCAGCACAGGGACTGGTCAACAATACGTGACTGGATTCTCTGCACAAGATTAGAGAAAATTTTTTTAAATGATATTTTCAATAAATATACTTTCTAGGGTGCAGGTCATGATCTTTGATATTGACATATCCTGGAAGCTTGATGTAAAAAAGGAATGTTTAATTAAAATTAATTAATTTTCAATGTCAATTTTTTTTTTTTTTGAGACAGAGTCTCACTTTTGTTGCCCTGGCTAGAGTGAGTGCCATGGCGTCAGCCTAGCTCACAGCAACCTCAAACTCCTGGGCTCAAGTGATCCTCTTGCCTCAGCCTCCCAAGTAGCTGGGACTACAGACATGCACCACCCTGCCCGGCTAATTTTTTATATATATATTTTTAGTTGGTCAATTAATTTCTTTCTATTTTTAGTAGAGATGGGGTCTCGCTCAGGCTGGTTTTGAACTCCCAACCTGGAGTAATCCGCCCGCCTCGGCCTCCCAGAGTGCTAGGATTACAGGCGTGAGCCACCACGCCCGGCCTCAATGTCAGATGTTTAATGAGAAGCTTTGTAAGGCTTTGGCAGTAATGAAGAATATTATCTTTAAGGAAATCTGCTTTGTATGCTACTTAATGCATGTCCATGGGCCTCCCTAATCTTATTTTTATTTATTTATTTTTTGAGACAGAGTCTCACTTTGTTGCCCAGGCTAGAGTGAGTGCCGTGGCGTCAGCCTGGCTCACAGCAACCTCAAACTCCGGGGCTCAGCAATCCTACTGCCTCAGCCTCCTGAGTAGCTGGGACTACAGGCATGCGCCACCATGCCCGGCTAATTTTTTCTATATATATTTTTAGTTGGTCAATTAATTTATTTCTATTTTTGGTAGAGACGGGGTCTTGCTCAGGCTGATTTCGAACTCCTGACCTTGAGCAATCCGCCCGCCTCGGCCTCGAAAGTGCTAGGATTACAGGCGTGAGCCACCACGCCCGGCCTACATAATATTTCTGTGTTAAAAATTGTCTTTTTGAATAATTCCAGTTACTCATATGAGTCAAAACCAGTTCTCTTTACTCAGTTCTCTTTACTCTGTTATTTCACCAGCAGTGAAATTAAGAATTCCCCACATGACCACTTGGTAAATATGTGTTTCGTTTTGTTTTGTTTTTTCAGGGACTGTTGACATTCAGGGATGTGGCCATAGAATTCTCTCTGGAGGAGTGGGAATGTCTTGACAATGCTCAACAGAATTTGTATAGGGATGTGATGTTAGAGAACTACAGAGATTTGGTGTTCATGGGTAAAGATCTTTTCAATGCATAATTTTTATTCCCCACTAAGAATTTTATATTCTACCTTTGCAGAATTTTTCTGGGATTTTCTGCTTTGCATGAGTAAAGTTCAGATGTTTGTTTCCAAGGAAAAATTGGGATTTGTTGGTATAGGAAAGAAAATCTTCAATCTGTTTTATCTTGACATTAATCTTTCCCTTTCCTGAACTGATCAGTATCTTTCACTCTTTGTTAGTGATAATTCCAAAAATTTGGTGGCATAAGATTTTGTTGCTCACAGTTTACAATCCAATATCCACCACCAATATTTGATTCCACAAGTATTGGGTAATGGAGCTAAGGACCCCCAAATTTTAAGTACTTTCTAAATATTATAAAATGTCTGACAGGCATTAGTGTTTCGGGATTAATTTTTTTAGAGTCTTCTGTACTGTTCCCGTTTCTCTACTGAGCACAGTCCTCGATTGGTAATGGAAGAATCTCAAAAATGTCATGTCACTTTTCTTTGAATAAAACAGGTCTTGTTGCCTCTAAGCCAGACCTGATCACCTTTCTGGAGCAAAAAAAAGAGCCCTGGAATGTGAAGACAAATGAGACTGTCGCCAAACACTCAGGTAGGTGGCAGTGAATGAAGCAGGTGACACAGGAGAGAGGTCCAAAGGTCAAGGAGGAAGCCAGACCTTGAAAAGTCTTTTGGAAAACTCTGCTTCAATGGAAATGTTTTCTGGGAAGTCTGAGTTTCCTTATCTTAATCTATGATACAGTCTTCCCTGTCCCTTACTGTTAAATTATCTAAGGACTTTATTTCTCTTCAGTGTAGTTAATTTAAGGTTAGAGTGAGAACAAAAGCCCTGCTCATGGTTTATAAGGGACTGCAGGTACTGACTGCTTTCCATTCCATTGCAAGACATGGAAATATGTGTGTATATTTGAGAAAATCTATGGTAAAAAAAATTTTTTTTTGAGACAGAGTCTCACTCTATCAACCTGGGTAGAGTGCAATGGCATCTTGGTAGTTCACTGCAGCTTCAAACTCTTGGGCTCAAGTGATCCTCCTGCCTCAGCCTCCTGAGTAGCTAGAACTATAGGTATGTTCCACAGTCTCTGGCTAATTTTTCTATTTTTAGTAAAGACCAGGTCTCACTCTTGCTCAGGCTGGTCTCCAACTCCTGTGCTCAAGCGATCCTCCCCCCCTTGGCCCTCCAGAGTGCTAGGATTACAGGCATGGGCCACCACATCTGTCTGCAAACCATTTTTTAATTTCTCTGTATTTATTACATCATGTCTGAAATGTGTGAGTGTCGTGGTGATATTGGTATTTGGTACAGAAATCCCAGATCACCACAAGGAGATGTTATGTTTTCTGCTTTATGATTTGTTATCCTGTGAAAGGATCTGGGTCCCAGATTTCAAACTGTATCCCCACCAGGGAGAGGAGTTCCAGTCCCAATTCACCCACAGGGAGCCCAAGCTGGGTCTATGTCTCTCAGCCTCTGAGTCGGCACAGTTGTCCTGTGAACACCGTGCCAGCAGCACCTGGGAGGGCTGGCGGGTAGGGAGCTTACAGTCTGAGTTCCCCTGAGTCAGCTGTAGGGTCCCAAAAGGGAAGGTCCCATTCCCTGGAGGTGCCTCTGGCTGGTGGCGTATTGTCTCTCTGGGCAGCCATGGGTAGGGTCAGCGGAGGGGAGGAGGAGACAATATGGTGCCTGCCGTGTGGCTCGGGTCTGTGCACACGGAGGTGCCCGGAGGAAGTTGGGAACCTGGTGCCACGTCTGCTACAGGCTCACCGCTGGCTGGTGGCAGCGGTCTCTGGGCTGGTGTCCACAGGTCTCTCCACCCGCTGGGGAGCCCACCAGCAGTCCCAAATGCAGGGGAGGGGAAACAGCAAATCCACCTACCCTTGCCGCTGGTCTCTGGGCTGATCCAGTGGTCTCAGCCTCCAGTTCTCCTCCGCAGCCTCCTCCCGTGGAGTCTCCCGGGGTCTCAGGTACCCCTCCTTCCGGTCCTTTTCCGCTGTATGCTCATCTTCTTGCTTCTTTCCTCTAATTTCTGCTAGAATCTGTCTTTTCTGCAGATACACTCTGTCTGGCGGTATTATTCATCCGCCATCTTGCTCTCCCCCCCTCTTGTGACAGTTTTGACTTAAAGTATATTTTAAAAATTATAACGTTTTTCACTTTAAAATAATATGCCTAATATAATTTTGAACTCCACTGCTCTTAGATGCTAAATGTTTTTCTGATATATCTTGCTATATCCTGCCAGTTGTAGTCTATTGTTCTCACCAGGTATGAAGTCAAGTCACTTTAGATTGAATATAGTTGGATTTTTTTTAACTCTTTATTTAACTGTGCTTTCTCACTGGAAACAGTAGTACATAAATATTTACATAATTTTCTCAAAGGAAGGACTTACAATTTCTCTTATGTTAATTGTTTTATATAACTTTTTTCACTGTCTTTTCTTTCTTTCCTCTCCCTCTGTCCTGCATTGTGCCTCACTGATTTTTAGTGACATATTTTGTTTCTTTGCCTAGCTTTCTTTTTTCTCTATAAACATTTTTTTCTGATGTTCACTGTGAGAACTATATAAAACCTTTTGAACTTGCAACTTATGTTAAATGAATAACTACTTCAGTTGCATATAAAAATTCTTAATCTTTACATCTGCCCTCACCTTTATGATATCGATGTCAGTAATTATGTCTTTTTATATTGTATAGAAATTAACACATGACAATGATCATTTTTTTATTTTGCCTTTCAAATTTTATAGCACAATTAAATATTTTGCACCATCATTATGATAATGCAGAATTTTATTCTTAATATGTGCATATTTTTCTCAGAGAGTTATGTAGTTGTCAAAGAAGGTGGAAACCAGCCTTTGGAAAGGCCACAAAAAACACATGTGTGGACATATGCCCATAGTTTCATTCTCTTTTGAAAGGGAATCCAGGAGATAGGATTTTACTACTAAAGTGATAACTCAGTGTCAGCATGGAGGAAGGGCTTTGGTGGGTAAATACAACAAAGTTTCCTTCCCCTTCCTGTGGTTCTTGGTGTTTTTCTCAATTGGGGTGCTATCAACTATTAGCAGTTATGATTTCTAAAAGAATCATGGTTGTAATTATATTATTAAGTTCATACATCTATGATGGAAGTAAGACCATGGTATTCTATTGTGCTTTCTTTCTAATGTACTTTCTATAGTTTTATCTATTCAAATTTTTAAGTATATTCACCAGAGTCTGCTTAGTGAGATACTTTATTTTCATCTCTTTCAGAACTCTCTTCCCATTGCAACAAAGACCTGTTGCCTGAGCAGTGTATAAAAGACCCCTTTCAGAAATCAATAATGAGATTATATGGAAGAAATGGCCTTGAATATATACACTTAAGAAGAGACTGGGAGTGTGGGGGTGAGTATAAGAGGCAGAAAGCATGTTCTGATGGTCTTACCCAATGTTTGTCAACTTGCCACAGAAAATTATTCAAATGTTATAAATGTATAAATGTCTTTAGCAAATCATCAAATCTAAATAGACACAAGACAAGACATACTGGAGAGAAATGTTTCAAACTTAATGAAAGTGGCAAAACTTATAACCACAGCTCTAATGTTTCTGGACATAGAAAAAATCATACAAGAGAGAAATTCTACAAGTGTGAAGAATGTGGAAAACCCTTCAACTGTTGCTCAAAACTTATTATACATAGGAGAATTCACACTGGAGAGAAACCCTACAAGTGTGAAGAATGTGGCAAAGCCTTTATGTGTTGCAGAAAACTTACTCTACATAAAAAAATTCATATGGGAGAGAAACCATACAAATGTGAAGAATGTGGCAAAGCCTTTACCCATTTCACATCCCTTACTCAACATAAAAGAATTCATACTGGAGAGAAACCCTACAAATGTGAAGAATGTGGCAAAGCCTTTAACCAGTTCTCAATCCTTACTCGACATAAAAGAATCCATACTGGAGAAAAACCCTACAAATGTGAAGAATGTGGAAAAGCCTTTCGCCAGTGCACAAACCTTACTCGACATAAAAGAATGCATACTGGAGAGAAACCCTACAAATGTGAAGAATGTGGAAAAGCCTTTACCCTGTGCCCAAACCTTACTCGACATAAAAGAATCCATACTGGAGAGAAACCCTACGAATGTGAAGAATGTGGCAAAGCCTTTACCCTGTGCACAAACCTTACTCGACATAAAAGAACCCATAGTGGAGAGAAACCCTACAAATGTGAAGAATGTGGCAAAGCTTTTACCCGCTGCACACACCTTACTCAACATAAAAGAACTCATACAGGAGAGAAACCCTACAAATGTGAGGAATGTGGCAAAGCCTTTACCCAGGTCACACACCTTACTCGACATAAAAGAATTCATACAAGAGAGAAACTCTAAAAATGTGTAGAACGTGGCAAAGCCTTTACCCTGTGCACAAACCTTACTCGACATAAAAGAATTCATACTGGAGAGAAACTCTAAAAATGTGTAGAATGTGGCAAAGCCATTATCCCGTTCAGAGACCTCACTCAACATAAATGAATCCATACAGGAGAGAAACCATACAAATGTGAGGAATGTGGCAAAGCATTTCTCAGTGCTCACACATTAATCTACACAAAAGAATTCATATCAGAGAAAAATTCTATGAATGTGAAAATTGTGACATAGTCTTTAATAACTGTTTACATCTTATTCTACATCAAAGAAATCAGACTAGATAAAAGTGAGATAAATGTAATGAGTATGTAAGTGCTTTACCAAAGGATTAGCCTTAAAATGCACAACAGTAGTTATACTTAAAGCAAAACTAATAATGTAGACTGTTGACAATACCATTAGTTATAACAGATCTTATCGGACATGGGAGAACTTACACTGCAAATAATGCTCCAATATTTTCTCAAACATTGCTCATCATCACAAAAATTTTAAGGAATAGAAACCTTACAAATATAATGAATGTGAAAAAATATTTATGCAAAAGATATACTTTAGAGAACAATGAACAATTGATACTTAAAATACTTTAACAAATTTCAGAATGCAATTAATCTAGAATCAAGTCTAAACATATATCAGAGGACTCACAGTGCAATACACTAATGCACTAACACATTCACTCATTTCTTTAAACCAGGTTGTTGATTATAGAGAACAACCCAGTTAAAATAATTAGTTGATTTAATTGTATGTCAGCTTTAAAAAATAGATTTTCTGAGAGTTATAATTCCATGTAAAATATACTTTCTGGTCCGGGTGGGGTGAAAATGTAATAAAGTATACATTTTTGCTATTTTTTGCAAGCAAGTACTGATATTATTCAACTTTAAATACCGTAGTTGGTATGCTTTCATTCTTAGCGTGTATGTGAATGTGTGTTTAATGATAGCTACATCACATTTATTAGAAGTCTTTCTGTATTAAGCAGGCATTATTCATGTACTTTTCCATGGAAAATTAAAAACACTGAAATGTAAGATCTATGAAATGGATAGGTACTAAGGATTTTCCTTATAATAAACAGTATTTTAAGTGATATATGATGTAAGTATACAAACTAATATTCTTCTCATTATAATCAGAATGTAAAAATTACAATATTAAAAATAACTAGTTTTACTACTGCACGTTACGATAATAAAATAGAATGTAATTTGGAATATTTTTAGATTACATGTAAACTTAATTTGTTTCATTAAATTAAAAATGTTTTTACTGTTTCCAACATGTTGTAGATTGAATAAAGTGTTATTATGCCACCAACATTAACCTATCCCATGTTACTCAAAGTTAACGGAAATCGATTGTAAAAATGTACTGTCGGGCTACACAATACAAAGACCTAATTTGTGATCCATTTTATCAGTGGCTGTACTTTAAAGAGTAAGATTCCCAAAGCTTTTTTTCATTACGTTTGTAATTACATTTTTACTGTAATGCTTATAATAAAGATTTTGCACTTAATGAAAGCCATACATTTCTGAACACAGAATGACTAGATGTTACATTCTATCCTACAGTTTTCTTTCAACATGCAACCTGCCTGGCCAGTGAAACAGAAATAAGCATATTTTTTATTTATATTGAATCAGATATACAACTACATCATGGTTAAGTTGAACTATAGTTGTAGTATATTTACAGACTAAGGAATTATATTTGTGTTTGTGGATGTATGCCTATTTTGAACAGAAAAGAAGAAATATTAGAAATAATGGGTAATTTCAAGTGTCGAGAATTTACTAGCAAACTAGAAACTTCAAAGATTCTGAAAGGAAATAGTTTGTTTGCTTCACGTTTAATTAATTGTTTTAAACCCTAAAGCTTCTGAATGGGGACCTGCCCATTCCAATCCTCTGTTCTTACATACTTATTGCTCTTGATAGGCCTACTATGTTATTTTATTATTTCAAAATTCATTACGTATCGTTCATATGACCTGATCTGCAATTCCAACAAGGATTGTTATAAAACTTAATGGTTCTCATAAAATTATCTGAATGTATTAGTAATTGCACAGTGTGGTAATATCATTTCACTTAGTACATTCTATCTTTTCATTCTAATTTGGGAAGCATATTGAAAGCACTTTTTGGTTACTCCTTTTTTTACTTTTGGTCATCGAACTAATTGATTTATTGACTTTATCAGGCTACTTTGTTCAGGTAAACACTAAGAAGGATTTATAAATTATGGAGTTTATTTTATATTTAAATAGAAGAAATAAGTACAGGACAGTGTTAGATAGGCAGTAGATGCTTTATAATTACCAGATGCTTTATAAATTACCCATATTTTTGTGGGAGTGAACTTGTGGCTCCAGAGAAGAGATTGAAAATGCCCAGGGTAAAAAGTCACTGATTTGCATGTAGAGCGAAGGAACTGGCAGAACAACCAACTCTTGGAATTTATAAGTGGAAATTCTGCTTCTTTCATTGCATAATTATCTCCAGTTTTTTGCCATTTTTTTATCTTCATTCCATTCTACAACTGTATCTAAGCCAGTCTTCTTTCTGCCTGTGCTTGGGCTGAAATATTCTCACTGTCGTACTCAATGCATGTAATTCTACATATAAGATATACCATATAATAAGATGTTATTAATAGGAAGAAATATAAAAGAAACAGAATGTATTCTTGTTAAATTATATATCTTTGTATAATTCGTGGGTTATTTAAAGAAAAATATGTAAGATATCAAAGAATTTAAAGTTTTATTTAGAAAGGTTAAAGAAAAGATAATGTAAAGAAAGGATCTTGCATAGAATTTTTTATCCTAAAATGATTCATTATGTAGGAAAAAGGAATTTTAGGACAAAACACAAAGTTTTATGGAAAGTGTTATAGATGCTGTGTGATATATGCATGATGAGATAAAGTTTATGAAAGGACATTTATTAAGAAATTTGAACTAAAACAAAGATTTTGGTTAATATTAATATACTCTTAATAAAATGGCATAATATACTTATCCTAATTCTTTAACATGTTTTGTTTTTAATTTTAAAATTATGACTACATAAGTTTTTTCTTTAATTTTGGTAAATAACCTACAAAAACAGCAATAGACTAGAACAACTGAGTGGCCAAGATCCTGAATAAAGTATTATTCCCCTTACTAATTCACAAGTTCAAAAGGCTTATCAGCAAAATCTGGATTGGCAATCACATATATCTGATTTTATAGAAACAATTGATAATCATTATCCACAAAATAAATTATTCCAGTTTCTACATTTAACTCAATAGATATTACCTAAAATAGTAAAAAACATACTCATCAAGCCTTAAAATATGTTATTTAAACAAAAAGGGGAGGTATATGTTCCCCCAGAATAGAAAAAATTAAGCCTTATTTACTTTAAATTTTTTTGAGTTATCATAAAAAAGATGATTTAACAGCAGTAGAGAAGTATTGGAAAGGGAGCCATCCACCAGATCCTTTCCCTCACCAGCCTATCTGGTAGAAAGATGATATAGAAGAATAAATGGAAAGAAGGATGGGCAAAGGTGTGGGGGAGAGGCTTTCCTTGTCTTTTGAGAGCTGATGGACAAATAGTCTGGATTCCAAGCAGAAGAATCAAACCCAGAGTGGAAACAGGAGGGGAAAAAATGGAGGAGACCACCAGAAGGGTACGAGACCCTGGTTGAGGGTTTTAAAAGGATGAAAATAAAGAATAGGAAGTGCTGAAGCAAGAAAACGTGCCAGCCATTGATCATGACATGTGGACAGATGAAGAGGACCTATGAAGAAGCAGACAGAATAATGAAGTGGATGTCTGTATGTAAATCATCTGTAAACCTCTGTCTTGCCATGATCTGCATAGTGAGCATGGCTGTAAGAATGTCTGATAACCAGACTTATAATCACTGGGCCTATATTCCCAATTCACCTTTAAATAGGATTGTCAATTGGGCTGACTTTCCTTTCTTAGTATTTAATAATGATTCTAATTGGTTACCAGGACCTAATAATTATTGTGGTCCAATGAAACTCAACAAGGAGGACACTATAATTAATAAATATGAAATTGAAACAGAAGGCCCTCCCATATGTATTGGTAAAGGTATTCATTGTTTAAAACCTGGTACTCAAATCTGACTAGTCACCTGCAACTCTACCTGTGATAAAACTAAAGCCTGGTTATTTCTTTTAAATTGTCTCCTTTTTTTCTGCTTCTGGACATACTAAATTTGCACCTACAGATGTACTCATCTGTAAGGAGGTAGTAATTTCTGACCCTAAAACCTGGGCACAATAGAAAAATTGTAAAAGTCACATGGGACGCATTCTTACTGGGTCACCTTCTTGTGGTTATCTATTAGCCTGGAGTCCCGACGAACATCCTACCTCATGTTATAAACCTAAAAATCTTCGTTGGAACAAACTTGCCACCTCGATGTCTCTAAAAGACACTAACATTGAAAGTCATATTACATGGCTCAATTATGATATGAATGCTCTAGCTCCTCATGTTTTAGAGGAGCAATCATGAGCAACTGTGGAAATTACTGCCTACTTTACACCCTTGCAGGCCTGGATTAGTACAGGCACATTGGATATAAACAGCATCAGAGAGTGGAATTTTTATCTAAAGTCTACTCATTATATTCCAGCTTGTGTAAAATTGCCTGACTTATTCATAATTGTACATTTTATCTATGATGAACCTTCCTTCCTAATGACTTGTAACAATTGTTCTTATCATAGCGGTATTGATGATCTTATAAAATTCAATCGTCATAAAGAAACACTTTATATTCTTGAAGCCGGAACAGGGTTGTGGTTACCTGTTAAAATGAATAGAATTTGGCAGGAAACTCCAGCAATGTTTGTTTTAGATGAACTACTTACCCACATTCTTAAATGTACAAAAAGATTTATTGGTCTATTAATAGCAGCTATTTGGGGAATCATTGCTGTCACTGAATCTGCTGCCATGGCTGGTGTAGCATTACACCAAACAGCTCAAACTACTGAATTTGTTCAAAATTTGCATCACAAATCAATTATGGTCCACTCAGAATCAAATTGACAGCAAATTGGCTACTTAAGTGTCTGACTTACAACAAACAGATACCTTACTAGGAGACCAGGTCATAAGTCTGGAAAGAAACTTAGGCTCTGTTGTGATTGGAATATCACTCAATTTGTATTACTCCATATATATATATATATATATATATATATATATATATATATATATATATATACACACACACACACACACACACACACATATATGTGTGTGTGTGTATATATGTATTTATATATATTTATATAATCTAACTGTATTTCCTTGAGAAAACATTTAAAAAGATCTTTCCATCAAGAACGTCTGACTGAAGAGATAGGAAATTTACAACAAAAAATATTAAATACCCTCAGTCACAAACTGAATTTGCTCTCAAGGATAACATTTTTAATGGCATCTCATCTGGTTTGCAGTCAGCTGATCCACTTTTTCATCTTAAAATCTATAAAAATTCTACCATAATAACTTTTGACATTATTTTAATCATTTACTTGTGCTTATTTATAGATTGTCAAAAATTTAAAAAAAAAAAAATCAGAAGACCAACACATCACCATGATAGACATACAACTGCATCAACTCATTTCTAATAAAAATAAAAAGGGGGAATTTGTTGGAAAATTATGATTGAGGAATTAATGAGATGTAGCTAATCAGAACATGATTTTATTGTAATACCCTATGTTACTGTATTAAAGACAGAAACAGAAGTGTGCACCATTTTTCCCTGAAGGAATGTGTGGACTCAATGGTTCACCTGTCAGAATCTGCTATGAAGGGAGGGCTCTCATGGCTCTGGTAGGGATGTTTTCCAGAAAGGCTTCCTGGTATCTCAAAACCTGAGAGCTTCCCTGTTTCCTTAAAAGACAAGTCAGGGCAAATATGACTCACAGGATGGGAGCCAGAGACAATGAGTGGCCTTTGCCCAGAGACATGCCCCTGTGTTGTAAACAACATTTTTAGAGAGATCAGTGACTTGCTCTCTCCTGACTGTCTACCGTTAAGTCCACGACAACTAGATCAAAAAAATATGTGGTCATTGGTTATACCTATACATCTTTGGTTATACCTTTGTTAAGTGATGACTACTTCTTAGAACTTAGAAATTAGCCCTTGAAAGACTTTTTACCTATTTGTTCACCTAGATAGAATCGAAACTCTTTGAGAAGAATTTTCACCCCAACCCACTGCATGTCTCCCATAGTAACTGTGTCCCTGATATTTAAATATGTTACCCTGAAGACTGGTAATTGATAACTGTGATTATAAAAACCTATGTAAATCTAACCATATTGTTAGACATTCATGGGGATATGCCTTGTCTCCTGAGTAAGCCCACTGTTATGTGACCTTTTTATATAAAACTATAAAATATACCTTAGTCTCTGTATATTCTTTTATTCTATCTTCTATCAATTTTCTTATCCTCTGTGGTGATCCTTATCTAAGGGACCACACTTGGTGAAGAAAAGCAACTGATCGCATCACAGCTCTGCCTCAACTCTCCCCTATACTCTATTCCACCTGGGATGTGAATCATCCCTTTGTCCAGCCTGTCCCCATTGTATATGCCACTTTTTTTATTAGTCACTGACTTGCTATCTCAGATGTCAGATTGACTATTGTGGTACCGATGTCTGTGTTTTTAAGTAACACTTATTTTACATAATAATGAGCACAGAACACAACAGTAATAATGTTGGTATATTTCTGTAATTACTCTATTTTAATGTTAATTATTGTTAACATCTTACTGTGTGCGATTTATAAATTAAAATTTATAAAATGTATGTACATATAGAAAAAATTCAAAGTATACATGGGGTTTGGTATATATCTCCGGGTTCAATCATGCACTGAGAGTCTTAAAATATATCTCCCATGGAGAAAGGGGGACTCCAATACATGTTTAATAGGTGAACTAATAAGGTCATTGAACCCAGAGTGCTATACTCTAGAAAATGTTGTTACTGTCAAATTTGATTTTTATTTTTTTTTTTATTTTTTTTTTTTGAGACAGAGTCTCACTTTGTTGCCCAGGCTAGAGTGAGTGCCGTGGCATTAGCCTGGCTCACAGCAACCTCAATCTCCGGGGCTCAGCGATCCTACTGCCTCAGCCTCCCGAGTAGCTGGGACTACAGGCATGCGCCACCATGCCCGGCTAATTTTTTATATATATTTTTAGTTGGTCAATTGATTTATTTCTATTTTTGGTAGAGACGGGGTCTCACTCAGGCTGGTTTCGAACTCCTGACCTTGAGCAATCCGCCCGCCTCGGCCTCCAAAGTGCTAGGATTACAGGCGTGAGCCACCACGCCCGGCCTAAATTTGATTTTTAAACAACATAGAAGGCTATGCAGGTTTTCTATTTCTTGTTTTATGATTTCTGAAAATCTATATCTTTATGGAACTTATCCATTTGTCTTAAGCTGTCAAATTTATTGATGAGATTTTTATTTCCTGATAATAAATTTAAATCCATATGATTTTTAATGTTATTCCACCTTTATTCGTTATATTGGTCATTTGTGTTTTCTCTTTTTTTTTTTTTTATCCGCTAGATTAATCTAGCTAGAAGTTTATCCAGGTTTTTGATATTTTCAATAAACCAGCCTTGACTTGATTGGTCTGTGTAGTCCTTGCTAGACAAAGAAACTCAGGTATGAGTTCCTGATATAACTCAGCCAGCATGTGATGAAATCTTTTTGTTTCTAAGTGATGCAATGGTTTATGTAATGATATAAGCAAAATAATAAAAGTACAGTGCTGACTTATCACACACACAGTCAGCCAGTAAAAATTTACCCAACACACAGATCTCCATACTGTGCCAGGCATTAGAAATGCAGAGATTGATTATATATATTTGTTGATTTTAAGTAACTTACATATAAAAATACATTTATAAAAATAATGTAAAAAATACATTAATGTACCTATAGATTTCAGGTACAGCATAGCACAAATAAACATAAAACTGTGGGCCATAGAATCTGAAAAAAATTGTAAAAGATTACATGTAGCTCACTATAAATATTTGGTATGTGTTGCCCAGATATATGGTAAAAATAGGAGGCACGAATCCATCCAGGTCAAAGAGCAGGAGGTAATAAGAAAGAAATTACAGAATAGCCTGCTGGTCTCTGAAAACTGCAGAAATGTCTACAGAACTCATATGTTCAACACTAAGTTTTTCAGTCCTAGACACATTGTAGAACATATTGCTTCCTGAATGAAAGAATGAATGAATGAATAAAATATACAGTGGGGAAAATCATAGGCCTTAAAGTCAGTGTTTAGGTACTTCCTAAAACCAGGAGAGGCTTTATTTTCTCTGCTGGAGATACTTTTGTTTTTGTCTTAGAAAAGAAACTATACTATACAAAGTATCTAGAAGAATCAAATTCATAGAAACAAAAAGTAAAATGGTGGTGTGAGGGACTGGAAGAATGGAGAAATGGAGCTATGTTTACTGGGTATAAAAAAGTTCTGGAAATTTCTTTGAAATAGTGTGAATATACTTAACACTACTGTACTATATACCTAACAATGGGTAAGACGGTAAATATTATATTGGGTGTAGTTTACCACAATTTCAAATTTTAAATTACCCATATAGTCACCAAGTGATTTATAATAGGACAGGGTTATTCTGTCTATATTATCACATTGGTGATATTGGCCACATTGGCCAGAATGTTTTCTCAGTCATGAACCCCCATTTTTGTTTTCATTTTTGCCTTTTGTCACATAGTCCTAGAGGGTTTTGATTCTATATACATGCTTAAATGTGGGAGAGGTTTTAGACCTTTTCCAAATCATCTTCAGAAAATACATATCCAAGCTGAGGTCCAATATTATGTCCATTACCTTGCTGGTTTGCCCTACACAGCAAGCCCTTTCCTGGCAGTATTCATTGGCAGTTCTAGTAACAAGGCAGGTCCTCAGAAACCAGGACATGTGAGTGGAGCAAGAAGAGTGTGGGGCATGAAATAAGATCCTGTGAGGTGAGAACATGGTGGAAGGGGTGTAGACAGGAAAATGGGCTACCTGAGTGAGATCTACCCCAGCAGGGGAGTAGCACAGGAATGATTTGTCTCAGGACGGCAGAAGACCCTGGACCAGGTCAGCTGCCAGAGAGTTCTGAGAGAGCCCTGGACTGGATCAAGCAGTGGCAAGGCCACCATGACGCACAAGAGGGAGAAGGTGATCTAAGATGATATTCATCAGAACTAAATTGATCACGTGTTGGGCGGAAAAGTGGGTGGAGCTGGAGACGTGTATATACACACCTAGTGGTTCCAGTGCTCACCATCTGGGGGATGGACATACTTGTAGGTCTGACTCAGGTGGGGCAAAGGCCATATACATAACCTAAACATTTTTATCCCTGTAATATGTTGAAATAAAAAAAATTTAAAAAGAACTAAATCTTGTGGAAAATTACCACACGAAGATACCAACCTAGAAACTCTATACTCAGCATTACAGGAATCTTCTCCAAAAGTGAGAGATGTGGTGATTGCTACAATGGGCAAGAGTGGGGAGGGCACCCTAGGAAGGAGGAGTCAGGGGCTGAAGGATGGGGGTTGTGGGTGCCAGTGAAAGAGAAGATGCATTTTCACACACCCCAATCTCTTTCATGGACTTCAAGAATAATAAATTTGGAAGGGCTCTCATCCAACATTACATTAGACATATTAGCTATATTCCAATGTATCCACATCATGATTCAGTAATTTTGTTGTAGGAAAAGATCAGAATGGCTTTTAAGAATATTTATTTGGAAATAATTATATTTTGCAAGATTTTTATGTTTTGTGTGGGTTTTTTTTTTGTATTTTTCTTGTTTATAACCACTTCAGTATGGTGCTCACCAGCCCCGAAACCTTTCCCACAGCCAGCATGCATAGTCTGCATGATAGTTTGTGCTTTGCATTGACAATGAATCCATTTTGCTCCTGTATGATGAGGAAAGATTTAAAGCACTGAAATCTTGATTTACATTACAGGCAGCTTTAATTATAATGTAAATCAGACTAGGTAACATATACATATATGTTTTCATTAGGTTATTTCTAAATGTTCACAATTTTATTTTGATAAATGAAAAATTAGAGAAGTCATGTCACGGCTGTTGGTTTAGTTGATGCTTGGCTGTGCGCCTTCCTATCACGGCTGGTGGCTAAAGTCTCTGTGCATGTTCACCTGTAGCTATCGACTATCGTCGATGCTCAGCTGTGAGCGTTCATCTGTGGCTATCAACTGTAGTTAACACTCATACCAAAGTGGTTAATAAGCTAGAGATTATATATCGGCCTTCTGATGTTGTCTTAGATCTTTCAAAGTTCAGAGATAGTAGCCTCTAATGCTGTGTTTGTCCCCTGATAAAACAACCTTACCCTCCACTCTTCACTGTGCACATGCCTTAAGCAGTTTTCCCTCATCCTGTCACATCAGCACCCCTAAATGCTACAAGTGCTAAAATGCAGCTTCAGATCCACACACCAAAGCACCTCTCAGCTGCCTTCCCTGGGCAACCCATAGGAAACTCACACTTACCAGGTAGAAAGCTAGGCTCACTCTGCAGCCTCTTTCACAACCCCCTGTGGTACTTCAGAGCATATTGTCACAGCAAAAGACAGCACAATAATTCACCCTCTCAATTTGGAAGCCTAAGTGTCATTGTCAAGGCTTATCCTTCACACCATATTCTTAAGTAGGCATAAGTCCCATGGATTCCTTATCATTTCTCTTACCTGACCCATCTGTTCCTACATCAGAAAAAGACACCATTGTGCACATGATCTCACCTCTAATATTACCTGAATCTACCTCTTTCCTTCCTCAATACCAAACCCTCAGCAGGGTCCTAGTCTGTGCCAGGTTGATTGGTCTGATGGGTTCCCAACTGTTCTTTTTCCCTGCAAGTTGGCCCCTCCAACTCATCCCCTAAAACTCTATTAGCTAGAGGATTTCCAAAATGCCAGGCAATTTTATCACCTCAATTCCGCCATAAACTTCTTCAGAGGCCCTGGCAGTTTCTGGGCTATCAGAATCAGTGTATAAAGCTCATTTGGATCGGGCTCTGATTCCTGCATAGTATCCTCCCATGCTCCCCCCATCCCTCCACCTGTGTTATTTTCATAAATGTTTAAGTATCTATGATGCACCAGCCACAGCCGAAGGATCCTACACATGTCCCATTCTCTCTCACCATTTACAAAAAAATGGATTTCCTATATGCACCATGCCTTTTTCTACTACTTTACATATACAAACATTGGCTTTTTTTCTTCCTGAAATCTTTCCCCAGCTCCTGTGCCTAATAAACCACAGTCCATAGAAGCCTGTCCACAGAGATAATATGTATGGCGTTTTCTTTACTTATAACTTACCTGGTTTTCTTTAGGAGCCCCCAGTCATTAAATTAAGGAAAACGTTAAGTCCAATTGCCATTTAACAAATGAGAAATGTGAGAATCAGTAAGCATAACGAACTTGTTCAAAGTTGACCGGCAAGTAAAGGAGCTAGATTTACCCAAATGTGGTACTTATAACCATGCTATACAGCTTATTTCCAAATGGATCGGTTATGGATGTTTTTGAACTGCTTACAGGGGCTTTCTGCTGTGAAGAAGCTTTGCTATATGCTGAATAGCAAAAATTTGGTCCATGCAACCAATTTAATTAATCCCTTCTGGCAACTTTAAGACTTTATAAGGAAGCACAATCGCTCACTTAATGTCCCTTTGGCAAATAATACATTGGGTTAAAGTGAGAGAATAGTAGAACTTGTATTGATGTTTACTTTTACCCTAAAATGTAGTGATGATGCTTTGCTAATATACTGATACTAGTAAATAAAGATTCTCTATATGCATGAATTACGGGTGCATGTCCCAAAAGTGTTTACTGGTAGGAGTTTGACAGAAACGGTATAGGGACCCCTGTTCTCTACTGACCTCTGCTCCTTTCTTTCTACTCTCCACACAGATCACTCCACTTGAGCCATAACTCACCAAGCTCACACTCAGGTTCTTCCCACATATCCTCACTCAGTGTACTCACTACCTTCATCCAGGCCCCTGATCAAATGGATCTCCCTAGGGGGACAACATCCACACCACACCCCAGCATCAACTCATTCTCCACTTATCCTGCTTTACTACTCTCCATCATAGTTACATTGACCTGACATTATATATTTGTGTCCATCACCACAAACAGAATGAAAGTTCAGGTAGCCTGGGAGCCTTCTCTGTTTGGGTTTCAGCCTTTTCCCCAGTGCAGTAGGAATTATGACCTGAATGGATGATTGTAGATTTTGCTCTTGTGTTACCATGTACACTCCTCAGTGTAGATCATCCTTTGGTTAAGCTTGTTTGGCGTCCTTATGGGTTTGTCTTATGTATAGGCCAATACTGTCTCTACACGTGGCTGGTTTCTGCTTGGCATCCAAGAGATCACTCTTCAATACTGAAAATATTTGATATCCGTGCTATAGTATAAGCTGTAGCTTTTAACCGCATGTTGCTATATAGCTCTTGAAAAGTGTCTAGTGTAACTAAAATACTGAATTTTTTATTGTATTTAGTTCTTCAGAATGTTTACTGTAATTGTGAGAGGATTTCAATTTCTAGAACTCTAATTAAGGACAAAATATTTCAAAAGTACATGTTCAAATGCAACACTGATTATGCTCTCTCTTCCAATGTGGCAAGTGACATATTCTAGAACTCTTGTATGATACCTTAGTAAATCCTTGTGAAATGCAAATGTAATTATTTACTAAAATTAAAAGAAGAAGGGCAGGGGAAAAATGAATTTCAAGTGCTGGAAAGTGCCTTGTGTTTTACTTTTGTGTAATTATATACAGATTTTGAACATAATGCTCTTTCAAACTGTCTTAAAAGTTAACAAATAAGGAACAAGCACGGCAGAACAACCAAACATCAAGGGTGATGTCATCCTTTAGGCCTGTTTCACAGCCCCCAGGATCCCTGGCTTCTTTTTGTCCTCACCATGCTGGAACTGCTGATCCTTTCTGGAAGCACCACAGTCATCCTCCTCATTTGGCCCTACCCACCTCTCCACTGCCCTATATGTTTTCTGCTCAGCAAGCCATCCCTCATGTAACAATTGTATATGTTCATGTTTATTCCTCAAATGGCCCTCAACTTTCCCTCTAGGCTTCATCACATCTTTCTCACTGACTGAAGCATTCAACTCTTCCTCATCATCACCCTGTTGGCAGCAGAGTGTCTCATGCTCACAATCCTGGCTGAGGACTGCTACATGGCCATCTGTCACCAATTGCCCTACCCTATCCACATTCCCCATGTCCTCTGTGTTCTCCCGGTGCTTGCATCTTGGCTGAGCGCAGTGCTGAATGCCTTGATCCATGTGCTCTGCTCTCTGACTTTCCATTACTTCACCTGCAGGGAAGGTCGTCATATTGTGCCTGAGATCCCAGCTGTATTTAAACTAGTCTCTGCTGAAACTTCCCTCTATATATCCATGTTATTGTATCCATGCTGTTATTTTTTCTTCCCTCCTATTTTAGCTATGGCCTCCTATATATTTATACTGTCCACTAGACTGCTGACAGTCTCAAGTCTGGGGCACATGGAAACCCTGGCTACTTACTTCTCTCACATGCCCCTGGAGTCTCTATTCTATGTGGCTGCCATTACAAAGTACCTTCTACAAAAGTCTCATTCCCCTGAGCAGGAGAAGTGGACTCTGTCATCTACACTATCCTAACGCCAATGCTCAACCCTCTCATCTACAATCTGACAAACGGGGATGTCTTTGGAGCCCCGAGGAGTGTTCTCAGAAAATAGGGAACATAAAAAAATTAAAATTCCACTGAAAATCCATATCTAAAGCAATGACACGTAAACATTGAAATGGTGGAATTTATCATATGTAGAGAGACATATTCATATGTATTTAACTATAAGGCGAGATATTTTGAGGAACAGACAATAGACAAAAAGAAATGATCCTGTCTTGAAAGTTGATATGTAAGTTGGTCATTTTCTTTTTTATTTATTTCTGTATTTGTACTCCAACATGATATATTTGGAATGTGGCTTATTTGTGTACTATATCAAATATCCATTTCTTATTCCTGTGCAATCATCTTATTTGGTCATTGTTATTTTTTTGTTTTATTTATGTTTTTAATTGACAAATAATTGTATATGTATATCTTGTACACAGTGTGATGATTTTATTAGGCATACTTTGGCAAAGATAAGATAAAACTAATTGACATTTCTCAAAAGACAGAAATGAATGTTCAACAGATATATGTCTAAATGCTGAACCTATCTAATCATCATGGAAATGAAAGTTAAAGCCACAATGAGCTATTACCTCACACCTGTGAGAATGCCTGTTCTTAATGATGAATGCTGAGTGCTTATGAGGATATGGAGAAAAGGAAACACATATTATTGCTGTGAATATAAGTTAGGACAGCCAAATGTATTTGTATTTCAATAAATTTAGGGGGTGCCAGTCGTGTATTTTTCTTTGATGTATGTATGAACTATATAGTGTTAAATTCAGGACATTTAGTGTATCATTCATTCAACAAATATAGGTTTCACCCAGTAGGTAAGATTTTATCCCTCACTGCCAATCACCCTTCTCCCTTCTGAGTCTTAAAAATCTATTTTCTCAATACAGCCATTGTAGAAAATAGTATAGAGATTCCTCAACAATGAAAATTGAATTACCATATGATTCATCACTCCCATTTCTTCATGCATATTCAATTGAAGCAAAACCAGTATGTAGAAGATATATCTGTCCTTCCATATTCATTACAACAATATTCATCCTAGCCCAGGTATAGAAGCAGCTTACCTGTCCATCAGCACATGAATGGATAAAGAAAATGAGGGGCATTTACACAATGAGCCTTCAAACAGAATGAAATTCTGTCATTTGTGACAACGTGTGTTTAATGGGAGGACATGATGCTAAGTAAAGTAAGCCAGACACAGAAAGACAAATACAGTATGATCTCACTTATATGTGGAATCTAAAGAAAGCTGATTTCATAATGGGAAGTGTGGTGACCACAGAGAGTGGGATGGGGAAAGAGAAAACCAAAGGATACAAAGTATCAGTTTGTGCATTTTTAAAAATTCATAGACCTCTAAATAGAAGAACCATGATATCCTTAGCTAAATATTTCTATTAAAATGTAGTATTCTTCTAATGCTACCATTATAGACAATATAATAATTTATGTTTTTAATGTATAATTTTTCCTAAATTTTAAATTTTTCCTAAAGTAACCAGAACCCTAACTTATGGCATAAGATTACTAAATCAAAATTTATTGATACATTTATAATTTTTAAATAAACTTGACTTTTTGCTTAAGTTACTTTGCAATCATTACTTTATTGACCTCTATATTTGCTTTGTGCCTCAATATTTGCTATTTTTATAAAGTTTAGGAAAGATGTATGGTTTTAATTTTTATTTTTTTATTTCACGAAAATATGAGAGTACAAACATTTTAGTCACATTTTATATCTTTGCCTCTCCCTAGCAAGGGTTAGAGTTATGACCTTCCCCTCCATGGTGATCAAGGCATCCCTCAGATGTGGGTCTACCCCCAAATCCCTGAATCCCTGGTGAACACCACCACCATTAGAACACCGTACTGTTAATCAGTCAGTACCAATTGGATGGCGAGTATATGTGGAGCCCTTTCTTCTGATCTTGTGTCAGTTTACTTCAGATAATGGACTCACTCAATCAAGGAGAATATAAGCAGTGCTATCTTAGTGTCATTTCTTAAAATTGAGTAATATTTCATTATAAACATACACCAAATATTAATAATCTATTCAGGAATTGACTGGCTCTTGGTGGTTTTTATTTTTTTACTTTAAAATTGTAACATGCTCATTAGTTTAATTTCATTAGAGTTTGTATCTTTGGAGGTGTAGGTTATTATCAAATAATGAACAGGTGTCCTGAAAATTTCAGCACACTATAGGAGCTCCCTCTACGAAAGCCCATTGGGAAGGTGAACTGCAATGTAGATTAAGGCTAATGACATATTAATTACCCTTAGGATACCTAGGTCACTTTGTAAATCTTATGCCTTGTCTGGGAAACACTAGATTGATAAAGCATTCCCTCCTTCCTCAGGTGTAGAAGCGGTTCAGGGTAGAATTAAGGGTGGAGCAGCACCAAAATGGAATGGCAGCCTTATCCATCTCCCCAGGTGGAGCAACTGCTGGAAAGAGCCCCCAAAACAGGGCACCATTGTCCTGAGAAGAGCCAGAGATCCTAACTATCTGCCTAAGATTTGTAAATCCTTTTGAAATAGTTTTAAAAAGGTTTTTTTTTTAAGAAATGCTTTTTCTGAAACTGAGAAACATCTATTTAAATGAAATATCAAAGAAAATAGTTAACTATCCCACAATTTCCATATGAAGATGGGCTCCTAACTTCAGAGAGCATCTACCTTTGAGTTGCAAAATTATCTCCTCCTGCCTTGACTTGAAAGGCTTGTTTTTTATTGGAATTTCAACAATTACCAAAAAAGAGACTCTCGCTAATTACCAAGTAAGTTTACGGTGCACTGTTTATGACAAATAGGGCTGTCTAGTGTTCTTTCTTCTTTCTTAAAAGGTAATTATTATTTATGTAAATAACATGTATGTAAAAGTTAGGATTTGCTTAGTTATGTAGAGTAATGACTTTGTGTGTGCCTTTGAAATCTCTCAGTGGCTTGGCACTGTGCACATCACATTCTGCTTTGAGTAATAAAAGGGTTTTCTTTTAAATCTCTTTTAACTTTGTAGATAAGTTTTCTGATTTGGATACCCTTTAATTTTAATATTTCCTAAACACTTTCCAGAATTAAAAATGCAACATAAACATGAAATGTGCCTACCACTTCTAAATTACAAGGGCTTTGAACACTAGATTCCTTCTTGAGCTTCCAGTCTGTAACCTGCAAGTCTGCAGCACAGAGCTTCACTGTCCCCACATCTGCACACAGTAAGTTCTCTAGGCCTCAGTGGTGTCTATTTTCCCTCTGAAGCATACTTAGACCAGATTCCTGTGACTACCTTCCCAAAGGATAATAATCACTATTTCTATCCTTTCTCTAAACAAATGTCACATCTTTAGAAGTGAAATGGTGTCAGAGACTGTAGGGCTCAGACACAAATGGGAACAAGATAATGCACACTGGGTGCAACACACAAACTCCCTTTCTGCCTTGTCTTCTTGCCCAAATGCGAGGAAATGTACAGTGAGTGCTACGGAGTCTATGCCTCTCAAGGGACCTAAATCTGCAGCTCTGAATTCTGAATCCAAGGTATGAGGTTCCTCAGGATGCATTAGTTCAGGTTCCAAAGAGGAATTTCTCTTCCTATTTCCTTCCCTGTCTGTAAATGCAAAGAATACAAAAGTTCAATCCAAACTAGACCTGGCTTCAACCTGGAATTCACAAGACAGGGACATACTTTGGACTGAGGATGTACCAAAATCTCAGGGGAGACATATGCTGCAGTGTAAGAGAGCAACATGGACTTGTAAGTTGACTTTGCAAGGACCCTTTTGGGGTGAGTGTACACAATTTTCTAGATCTTGTGTCTTGTCATATTATAGTTGTGTGAGAAGAATAGAAATACTGGCACCACATCTAAATGTTTCTGTAAATTATTGTACACTTACCACTCACCTTTTCTGGCATAACAAGGATTAAATCTCACAATGTAAATGCTCTTCACAGTGCAACAAACTATACTTGTGAGCACATAGCACATGCTCAGTAGACATTGCATTATGCTGCACTTCGCATTGGAAATTAAGTATATGTTGTGATGAGAGTTGGGCAAAAGGCAGTATGTATGCTGTGCTTGCTGTCACTATCTGAGTACTACTAATATTGGGTCAAGTTTGAGCAACATCAGGACTAAAAGGGGACATAATAAGTAATCCAATTAATGTAGCCCTTCCACACCAGCAGATCACAATTCTTAGAGTGAGGCCCACAGTACCACATGATTTACATTCACATTGATGTTTCAGAGACAATTTTAAGGTAATTACCTCTGAGCCCAGGCTTTCAATTAGGATAATCTGGCTGGATAGAAAAAACACCATCACCTGCCTTTTGAGCTGGATGGGAACATCCATGTGGTTTTAATTGTGCCCCACAAAATTCTAATTTGATACCAGCGTCAAGCATTAGGACTTCTGCATATATTCATGTGAATTGAGTTTAGCCTTTGTTTTAGAGGGAAGTCACAGGTTCTGCTCTCTGGGTTTGGTAGAGGCAGATCAGTTTGGTTCAGATTCCCATTCCTGTAGCAAAAACTCCTGGCACCTGTAGCAGGGGAAGGTAACCGGAAGAAAAGATAGGAGAACCTCACATTTTGGTCTATATGAATGAGCTGATCATAGCTGAATCTTTTCTATGACCAAGAACAAGTGAGTGTAGCCTTTCTGCATTTTATGTTCCTCCTGCTTGTGAATATTGTGGAAACAAGGGAACAAATTGTGCTGACTCCTTTAAGCGTAGTCTGAAGATTTAATTATAATCGTTCTACATAATCTCACCTGAAAAGGAATTTCAGAGTAGAAGAAGAGGGAGAAGAAATGGCTGGTTTTCAGGTAAGTGTGTCCCAATTAAGGGGTTGTGTCCACTCTTTCTCCTAGAAAGTCATGTAGAACCTCAATTTTTTGAACTTGTAAACCTTTACTTCTTTACTTCTGATGTATATGCCTAAAAAGTTTTGTAACTACTTGTTTTTCTTTATTCTTATGATAGTCAAGGAGCTCTGGAATATCCTTCCTCCCTATATAACAGAACCTGCTCTATATTCTCTCCCATAAGCTTCTTACTACAATAACCGAGTTTCATAAGAACTGTATGACATGTAATATTGAAAATGTTCCCATTGTGACAGGTCAAGATGGAATAGTGTGAATGTCTGAGATTCGTCCTGGGGATGGGATAGAGTCTTTGGATTTGAGTGAGGAAGGGAAACATGTACTCTCAATGTATGATCTGGATGCTTCATTAGCTCTACATAAAATATCATTAGGAAAATTTCAAAAGAAGATAGCATTGATTGAAAAGAATAACCAGAAAATTATGGAGAAAAGCGAAAATAGAAGAGTTGCTCTGTATGATGCTAAACTATTTAGATACATTATTAAAGACAACAAAATATAGGAAGTATCAGTATCTGAAATTTGTATAAATTGATGATTCTTCATGGTTACATATTGTTGGCCACTACCATCCCAGCAGTGATTTGTGTCCTCCTCTTTGCAACGATGCCTAACACCAATCTGTGCAGCTAAAGTTATGTTAATTTCATTCACTTGCTTAAGATGCTCTCTGACAGATTCATCCAATATAAAGTTAATTGTTTTTTTTCCTTTATTGTTAAGTGTCTTGTGGAGATTTACTGACTGATGTGCATGAGCCATCACATTAAATCTGGAAGCTCTAATTTATTCTTATACATTGCTTTGAAAAATGAGGGCTATTATCAGTGTTCTGTTCAGATGAACTGAGATAAATTCAAAGTCTACCACTTATTGGATATTGACAATATACTCTCCTTAGGCAAGCAGCATTGTTATCAGTAGTTATATTATGTGACAGGCAGAGATTCAGACTACACCCCAGATCTACTGAATCAGAGCCTGCATTTAAAAAAAAATCTTCAGTTCTTTATTGTACTGATCAAAATTATGTGATACTTTCTAAATCTCTGTTTCCCTATGTGAGAAATATGCACAATTTACTGATATGATGTAAATATAACACCCATAAATTTATATTACTGTACTGAGGCCTTTAATTTTGTATTAAATACTTTATCCTCTAAAGCAGAATCATATGCACACAGTTTCATACATCTTTTCTGATCCTCATTCCTGTGAATAAGAGAATATGTTCAAGAATATTAATATGCTAAAAAATATCACATTGGATAATTCTATTCACTCATATGTCAGAAAAAGTTCTCATAACTTATTTTCCTTGTAGTCAAATGAATAACTCTCTCTATGGCCACTTGGGAAATATGTGTCTTTTTACAGGAGATGGTGACATTTCTGGATGTGGCTGTAGAATTCTCTCCAGAAGAGTGGGCATGCCTTGACAATGCTCAGAGAAATTTGTATAGGGATGTGATGTTGGAGAACTATGGAAACCTGGTCTCACTTAGTGAGGATCACTTAAGTACAGAATTCCTATTCCACATTAAGGCCATTAGTATATTTGGTATATAGTTCCTTAAAAGTATCTACTTTACATGAATGAATTTTATATCCATGCTTTTACAGAAAATTTGAAGATTGTCGTTGTGTAAAATAAAATCATTAGATGTCTCATGTTATGTTGAACCTTACCCTTTCTTGGACTGATATGTATATTTCACACTAGATTAGTGGTTACTCCAGAAATCAGGGTATATAATTGTTGCCTGCACCTTAGAATAGAATTTCCACCTTTTATTTATTTAGTGCTAGTGGGAATTGGTGCTCTAGTCATAAATTAGAAATAATTTTTTATCATTCTACAGGGTCTGTGAGAAAACAATACGTTGCAAACGAATTTTATAGAATTTTCTGTAATGTTGTGTTTACTAAGGATAATACTGCATTAGTAATTGGAAAGTCTTCAGTAAGAGTCATGTGAAATTTTTCTAATGAAACAGGTCTTGCTGTCTCAAAGCCAGAGCTGATTGCATGTCTGGAGCAAAGGATAGAGCCCTGGATTATGAAGAAAGAGGAAACAACAGTTAAATATCCAGGTAGGTGAGATTCAGTGAAGCACATAACAAATGTTAGAGAATTATATCTCAAAGAGGAAGGCAGATATTAAAAAGTGGATTGGAATATTCTGTTCAGTTGGAAATGATTTTTAGAAGCCTGTGTAAGGTGCTCTTTATCTACCAGAAGGACATCTTTTGTCCCAGGCTCTTTAACTCTCTAAGAATTCTACCCATGCAGTGATCATCCTTAGAAGTCAGTGAGAGCCATACTTCTTGTGATACCTTATAAGGGACTACATTATCTATTAGCATTGCTAATAGACGCGACTATCTGTGCAGGAGGAGTTTATGAGTTATGGGACTATCTGTGCATATTTTGAAGACCACTACATTAAACCATCTTTTGACAGGGTTTTGCTCTCCTGCCATTTCTTGACTACAGTGGCTGATCATAGCTCACTGCAAACTCAAACATCTGGGCTCCAGGGATCCTAGTACCTCTGTCTTCCAAGTAGCTGGAACTATGGGCATGAATTACCATGGCCAGCCTTTATTTTTCATTATTATTATTATCTGGTAAAAATGGAATCTCCTTATGTTGCTAGGGCTGGTATAAAATCCTGGCCTCAAGTGATCCTTCTTGCTTGGCCTCCAAAAGTGCTGGGATTATACGTGTGCTCCTCCATGCCCAGCTCCCTGTTTTAAGTTCCTTTTGATGTGTCATTTCTGAAATGTGTAAAGGGTAACAGTGGAGATATTTGGATTTGTTTCTGTAATACCAGAAACCCTAGGGACAGATAGTCATATTTTCTGCATCATGATTTCCAATTCTAAGTTTTCAGAGGCAAGTCTACAGAAAGTGAGGCTCACTAACTTTGTACAAATGCATAGCGTCTGCCTAAATGTAAGAAAATCTAATGTTATTTCACTTCTAAGTAATCATTTTCTAGAATAAATAAGAGTAAATTTTCAACTTTATTATAGCCAAATACCAAAACTATATTATAGTTTATTTTGCACTCTCACCCTATAGAATTCCAAAATAATCTTTCTCATTCAGTGCTTCACATACAAGAATATATTTATATTCCCAATAGATTCACACTATTTTGATAACTTATATTCCATAATTTCCCCCTGTTTAGTAGCATCAGAATTGTGTCATTCATATGTGTGTATGTGTGCATATATTTCTGTGTATGGGGTGTTTAATGGGTGGAAGTTTCCACAAATATGAATTGTGTAACTGTATATATTTATTGTACACACTGTAGTGATCTGATGTGTGTATAAATAGTAAAACAATATAATAAGGTAATAAACTGTTCCATCATCTCACATATTTACCATTTAATTATAGTGAGAACATTTATTAATAGTGAGGTCTATGGTCTTAACAAATTTTAAGCATATACATTATTAATAACTCTATTCATGTTGCCATACAATAGATCTCCAAGATCTATTCATCTTATAACTAAAAGATTTTACCCTTAAACATCTCCTCATTTTTTCTGACGCTATACCCTGGAAACCACTGTTGTACTCTTTATTTTTATAAAATAAACTTTTTAAAAATAATTATCCATAGCAGTATTTATCTTTCTGGGAATGGCTGATTTTACTTAGGATAATGCCTACTACGTCCATCCATGTTGTTGAGATGGCAGGATATTTATCATTTTCATATCTCAGTAATACTATATGGTATGTGTTTGTACAAGCATTTTTTTTAATTTCTTTTTTTTTTATTTCAGCATATTATGGGGGTACAGATTTTAAGGTTTCAATAAATGCCCATTTCCCCCCCTCCTCCCAAAAGTCTGAGTCTCCATCATTACCATCCCCCAGATGGTGCACATATACATACATCATTATGTATGTATATACCTGCCCCCCGCCACCCTCCCACCTGCCCAATACCCTATTACTGTAGTACCTATGTGTCCACTTAGGTGCTACTCAGTTAATACCAGTTTGCTGGAGAATATATCTGGTGCTTGTTTTTCCATTCTTGGGATACTTCACTTAGTAGTATGGGTTCCAGCTCTAACCAGGAAAATATAAGATGTGCTATATCACCGTTGTTTCTTAGAGCTGAATAGTACTCCATGGTATACATATGCCACATTTTATTAATCCATTCTTTGATTGATGGGCACTTGGGCTGTTTCCACAGCCTTGCAACTATGAATTGTGCTGCTATAAACATTCAAGTGCAGGTGTCTTTTTTGTAGAGTGTCATTGGATCATTTGGGTAGATGCCCAGCAATGGGATTGCTGGATCAAATGGTAGATTCACTTGTATCGCTTTAAGGTATCTCCATATTGCTTTCCACAGAGGTTGAACTAGTTTGCAGTCCCACCAGCAGTGTAGGAGTGTTCCTCTCTCTCCGCAACCATGCCAGCATTTATTGTTTGGAGATTTTTTGATAAAGGCCATTCTCACTGGGGTTAAGTGATATCTCATTGTGGTTTTGATTTGCATTTCCCTGATGATTAGAGATGTTGAGCATTTCTTCATATGTTTGTTGGCCATTCTTCTGTCTTCTTTAGAAAAGTTTCTGTTCAAGTCCTTTGCCCACTTTTTAATGGGGTTATTTGATTTTTTCTTCCTAATTTTCGTGAGTTCTAAGTATATTCTAGTTATCAGTCCCTTATCGGATGCATAGGATGCAAAAATTTTCTCCCATTCTATAGGTTGTCTGTTTACTTTCATGACTATTTCTTTGGCTGTGCAGAAGCTTTGTAGTTTGATCATGTCCCATTTATTTATTTTTGTTGCTGCTGTGATTGCCTTTGGGGACTTCTTCATAAACTCTTTGCCCAGGCCGATGTCTAGGAGAGTGTTTCCAAATTTTTCGTCTAGAGTTCTAATAGTTTCATACCTTAGGTTTAAGTCTGTTATCCAGCATGAGTTTGTTTTTGTGAGAGGTGAAAGGTGTGGGTCCAGTTTTAGCCTTCTGCAGGTGGCTATCCAGTTTTTCCAGCACCATTTACTGAAAAGGGATTCTTTTCCCCAGCGTATGTTTTTGTCTGCTTTGTCAAAGATTAGATGGCTATATGAGGATGGTTTTCTATCAGGATTCTCACATCTGTTCCACTGGTCAATATTCCTATTTTTGTGCCAATACCATATTGTTTTAATTACTACAGCTTTGTAGTATATTTTGATATCTGGCATATTAATGCCTCCCATTTTGCTTTTGTTGCCTAGAATTGCTCTTGATATTCGGGGTCTTCTTTGGTTCCACACGAAGTGTAAAATTATTTTTTCTAGATCTGTGAAGAATGCTGATGGGATTTTAATAGGTATTGGATTGAATCTGTAGATCAGTTTGGGTAGTATAGACATTTTGATGATATTGAGTCTGCCGATCCACGAGCATGGTATGGATTTCCATCTGTTTACATCCTCTGCTATTTCCTTCCTCAGTGTTTCATAGTTCTCCCTGTAGAGGTCTTTTACATCCTTGGTTAAGTATATTCCGAGGTACTTTAATTCCTTTTTTGCTATTGTGAAGGGAATTGAGTCTTTGATTTGGTTCTCAATTAGATTGTTGTTGGCATATATGAATGCCTCTGATTTCTGTGTATTGATTTTGTATCCTCAGACTTTACTAAATTCATTGATCAGTTCCAGGAGTTTCTTGGTTGAATCTTTGGGGTTTTCTAGATATAATATCATATCATCAGCAAACAGTGAAAGTTTGATCTCTTCTGCCCCTATTTGGATACCTTTGATTCCATTTTCCTGTCTGATTGCTGTAGCCAAGACTTCCAGTACTATGTTGAACAGAAGTGGAGATAGTGGGCAGCCTTGTCTGGTTCCAGTTCTAAGTGGGAATGATTTCAATTTTTCTTCATTCAGTATGATGTTGGCTATGGGTCTGTCATATATGGCTTGTATCATTTTTAGGTATGTCCCTTCTATGCCTATTTTCTTAAGTGTTCGTATCATGAAAGGGTGTTGAATTTTGTCAAAAGCTTTTTCTGCATCTATTGAAAGAATCATGTAGTCTTTGTTTTTGCTTCTGTTTATGTGGTGAATTGCATTTATAGATTTACGTATGTTGAACCATCCCTGCATCCCTGGGATGAAGCCCACTTGGTCGTGATGGATTATTTTTTTGATAAGCGTCTGGATTCGGTTAGCTAAGATTTTGTTGAAAATTTTTGCATCTATATTCATTAGGAATATTGGTCTGTAGTTTTCTTTTTTTGTTGCATCTTTTCCTGGTTTTGGTATCAGAGTAATATTCGCTTCATAAAAGGTGTCGGGGAGGTTTCCGTTCTTCTCGATGTTGTGGAATAGTTTCTGCAAGATAAGTACTAATTCTTCTTTGTAAGTGTGGTAAAATTCAGGTGTGAAGCCATCTGGACTGGGACTTTTCTTTCTAGTGAGATTTTTAATTGCTGTTTCTATTTCAGCTGTTGAGATTGGTCTATTCAGGGAATCTATTTCTTCCTGGTTGAATCTAAGGAGGCTGTGTGTTTCTAGAAATTTGTCCATTTCCTCCACATTTTCCAGTTTGTGTGCATAAAGATTTTTGTAGTATTCATAAACTGTATCTTGTATCTCTTTGGGATCAGTTGTGATATCTCCTTTTTTATTCCTGATGGAGCTTATTACAGATTTCTCTTTTCTGCTTTTCGTTAGCTTAGCCAATGGTGTGTCAATTTTATTTATTTTTTCAAAGAACAAACTTTTTGTTTTATTAATCTCCTGAATAGCTTCCCTGTTTTCAATTTCATTTAGTTCTGATTTGATCTTGTTGATTTCACTTCTCCTGCTGGGTTTGGGGTTGGTCTGTTCTTCTTTTTCCAGCTCTTTGAGTCGCTTCATTAGATTGTCTATTTGTGATCTTCTTGTCTTTTGCTTATAGGCATTTATGGAGATAAACTTTCCTCTGAGAACTGCTTTAGCTGTGTCCCAGAGGAGTTGATAACTTGTCTCTCCAGTGTCGTTTTCAATAGAATTTTTTTATTTCCATCTTGTTTTCTTCATTTATGAAGTAATCATTTAGTAGGAGGTTGTTTAATTTCCACGTTTTTGTGTAGAAATGTGAGTTTCTGTTAGGGTTGATTTCTACTTTTATTCCACTGTGATTGAGACGGTACATCGTATGATTTCTATTTTTTTAAATTTCTTGAGATTTACTTTGTGTCCTAAGATATGGTCAATCTTAGAGAATGTCCCATGAACTGATGAGAAGAACGTACATTCAGTGGATTTTGGGTAGAATGTTCTGTAAATGTCAGTCAGACCCAATTGTTTTAGAGTTTTGTTTAAGTCGATTATTTCTTTATTAATTTTCTGTTTGGAGGATCTGTCTCGTGCCGTCAGTGGGGTGTTGAAATCTCTGGCGATTATGGAGGTGCTATTAATCCATTTGCTTAGCTTCAGTAAGGTTTGCTTTATGAATCTGGGTGCACCTAAGTTGGGTGCATATATATATAAAATTGTTATCTCTTCTTGTTGAACTGTGCCCTTCACCATTATATAATGACCCTCTTTGTCTTTCACTACTTTTGTTGGGTTAAAAATTAAATCGTCTGAAATTAGAACTGCCACATCAGCCTTCTTTTGGCTTCTATTTGTTTGGAATATTGATCTCCACCCTTTTATTTTTAGTGTATATGTAACCTTGCAGGTTAGATGTGTTTCCTGAAGACAACATATACTTGGCCTGTATTTTCTTATCCATTCAGCCAGTCTATGTTTCTTGAGTGGAGAGTTTAAGCCATTCACATTTATTGAGAGAACTGATAGGTAAGGTAGGTTACTGTTCATTCTGTTGGGTTGGATGTTTTTGTTATGAATTCTGTCTTGAGCCATTGTAATATCTGGCCTTTAATATCTTTGGGTTTTGGTTGTTTTTATATTCGTGGGTTATTATTATGATGTTCCGTGTGTAACACTGTTTTAAGTACTTCTTGTAGGGCTGGTCTTGTCTTGGTGAATTCTCTGAGCCTTTGCTTGTCTGAGAATGTTTTTATTTCTCCTTCATATATGAAGCTTAGTTTTGCAGGGAATAATATTCTAGGCTGGGCATTGTTTTGTTTCAAAAGAGTGAGAATGGGGCCCCAGTCTCTCCTTGCTTGTAAAGTCTCATTAGAGAAGTCTGATGTTATTTGAATTGGCTTTCCCTTGTATGTTACTTGCTTCTTTTGCCTTACAGCTCTTAGAAGGGCCTCTTTAGTTGATACTTTGGTCAGTCTGATGACTGCATGTCGTGACGTCTTCCTGTTTGCATTGATCTCCAGGGGTCCTCTGAGCTTCTTGAACTTGTATATCAAGATTTTGAGCAAGGCCTGGGAAATTTTCCTCTATTATATCTTCAAAAACCTTGTCCAACCCTTGAGTGGTGTCTTCCTCCCCTTCTCATAACCCTATGACCCTCACATTAGGTTTCTTCACATAATCCCACAGCTCTTGTAGGCTTTGCTCTTTTCTCTTGTTTCTCTGCTCTATTTCTGTGACTGATTTATGTAATTGGACAGTGTTATTTTCAAGCTCTGAGATTCTTTCTTCTGTTTGATCTACCCTGTTCTTGAGACTTTCCACTGTATTTTGTAGTTCCTTGAATTGATTCTTCATTTCCAGGAGTTCGGTTACACTTTTCTTCATTGTGTCTATTTCTTTTTCCATATCCTGGAGGCTTTTTGTGGTTTCTTTGTGTTGGTTATTGAGTTGTTGTTGCAGCTCGGTGAGTGTTCTTATGATCCACATACGAAATTCCTCTTCTGTTATATTGGTTTCCTGATTTTGGTTGGTGTCCGTTTCTAGGGGGCTGGTGCTCCTCTTTGGGGGTGTGTTTTCTGTTTGGTTCTTCATGTTTCCTGAGTTCTTTCGCTGATTTATTCCCATGTCGATCAGTTGTTGTTTCTTTCTTTAAGTTATTGTTTGGGTATTCACACACCTTTTTTGTTTCTGAGGCGTTAGGTGGTGTCCGTGGGTGAAATTGGACCACTCCCTGTATATAGAGTCAGTGGGTGCCATGGAAAGCCTGTGCAAGATGCCGTCCCTGTCAGTAGGTGGCATTGTTTGGAGGAACAGGCTATGCTGTTGATTTTGTGTCCTGTTTTCAGCTCTTGTTCTGGGAGGAGTTGGGTTGGATAAGCCTGCCCTCAGGCCATTAGCAGGGGTCAAAGTTCTGTTCTCTGCTTACAGGGAAAGCTGTCAGGTTACGGCTGGAATGGTCCCGCTCAGCCAGAAAGTCTGGGGGTGGGGGTCGGGCTGTCTGAGACCCACAGTCTGGAGCGAGCCTCCCTTCTTTCCACCCTCCCCAAGACCCCAGCTACTCCTGGGCCTCTGCCAGCAGGCCATACCACAAGCCACCAGGCCTCCCCGGACTGTGATGTTAGCGGGGAGGTTCCCTGAACAGGAACGCCACCTGGGTTGGCCGCACGGCCTCCTCCTGGGAGGAGGGTTGCCTCTAGGACGCCAATCTGCCCCTGGAGGCACACACACCTCAGTAGTCTGTTCACGTATAACCCTTCTGTGCCCTGGGCAATGCTAGCCCTTGGTGCAGGGTATCTGGTCTGCAGGTCCTACCTCTGGGTCCCAGAGTTCAAACTGTATCCCCACCCGGGAGAGGAGTTCCGGTCCCAATTCACCCACAGGGAGCCCAAACTGGGTCTATGTCTCTCAGCCTCTGAGTCGGCCCCGTTCTCCTGGGAACACCGTGCCAGCAGCACCTGGGAGGGCGGGCGGGTAGGGAGCTCACAGTCTGAGTTCCCCTAAGTCTGCTGTTGGGTCCCAAAAGGGAAGGTCCCATTCCCTGGAGGTGCCTCTGGCTGGTGGCTGTATTGTCTCTCTGGGTAGCTGCGGGTAGGGTCGGCGGAGGGGAGGAGGAGGCAATATGGCGCCTGCCGGGAGGCTCGGGTCCGTGCACATGGAGTTGCCTGGAGGAAGTTTAGAACCTGGTGCCACGTCTGCTACAGGCTCACCGCTGGCAGGCGGCGGCTGTCTCTGGGCTGGTGTCCACAAGTCTCTCCACCCGCTGGGGAGCCCACCTGCAGTCCCAAATGCAGGGGAGGGGAAACAGCAAATCCACCTACCCTTGCCGCTGGTTTCCGGGCTCGAGTTGTAGTCATTTTTATATTATGAGGATGTAATCTATTATGGTTAAGTGGGCTTCATCCGAGAGATGGGCATTGAGGGTACTTACCTCAAAATGTTAAAGGTCGTATATGACAAACCCCCAGTCAATCTGACACTGAACAGAGAAAATTTGAAAGCATTCCTGCTTATAAACAGATAATATATCCCTCTAAGTTCGTGGTATGTCTTGTTATTTCCTGTCACTTTTTGTCTATTGCTTTCACCAGGTATGAAGTCAAGTCTCTTTAGAGAGAATAGAGTTGGATTTTTTAATTTCTTTATTTAAATGTGTCTTCTGACTAGAAATACTAGTACATAAATATTTGCATAATTTTCTAAAAAGGAGGGATCAAAATTGCACTAATATTAATTGTTTATATAACTTTCATCACCATGTTGTCTTTCTTTCCACTCCTTTTTCATCATTCCACCTCACTGATTTTTATTGATATATTTTGTTTCTGTGGCCACCTTCGTTTGTATATCTCTTTAAACACTTTTCTGCTGTTCATTGTGAGAATTACCCAAAATCTTTTGAAGCTGCAACTTATGTTAAACTGACAACTACTTAACTTCAACTGTATACAAAAATTCATAATATTTATATCTGCCCTCAACTTTCTGATATAGATGTCAATAATTATGTCTCTTTATATTATGTCAATTAACATGTAGTAATGATCATTTTTATTTTGTCTTTCAAATTTTGTATCATAATTAGATGTTTTTGCACCATCAATATACTGCAGAATTTTATTTTTGATATGTGCATATCATTCCCAGAGTGTTGTGTAGTTGTCTTGGAGTATAGAAACCAGCCATTCAAAGGCCATCAAAAACCAGATGTATGGACACATGTGCCATGGGTTTGAATCTCTTTTGAAGGAGAATCCAGGAAATGGAATTTTACTGCTAAAGTGAGAACTCTGTATCAGTGGGGAGGAAGTGTTTTGCTGGATAAATATAACAAATGTTCCTTCCCCTTCCATATGGTTCTTGCTGTCATACTCATATGGGATGCCATGAAATATTACCACTTATGATTTCTCAATGAATCATGTTTGCAAATATATTTTGGAGGTCATACATCTATGATGGAAGTAAGACTATGGTATTCTATTGCACTTTCTTGCTAATGTGCTTGGTATAGTTTTGTATATTAAAATTATGAAGTATATTTACCTAAGTATAATAAGTGAGATACTTTGTTATTTTCATTTCTTTCAGAACTCTCTTCCCATTGTACTGAAGACCCAATGCCAGAGCAGGGCATAAAACATTCATTCCAGAAATCAATAATAAGACTGTACGGAAGCTGTGACCAGGAAAATGTACTTTTAAGAAAAGACTGGGAGTGTTTGGATGAGTGTAAGAGGCAGAAAGTATTTTATGATGGTCTTACCCAATGTTTGTCAGGTAACCATAGGAAAATCTTGAAAGGTTATAAATGTATAAAATTATTTAGCAAATCCTCAAATCTAAATAAACCTAAGATAAGACATACTGGAGAGAAAAGTTTCAAACATAATGAATGTGGCAAATTTTTTAACCACAGCTCAAATATTGTTGGAAATAGGAATTTTCAAACTGTAGGGAAAACCTATAAGTGTGAAGAATGTGGAAAACTCTTTAACTGCTATCCAAAACTTTCTATACATAGGAGAATTCACACAGGAGACAAATCCTACAAATGTGAAGTATGTGGCAAAGCTTTTACTCAGTGCTCAACTGTTACTCAACATAAAATAATTCATAGTGGAGAGAAACCCTACAAATGTGAAGAATGTCACACAGCCTTTATCAAGAATGGACATGTCAATCGATATAAACAAATTCATACAGGAGAGAAACCCTACAAATGTGAGGAATGTGGCAAAGCCTTTACCTGGTGCTCAAACCTTACTCGGCATAAAAGAATTCATAGTGGAGAGAAACCCCACAAATGTGAAGAATGTGGAAAAGCCTTTACCCAGAGCACACACCTTAATCAACATAAAAGAATTCATACTGGAGAGAAACCCTACAAATGTGAAGAATGTGGCAAAGCCTTTATCCAGTGTACAAACCTTACTAAACATAAAAGAATTCATAGTGGAGAGAAACCATACGAATGTGAAGAATGTGGCAAAGCCTTTACCCAGAGCACACACCTTAATCAACATAAAAGAATTCATACTGGAGAGAAACCCTACAAATGTGAAGAATGTGGCAAAGCCTTTATCCAGTGTACAAACCTTACTAAACATAAAAGAATTCATAGTGGAGAGAAACCATACAAATATGAGGAATGTGGCAAAGCCTTTACCTGGTACACACAACTTACTCTACATAAAAGTATTCATACTGGAGAGAAACCCTAGAAATGTGAGCAATGTGGAAAATTCTTTTCCCAGTGCTCAATCCTTACACTACATAAAATAATTCATAGTGGAGAGACACCATACAAATTTGAGGAATGTGGAAAAGCTTTTACCCAGTGCTAACACCTTAATCTGTATGAAAGAGTTCATAACAGAATAAATTCTATAAATGTGAAAATTGTGGCAAAGTCTTTAATATCTGCTCACATCTTACTCATCATCAAAGAAACCATACTAGATAAAAGTGAGACAAATGTAATGCGTATGGAAGTGCTTTCACAAAGTATTAGCCTTAAAAGGCACAACAGTACTTATACTTACTATAAACAATAATAATATAGACTGCTGACAATACCTTTAGTTATAACAGAGATCTTATTGGACATGGGAGAACTTACCCTGAAAAAATGCTCCAATATTTTCGCATACATTACTCAACATCACAAAATTTGTCATAAATACAAACCTTACAAATATAATGAATGCGAACACATATTTATGCAAATGGTATACCTTAGAGAACAACAAAGAATTGATACTTAATACTACTTTACAGATATAATAAATTTCAGAACACATTTAATCAAGAATCAAGTCTAAACAGATATCAGAGGATTCACTGGGCAATGCACTGAGGCACTAACACATTCGTGCATTTCCTTAAAACAGGTTGTTGAGTATAGAGAATAACCTCATTAAAATAGTTAGATTATTTATTTGTATGTCAGTTTTAAAAATTAAACATTTTTTGAAAGTTATAATGACATGTAAAATATACTTTCTGTTCAGCTTGGGATGCAAATGTAATAAAGTATAATTATTTTCAAATTTTGACAAGGAAATACTAATGTTATTCAACTTTAAACACAGTAGATGCTATGCTTTCATTTGTAGTGTGTATGTGAATGTCTACAGTTAATGATAGCTACATCACAGTTATTAGAAGTCTTTGTGTATTATACTTTTCCATGGAAAATTAAAATCACTGAAATGTAAGATGTATGAAATGGAGAGGTGCTGTGTGGTAGACTTCTAACAGTTTTTCAAGTGATATATGAGGTAGCTATACAAACTAATATCCTTCTCATTATAATCAGAATGAAACAACGACAATATTACAAATAACTTGTTTTACTAATTGCACATTAGGAAAATGAAACAGTGAATTTTGAAATATTTTTAGATTACATGTAAACTTCATTTGTTTTATTAAAGTAAAGAATGTTTTTATTGTGTCAACGTGTTGTAGATTGAATGAACTGTTATTTTGCCACCAACATTAACCTATTCCATGTTACGCAAAGTTGCAGGCAATGGATTGTAAAAATGTACTATTGGGTTACACAGTAAAATTAAATCATTTATGATCCTTTTTTTCAGTGGCTTCAAATTTCTAATTCTTGAAGACTAATGTTCCCAAAAGTTTTATTTTTTATTATTTTTATAATTCCATATTAACTCTAATGCTTATAATAAAGTTTGTCTGCTTAATGAAAAGCCATGTATTTCTGAACACTGAATGAGTACTTGTTACATTTTATGCTACATTTTTCTTTTAACATGCAGCCTGTCTGGCCAGTGAAACAGAAATAAACACATTTTTTATTTACACTGAATCAAATATACAAATACATCACATATAAGAAGAACTTTAATTGTAGTAGATTTACAGAGTAAGTAATTCTGTTTGTGTAAATGTGGATGTATATTTATTTTGAAAAGAAAAGAAGAAATATTAAAAAATGGGTAATTTCATAATTGTTCGGAATATACTAGCAAACTTGAAACTCCATAGATTCTGAAAGCAAATTTTTTTCCTTTATGTTGAATTAATCTGGTTAAAATTCTAAAGTTTCTAATTCAGAACCTGCCCATGCCTATCTTCTGTTCTTACATGGTTATTACTCATGCTAGGCTTAATATATTATTTTATTATTTCAAAGTCTGTTATGTATTGTATATATGTCCTACTCTGAAATTATAAAAATAATGTTTATAAAATTTAATTATGGCTCCATGTAATAGATTGAAATGTCCAGGGTGAAAAATGTCACTGATTTGCATGTGGATTGATGAAATCTGCAGTACAAACAACTCTCAGAATTTATCAGTGGGAATTCTGCTTCTTTCATTTCATAATTATCTCCACCGTTTTCTTTCTTTTTTTTTTTTCTTTTATCCCCTAGATTAATCTAGTTAGAAGATTATCCAGGGTGTTGATATTTTCAATAAACCAGCATTAACTTGATTGGTCTATGTAGTCCTTGCTAGGTAAAGAAACTCAGACATGAGTTTCTGAACTAGCTCAGCCAGCATGTGATGAAATCTGTTTGTTAGTGTATGATGAAATGCTTTATATAATGATTTAAGGAGAAGAATAAAATTATAGTGCTAACTTGTCACACTCACAATGAGCCAGCAAACATTTACCCAACACACACATCTCCATACTGTGTCAGGCATTAGAAATGCAGAGACTGATCACCTATATTTGTTGATTTTAAGTAAGTTAGATATAAAAAATACATTTAGTAAAGTACCCATAGATTTCAGGTGGAGCATAGCACAAATAAACATAAAACTGTGGGCCACAGAATCTGAAAAATATTGTAAAAGATTATGTGTAGCTCATTATAAATATTTTGCATATGTTCTCCGGACAGATAGTAAAAATGGGAAGGAGGAAGCCTTCCAGGTCAAAGAGCAGAAGGTAATAAGGGAGGAATTATGGAATAGCTTTCTGGACTCTGAAAACTCCAGAAATGTCTACAGAACCCTATGTGGAACACTGTGTTTTTCAGTCCTAAACACATTGTAGAGCACATTTTTCCTGAATGAATGAATGAATGAATGAATGAATGAATGAAAGAAATATAAAGTGGAGAAAATCACAGGCCTTAAAGTCAGTGTTTAGATACTTACTAAAATGAAGGGTGGCTTCACTCCCTCTGCTGGAGATACTTTTGTTTTTGTCTTTTTAAAAAATTAACTATATTATACAAAGTATCTAGAAGAATCAAATTCATAGAAACAAAAAGTAAAATGATGGTACCAGGGACTGGAAGAATGGAGAAATGGAGCTATGTTTACTGGGTGTAAAAAAGTTCTGGAAATTTCTTTCACATAGTGTGAATACACTTAACACTACTTTGCTGTGTACCTAACAATGTGTAAGATGGCAAATATTATATTTTGTGTATTTTACCACAATTTCAAATTGTAAATTGCCTATATATTCACCAAGTGGTTTAGAATGGGACAGGGTTATTCTGTCTATATTATCACATGAATTATATTGCCCACATTGGCCAGAATGTTTTCTCAGTCATGAAACCCCCACTTTGTTTTTATTTTTGCTTTTTGTCAGATAGTCCTAGAGGATTTTGATTCTAGGTACGTGCTTAAAAGTGGGAGAGGTTTTAGACACCTTCCAAATCTTTTTTAGAAAATAGATATCCAAGCTGAGGTCCAATATTATGTCCATTACCTTGTGGGTTTGCCCTACACAGCAAGCACCTTCCTGGTAGTATTCATGGGCTGTTATATTAACAAGGCAGATCCTCAGAAGCCAGAGCATGTGAGTGGAGCAAGAAGTGGGTGGGGCATGAAGTAAGTAAGATCCTGAGAGATTAGAACATGATGGAAGAGATGCACAGAGGAAAATGGGTGACCTGAGTGAGATGTCCCCCAGTAGGGGAGTACCAAAGGAGTGCATTTGACTTGGGACAGCAGACCCTGGACCCAGGCCAACTGCCAGTGAGTACTGAGAGAGCCCTGGACTGGATCAAGCTGTGATAAGGCCACCACAGCACACCAGAGGGAGAAGGTGATCTAAGATGATATTCATCAGAACTAAATTGATCCCGTATCAGGCAGATGGGAGGAGAATTGAGGAGCGGATGGGTATATACACATCTAATGGTTGCAGTGCTCACCATCTTGGGGATGGACACTCTTGAAGCTCTGACTCCTGTGGGGAAAAGGGCATATACATAACCTAAACATTTTTACCCCTGTAATATGCTGAAATAAATAAAAAAAAGAAGTCAATCTTGTGGGAAAAGTATCACAAGGAGCTACTAACCCAGAAGTCTATACTCAGCATTACATAAATCCCCTCCAAATTTGAGAGATGTGGTGATTAGTACCATGGGCAAGTGTGGGGAGGGCACCCCAAGAAGGAGGAATCAGGGGCTGAGGGAAGGGGGTTTCAGGTGCCAGTGAAAGAGAAGACACCTTTTTGCACACCCCAACCTCTTTCATACAGTTCAAAAATAATAAATTTGGATGAGGTCTCATTCCACATTACATTACACATATTGGCTATATGAAAAGTCATCCACAATGTGATTCAATAATATTGTTGTAGTAAAAAAGCAGACTGGCTTTTGATAATATTTCTTTGCAAATAATTATATTTTGCAAGGTTTGTATGTTGTTTTTGTTTGTATTTTGGTTTGGTTTTAACAAGCTAGAGGTTTTACATCAGGCTTCTGATATTGTTTTAGACCTTGAATTTCACAAGTAGTAGCTTCTAGGCCTGTGTTGCTCCCCTGATAAAACAACCTTACCCTCCAATCTTCACTGTAAACACTCCTTGGGCAGTTTTATCTAGTCCTGTCACATCAGCTCCCCCTAAATGCTACAAGTGCTAAAATGGAGCTTCAGGTTTACATGACAAACCACAGCCCAGAGGTGGTTGCCTTCCCTGGGCAACCCATACTCACATTTAGCAGGTGAAAAGCTAGGCTCACTCTGTACCTTTTTTCACAACCCCCTGTGATACTTCAGAACATCTTGTCTGAGCAGAAGACACCCCAATCATTCATCCTTTGAATTTGAAAGCCCAAAAATCATTATGAAGGATTATCATTCAGTCCATATTATTAAACACTTCAGACCTGTGTTCACTGGCTATGAAACCTTGCCCTCTGCTGGCACTCATAGTCCGCATGATACTATGTGCTGTACATTGATAACAAATCCATTTTGTTCTTGTGTGATGAGGAAAGCTTTAAAGCACTGAAAGCTTGTTTTACTTTGCTGGCAGCTTTAGAAAAATAACTATAATAACTCCTACTAAGGACTTGTTAAATGCTCACAGATTCATAGTAACTTATTAGCTGAACATACATATTGCAACTGCAGAGAGAAAAGCTGTAAAAGTAAAAGCTTTTGGCTGTTGACTAAAGTCGACGCTCAGCTGTGCACCTTCATATCATGGCTGTTGGCTAAAGTCAATACTCAGCTGTGCACGTTCATCTGTGGCTCTTGACTATAGTTGATGCTTGTATCAAAGTGGTAAGTAGGCTTAAATCTCATTGATTCCTTAATATGTCTCCTACCTGACTCATATGTTTCTACCTCAGTAAAAAATACCATTGTGCACTTCATCTCACCTCTAATATTACCTGAATCTACCTCTCTCCTTCTTCAATGCCAAAGCCTCAGCAGGGCCCTAGTCACTGCCACCTTGATTGGTCTCCTGGGTTCCCAACTATGCTTTTCCCCTCAAAGGTGGCCCCTTCAACCCATCCCCTACACCTCTACCAGCTAGCTGGATGGTAAAACCAGTTTTATCACATCAAACCCTCCAGAAAATTCTTCAGAGGCCCCGACAGTTTTTGAGCTGTCATAATCAGTACATAAAGCTCCTTTGGATTGGATTCTAATTCCAGACAGTTTCCTTACATACTCCCCTTCATCACTACCCCTGTGTTATTTTCATAAATATTTAAGTGTCTAGTATGCACCAGCCACAGCTGAAGGAACCTACACATATCCCATGCTCTCTCACCATTTATAAATAAATGGATTTCCTAAATATACCATGCCATTTTCCACTACTTTACCTATACAAACCTTATTTTTTTTCTTCCTGAACTTCTTCCCCTATTCCTGTGTCTAATTAACAACCATCCACTGGAGCCTGACTATAGAGATAAAATGTACTGTCTTTGCTTTACTTATAACAAACTTGGTTTTCTTTTGGAGCCCCCAGTCACAAATGTCAGAAAAAAAATTAAGTCCAATTCCCATTTTACAAATGAGAAAACTGAGAGTCAGTAAGAATAAAGAACTTCTTGAAAGTTATACAGCAATAGAAGAGCCTGATTTGCCAAAAAGTGGTACCTATAAGTATGCTATGCAGCTTCTTTCCAAATGGCTTGGTTATAGAAGATTTTGCACTGTTTACAGAAGTTTTCTGCTGTGAAGAAGCTGTGCTATATGCTGAATAGCAACAATTTGGTCCATTCAACCGATTTAATTAATCCCTTCTGGCAACTTTAAGACTTTATAAGGAAGCACAATCACTCACTTGAGGTCCCTTAGGCAAATGATACATTTGGGTAAAGTGAGAGTATACTAGACCTTGTATTGATGTTTACTTTTATCCTTAAATGTAGTGATGATGCTTTGCTAATATACTGATAATAGTAAATAAAGACTTTCTATATGCATGAATTAGGGGTGCATGCCCCAAAGGTGTTTACTGGTAGGAGTTTGAGACAAACAGTCTAGGGACCCTGTTCTCTACTGACTTCTGCTCATTTGCTTCTACTCTCCATGAAGCTCACTCCACTTGAGCCACAACTCACAAAGCTCACACTCAGGTTCTTCCCACATATCCTCACTCAGTGCACTCACTACCTTCATCCAAGCCCCTGCTCAAATGGATCTCCCTAGGGGGACGTCACCCACACCGCACCCCACCATCAACTCTCTCTCCACTTATCCTGCTTTACTCCTCTCCATCACAGCTACATTTACCTGACATTACATATTTGTGTCAATCACCACAAACAGAATGAAAGATCAGGAAGCCTGGGAGCCTTCTCTGTTTTGTTTCCATCCTTTTCTCCAGTGCAGTAGGAATTATGACCTGAATGGATAAATGTAGATTTTGCTCTTCTGTTACCATGTACACTGCTGAGTGTAGAGTATTCTTTGGCTAAGCTTGTTTGACTGCCTTGTGAGTTTGTCTTATGTATAGGCCAGTACTGTCTCTTCCCATGCCTGGTTTCTGCTTTACATCCAACAGAACATTCTTCCATACTGAAAATATTCTGTATCCATGCTGTAGTATAAACTGTAGCCTTTAACCACATGTTGCTATTTAACCCTTGAAAAGTGTCTAGTGTAACTAAAACACTGAATTTTTTTATTGTTTTGGTTCTTCAGAATGTTTACTGTAATAGTGAGAGGATTTCAATTTCTAGAACTTTAATTAAGGAAAAAAATATTTCAAAAGTACATGTTCAAATGCAACAGTGATTATGCTCTCTCCTCCAATGTGTCAAGTGTCATAATCTAGAAGTCTTTTATGATTCCTTAGTAAATCCTGGTGATATGCAAATGTAATTATTTACTGAAACTAAAAGAAGAAGGGTAGGGCAAAAATGAATTGGAAGTGCTGGAAAGTGCCTTGTGATTTAATTTAGAGTAATTATGTACAGATTGTGAGTATATCTCTTTCAATCTGTCTTGAAAGTTAACAAATAAGGAACAAGCAAGGCTGAACAACCAGATATCAAAGGTTGTGTCATTCTTTAGGCCTATTTTGCAGACTCCAGGATCCCTGGCTTCTTTTAGTCCTCATCATGCTGGAATTCCTGGTCTTTTCTGGAAACACCACAGTCATCCTTCTCATTCAGCCCTACCCACCTCTCCACTGCCCTATATACTTTCTGATGAGCAAGCCATCCCTCATGTGCCAGTTCTATATGTCCATGTTTATTCCTCATATGGCCCTCAACTTTCTCTCTAGGGATTATCACATCTCTCTCACTGACTGCGGCATTCATCTCTTCCTCCTCATCACCCTGTTGGTAGCAGAGTGTCAGATGCTGGCCGTCCTCACTTAGGACTGCTACCTGGCCATCTGTCCCCCATTGTGCTACCCCATCCACATTCCCCATGTTCTCTGTGTTCTCCTGGTGCTTCCATCTTGGCTAAGCGCAATGCTCAATGCCTTCATCCAAGTGCTCTGCCCTCTGACTGTCCATAACTTCACTTCCAGAGAAGGTCATCGTTTTGTTTCTGAGATCCCAGCTGTATTTAAACAAGTCTCTTCTGACACTTCCCTCTATATAAGGTTCTTTTTATCCATGGTGCTATTTTTCTCTTCCCTCCTATCTTAGCTATTATGGTCTCCTATGTATTCATCCTGTCTTCTTGACTGTTGACAGTCTCAAGCCTGGGTCACATGGAAACCCTGGCTACTTACTTCTCTCAAATGGCCCTGGAGTCTCTATTCTATATGGCTTCCATTACCAAGTCCCTTCTACAAAAGTCTCATTTCCTTGAGCAGGAGAATTGGTCTCTGTCATCTACACCATCCTAATGCCAATGCTCAACCGTCTCATCTACAATCTGACAAACGGGGATGTGTTTGAAGCCCCCGGGAGAGTTCCCAGGAAATAGGGAATAGGACATATTTAACTATCCACTGAAAATCCAAATCTAAAACAAGGAAACATATACATTGAAATGGTGGTATTTACCATAATTAGAGAGATATATTCATATGCATTTAACTATAAAGCCAGATATTTTGAGGAACAGAAAATAGACAAAAAGAAATGATCGTGTCTTGAAGGTTGACATGAAAATTTGTCATTTTCTCCTTTTATTCATTTCTGTATTTTTACCCCAATAAATATATTAGGAAAGTGGCTTATTTGTGTACTATATCAAATATCGTTTCTTATTCCCGTGCAATCATCTTATTTGGTCATTGTTATTTATTTTCCTATATTTTTGTTTTTAATTGACAAATAATTGTGTATGTATATGTCAGACACAGTGTGATGATTTTATCTAGGCATACTTTGGGAAAGATATGATTAAACTAATTGACATTTTTCAAAAGAGAGAAATGAATGTTCAACAGATATATGTCAAAATGCTCAACCTATCTAATCATCATGGAAATGAAAGATAAGCCACAATGAGCTATTACCTCACACCTGTGAGAATGTCTATTCTCAATAAGATGAATGCTAAGTGCTGGTGAGGGTGTGGAGAAAAGGAAACACTTGCATATTGTTGCTGTGAATATAAATTAGGACAGCCAAATTTATTTGTATATCAATGAATTTAGGGAGTACAAGGCATGTTTTTTCTTTGTATGTTCTTTGATTGTATGAATTATATAGTGTTAAATTCAGGACATTTATTGTATCATTCATTCAATGAATATAGGTTTCACACAGTAGATAATATTTGATCCCTCAACCCCAAACACCCTCCTCCCTTCTGAGTCATAAAAACCTATTTTCTCAACACAGCCATTGTAGGAAATAGTATAGAGATTCTACAAAAATGAAAATTGAATTACCATATGATCCATCACTACCATTTCTAGAAGCATATTCAGTTGAAGCAAAACCAGTATGTAGAAGATATATCTGTCCTTCCATATTCATTAGAACAATATTCATTGTAGTCCAGGTATAGAAGCAGCTTAAGTGTCCACCAGCACATGAGTGGATAAAGAAAATGAGGTGCATTTACACAATGAGCTGTCAAACAGAATGAAATTCTGTCATTTGTGACAACATGTTTTGAACTGAAGGACATGATGCTAAGTAAAGTAAGCCAGGCACAGAAAGACAAATACTGTATGATCTCACTTATCTGTGGAATCTAAAGAAAGCTGATTTCATAGTGGGAAGTGTGGTCACCACAAAGAGTGGGGGATGGGGAAAGAGAAAAATCAAAGGGTACAAAGTGTCAGTTTGTTCATTTTTTTTAAATTCATAGACCTCTAAATGGAAGAACCCTGGTATCCTTACCTAATTATATCTATTAAATTGTAGTATTCTTCTAATGCTGCCATTATGGACAATATAATAATTTATATTTTTAATGTATATTTTTTCCTAAATTTTAAATTTTCCCTAAAGTCACCCTAACTCTAACTTCCTGGCATGTGATAACTAAATCAAAATTTATTGATATATTTATAATTTTTAAATAATCTTGACATTTTTGCATAATTCACTTTGCAATCATTACATGATTGACCTTTATATTTGCTTCGTGACTCAATATTTGTTATTTTTATAAAGTTTAGGAAAGATGTATGGTTTTTATAATTTTTTTTATTTCAAGAAAATATGAGAATACAAAAATTACAGTGACATTTTATATCTTTGCCTCTCCCTAGCAAGTGTTAGAGGTATGCCCTTACCCTCAACGATGATCAAGGCATCCCTCAGATGTGGGTCTTCCCTCAATGCCCTGAATCCCTGGTGAATACCACCACCATTTGAGTACCATAGTGTTAATCAGTCAGTACCAATTTGATGGCAAGTACATGTGGAGCCCATTTTTCTGATCTTATGTCACTTCACTTTGGATAATGTGCTCACTCAATCCAGGAAAATATAAGCAGTGCTAGCTCACTGTCATTTCATAAAATTGAGTAATATTTCATTGTAAACACATACCAAATATTAATAATCCACTCATAAGTTGACGAGCTCTTGAGTGGTTTTTATTTTGTACTTTAAAATTGTAACATGCTCATTAATTTTATTTCATCAGAATTTGTATCTTCAGAGGTGTAGGTTCTTATCAATTATTCAACAGGTGTCCTGAAAATGTCATCAAACTATAGGAGCTCCCTCCAAGAAAGCCCATGAGGGGGGTGAACTGCAATGCAGATTAAAGTGAATGACATACTAATTACACCTAGGATACCCTAGATCACTTTGTATATCTTATTATGGCTTGGCAGGGGAAACGCTAGATTGATAAACCATTCCCTCCTTCTTCAGGTGTAGAAGTGGCTCAGGGTAGAATGAAAGGTTGAGCAGCACCAAAATGGAATGGCAGCCTTTTCCACCTCCCTGGTGCAGCAATTGCTGGAAACAGCACCAAAACAGGGCACCATTGTCCTGAGAAGAGACAGAGATCCTAACTATCTGCCTAAGATTTGTAACACATTTGAAAGATTTTTAAAAAGATTTTGTTTTAAGAAATGCTTTTCTGAAACTGAGAAACATATCTTTGAAATGTAATATCAACAAAGATATTTCCCTATCCCACAATTTCCATAGGAAGATGAGATCCTAACATCAGTGAGCACCTAGCTTTAAGTTGCAAAATTATCTCCTCCTGCATTGACTTGAGACACTTGTTTTTTATTTGAATTTAACCAATTACCAAAAAAAGAGTCTCATTAATTACCAAGTAAGTTTATGGTGCACTCTTTATGACAAATAGGGCTGTCTAGTCTTCATTCTTCTTTCTTCAAAGCTAATTATTATTTATCTAGACAACATGTATGTAAAAGTTAGGATTTGCTTAGTTATGTACAGTACCGACTTTATGTGTGCCTCTGAAATGTCTCAGTGGATTGGCACTGTGCACATCACATTGTGCTTTATTTGACTAATGAAAGTGTTTACTTTTAAAACTCTTGTAACTTTGTGGACAGGTATTCTTAGTTGGAGAGTCTTCATTTTTAATATTTCCTGAACACTTTCCAGAATTAAAAATGCAACATAAACAAAAAATGTGCCCACCACTTCTAAATTAGAAGGGCTTTGAACACGAGATTCCATCTTGAGCTTCCAGTCCTTAACCTGCAACTCCAAAGCACAGAGCTTCACTGTCGCCACATCTGCACACAGTAAGTTCTCGAGGCCTCTTTGGTGTCTACTGTCCCCCAAGAGCATACTTAGACCAGATTCCTGTGAATACAGTCTCACTGGATAATAATCACTAATCCTTTCTCTAAATGAATCTCACATCTTTAGAACTGAAATGGAGTCAGAGACTGTAGGACTCAGACACAAATGGGAACAAGATAATGCGCACTGGGTGCAACACATAAACTCCCTTTCTGCCTTCTCTTCTTGCCCAAATGTGAGGAAATGTACAGTGAGTGCTAATGAGTCTATGCCTCTCAAGGGACCGAAATCTGCAGATCTGAATTCTGAATCCAAGAATCTAAGGTCTGTAAAATGATGAATCTGAATCCAAGGCCTTTAAAAGCAAAGATTACACAAGTTTGTTCCAAACTAGACCTGGACTCAACCTGGAATTCCCAAGACAGAGGACATACTTTGGACCAAGTATGCACCAAAAACTCAGGGGAGACACATGCTGTGGTGTAAGAGATCAACATGGACTTTTGAGTTGATTTTGAAAGGAAATTTTGGGGTGAGTGTAAAGAAATTTCTAGATCTACTGTAGTGTTGTATTATAGTTGTGTGTGAAGGATAGAAAGGCTGGCACCACATCTGAATTTTTCTGTAAATTAATGGGGGTTTACTAGTCACCTTTTGTGGAATAACAAGGATTACATCACACAATGTGAAGGTTTCTTCACAGTGCAACAAAACATACATCTGAGGACATAGCACATGCTCAGTAGACATTGCATTATGCTGCTCTTCACTTTGGTATTAAGTGTATGTTGTGATGAGTGTTGGGCAAAAGGCAGTATGTATGCTGTGCTTGCTGTCTCTACCTGAGTGCTACTAATAATGGATCTAGGTTGAGCAACATCAGCATAAAGGGGACCTGACAAAGAACCCAATGAATGTACCCCTTCCACACCAGCAGACCACATTTCTTAGAGTGAGGCCCACAGTACCACATGATTTACATTCACATTGATGTTTCAGAGACAATTTTAAGGTAATTACCTCTCAGCCCAGGCTTTCAATCAGGATAACCTGGGTAGATTGAAGAAACACCATCACCTGCCTGTTGGGCTGGGTGAAAACATCCATGTGGTTTTAATTGTGCCCCAAATAATTCTAATTTGATACCAGGGTCAAGCATTAGGAATCCTGCATATATTCATGAGAATTGAGTTTAACCTTTGTTCCCGAATGAAGTCACAGGTTCTGCTCTCTGGGTTTTGGTAGAGGCAGATCAGTGTGGTCCAGATACTCATTCCTGTAGCAGAAACTCCTGGCACCTGTAGCAGGAGAAGGTAACCAGAAGAAAGGACAGGAGAAATTCACATTTTGGTCTCCCTGAATGAGCTGATCATAGCTGATTCTTTACTGTGAGCAAGAATAAGTGAGTGTAGCCCTTCTGCAGTTTATGTTCCTCCTGCTTGTGAGTGTGATGGAAACAAGGGAAGAAATTGTGCTGACTCCATTAAGGAAAGTCTCAAGATTTAATTCTAATTGTTCCACACAATCTCACATGAAAAGAAATTTCAGAGTAGGAGAAGAAGAAAAAGAAATGGCTGTTTATCAGGTAAGTGTGTCTCAGATTTGGCATTGTGTCCACTATGTCTTCCAGATAGTCATATAGAATGTCAATTTTTTGAACCTGTAAACCTTTACTTCTTTACTTCTGATGTGTATGGCTAATAAGTTTTGTAACTACATATTTTTATTTCTTCTTATGGTACTCAACATTTTCTGGGAAATCCTTCCTTCCTATATAACAAAGCCTACTGTACATTCTCTCATACAAGCTTCTTACTACAATAACCATGTTTTCTAAGAAATATATGGCATATAATATTAAAAATGTTCCCATCGTGAGAGGTCAAGATAGAAAAGTATGAATGTTTGAGATTCCCATTGGGGATAGGATAGAGTCTTTGGATTTGAGTGAGGAAGGGAAACAGGTACTCTAAAGTTTGATCTAGATACTTCATCATCTCTACATAATATATTATTAGGAAAGTTCAGAAAGAAGATAGCATTGATTGCCTAGGATAACCAGAAAATTATGGAAAAACTATAAAATAAAAGACTTGTTCCGTATGATGCTAAAGTATTTACATACATTATTAAAGATAAAACATGGGAAGTATCTGTATCTGAAATTTGCATAAATCTGATGATTCTTCATGGTTACATATTGTTGGCCACTACCATCCCAGCAGTGATTTTGTATCCTCATCTTTGCAACAATGCCTAACACCAATTCATTCTGCTAAAGTTATGCTAATTTCATTCTCTTGCTTAACATGCTTTCTGACAGATTCATCCAATATAAAGTTAATTGTTTTTTTGTTTATCATTAAGTGTCTTGTGGAGATTTACTTTCTGATGTGCATGAGCAATCACATTTAATCTACAAGCTCTAATTTCTTCTTATAGCTTGCTTTGAAAACTATAAGGGATATTAACTATGAGGGATATTATCTGTGTACTGTTCAGATGAACTGAGATATATTCAAAGTCTACCACTTACTGGATATTGACAAAATACTCTCCTTAGGCAAGAATCATTGTTGTCAGTAGTTATATTATGTGAAATGCAGAGATTCAGACCCCACCCCAAATCGCCTGAATCAGAAGCTGTATTTTAACAAAATCTCCAGTTCTTTACTGTACTTGTAAAAATTACGTGATACCTTCTAACTCTCTATGATCCTGTATGTGAGAAATATGCACAATTTATTGATGTGATATAAATATAACACCCAAAAATTTATATTACTGTAGTAGGGGCCTTAATTTTGTATTAAATACTTTATCATCCATAGAAGAATCATATGCACACAGATTCATACATCTTTTTTGATCTTCATTCTAGCGGATAAGAGAATACGTTCAAGAATATCAATGTGCTAGAGAATATCTTATTGGATAATTCCAGTACTTCATGTGTCAGAAACAGTTCTCACAACTCATTTTCCTTGTAGTCAAGTGAATAACTCTCTCTATGGCCACTTGGGAAATATGTGTCTTTTTACAGGAGATGGTGACATTTCAGGATGTGGCTGTAGAATTCTCTCCAGAGGAGTGGGCATGCCTTGACAATGCTCAGCGCAATTTGTATAGGGATGTGATGTTAGAGAACTATGGAAACCTGGTCTCCCTTGGTGAGGATCACTTATATACAGAATTTCTATTCCACATTAAGGCCATTCTTTTTTTATTAATAGTTTCTTAAAAGTTTCTACTTTACATGAATACATTTTATTTTATTTTATTTTATTTATTTATATTTTAGCATGTTATGGGGATACAAGTGTTAAGGTCACTTATATTGCCCATGTCCCCCTCCCCCCTCAAATAAGAGCTTCAAACATGTCCAATCCCCAAAAGTTGCACATCTTACACATTGTCGTTGTATATACCTATCCCCTCCTCCCCCCTCCCACCCTCCCAACACCAGATAAATGTTACTCCTATATGTCCACATAAGTGTTGATCCGTTAATACCAATTTGCTGGTGAGTACATGTGGTGCTGGTTTTTCCATTCTTGAGATACTACACTTAGTAGAATGGGTTCTAGCTGTATCCAGGAATATACGAGAGGTGCTATATCATCATTGTTTCTTAAAACTGAGTAGTATTCCATGGTATACATATACCTCATTTTATTAATCCATTCATGAATTGATGGGCACTTGGGTTGTTTCCATAGCTTCACAATTGTGAATTGTGCTGCTATAAACATTCGAGTGCAGGTGTCTTTTCATAAAATGACTTTTGATCTTTTGAGTAGATGCTCAGTAATTGAATTGCTGGATCAAATGGTAGATCTACTTGTATCGCTTTGAGGTTTCTCCATATTGCTTTCCACAGAGGCTGAATCAGTTTGCAGTCCCACTAGCAGTGTACGAGTGTTTCTATCTCCAAATCTATGCCAATATTTATTGTTAGGGTACTTTTTACTGGATGGTCATTCTTACTGGAGATAAGTGATATCTCATTGCAGTATGTTCAACATCTCTGATCATCAGAGAAATGCAAATCATTTTATTCTTTCTGTATTTTTATTTTCTGATCTGTTCTATGTCTATTTTGTATAATATTAGAATCCAAGGTTCAGAATAACATGGCAGCATTTCAATTTCTCTACATTCTCAACATATGTAGGTACGTATGTATGTGTATATATATTTACTTATTTAAAAGTTCTCAATGTAATCAAAAAGTCCCCAAACAGCAAATGTTGGCGTGGATGCAGAGACAGAAGAACACTCCTACACTGCTGGTGGGACTGCAAACTAGTTCAACCTCTGTGGAAAGCAACGTGAATGAATTTCATATCCATGCTTTTAAAGAAAATTTGAAGATTTTGGTGCATAAAATAAAATCATTAGATGTCTCATGTTATCTTGAATCTTTCCTTTTGTTGGGATTTCACACTAGATTAGTGATTACTCTAGAAATCAGGGTATAAAATTGTTGTCTACACCTTGGAATAGAATTTCCAACTCTTATTTATTTGGTGCTAGTGGGAATTGGTGCTCTAGTCATAAATTAGATCAATTTTTATCATTCTACAGGGTCTGTGAGAAAGCAATATGTTGCAAAGGAATTTTCTAGAATCTTCACTAATGTTCTCTCTACTAAGGATAGTACTGCATTAGTAATTGGAAACTCTTCAGCAAGAGTCATGTGAAACTTCTCTAATGAAACAGGTCTTGCCGAGTCAAAGCCAGAGCTGATCACATGCCTGGAGCGAAGGATAGAACCCTGGATTATGAAGAAAGAGGAAACAACAGCTAAATATCCAGGTAGGTTAGATTCAGTGAAGCAGACTAACAAATGTTAGAGAGCCAAAACTCAAGGAGGAAGGCAGATATTAAAAAGTGGGTTTGAATATTCTGCTCTTTGGAAATGATTTTTAGAAGGACATCTTCTGTCCCACGCTCTTAAACTCTCTAAGAACTCTACCCATGCAGTGATCTTCCTTAGAATTCAGTGAGAGCCAAACTTCTTGTCTTGGCTTATAAGGGAATACATTATCTATTAGCATTTCTATTGGTTAGGAGTTATGGGACTATCTGTGCATATTTTGAAGACCATGACATTAAACCATCTTTTGATAGCCTTTCGCTCTCCTGCTCTTTCTGGAGTACAGTGGCTGATCATAGCTCACTGCAACCTCAAACCTATGGGCTCCAGAGATCCTACAACCTCTGTCTTCCAAGTAACTAGATCTATGGGCATGAGCTACCATTTTGTTATTATTATTTTCTTATAAAAATGGAGTCTCCTCATGTTGCTAGGGCTGGTATCAAGATCCTGGCTTCCTTCTTGCTTGGTCTCCCAAAGTGCTGGGATTATAAGGGTATCCTCCATGACCAGGTCCATGTTTTATGTTCCTTTTGATGCCTCATTTCTGAAATGTGTAAAGGGTGAATAGTGAAGATGTTGGGATTTGTTTCTGGAATGCAAGAAACACTAGGGAAAGATATTTATATTTTCTGCATCATGATTTCCAATTCTACTTTTTCAGAGGCAATCCTACAGAAAGTCAGATTCACTAATTTTGTACAAATGCATATCCTCTTCCTAAATGTAAAAATATCTAATGTTGTTTGACTTAAAATAATCTTTTTCTAGTATAAAATGAGAGTAAAATTTCAGCTTTATTATACCCAAATACCCAAACTATAATATAGTTTATTTTCTCTGTTCACCTTATATAATTATAATTCTTAAATACACTATCTCATTCAGTGCTTCAAATAACTGAATATATTTATACTCCCAATTGATATACAATACTTTGATAACTTATGTTCCATAATTTCCTCCTATTTAGTAGCATCAGAAATGTGTCAATCATATGTGTGTGTGTGCATATATTTCTGTGTGTGGGGTGCTTAATGGGTGGAAGTCTCCACAAATAATATTTGTATAACTGCATAAATTTATTGTACACACTGTAGTGATCTGATGTGTGTATGAATGGTAAAACAATATAATTAAGGTAATAAACGTATCCATCATCTCACATATTTATCATTTAATTATAGTGAGAATATTTATTAATAGTGAGTTCTATGGTCTTAAAAATTTTAAGCATATAAAACATTATTAATAACTCTAATCATGTTGCCATACAATAGATCTCCAAGATCTATTCATCTTATAACTAAAAGATTTTACCCTTAAAATCTCCTCATTTTTCCTTACTCTACACCCTGGAAACCACTGTTGTACTCTTTACTTTTGTAAATTCAACTTTAAAAAAATTATCCATAGCAGTATTTATCTTTCTGGGAATGGCTGATTTTACTTAGCATAATGCCTCCTATGTCCATTCATGTTGTTGAAATGGCAGGATATTTATCATTTTCATGGCTTAGTAAGATTATATGGTATGTGTTTGTACAGTCATTTTTATTCTATTCATCAAAGCAGGCATTTAGTTTGTTTCCATTTTCTTGGCTAATGTGCATAATGCTGCAATATATATGGGGGTGCAGAATCTTCTTCAGATACTGATTTTACATGAGTATACTCATAGGTAGAATAACGAGGCAGTTGTATTATTTATATTTTTTAACAAATCTGTATGATGACACTATCCATTTATAATCAATAACAGTCTACAGGGATGGATTTCCTGCACACCCTTGTCCTCACTTATTATGTGTCTTGTTTTGGACATTAGCCATTTTAAAAGTCTACAAATGTGAAGAATGTGGCAAAGCCTTTACCCAGTGCAGACACCTTACTCGACATAAAAGAATCCATTCTGGAGAGAAACCCTACAAATGTGAAGAATGTGGCAAAGCCTTTAACCAGTGCACATACCTTACTCAACATAAAGGATCCATAGTGGACAGAAACCCTACAAATGTACAGAATGTGGCAAAACCTTTACACGGTGCACACACCTTACTCAACATAAAAGAATACATACTGGAGAGAAACCCTACAAATGTGAAGAATGTGGCAAAGCCTTTTCCCAGTCCTCAATCCTTATTCAACATAAAAGAATACATACTGGAGAGAAACCCTACAAATGTGAGGAATGTGGCAAAACCTTTACATGGTGCACACACCTTACTCAACATAAAAGAATGCATAATGGAGAGAAACCCTACAAATGTGAAGAATGTGGTAAAGCCTTCAGCCAGTGTACAAAACTTATTCTACATAAAAGAATTCATACAGGAGAGAATCCCTATAAATGTGAAGAATGTGGCAAAGCCTTTAACCATCCCTCAATCCTTACTCGACATAAAAGAATGCACACTGGAGAGAAACCCTACAAATGTGAGGAATATGTCAAAGCCTTTACCCGGTGCACAAACCTTACTCGACATAAAAGGATTCATACTGGAGAGAAACCCTACAAATGTGAAGAATGTGGCAAAGCCTTTACTTGGTGCACACACCTTACTCAACATAAAAGAATTTATACTGGAGAGAAACCCTAGAAAAGTATAGAATCTGGCAAAGCCTTTATCCAGCTAAAAGGCCTTACTCTACATAAATGAATCCATAGAGCAGAGAAACCATACAAATGTGAGGAATGTGGCAAAGCATTTTCCCAGTGCTCACACCTTAATCTACATAAAAGAATTCTTATCACTGAAAAATTTTACGAATGTGAGATTTGTGGCAAAGTCTTTAATATTTGTTCACATCTTATTCAACATCAAAGGAATCATACTAGTTAAAAGTTAGATAAATGTAATAAGTATGTTAGTGCTTTTCCAATGTATTAGCCTAAAATGCACAACAGTACTGAAACTGAAAGTAAAATATAATGATGTAGACTGCTGACAATACCTTTAGTTATAACAGATCTTATCGGCCTTGGGAGAACTTACACTGAAAGGAATGCTCCAGTATATTCTTAAACATTGCTGAACATCAGAAAAATATTAAGGAATGGAAACCTTACAAATATAATGAATGTGAAAAAATATTTATGCAAAAGATATACCTTAGAGAACACAAAAACAGTTGATAATTAAAACTACTTTAATAAATTTCAGAATGCAGTTAATCAAGAATCAAGTATAAACATATATCCGATGACTCGCAGTGCAATATACTAATGCACTAACACATTCACACATTTCTTTAAACCAGGTTGTTCATTATAAAGAACTACCCAGTTAAAATAGTTAGTTGATTTATTTGTATGTTAGCTTTAAAATGAGAGAGATTTTCTGAGAGTTATAATTACATGTAAAATATACTTTCTTGTCAGTGTGGGGTGAAATTGTAATAAAGTGAAATTTTGTTTTGCTATTTGTGACAAGCAAATACTGATATTATTATTCAACTTTAAATACAATCGATGGTATGCTTTCATTCTTAGTGTGCATGTGAATGTGTGTGGTTAATGATAGCTACATCACATTTATTAGAGGTCTTTCTCTATTAAGTAGGCATTATTCATGTACTTTTCTATGGAAAATTAAAAACACTGAAATGTAAGATTTACTAAATTGAGAGGTACTATGGAGTTTTCTTATACAAACAGTATTTTAAGTGATGTATGATGTAGGTATACAGACTAATATTCTCCTCATAATCAGAATGAAAAAATTACAATATGAAAAATAACTTGTTTTAATATTGCACATTATGATAATAAAATAGGATGAAATTTGGAATGTTTTTATATTGCATGTGACCTTAATTTGTTTCATTAAATTAAAAATATTTTTAATATGTCAAACATGTTGTAGATAGAATGAAGTGTTATTTTGCACCAACATTAATCTATCCCGTGTTACTCAAAGTTGGAGGTAATGGATTGTAAAAATGTACTTTTGGGTTACACAGTACAAAGACATCATTTGTGATCCTTTTATTAGTTGCTCTACTTTGAAGAATATTGTTCCCAAAGCTTTTTATTATTTTATTTATAATTACATTGTTGCTGTAATGCTTATAATAAAGATTTTGCACTTAATGAAAAGCCATACATTCCTGAACATGGAATGACTAGTTGTTACATTTTATCCTACATTTTTCTTTCAACATGCAACCTGCCTGTGCAGTGAAACAGAAATAAGCATAATTTTTATTTACATTGAATCAAATATACAAATACATCACAGTTAAGTTGAACTATAGTTGTAGTATATTTACAGAGTAAGTAATTATGTTTGTATGACTGTGGATGTGTACTTATTTGGAACAGAAAAGAAGAAATATTAGACAAAATGGGTAATTTCAAAAGCATTGAAAATTTACTAGCAAACTAGAAACTTCAAAGATTCTGAAAGAAAATATTTTGTTTCCTTTATATTAAATTAATTGTTTAAAATCGTAAAGCTTCTGAATCGAAACCTGCCTATACCAATCCCCTGTTCTTACATGCTTGTTACCCATGCTAGGCCTACTATATTATTATTTCAAAGCTCATTTAATATTGTTTATATGACCTGATCTGCAATTACAACAAGGATTGTTATAAAACTTAATGGTGCTCATAAAATTACCTGAAGGTATCAGTAAATTCACAGTGTATTAATTTAATTTTACTTAGTACATTCCATATTGTAATCTGAGGAATGTAATTTGATCATGGACACAAAGGTTTATTTTAGGGTTCTCCACTGTGTTCTTTCATCTCATTATTTGTTTTTGTGCCGGGACCATGTTGCTTTTATTCCTATAGATTTGTTTTCAAATCAAGAAGTGCAATGTCTGTGTTTGTATTTTCTAAAACCGTCTCAGTATTTATTGTTCCAACACACTTTAGAATTTATTTTTATATACCTCCAAAACAAGTATTAATGGAATATTATAGACATTGCATTAAATTTGTATATTACTGTGGATAGTATTGACATCTTAACAATTTTAAATTATCTGACCATTGAGCATGAATACCTTGAAGAGTGTATTTAATTTTGACATATTTTTCTATTAGCTAGTTTATGTTTTGCTTTTGATTTCTAGTTCAACTTTATTTTTGTCACAAAATATATGTTGTATATTTTTAGTCTTCTTCAATTTGATAAGACTTAAGTGTCCTAATAGCATTTGCCATGTATGATTGAAGCTATTGTGTATTCTGCCTCTGTGGACTGAAGAGCTCTGAAAATGTCTTTTACATCTAAATGGTCTATAATGTTTTTCTCATTATCTGTTTTCTTATTGATCTTCTATCAAATCTTTGTACTTATTATTGAAAGTCAGATCTTGCAGTCTCCTATACCTATGTCTGATAGGGTTTTCCGAACATCTTCTTCTAGGATTCTTAAGGTTGCATGCCTTAGGTTTAAATCTGTTGTCCATCTTGAGTGGATATTTTGTGAGAGGTAAGAGGTAGGAAACCTGATTCAATCTTGTCCATGTAGCTATCCAGTTTTCCCAGCACCATTTATTGAAGAGAGAGTATTTTCGTCATTGCATATTTTTGTCTGCTTTATCAAAGATGAGGTTACTGTACGCAGATGGTTTCATCCCTGGAATCTCAGTTGTATTCCAAATATTGATGATTCTGTTCTTGTGCCAGTGCCAGGCTGATTTAACTATTATTGCTTTATAGTACATCTTGATGTCAGGAAGACTGATGCCTCAAAGTTTGTTCATTTTACTAAAGATTCTTTGGCTCTAGAAGGTTTTTCTGGTTCCATAGAAAGTGAAGAATTATTTTTTCTAGATTAGTAAACCACGATGGTGGTACTTTGATGAGGATTGCATTAATTCTGTAGATCACTTTAGGTAATATTGACATTTTAACAATATTGATTCTACAATTCCTGAACAAGGTAGATTTTTCCATCTGTTTACATGTTCTACAATTTCCTTCTTTAGTGTCTCACAGTTCTCCTTATATAAGTCTTTCATATCTTTCATTAAATATACTCCTAGATACTTAATTTCCTTTGGGGCTATAGTAAAAGGTATTGTGCTTTTGATTTGAGTTTCTGCTTGATGGTTCTTGGCATATATGAATGCTTCTGATTTGTATATATTGATTTTGTAACCTGAAACTTTTCCAAATTCATTTATCAAATCCCGGAGTCTCTTGGATGAATACATGGGGTTGCCTGGGTATAATGTATCATTGGTGACGAGCAATAGTTTGATCTCATCTGCTCCCACTTGGATGCCCTTAATACCCCACTCTTGCCTGATTGCTATGGCTAGGACTTTGAGCACTATGTTCAATAGAAGAGGAGATAGTCAACATCCTTGTCTAGTTCCAGTTCAAAGAGGGAATGGTTTCAATTTTTCCCCATTCAGAATTATATTGGCAATGGGTTTGTCATAAATGGACTTGATCAATTTGAGGTATGAGAAGCCTATGTCTATTTTGTTAAGAGTATGTATCACAAAGGCGTGTTGGACTTTGTCACATATACTCCAAAGAGCATGAGACATTCTGTTATAAAGACATCTGCACTTGAATGTTTATGGTAGCACAATTCACTATTGTAAGTATATGGAAACAACTCAAGTGCCCATCAATTCATGAGTGAATAATTAAACTTTGGTATACATTTACAATGGGATATTACTCAATTCTAGGAAACGACAGAGAGCTAGAACTGCTTATACTATCCTGGATTAAGATTAAGCCCATTATCCCAAGTGAGTTGACAAAAGATTAGGAAAATGGGTTCCACATGTACTTGCCATCAAAATGGTACTGACTGATAAAAATTATGGTGCTCAAATTGTGATAGTGTTTACCAGGGATTTTGGGGGGGGTGGACCCACCTCTTAGGGATGTGGTTAGCATTTTGAAGGGCATACCTCTAACTCCTTCTAGGGAGAGGCAAAGATATAACATGTAAGAAAAAGTAAAAAAAAAAATGAAATATTTATTGGGTGTGAGGCAGGAGGGAGGAGAGGATGAGTGTGTACTTACATCATAAGTGCAATGCACACCACCGGGAGGTTGGAAGTGCTAGAAGGTCTGACTCGGCAGGGAGTGGGTGGTAAAGGCAATGTATCTAACCTTAACAATATTTGTATCCCAATAATATGATGAAATTAAAAAAAAAAAAAACTAAGACACACAAAAAATCAAATTCCCCTGGTCTTTAAAAAAATAATCTATTATGAATAAGTTGGCTTCATCCCAGAGATGTAGGCATGATTGAACGTAGGAAAATCTATAAATGTAACTATATACATAAAGGGGAAGTAAAAACAAAGACCATATAATCCTCTCAGAGACACAGAAAAAGAATTTGACAAAATCAGGCCTCTTTTGTGTAAGAATGCTTAACAAGATGGGCATTGAGGGGACTTACCTCAAAATGATAAAATTCTTATATCACAAACCCACAGTCAATCTCACACTGAACAGGGAAAAATTGAAAGCATTCCTGCTTATAAACAGATAATATATCCCTCTAAGTTCTTTTCAACATAGTACTGGAAATCTTAGCCAGAGCATCTGGCAAGGAAAGGAAATTAAGGGAATCTTGATCAGAATAGAAGAGGTCAAACCATCACTCTTTACAGATTAATGATCTTAGCAACACCAAAGATTCTGCCAAAAGCTACTGGAGTTGATAAATAAGTTCAGCAAAGTCTCAGCTTACAAAATCAATGTACACACAGATCAGTAACTTTCACATAGGTCAACAGCTGTGAAACTGAGAACCAAATCAAAGATGCATACCTTTGATAATTGTAACAAAGTAAATGAAATACATAGGAATATATTTACTAAAGATGAGAAGGACTTCTACAGGGAGAATTACAAAACACTGAGGAAGGAAATAGAAGAGAATAGAAACATACAGAAAGGAATTCCATGGTCATAGATAGGCAGAATCAACATTGTTAAAATGTATATACTACCCAAAGTAATCTACAGATTCAATACAATCCGTGTTAAAATAATAACATTTTTTTCAGATTTAGTAAAAGTAATTCTATAATTCATAGAACAGAGAAGACACAATAAAACAAAAACAACATTAAGGGAAATGAACAAATTAAGAGGCATCCGTTTACCAGACTTTAAGCTGTAGTAAAGACTATCATAACCAAAACAACATGGCACTGTCAAAAGAACAGGACATAGAACAAAGGAACAGAACTGAGATCCCAGACATAAAACCATTCTCATATCACCATGTAATAGAAGACAAGAATGTGTATTGGGGAAAGGAATCCCTTTTGAATCAATGGTTCAGTGAAAATTGGATAGCCACATGTAGAAGAGTGAAACAGGATCCACACCTCTTATTTCTCACAAAAATCAACTCACAATGGATGAAAGACTTAATCCTATGGCAGGAAACCATAAGAATTCTGGAAGAAAATGTTGAAAATATTCTTACATACTTCAGCCTAGACAAAGAATTTATGAAGAATACCCCAAAGCAATCACATCACCAACAAAAATAAATAAATCAGGACTCCTCAAACTAAAAAGCTTCTACACAGCCATTAAAAGTATAACTAGAGCAAACAGACAACCTAGAGAATGGGAGAAAATATTTGCATGCTATATATCCAATAAATTGCTAATAACTAGAATGTATACATAAATCAAGAAAATCAGGAAGATAAAATCAAATAACCTGATTAAAAGTGTGCCAATATATGAACAGAAAGTTTTAAAAAGGACATGTACGATGGCCAAGATGCATATGAAAAAGTGTGTACATTTCTAATGAACACGGAAGTGCAAATAAAAACCAAAGTGAGATATCCCTTACTCCCGTGAAGATGGCTTTTATTAATTAGCCCAAAATAAGTGTAGGTGTGGATGTAGACAGGTTGGAACTAGTGGGACTGTAAACTGGTACAATCTCTCTGGAAAGTTATATGGAGACACATGGAAGTACTAAATTTAGAACTACCATTTAATCCAGAAATCCTACTACTTGGTATCTAACCAATGTAAAAACGTCATCCTATAGTAAATACATCTGCACTTGAATGTTTATAAGGTTCAAATTTACAATTGCAAGAGGTAGACACAACCTAGGTACTTATAAATACATTCATATAAATATATCTATAAATACATATAAAAGGTGATCTATGTATACCATGCAGTACTACCGAGCCTCAAATTCAGTGGCTAAATAGCACCCCTTGTATTATCCTTGATTGTTCTAGAGGCCATTTTTTGAAGTAAACTATCACAAGAATGGAAAACAAACACCACAAATAGTCACTATCAAATTGTCACTAATGAATCAACACATATGTGAACAAATGGAAGTAAAATTCAGTGGGTATTGGGCAGTTGGAAGGAGGTGGAGGTGTTGGGAAAATTAACTCCTAATGGGTGTGGTGCATACGATTTGTGGATGGGCACAGTTGTAGCTTTGATCAGTTGGTGCAAAAGCAATATACGTAATCTAAATGATTTACTCTCATAATATTTTGAAATGAAAAAAAAATTTTGTAATCTGTAAGAAAGTTTTGAAAAGATCACTGCGTATCTCTTTAAGATATTAATTTTATATTAATTATTGTAAAATCACAAAAGTAGCAATCTTAATTACCTTTAGTTATTCACATCAGTCATGTTAGCTATATTTGCAACATCATGCAATATATGTGTAGAATGTATGTGTGAAGTAAAACTAAAATTCAGTACACCTGGGAAAAGTACCCATTTTGTCAATTGCCTAACTGCTGACAAAAAGCATTATGTTTTCTGTTCCTAGGAGCATAACAGCTTAGAAATATCCTATAAATATAATAAAAATACATCTGACTAATTGTGACTGACATTTCATTAAGCATAAAGTCATCAAGGTTTACCTATACTGTGGATGTTATCAGAGAATCTGTTTTATTAAGCTGAGAAATCATCCATTATTTCTACATTTCAAATTGTATTTATCTGTTCATTTGGCAAAGGCAGTTTATGTTGCTTTCATCTACAGACTTTCGTAAACGATGGTGAAATAAATATGCATATGAAGATAACTATTTATTTTACAATATATGCAAGAGTTTGTGTTTCTTTCTCATTCATTGGTCCAGATGTCTGTCTTTCTGCCATTAGATAACTTCATTGACTAATATATCATTTTTTTTTCTATTTTTATTTCAGCATATCATGGGGGTAGAAATGTTTAGGTTAAGTGTGTTGCCTTCACCTCCGGAGTCAGAGTTTTAAGCGTGTCCATGCCCTGATGGTGCACATCACACTCATTATGTTTGTATATCCCCAACCCCTCCTCCCCCTTCCACCTGCCCGACATGCGATGAATGTTATTCCTATATGTTTACTTAGGTGTTGATCAGTGAAACCAATTTGCTGGTCAGTACATGTGGTGCTTATTTTTCCATTCTTGGGATATTTCACTTAGGATAATGGGGTTCAGCACTATCCAGGATATTACAAGAGGTGCTATACCATTGTTATTTCTTATAGCTGAATAGTACTCCAAAGTATACATTTTTAATGTTTTAAAATGGGTAAGCGTGGGACCTATAGCATTGCTTCTCTTTGTGATGACTGCTCACATCTTTGTGGTCTCTTGAGATTTCATATTATTTTGGGGTTTGCTATTTCTATTTTTGAAAAAATGAAATTGAGAATTTGAAAGGAATTGTATTTAATCAGTAGATCACTTTGGACATCTTCACAACATTAGGTCTTCTTCCCTTGAACAAGAAAGTGTTCAAGAGTGTGTTGTTTATTTTCCTTATGCTTTTGAATTTCTCTGTGTTTTTTGTGTCACTTATCTATAGTTTCATTTCATTCTGATCAGAAATTGTGTAAAATTTCAATTTTCAAAAATTGGTTAAGACATGTTTTGTGTATGAACAGGTACATTTTGTAGGAAGAATTTTTATGAGCTATCAAGAATATTGTATATTCTGTTATTATTTAGCAGAGTGTTCTCTATATATGTGTGAGGTCTTGTTGCTCTCTAGTGTTTTCAAATCTCCTGTTTTCTTACTAGTAATTTGACTGTCTTTATTAGTATTTAAAGTGGAATACCATGCTATCCTATTATTTTTATGTCCATTTCTTTCTTCAATTGTGTCAATGCTTTTTATATATTTGAGAACATTTATGCGAGAAATAGATAGATATCAGATATATCTATTATATTTAAAGGGTTCTCAATGAATGACCTCTTTTTATATTAAATGTCCTTCTTTATCTCTTGTGGCAGTTTCGACTTAAAGTATATTTTATAAACTATAACATTTTGTGCTTCAAAAGTCATGTGCCTAATATAATTTTGAACTCCACTGCTCTTGTATGCTGAGCATTTTCATGGTATGTCTTGTTATTTCCTGTCACTTTTTGTCTATTGCTTTCACCAGGTATGAAGTCAAGTCCCTTTAGAGAGAATAGAGTTGGACTTTTTAATTTCTTTATTTAACTGTGTCTTCTGAGTAGAAATACTAGTACATAAATATTTGCATAATTGTCTAAAAGGGACGGATTCAAAATTGCCCTAATATTAATTGTTTATTTAACTTTTGTCACTATTTAGTCTTTCTTTCCACTCCTTTTCTCCTCATTCCACCTCACTGATTTTTAGTGATATATTTTGTTTCTGTGGCCACCTTCATTTGTGTATTGCTTTAAACATTTTTCTGGTGTTCACTGTGAGAATTACCTAAAATTTTGAAGTTGCAACTTATGTTAAACTCGTGACTACTTAACTTCAATTGTACATAAAAATTCATAATATTTATATCTGCCCTCAACTTCATGATATAGATGTCAGTAATTATGTCTCTTTACATTATGTCAATTAACATGTGGGAATGATCATTTTTACTTTGTCTTTCAAATTTGATAGCATAATTAAATGTTTTTGCACCATCAATATAATACTGCAGAATTTTATTTTTGATATGTGCATATCTTTCCCAGAATGTTATGTAATTGTCTTGGAAGATAGAAACCAGACATTCAAAGGCCATCAAAAACCAGATGTATGGACACATGTGCCATTGGTTTGAGTCTCTTTTGAAAGGGAATCCAGGAAATGGAATTTTACTGCTAAAGTGAGAACTCTGTATCAGTGGGGAGGAAGAGTTTTGCTGGGTAAATATAACAAATGTTCCTTCCCCTTCCATATGGTTCTTGGTGTCATACTCATCTGGGGTGCCATGAAATATTGTCACTTATGACTTCTCAATGAATCATGTTTGCAAATATATTTTGAAGGTCATACATCTATGATGGAAGTAAGACTATGGTATTCTATTGCACTTTCTTGCTAATGTGCTTGTTATAGTTTTGTATATTAAAATTATGAAGTATATTTACCTAAGTATAACTAGTGAGATACTTTGTTATTTTCATTTCTTTCAGAACTCTCTTCCAATTGCACTGAAAACCCAATGCCAGAGCAAGGCATAAAACATTCATTCCAGATATCAATAATAAGACTATACGGAAGCTGTGACCAGGAAAATGTACTTTTAAGAAAAGACTGAGAGTGTGTTGATGAGTGTAAGAGGCAGAAAGTAGGTTATGATGGTCTTATCCAATGTTTGTCAGGTAACAATAGGAAAATCTTGAAAGGTTATAAATGTATAAAAATGTTTAGCAAGTCCTCAAATCTAAATAAACCTAAGATAAGACATACTGGAGAGAAAAGTTTCAAACATAATGAATATGGCAAACCTTTTATGCACAGCTCAAAAGTTCTTGGACATAGGAAATTTCACACTATAGACAAACCCAGCAAGTGTGAAGAATGTGGAAAACCCTTTAACTGCTACACAAATCTCACTATACATAGGAGAATTCACACAGGAGAGAAACCCTACAAATGTGAAGAATGTAGCAAAGCTTTTACCCATTGCTCAATCGTTACTCAACATAAAATAATTCATAATGGAGAGAAAACATACAAATGTGAAGAATGTGGCAAAGCCTTTACCCAGAGCACACACCTTACTCAACATAAAAGAATTCATAGTGGAGAGAAACCCTACAAATGTGAAGAATGTGGCAAAGGCTTTATCAAGATTGGAGACCTCAATCGACATAAACGAATTCATACAGGAGACAAACCCTACAAATGTGAGGAATGTGGCAAAGCCTTTACCTGGTGCTCAACCCTAACTCGACATAAAATAATTCATACTGGAGAGAAACCATACAAATGTGAAGAATGTGGCAAGGCCTTTACCCAGTGCACAAAACTTACACAACATAAAAGAATTCATAGTGGAGAGAAACCCTACAAATGTGAGGAATGTGGCAAGGCCTTTACCCAGAGCACATATCTTACTCAACACAAAAGAATTCATAGTGGGGAGAAACCCTACAAAGGTGAAGAATGTGGCAAAGCCTTTAACAAGATTGGACATGTCCATCGACATAAACGAATTCACACAGGAGAGAAACCGTACAAATGTGAGGAATGTAGCAAAGCCTTTACCTGGTGCTCAACCCTTACTCTACATAAAAGAATTCATAGTGGAGAGAAACCCCACAAATGTGAAGAATGTGGCAAAGCCTTTACCCACAGCACACACCTTACTGAACATAAAAGGATTCATAGTGGAGTGAAACCATTCCAATGTGAAGAATGTGGCAAAGCCTTTATCAAGAATGGAGACCTCAATGGACATAAACGAATTCATAGTGGAGAGAAACCCTACAAATGTGAGGAATGTGGCAAAGCCTTTACCCGGTGCAGAGAACTTACACAACATAAAAGAATTCATAGTGAAGAGAACCCCTACAAATGTGAAGAATGTGGCAAAGCCTTTACCCAGAGCACACACCTTACTGAACATAAAAGAATTCATAGTGAAGAGAACCCCTACAAATGTGAAGAATGTGGCAAAGCCTTTACCCAGAGCACACACCTTACTGAACATAAAAGAATTCATAGTGGAGAGAAACCCTACAAATGTGAAGAATGTGGGAAAGCCTTTAACAAGATTGGACATGTCAATCGACATAAACGAATTCATACAGGAGAGAAACCCTACAAATGTGAGGAATGTGGCAAAGCCTTTGCCCGGTGCTCAACACTTACTCTTCATAAAAGAAATCATAATGGAGAGAAGCCCTACAAATTTGAGGATTGTGGCAAAGCTTTTATCCAGTGCTCACACCTTAATCTATATGAAAGAGTTCATAACAGAAAAACTTTATAAATGAAAATTGTGACAGTCTTTAATAACTGCTCCAATCTTACTCATCATCAAAGAAATCATACTAGATATAAGTGAGATAAATGCAATGACTTTGGAAGTACTTTCCCAAAATATTAGCTTTAAAATGCACAACAGTACTTATACTTATGTAAACAATAATAATGTAGAGTGCTGATAATATCTTGAGTTATGACAGAGATTTTATTGGACATGGGAGAACTTTCACTGAAATTAATTCTCCAATATTTTCTGAAACATTGCTCAACATCACAAAAATTTTCATAGATAGAAACCTTACAAATATAATGAATGTGAACAAATATTTATGAAAAAGGTATGCCCTAGAGAACAACAAAGAACTGATACTTAAAACTCCTTTACAGATATAATAAATTTCAGAACACATATAATCAATATTAAGTCTAAACAGATATCAGAGGACTCACAGGAAAATGTGCTGAGGCACTAACACATTTAAACATTTCTTTAAACCAGGTTGTTGAGTATAGATAATAACTCTGTTAAAATAGTTAGATAAATTATTTTTATATCAGTTATAAAAATGAGAGATTTTTTGAAAATTATAATGATGTATAAAATATACTTTCTCATCAGGGTGGGATGCAAATGCAATAAAGTATAATTTTTTTTGCAACCTGTGACAAGGAAATACTGATGTTATTCAACTTTAAAAACAGTAGATGCTATGCTTCATTTTTAGTGTGTATGTGAATGTCTATGGTTAATGATAGCTGCGTAACAGTTATTAGAAGTCTTTGTGTATTAAGTACATATCATTCATATACTTTTCCATAGAAAACTAAAATCACTGAAATGTAAGATGTATGAAATGGAGAGGTGCTGTGTGGTAGACTTCTAACAAACAGTATTTCAAGTGATATATGATGTAGGTATACAGATTAATATCCTTCTCATTAAAATCAGAATAAAACAATGACAATATTACAAATAATTTGTTTTACTAATTGTGCATTCGAATAATGAAACAGTGAATTTTTAAATATTTTTAGATTACATGTAAACCTAATTTGTTTTATTAAATTAAGAAAGGTTTTTGTTGTGTCAAACGTGTTGTAGATTTAATGAACTGCTAGTTTGTTACCAACATTAACCTATTCCATGTTACTCAAAGTTGGAGGCAATGGATTGTAAAAATGTACTATTGGGTTACACAGTAAAATTAAATCATTTGTGATCTTTTTTTCAGTGGCTTCAAATTTCTAATTCTTTGAAGAATAATGTTCCCACAAGTTTTATTTTTTATTATTTTTATAATTCATTGTCACTGTAATGCTTATAATAAAGTTTGTCCACGTAATGAAAAGCCATATATTTCTGAACGCTGAATGAGTACTTGTTACATTTTATGCTACGTTTTTCTTTCAACGTGCCACCCGTCTGGCCAGTTAAACAGAAATAAACACACTTTTTTATTTATACTGAATCAAATATACAAATACATCACATATAAGATGAACTTTGGTTGCAGTAGATTTATAGAGTAAGTAATTATGTTTGTGTGAATATGGATGTATACTTATTTTGAAAAGAAAAGTAGAAATATTGAAAAAATAGTTAATTTCATAATTGTTCAGAATATACTAGCAAACTAGAAACTCCACAGATTCTGAGAGCAATTTTTTTTGCTTTATGTTGAATGAATTTGTTTAAAATTCTAAAGTCTCTAATTCAGAACCTGCCCGTGCCTATCTTCTGTTCTTACACGGTTATTACTCATGCTAGGCTTAATATATTATTTTATTAATTGAAAGTTTGTATTTATTGTATATATGACCTACTCTGCAATTATAAGAATGATTTTTATAAAATTTAATTGTGGCTCCAGGTAAGAGTTGAAATGTCCAGGGTGAAAAATGTCACTGATTTTCATGTGGAGTGATGAGACCTGCAGAACAAACAACTCTCAGAATTTATCAGTGGGAATTCAGCTTCTTTCATTTCTTAATTATTTCCAGTGTTTTTTTTTTTGGTCTCTTTTTATCTTCATTCCCTTCTACAAATGTATCTATGCCATTCTTTTTTCTGCCTGCACTTGGGCTACAATATTCTCACTGTTGTACTCACCTGCTGAGAGTTCACATAATACTTTAAAGGTTCTGATGAGAATTGTAGAATTAATTTAATTTGGTGAAAATCATTTAACTATAGAATTTGAGGGAATTTATTGGCTATACATGCAGTATTCTGATTACTTAATTTAGATTAGAGAGATTCAGAATCCTAAGCTTAAAGTAAGAGCCTTAAGAACAAAGACAGATATACAATTCTGAATGCCAGAGGATTAAATCAAGAACTCAGTATTGTTTGCTTTGTAAAAGCAAACTGTTATTAGATCCTAACATATAATGCCATAAATATGAAAATAATTTCAATAAGTAAAGCATAAATAAGTGTGTGATGCATACAGTAAGTACTATATAAAGAAACATGAGAATCTGGCAATCTCTTAATAGAGAGTTTGGGTAAATAAAGAAGTTTGAATTTAATTTTCTATAAAGTACTTATAGTACAACCTATGCATCCATCTAGAATCTACTTATGAGTGTGTATTTTCAGGGTTAGAATATAATAGAATTATTTCTGTGTATTTAAAATATTTGGAATAATATTTATCTGATATTTCAATCTAGAGAATTTATTTACAAGACTTTATCTTCCTTTATTTTAGTGGGTGCAGTACACAGTGCACAGTTTTCATTTTTAGTCATCTAACTTTGACAAACGATTCGGTCATTCTCTCTAGAGGAATCTCATGGATCATAGCTGCTTTTTGATTGAAAATTTCATTAGTGATTTTGGATGCAATCCTGCTTTCTATGTCCACAGTGGCCAGAGGGGAGACGGTGAGCACCACATACATCTTTAGTCTCTTTCATAACATAATCATCAGCACCAGGAAGTCCAGGTGTCTTTAGCTTCAAATAAAATTGTTAAAGCCCCTTTCATGTTCTGTGCTGCATTATTAATCTGTTGGTAAATATCAGAGTTCCCTTGTTTATGAATGACAGGTGGAATGACAAAAACAGCACTCTCACTCTGTTGCCCAGGCTAGAGTGCCATGGCATCAGTCTAGCTCACAGCAACCTCAAACTCTTGGGCTCAAGCAATCCTTCTGCCTCAGCTTCCCTAGTAGCTGGGATTACAACCATATGCCACAATGCCCTGCTGATTTATCTATATATTTTTATTTGGCTGATTAATTTCTTTCTATTTTTAGTACAGACACAGTCTTGATCTTGCTCAGGCTGGTTTCAAACTCCTGACATTGTGTGATCCTCCTGCCTTAGCTTCCCAGAGTGCTAGGATTACAGGTGTGAGCCACTGCACCCAGTCAGCACAAACTCTCTTTACACCAATAACTCGTTTAAAGAATTGGCTCAAATGGAAAGATTAATTCCTTGGGTTTGGAAATCTCTTGTGTGAACCGTTATATCTCCGTGTAAACTTTTAAAGTTCACCACTTAGTGCAGGGATTAGATGTGTCAGAAACCCTAGCTAAATGAGTCCACAGACCCACCAGTAAAAATCGATGGCACAAATGATGGGACAGGAAATTTGGTTTGATATTAATGCTTAACTAAAATATGATGATCAAGCTATTTCTCAAATTCAACAGTGCTGTATTAAGAATGGAAAAAGATAGCTTCTCTTAGACTGTAGCTTCCTATATAAATGTTAAACAAAATGTTAATGAAACTCATGTAGATTTTATTGCTAGATTGTAAGAAAGATATGGTGCAAGAAATGGTTAGTCCTCCTAATTTAAGAAATATGGTTTTACATATATTGGCTTTTAATAATGTTAAATCTAAATGCCAGCGGCTTTATGCCCAGCAAAATTAAAGTGCATGGTGCCACCGCTGCCATGGCTGCTGAGCCACCAATGCTGTGGCTGTGCTCAGCCAGGCAGCCCAGCACCAGCTCCGCACCACCGCACCCCAATGGCACCTTATGGAGGAAGGGGATCACCTGGCTGCTGAAAAAACTTTTAAGAATTTGCCATTATTTGTCCTGGTCCAACAGGCACATTAATATTAATAATTTGGTCATATTTTTGTTACATGAAAAGGAGTATTAATGCATTTAGGTGTAATTGATTCAGCTTATTCGAAAGAAATTTCAGTTATCAAGGAAAATAGCTCCCAATCCCACAATTTCCATCTGAAGATGGGATCCAAAGTTCAGTGAGCACCTGCCTTTAAGTTGCAAAATTATCTCCTCCTGTATTAACTTCAGAAGCTTGTTTTTTATTGGAATTTAACCAATTATCAAAAAAAGAGAGTCTCACTAATTACCCAGTAAGTTTATGGTGCACTGTTTAGGACAAATAGGGCTGTCTAGACTTCTTCCTTCAAAGCTAATTATTATTCATCTAGATAACATTTATGTAAAAGTTAGGATATGCTTAGTTATGTACAGGAACAACTTTATGTGTCCCTTTGCAATCTCTCAGTGTATTGGCACTGTGCACATCACATTGTGATTTGAGTAATAAAAGGGTTTCTTTTAATTCTCTTTTACCTTTGTGGAGTGGTTTTCTTAGTTTGATACTCTTTACTATTAATACTTCCTGAACACTTTCCAGAATTAAAACTGCAACATAAACATAAAATGTGCCCACCATTTCTAAATTAGAAGGGCTTTGAACACTAGGTTCCTTCTTGAGCTTCCAGTCTGTAACCAGCAAGTCTGAAGCAGAGAGCTTCACTGTCCCCACATCTGAACACAGTGAGTTCTCTAGACCTCTTTGGTGTCTACTGTTCCTCCGGAGTATAGTTAGACCAGATTCCTGTGAATACACTCCCATAGGATAATAATTAGTAGTTCTATCCTTTCTGTAAATGCATCTCACATCTTTAGAACTTATATGGATTCAGATACCATCGGCCTCAAACACAAATGGGAACAATATATGCACACTGAATTGGACACATAAACTCCCTTTCTGCCTTCAATTCTTGCCCAAATGCAAGGAAATGGGCAGTGAGCCCTACTGAATTCATGCCTTTCTAGAGACCTAAATCTGCAGCTCTGAACTCTGAATCCAAGGTCTGAAGTTCCTCAGGATACATTAGAGCAGCTTCCAAAGAGGAATTTCTCTTCCTGTTTTCCTTCCCTATCTGTAAAAGCAAAGAACACACAAATTTGATCCAAACTAGACCTGGCCTCTACCTGGAATTTGCAAGACAGGGACACGCTTTGGACTGAGGATGGATCAAAATCTCTGGGGAGAAATATGCTGCAGTGTAAGATATAAACATGGACTTGTAAGCGGACGTTGAAAAGACCTATTAGGGATAAGTGTAAACAATCTTCCAGATCTTGTGTAGTGTCATATTATAGTTGCGTGAGAAGAAAAGAAAGGCTGGCACCGCGTCTAAATGTTTCTGTAAATTATTGAACACTTATTACTCACCTTTTCTTGTATAATAAGGATTAAATCACACAATGTAAAGGCTTCTTCACAGTGCAACAAACCATACTTCTGAGCACATAGCACATGCTCAGTAGACAGTGCATTATGCTCCTCTTCATATGGATATTAAGTATATGTTGTGATGAGTGTTGGGCAAAAGGCAGTATGCATGCTGTGCTTGCTGTCTCTACTGAGTGCTACCAATCATGGATCTATGTTGAGCAACATCAGCACTAAAAGGGACATGGCTAAGAACCCAATTAATGTGCCCCTTCCACACCAGCAGACCACAATTCTTAGAGTGAGGCCCACAGTACCACATGATTTATATTCACATTGATGTTTCAGAGACAATTTTAAGGTAATTACCTTCAGCTAGGCTTTCAAATAGGATAACCTGGCTAGATTGAAGAAACACCATCACCTGCCTGTTGGGCTGGATGGGAACATCCATGTGGTTTTAATTGTGCCCCAAATGATTCTAATTTGATAACAGGTCAAGCATTAGGATTCCTGCATATATTCATGAGAATTGGGTTTAGCCTTTGTTGTAGTGGAAAGTCACAGGTTCTGGTCTCTTGGGCTTGTTAGAGGCAGATCACTGTGGTCAGATTCCCATTCCTGTAGCAGAAACTCCTGGCACCTGTAGCAGGGGAAGGTAACCAGAATAAAAAACAGGAGAACCTCACATTTTGGTCTCCATGAATGAGCTGATCATAGCTGACTCTTTACTGTGAGCAAGAGTAATTGAGTGTAGCCCTTCTGCATTTTATGTTCCTCCTGCTTGTGAATGTGGTGGAAACCAGGGATGAAATTGTGCTCACTGCTTTAAGTGCAGTCTCAGTATTTAATTCTAATTGTTTTACAAAATCTCAGCTGAAAAGAAATTTCAGAGTAGGAGAAGAGGAAGAAGAAATGGCTGGTTTTCAGGTAAGTGTGTCCCAGATTAGAGGTTGTGTCCACTGTTTCTCCTAGAAAGTCATGTAGAACTTCAGTTTTTTGAACTTGTAAACCTTTATTTTTTTACTTTTGTTGTGTATGCCTAAGAAGTTTGTAAGTACATTTTTTTTCTTTCTTCTTATGATAGTCAAGAAGCTCTGGAAAATCCTTCCTTCCTATATAACAGAGCCTACTCTACATTCTCGCCCTAAAGCTTCCTAATACAATAACCCGATTTTATAAGAACTGTATGATATGTAATATGAAAATGTTCCCATTGTGACAGGTCAAGATAGAATAGTGTGGATGTCTGAAATTCCTGTTGGGCATTGGATATAGTCTTTGAATTTGAGTGAAGAGGGGAAACATGTACTCTCAAAGTTTTATCTGGTTGCTTTATCAGCTATACATAAAATATCATTAGGAGAATTTAGGAAGAGGATAGCATTGATTGTGTAGGATAACCAGAAAATTATGGAAAAAAAGGAAAATAGAAGACTTACTCTGTGTGATGCTAAAGTATTTCCATACATTATTAAAGATAACAAAACATGGGAAACATCTGTATCTGAAATTTGCATACAACTGATGAATTTTCATGGTTACATGTTGTTGGCCACTACTATCCCAGCGGTGATTTTGTATTCTACTCTTTGCAATGATGCCTAACAACAATTTGTCCCACTAAAGTGATATTAATTACATTCGCTTGCTTAAGATGCTCTCTGAGAGATTGTTCCCATATAAAGTTAATTGTTTTTTTTTTCTCTTTATCATTAAGTGTCTCATGGAGATTTACTGAGTGATGTGCATGAAGGATCATATTTAATCTCGAAGCTCCCCTTTTTTCTTGTAGCTTGCTTTGAAAAATGAGGGCTATCATCTGTGTTCTGTTCTGATGAACTGAGATAAATTCTACCTTTTACTGGATGTTGACAACATACTCTCCTTAGGCAAGAAGCATTGATATCAGCAGTTATATCATGTGACATGCAGAGATTCAGACCCCACCCCAGATCTCCTGAATCAGAATCTGTATTTTAACAAAATCTCTAGTTCTTCATTGTACTCGTAAAAATTAGGTGATACTTTCTAACTCACTATGTTTCTCTATGTGAGAAATATGCACAATTTATCAATGTGATGTAAATATAACACCCATAAATTTATATTACTGTTGTAAGGCCCTTAATTTTGTATTCAATGATTTATCATCCAAAGCATAATCATGTGCACACTTTTTCATACATCTTTTGTGATCCTCATTCCAGCGGATAAGAGAATATGTTCAAGAATATCAATGTGCTAAAAATTATCTTATTGGATAATTGCAGTCACTCATATGTCAGAAACAGTTCTCATAACTCATTTTGCTTGCAGTCAAATTAAGAACTCTCTCTATGACCACTTGGGAAATATGTGTCTTTTTACAGGAGCTGGTGACATTCAGGGATGTGGCTGTAGAATTCTCTCCAGAGGAGTGGGCATGCCTTGACAATGCTCAGCGGAATTGGTATAGAGATGTGATGTTGGAGAACTATGGAAACCTGGTCTCCCTTGGTGAGGATCACTTATATACAGAATTCATATTCCACATTAAGGCCATTACTTTTTTTATTGATAGTTTCTTAAAGGTTTCTACTTTACATGAATGAATTTTATTTTTTTTATTTTTATTTTAGTGTATTATGGGGGTACAAGTCTTAAGGTCACTTATATTGCCCATGCCCCCCTCCCCCCTTGAGTAAGAGTTTCAAGCATGTCCATCCTCCAAACATTGCACATCTTACTCGTTGTGGTTGTATACACCCATCCCCTCCTCCTCCCTCCCACCCTCCTGACACCTGATAAATGTTACTCATATGTGTCCCCTTAGGTGTTGATCCGTTAATACTAATTTGCTGGTGAGTACATGTGGTGCTGGTTTTTCCATTCTTGAGATACTTCACTTAGTAGAATGGGTTCCAGCTGTATCCAGGAATATATGAGAGGTGCTATATCACCATTGTTTCTTAAACCTTAATAGTATCCCATGGTATACCTATAGCAAATTTTATTAATCCACGCATGAATTGATGGGCACTTGGGTTGTTTCCATAGCTTCACAATTGTGAATTGTGCTGCTATAAACATTCGAGTGCAGGTGTCTTTTTCATAAAGTGACTTTTGATCTTATGGGTAGATGCCCAGTAGTGGAATTGCTGGATCAAATGGTAGATCTACGTGTATCGCTTTGAAGTATCTCTATATTGCTTTCCACAGAAGCTGAACCAGTTTGCAGTCCCACTAGCAGTGTAGAAGTGTTCCTATCTCTCCACATCTATGCCAATATTTATTGTTTGGGGACTTTTTACTGGAAGGTCATTCTTACTAGAGATAAATGATATCTCATTGCAGTATGCTCAACATCTCTGATCATCAGGGAAATGCAAATCATTTTATTCTTAATGTATTTTTAATTTTTGATCTGTTCTATGTCTATGTTGTATAATATTAGAATCCAAGGTTCAGAATAACATGGCAGCATTTCAATTTCTCTACATTCTCAACATATTTATGTATGTATGTATGTATGTATGTGTATATACGTTTACTTATTTAAAAGTTCTCAATGTAATCCAAATGTTCCCAAACAGCAAATGTTGGTGTGGATGCAGAGAGAGAGGAACACTCCTACACTGCTGGTGGGACTGCAAACTAGTTCAACCTCTGTGGAAAGCAACATGAATGAATTTTATATCCATGCTTTTAAAGAAAATTTGAAGATTTTGGTCCATAAAATAAAATCATTAGATGTCTCATGTTATCTTGAACCTTTCCCTTTGTTGGGATTTCACACTAGATTTGTGGTTACTCTAGAAATCAGGGTATATAATTGTTGTCTGCACCTTGGAATAGAATTTCCACCTCTTATTTATTTGGTGCTAGTGGGAATTGGTTCTCTAGTCATAAATTAGATCAATTTTTTATTATTCTACAGGGTCTGTGAGAAAGCAATATGTTGGAAAGGAATTTTCTAGAATCTTCTCTAATGTTCTCTCTACTAAGGATAGTACTGCATTAGTAATTGGAAAGTCTTCAACTAGAGTCATGTAAAACTTTTCTAATGAAACAGGTCTTGCTGAGTCAAAGCCAGAGCTGATCACATGCCTGGAGCAAAGGATAGAGCCCTGGATTATGAATAAAGAGGAAACAACAGCTAAATATCCAGGTAGGTGAGATTCAGTGAAGCAGATTAATGAATGTTGGAGAGTCAAAGGTCAAGGAAGAAGGCAGATATTAAAAAATGTCTTGGAATATTCTACCCTGTTGGAAATGATTTTTAAAAGCCTGTGTATGTTGCTCTTTATTTTCTAGAAGGACATCTTTTGTCCCAGGCTCTTAAACTCTCAAAGAACTCTACCCATGAAGTGATCATTCTTAGAAGTCAGTGAGAACCAAATTTCTTTTCATGGCTTATAAGGGACTCCGTTATCTATCAGCATTTCTATTGTTTAGGAGTTATGGGACTATCTGTGCATATTTTGAAGACCACTACATCGAATCATCTTTTGACAGGGTTTTGCTCTCCTGCCATCTCTTGAGTACAGGGACTGATCATAGCTCACTGCAAACTCAAACATCTGGGCTCCAGGGATCCTAAAACTTCTGTCTTCCAAGTAGCTATAACTATGGGCATGAGCTACCATGGCCAGCCATTCATTATTATTATTATTATTTTCTGGTAAAAATGGAATCTCCTTATGTTACTAGGGCTGTTATTAAGATCCTGGCCTCAAGTGATCCTTCTTGCTTGGCCTCAAATTGCTGGGATTATAGGTGTGATCCTCCATCCCCAGCTCCATGTTTTAAGTTCCTTCTGATGCCTCATTTCTGAAATGTGTAAAGGGGAACTGTGGAGATATTTAGATTTGTTTCTGTAATACCAGAAACACTAGGGACAGATAGTCATATTTTATGCATCATGATTTCCAATTCTCAGTTTTCAGAGACAATTCTACAGAAAGTCAGGCTCACTAATTTTGTGCAAATGCATAACCTCTGCCTAAATTTAAAAATTCTAATGTTATTTCACTTCTAAATAATTTTTTCTAGTATAAATAAGAGTACATTTTCAACTTTATTATAGCCAAATACCAAAACTATAATATAGTTTATTTTGCATGCTCCCTCATAGAATTCCTAAATATACTGTTTCATTCAGTGCTTCATATACATGAATATACTTATACTCCCAATTGATTCATAATATTTTGATAACTTATATTCCATAATTTCCCCCTGTTTAGTAGCATCAGAATTGTGTCATTCATATGTGTGTATGTGTGTATACATTTCTGTGTGTGGGGTGTTTAATGGGTGGAAGTTTCCACAAATAATAATCATATAACTGTATATATTTATTGTACACACTGTAGTGATCTGATGTGTGTATAAATAGTAAAACAATATAATTAAGGTAATAAACTGTTCTATCATCTCACATATTTACCATTTAATTATAGTGAGAACATTTATTAATAGTGAGGTCTATGGTCTTAACAAATTTTAAGCATATACATTATTAATAACTCTAATCATGTTGCCATACAATAGATCTCCAAGATCTATTCATCTTATAACTAAAACATTTTACCCTTAAACATCTCCTCATTTTTTCTGACTCTATACCCTGGAAACCACTGTTGTACTCTCTATTTTTGTAAATTCAACTTTTTAAAAATAATTATCCAGAGCAGTATTTATCTTTCTGGGAATGGCTGATTTTACTTAGCATAATGCCTACTATGTCCATCCATGTTGTTGAAATGGCAGGATATTTATCATTTTCATGTCTTAGTAATATTATATGGTATGTTTGTACAGGCATTTTTAAATCTATTCATCAAAGCAGGCATTTAGTTTGTTTTTATTTTCTTGGCAAATGTGCATAATGCTGCGATATATATAGGGGTGCCCAATCTTGTTGAGATACTGATTTTACGTGGTGATACTCATAGGTAGAATTGGTGAATAATAAGGCAGTTGTATTATTTACATTTTTTGACAAATCTCTATGATGACACTATCCATTTACAATCAATAACAGTCTACAGGGATTGATTTCCTGCATACTCTTGTCCTCACTTGTTATGTCTCTTCTTTTGGACATTAGCCATTTTAGCAGTTGTGAGGTCATACCTTATCATAGTTTTCATTTGTGTTTACATGATGTTTTGGTGATGCTGAGTTACTCTAGGTGTTTCCTGTTGTAAACTGGTATGTTTTCTTTGAAAATAATCTACATAAACTTTTGCTTATATTTAAGTGTGTGAGGACATTGTTTTGCATTTGAAAAATATGAGTTTCCTATATATTTTGGGTATTAAAATATTATACAATATAAACTTTGAAAATATTTTCTCCCTTCCTATATGTTTTCTTATTTTTTTCCTTGCTATACAGAGGATTTTAAGTTTGATGCAGGCCAAATTTTTCCAAATTTGTTCCAGTGCACATTGTTTCATATCCAAAAAAAAAAAAAAAAATTGCAAGTCTTATGTCAAGGTTTTCCCATATTTCTTCTTTTCTTTATACTAGTTTTTTAGAAACATTACAGTTTTATGTCTTCCATTTAAACCTTATTACATCTGGAGTTAGTTTTTGGGTATCATATAAGAAACAATAGTCTGCATTTATTCATTTGTTTTTGGGTATCCAGTTTTCCAGCACCAAGCATTGAAGAGCCATACTTTCTGCATTGTGCATTGCTAGTGCCTAGCTAAATGTTACTTGACCTTATATGTTTCGGTTTATTTCTGAGGTCTCCATTCTCTTCCATTGTTATTTTTGTTGGATTCATGTGAATATTTTACTGTTTTCATTACTCCCACCTTAAAATTTAGTTTGAAATCAGAAAGTGCGATGCTGGAACCTTTTTTATTCTTTCTCATTATTGTATAGGGCTCATCAATTGTGTTTGTGAGATCATACAAATATTAGAAGTTTTTGGTTAATACTGTCAAGTAATGCTCCTGGAATTTTGATAGGGAGTGCATTGAATGTATACATTGTTTTGGATAATATCATTCTATTCACTCATGTCATCTTCAATTTCTTTTATTAATATCTTACAGTACTCAGGGTAAAGGGTTTTTTTAACCACTTTAGTTAACTTTATTTCTTAGACATCTATTTTCTTGATGGTATTGTAAATGAGAGTGTTTTCCTTTTTCATTGTCTACTTTATTAGTGTATAGAAAAACAACTGCTATCTGTATGTAAATTTTACATCCTGTGACTTAACTGAGAGGCTTTATTACTTTTAAAGCTTTCTTCCTTTCTTCTTTATGGTTTTTGATCTATAAGATAATGTCAACTGTAAACAGTGTTATTTTTACTTTTTCCTTCCCAATTTGAGTGGATCTTCTCATGTTCTTGCCAAACATTTCTGCTTAAGTGTTGTAGTCACATGATAAAATAGTAGCATTAACAGTGGTTGCACATTATACTTATGGTGGTATGTGTGCATATAAAGGATTAAATACCTTTCCCAGTTTTTATAAACTGGATTTGGAAGGTAAAGATTTTTTTCTTTTGAGTACTTACACTAAAGGTATCTCCACTGGGTTTTCAATGAAGAGTTGCTGTAGCTAGGACACAAGACTGTCCCTTGCTCTGCAGTGGAGTCTGCATCTGGTGGGCCAGTTCCAAAGGGCTTGGGTGGTTTTCAATCCTCTCTTGTTTCTGGGTAAACTGGTTGCCTTCAGGGTTTGGATGTGTATGACATATACTAGGGCATGGTTGTTCATTTCAGTCTGCATATTTTAGGGCTAATACCATAAGCATGGGTGGGCGTGGCTCCCAATGAGTACCTTGGAAGTGTCCCTGCAGGTCACTGTGTGGATCTATGCACTGAAAGAACTGGACATGGACTCTAGTTGAGACAGCTGTAGCAGAGTCACAGTTCTGCTTTACAGATAATAGCAAGCCCAAGTTATTCAGGTCTGCCTCCATGGCTGCAGATAGGTGTGTCTCTCCCAAAGTCTCTGGATGAGCAGCACCACTCCCACTTTGTCACAGGGAACCATCGGTGACTCTGTGTATCCAAGATGGTTGACCCATGTTGCAGTCTGTATTCAGAACAATGGGTCCTTAAGTTTGTCAGCTGGATGAGAGCCTGAGTATTCTAAATGACCCTCCCAGATCTATTGTTCCACTAGAGTTTAACGACCTTCCATTTAAGTCCCCAAATTCAGATAATTGTGATTTTCCATGGATGGCTGCAAAATTTTTGTTGGTCTTTGGGAAAAAGTAAAATAAAACAAGTGTATCCTTCCCCTCCCACCATATAGCTGCTTTGCTCTCTTTATATATTTTAAATTTTTGATCTGTTCTATTTCAATTTTTATGATTTTTAGAATCAAAGGTTCAGAATGACATAGCAGCATTTCAATTTCTCTACATTCTCACCATACGTATGTATCTGCATATGCTTTTATTTATTTAAAAGTTCCCAATGTAATGGATGTGATGTGATATACTATTGTGATTTTGTTTTGCATTCCTCTAAAGATTAACAATTTTAAAATGCTTTCAAATTATGTTTGGCCATTAGTATATCTTCTTTGCAGAAATGCCAGATCAATCTATTGTCCATTTGTTAGTCAAGTTATTCATCTTTGTTTTTGAATTTTAATCATTGTTCATTTATTCACAATGTTAACTTCTATCAAATATGTGATTTGCATCTATTTTTACCCATTTTGCAGGAGGCATTTTTAGTCCACTAAGTTTTTCCTTTGTGCAGAAAATTTGAAGTGTGATACAATCCCATTTTTCTTCTACTTTTTCTTGATTATCTATTTGATGTTACATCTACTAAAACAGTACCAGGACCAATATCAGGATGTTTCTCTTATATTTTCTCTAAGACTTTTATACATGTATTTCTTATGTTTTAATATTTAATTTATTTAAGATATATTCTCTATAGTGCAAGGGAAGGTACCAACATCATTTTTTTCCTCTCATAAATATTCAGTTTTCTACCAAATTTATTGAAGTGACTCTTCTTTTTCATTGCATGGTCATTGCAATCTTGAGGAACCTATGTTTGGTCATGCACACAAGGTTTATTTCTGTGTTCTGTGTTCTTTTGTTTCATCTCATTGTCTTTGTGCCAGTAGCACATTTTTTTATTTCTGCTGATTTGTTTTCAAATCACAAAGTGCTATGCCTCCTGTTTGTATATCTAAAACAGTCTGGCTATTTATTGTTCCAAGACACTTTAGAATTTATTTTTATATATCTTCAAAACAAGTATGATAGGACTATTATAGACATTGAATTAAATTTGTATATCACTGTAGATAGTTTTGACATCTTAACAATTTTAAAACATCTGACCATTGAGCATGAATGCATTTAAGAGTGTTTAATTTTGACATATTTTTGTATTAGCCAGTTTCTGTATTGCTTTTGAGTTCTAGTTCCACTTCATTTTTGTTAAAAGGTATGTTTTTGTCAAAAGTTGTATGTTTTTAGGTTTCTTCAACTTGATAAGACTTAAGTGTCCTAACACCATTTATCATGTATGATGAAACCTTAGTGTATTCTGCTGCTTTTGACTGAAGAGCTCTGTAAATGTCTTTTACATCTTACTGGTCTATAATGTTTTTCCCATTATCTGTTTTCTTATTTATCTTCTGTCAAATTTTTCTATTCATCATTGAAAGTGAGGTCTTGCAGTCTCCTGTAACTAGTGTGTTGCTAGGTGTTTCTTGCCACACTTCTGTCCATACTTTGGTTCATATTTTTTAATATATTTAGAAGCACTGATATACAATATATATTTAAAAATATCTATGGTACAGTATGTACATTACATGTACATCATCTGTCTATGTGTATTCTTTGCCATAGATTTCTCCTAAATGACCCATTTTCTCATTATGAAAGTCTTTGTCTCTTCTGATGGTTTTTGACTTAAAGTGTATTTGCTTTAATTATTGCCACAATATCCTCCTCTTATTATTTATGTAGATTTTATGTAGATAATTTATGTAGATCCCCCTCTTATTATTTATGTAGATATTTATGTAGATTTATGTAAATTTTTACTTTCAACCAATTTGACTTTTTAGAGCTAAAAGAAGGCTTTTGTAGGTGGCATGTTATAGGGTTCTGTTTGTTTTTATTCATACATACATCTTATTTTTCATTAGAAAGGCTAAACCATTTATATTTAATGAAACTTCGGAAGGAAGAGTTTGCTGTTTTTTATTATTCAAAAACTGAAATTGAGAATTTGAAAGGAATTGCATTTAATCTGTAGATCAATTTGGACATCTACACAACATTAGGTCTTCTTCCCTTGAAGTAGAACGTATTCAAGAGTGTGTTTTTTATTTTCCTATATTTGTTAATTTTTCTGTGTTTCTTCTATTATTTATTTTCAGTTTCATTCCATTCTAGTTAAAAATTAAAGTGTGTAAAATAACAACTTTCTAATATTGGTTAAGACTTGTGGCAGAACAGGTAGTTTTTTAGGAAGAACGTTTTATGAGCTATCAAGAAGATTGTATATTCTACTATTATTTTGTAGAGTGTTTCCAATACACCTGTTAGGTCTAATTACTCTATAGTGTTGTCAAACCTTTTGTTTTCTTATTAATAATTTGACTAGTTTTCTTATTATTGAAAATGGAATATCAAAGTATCCTATTATTTTCCTGTCCAATTCTTGCTTAAATTCTGTCAATGCTATTTAAAATATACTTGAAAACCTTGATGTGAGATAAAGATAGATATCATATATATGTATTATTTTCATAAGCCCTCCGTGAATGACCACTTTTTATATTTAATGTCTTTGCCTAATATAATTTTAAACTCCACTGCTCTTAGATGCTAAATGTTTTCCTGATATATCTTGCTAGATATATCATTCAGATATATTCTGCCAGTTTTAGTCTGTTGTTCTCACCCGGTATGAAGTCAAGTCACTTTAGATAGAATATAGTTGGATTTTTTAAATCCCTTTATTTCACTGTGTCTTCTGACTCTAAACACTAGGACATAAATATTTACATAATTTTCTCAAGGGAAGGACTTACAATTTCTCTAATGTTAATTGTTTTATTTGACTTTGTCACTATCTTTTCTCTCTTTCCTTTCTTTCTGTTCTGCATTGTGCCTCACTGATTTTTAGTGACATATTTTGTTTCTTTGCCTGGCTTTCTTTTTTTATCTCTATAAACATTTCTTCTGATGTTCACTGTGAGAACTATGTAAAATCTTTTGAACTTGCAACTTATGTTAAATGGATAACTACTTAACTTTGGTTGCATACAAAAATTCTTAATCTTTATCTCTGCCCTCACCTTTATGATATTGATGTCAATAATTATATCTCTTTATATTGTATACAAATTAGCACATGGAAGTGATCATTGTTTTATTTTGCCTTTCAAATTTTATAGCATAATTAAATATTTTGCACCATCATGATGATAATGCAGAATATTATTCTTGATATGTGCATATTTTTTCCCAGAGAGTTATGTAGTTGTCATGGAAGATAGAAACCAGCCTTTGTAAAGGCTATAAAAAGACAGATGTGTGGACATGTGCCTATAGCTTCATTCTCTTTTGATAGGAAATTCAGGACATGGGATTTTTCTACTAAAGTGATAACTCACTATCAGCATGGAGGAAGGGCTATGATGGGTAAATGCAACAAAGTTTCCTTCCCCTTCCATGAGGTTTTTGGTGTTATTCTAATTTGGTTTTCTATGAATAATTACCAGTTATGATTTCTAAAAGAATTATAGTTGTCAGTATATTTTTAATTTCATACATCTATGATGGAAGTAATACCATGGTATTCTATTGTGCTTCATTGCTAATGTGCTTTCTATAGTTTTATATATTCAAATTGTGAAGTATATTCACCTGAGTCTAGTTAGTGAGATACTTTGTTATTTTCATTTCTTTCAGAATTGTCTTCAAATTGCACCAAAGACCTATTGGTAGAGCAGGGCATAAAAGATCCATTTCAGAAATCAATAATGAGACTATGTGGAAGCTGTGGCCTTGAAAATATACACTTAAATAGAGATTGGGAGTGTGTGGTTCAGTGTAAGAAGCATAAAGTATGTTCTGATAATCTTACCCAATGTTTGTCTACTTGCCATAGAAAAATCTTTAAATGCTATAAATGTATAAAAGTCTTTAGCATATCATCAAACATAAATAGACACAAGACAAGACATACTGGAGATAAAACTTTCAAACTTACTGAATGTGGCAAAATTTTTAATCACAGCTCTAATGTACCTGGACATAGGAAATTTCATACCACACAGAAACCCTACAAATGTGAAGAATGTGGCAAAGCCTTTACCCGTTGCACACACCTTACTCGACATAAAAGAATCCATACTGGTGAGAAACCCTACAAATGTGAAGAATGTGGCAAAGCCTTTACCTGGTGTACAAACCTTACTCTACATAAAAGAATTCACATGGGAGAGAAACCATACCAATGTGAAGAATGTGGCAAAGCCTTTACCCGTTGCACACACCTTACTCGACATAAAAGAATCCATACTGGTGAGAAACCCTACAAATGTGAAGAATGTGGCAAAGCCTTTACCTGGTGTACAAACCTTACTCTACATAAAAGAATTCACATGGGAGAGAAACCATACCAATGTGAAGAATGTGGAAAAGCCTTTACCCAGTGCATACACCTTACTCAACATAAAATAATTCATACAGGAGAGAAACCCTACAAATGTGAAGAATGTGGCAAAGCCTTTACCAGGTGCACACACCTTACTGAACATAAAAGAATTCATAGTGGAGAGAAACCCTACAAATGTGAAGAATGTGGCAAAGCCTTTACCAGGTGCACACACCTTACTGAACATAAAAGAATCCATACTGGTGAGAAACCCTACAAATGTGAAGAATGTGGCAAAGCCTTTGCCTGGTGTACAAAACTTACTCTACATAAAAGAATTCATACTGGAGAGAAACCCTACAAATGTGAAGAATGTGGCAAAGCCTTTACCCAGGGCATATACCTTACTAGACATAAAAGAATTCATACTGGAGAGAAACCCTACAAATGTGAAGAATGTGGCAAAGCCTTTACCCGGTGCACACACCTTACTGAACATAAAAGAATTCATACTGGAGAGAAACCCTACAAATGTGAGGAATGTGGCAAAGCCTTTACCCACTGCTCAACACTTACTACACATAAAAGAATTCATACTGGAAAGAAACACTAAAAATGTGTAGAATGTAGCAAAACAAAAATAGACTTCACTCTACATAAATGAATCCATACAGGAGAGAAACCATACAAATGTGAGGAATGTGGCAAAGCATTTTCCCAGTGCTCACACCTTAATCTATATAAACGAATTCATATCAGAGAAAATTTCTATGAATGTGAAAATGGTGGCAAAGTCTTTAATAACTGTTCACATCTTATTCCACATCAAAGAAATCATACTAGATAAAAGCAAGATAAATATGAGTATGTAAGTGCTTTACCAAAGTATTAGCCTTAAAATGCATAACAGTATTTAAAGTAAAAAATAATAATGTAGACGGGTGACAATATCTTTAGTTATAACAAAAATCTAATTGGACATGGGAGAACTTACACTGAAAGAAATGCTCCAATATTTTCTCCAACATTTCTCAACATCACAAAAATTTTAAGTGATGGAAATCTTACAAATATAATGAATGTGAAAAAATATTTATGCAAAAGATATATCTTAGAGATCAACAAACATTGATACTTAAAACTACCTTAATAAATTTCAGAATGCAATTAATCAAGAATCAAGTCTAAACATATATCAGAAGACTCACAGTGAAATACACTAATGCACTAACACATTCACACATTTCTTTAAACCGGATTGTTGATTATAGAGAACAACACATTTAAAATAGTTGATTTTTTTTTATGTCAGCTTTAAAAAAGAGAGAGATTTTGTGAGAGTTATAATTACATGTAAAATATACTCTCTTGTCAGGTTTTGGTGAAAATATAATAAAGTATAATTTTTTTGCTATTTTTGACAAGCAAATACTGATATTATTCAACTTTAAATACAGTAGATGGGATACTTTCATTCTTAGCGTGTATGTGAATGTGTGTGGTTAATCATAGCTACATCACATTTATTAGAAGTCTTTCTGTATTAGTAGGCATTATTCATGTACTTTTCCATGGAAAATTAAAAACACTGAAATGTAAGACTTATGAAATGGAGAGGTACTATGGAGTTTTATTATAACAAAGAGTATTTTAAGTGATGTATGATGTAGGTATACAGACTAATGTTCTTCTCATTATAATCAGAATGAAAAAATTACAATATTAAAAATAACTTGTTTTAGCATTGTACCTTATGATAATTAAATAGAATGAAATTTGGAATATTTTTAGACTACATGTAAACTGAATTTGTTTCATTAAATTAAAAATATTTTAATGTGTCAAACATGTTGTAGATTGAATGAAGTGTTATTTTGCACCAACATTAACCTATCCCATGTTACTCAAAGTTGGAGGTAATGGGTTGTAAAAATGTACTTTTGGGTTACACAGTACAAAGACATCATTTGTGATCCTTTTTATCAGTGGCTCTACTTTGAAGAATAATGTTTCCAAAGCTTTTATTTATTACATTAATAATTACATAGTTACTGTAATGCTTATAATAAAGATCTTGCACTTAGTGAAAAGCCATACATCTCTGAACACAGAATGACTAGTTGTTACATTCTATACTACATTTATCTTTCAACATGCAACCTGCCTGGCCAGTGAAACAGAAATAAGCATATTTTTTACTTATATTGAATCAAATATACTAGTATATCATGGTTAAGTTGAACTATAGTTGTAGTATATTTACAAAGTAAGTAATTATGTTTGTGTTAATGTGGATTTATACTTATTTTGAACAGAAAAGAAGAAACATTAGACAAAATGGGTAATTTCAAAAGTGTTGAGAATTTACTAGCAAACTAGAAACTTCAAAGATTCTGAAAGGAAATATTTTGTTCACTTTATGTTGAATTAATTGTTTAAAACCCTGAATTTTCTGAATTGGAACCTGCCCATGTAAATCCTCTGTTCTTACATGCTTATTGCTGATGCTAGGTCTACTATGTTATTTTATTATTTCAAAGTTCATTAAGTATTGTTTATATGACCTGATCTGCACTTACAACAAGGATCGTTATAAAACTTAATGGTGCTCATAAAATTACCTGAAGATGTAATTCCACAGTGTAGTAATTTCATTTTACTAATTACATTCTATATTTTTATTCTGATTTGGGAAGCATACTGAAAGCTCTTTTTGGTTACTGTTTCTTTTACTTTTGGTCATCGAACTAATCGATTTATTCACTTTAGCAGGCTACTTTGTTCAGGTAAACACTAAGAAGGATATATAAATTATGGAGTTGTTTTTATATTTAAATAGAAGAAATAAGTACAGGACAGTGTTAGATATGTTATAGATGCTTTATAATTAGCAGTCAATATTTCTGTGGGAGTGAGCTTGTGGCTCCAGAGAAGAGATTGAATATGTCCAGGGTAAAAAATAGTCACTGATTTGGTATGAGGACTGAAGGGACCTGCAGAACAACCAACTCTCGGGATTTAAAAGTGGAAATTCTGCTTTCATTTTCATAATTATCTCCAGTTTTTTGCCATTATTTTTATCTGCATTCCCTGCTACAACTGTATCTATGCCATTCTTCTTTCCACCTGTGCTTGGGCTACAATATTCTCACTGGTGTTCTCACCCCTGGCCAGGTCACACAGTACTTTAAGAGTTCTGATGAGAAGTTTAGAATTTTTTTAATTTCGTGAAAAAAAATGTAACTAGAGAGCTTGAGGTCATGTCAGCCTTGTCGATCATGACACGGGGACAGCTGAAGAGGACCTATGAAGAAGAATACAGAATGCTGAAGTCAATGTCTGTACCTGTAACATCTGTAAAACTCTTTCTTGCCATGATCTGCATAGTGAGCATGGTGGTAAGAATGTCTGATAACCAGACTTATCATTACTCAGATTATATTCCCATTATACCTTTAAATAAAATTGTCAATTGTCATTTCTTTCTTAGTATTTGGTAATTATTCTAATTGGCTTCCAGTTCCTTATGATTATTGTGGTCCAATGAAACTCAATGAGGAGGACACTATAATTAATAAATATGAAGTCGAAACAGAAGGCCCTCCCATATGTATTGGTAAAGGTATTCATTGTTTAAAACCTGCTACTCAAATCTAGCTAGTCACCTGCAACTCTACCAGTGATAAAACTAAAGCCTGGTTATTTCTTTTAACTGTCTCCTTTTTTTATGCTTCTGGACATACTAAATTTGCACCTATAGATGTACCCATCTGTAAGGAGGTAGTAATTTCTGACCCTAAAACCTGGGTACAATGGAGAAATTGTAAAAGTCACATGGGATGCATTCTTACTGGGTCACTTTCTTGAGGTTATGTATTAGACTGCAGTCCCCACAGACATCCTGCCTCATCTTACAAACTTAAAAAACTTCATTAGAACAAACCTGCCACCTCGATGTCTGTAAAACACACTAACTTTTAAAGTCATATTACATGGCTCAATTATGGTATGAGCACTCCAGCTCCTCATAGTTTAGATGGCCCTATTCATCAGCAACTGTGGAAATTATCAGCTGCTCTACACCCTTTGCAGGTCTGGATTTCCACAAGCATATTAGATATAAACAGCAGCTGAGAGTGGAATTTTTACCTAAACTCTACTTTTTATATTCAATCATGTTAAATTGCCCTACTTATTCATGATTGGACATACTATTTATGATGAACCTTCTTTCCTAGTGACTTGTAACAACTGTTTTTATTTTTACTGTATTGATTATTCCATAAAATTCAATCCTCATAAAGAAACACTTTATATTCTTAAAGCCAGAACAGGGCTGTGGTTACCTGTTAAAATGAATAGAGTTTGGCAGGAAACCCCAGCAAAGTTTGCTTTGGATAAACTACTTAACCACATTCCTAAATGTACAAAATCTTTTATTGGTCTATTAATAGCTATTTTGCGAATTATTGTTGTCACTGCATCTGCCGCCATGGCTGGTATAGCATTACAATAAACAGCTCAAACTACTGAATTTGTTCAAAATTGGCATTACAAATCAAATCAATTATAGTCCAATCAGAATCAAATTGACAGCAAATTGGCTGCTTAAGTGGCTGACTTACAACTAGCAGTCACCTTACTGGGAGACCAGGTCATAAGTCTGCAAAAGCAACTTAGGCTCTATTGTGATTGAAATATCACTCAATTTGTATTTCTCTCTCTCTCTCTCTCTCTCTCTCTCTCTCTCTCTCTCTCTCTCTCTCTCTCTCTCTGTGTGTGTTTGTGTGTATATACACACACATACATAATCAAACTGTATTTCCTTGGGAAAACATTAAAAAACATCTACTCCATCAAGAAAAATCTGACTGAACACTTTAGAAATTTACAACCAAATATATTTAATACTTTCAGTCACAAACTGAATTTGCTCTCTAAAGCTGACGTTTTTAATGACATCTTATCTTGTTTGGAGTCAGGTGATTCACTTTCTTATCTTAAAATCTATAAAAATTCCACCATAATAACTTCTGACATTATTTTAATCATTTACTTGTGCTTATTTATAGTCTGTCAAAAACTCCAAAAAAACAGCAGAGGACTGACACATTACCATGATAGACATACAACTGCATCAACTTATTTCTAATAAAAATAAAAAGGGGGAATTTCTTGGAAAAATATGTTTGAGTAATTTATTATATGTATCCAATAATGCCATTATTTTATTGTATCACCCTATGTTACTATATTAAATAAAGACAGAAACAGATGTTAGCAGGGTTTTGCCCTGAAGGAATGTGTGAACTCAATGGTTCACTTATCAGAAGCTGTTATCAAAGGTGAGCTTTCATGGCTCTGGTAGGGATGTTTCCCAGAAAGGCTTCCTTGTATCTCAAAATCTGTGAGCTTCCCTCTTTCCTTAAAAGACAAGGCAGGGCAAATATGACTCACAGGATGGGAGCCACTGACAATGAGTGCCCTTTGCCCAGAGTCATGCCCCTGTGTTCTAAACAATCTGTTTTATAATGATCTGTTCCCTGCTCTCTCCTGATCATCTACCTTTAAGTCCACAACAACTCAACCAAAAAAAAATAGGGTCACTATGCCTCTTTTGTTATACCTATGTTAATTGATGACTACCTCTTAAAACTTAGAAGTTAGTCCTTGAAAGACTTTGTACCTATTTTTCACCTAGATAGAATTGAAACCCTTTGAGAAGGATTTTGACCCCAACCCACTGTCTGCCATAGTAACTGTATTCACTGATATTTAAATATGTTACCCTGAAACCTAGTAATTAATATCTGTGATTATAAAAATCTATGTAAATCTAACCATGTTGCTAGACATTTATGGGGATATGTCTAGTCTCCTGGATAAGCCCACTGTTATATGTGATCTTTTTATATAAAACTGTAAACTGTACCTTAGTCTCTATATATTCTTTTATTCTATTTCCTATCAATTTTTTTATCCTCTGTGGTAACCCCTATCTAAGGTGACCTGGCTTGGTGGAGAAAAGCAACTGATCTCCTCATAGCTCTGCCTCAACTCCCCCCCCACACACATTCTATCCCACCTGGGATGTGAATCATCCCTTTGTCCAGCCTGTCAACACTGCATATGCAACTTGTTTCATTAGTCACTGAGTTGCTATGTCAGATGTCAGATTGTCTATCATGGTACCAAAGTGTTTGTTTTCAAGTAACACTTATTTTACTTAATAATGAACACAGAACATAAGAGTAATAATGTTGGTATACTGTTGTAATTGCTCTCTATTTTTATTTATTTATTATTAGATTTTTTTTAATTTCAGCATATAATGGGGGTAAAGATTTTAAGGTTTCAATAAATGCCCTTTCTCCCCTCCCCCCACAAGTCTGAGTCTCCAGCATGGCCATCCCCCAGATGGTGCACATCTCACTCATTATGTATGTATATACCCTCCCCCTCCCCCCTGCCCAATACTCTATTACCATAGCACCTATGTTTCCACTTAGGTACTGCTCAGTTAATACCAGTTTGCTGGTGAGTATATGTGGTGCTTGTTTTTCCATTCTTGGGATACTATATTTTTTCTTTCAAAAAAATATGAGAGTACAAACATTTTTATCACATTTAATATCTTTGTATCTCCCTAGCAAGGGTTAGAGGTACACCCTTCCCCTCCATGAGGGTCAAGGCATCCCTCATTTGTGGGTCTACCCCCAAACTCTTGAATCCCTGGTGAACACCACCACCATTTGAGCACCGTAGTGTTAATCATTCAGTACCAATTTGAAGGTGAGTACATGTGGAGCCCATTCTTCCAATCTTGTGTCACTTCACTTCAGATATGGGCTCACTCAACCCAGGAAAATATAAGTGGTGCTAGCTCATTGTCATTTCTTAAAATTGACTAATAGGTCATTAAAAACATATAGCAAATATTAATAATCCACTAATGAATTGATGGGCTCTTGGGTGTTTTTTATTTTTTTACTTTAAAATTGTAACATGCTCATTAATTTTATTTCATCAGTATTTGTATCTTCAGAGGTATAGGTTCTTATCAAATAATCAACAGGTGTCCTGAAAATTTCATCAAACTATAGGAGGCCCCTTTAAGAAAGCCCATGGAGGGGGTAAACTGTAATGCAGATTAAAGCTAATTACATATTAATTACACTTAGGATACCTTAGGTCACTTTGTAAATCTTATTATGCCTTGTCTGGGGAAACATTAGATTGATAAAGGATTCCCTCCTTCCTCAGGTTTAGAAGTGGCTCAGGGTAGAATTAAAGGTTGAGCAGCACCAAAATATAATGGCAGCCTTATCCATCTCCCCAGGTGTAGCAATTGCTGGAAACACCACCAAAACAGGGCACCATTGTCCCCAGAAGATCCAAGATCCTAACTATCTGCCTAAGATTTGTAAATCCTTTTGAAAGATTTTTAAAAGGTTATTTTTTAAGAAATACTTTTTTTTTGAGACAGAGTCTTGCTTTGTTGCCCAGGCTAGAGTGAGTGCCGTAGCGTCAACATAGCTCACAGCAACCTCAAACTCCTGGGCTCAAGCAATCCTCCTGCCTCAGCCTCCCGAGTAGCTGGGAATACAGGCATGCGCCACCATACCAGGCTAATTTTTTGTATATATATTAGTTGGCCAATTAATTTCTTTCCATTTCTAGTAGAGACGGGGGTCTCGCTCTTGCTCAGGCTGGTTTCAAACTCCTGACCTTGAGCAATCCACCCGCCTCGGCCTCCCAGAGTGCTAGGATTACAGGCGTGAGCCACTGCGCCTGGCTACAGTGCACTCTTTATTACAAATAGGGCTGTTTAGACTTCTTCCTTCTTCAAAGCTAATTATTAATTATCTAGATAACTTGTATGTGAAAGTTATGATTTGTTTACTTATATACAGTAACGACTTTATGTGTGCCTTTAAAATCTCTCAGTGGATTAGCACTAAACACATCACATTCTGCTTTAATTGAGTAATAAAAGGATTTTCTTTTAATTCTCTTTTAACTTTGTGGAGAGGTTTTCTTATTTGGAGACTCTTTACTTTTAGTATTTCCTGAACACTTTCCAGAATTAAAAATGCAACATAAACATAAAATGTGCCCACCACTTCTACATTTGAAGGGCTTTGAACACTAGATTCCTTTTTGAGCTTCCAGTCTGTAACCTGAAACTCTGCAGCACAGAGCTTCACTGTCCCCACATCTGCACACAGTAAGTTCTCTAGGCCTTTTTGGTGTCTACTGTCCCTCTAGAGCATACTTAGACCTGATTCCTGTGAATACACTCTCATAGGATAAAATAAGTAGTTCTATCCTTTCTCTAAATGCATCTCACATCTTTAGAACTGAAATGGTTTCAGAGACCATGGGGCTCAGACTCAAATGGGAACAAGATAATGCACTCTGGGTTGGACACATAAACTCCCTTTCAGCCTTCTCTTCTTGCCCAAATGCCAGGAAATGTGCAGTGAGTCCTACTGAATCCATGCCTTTCTAGGAGACCTAAACCTGCAGCTCTGAATTCTGAATCCAAAGTCTGAGGTTCCTCAGGATGCATTAGAGCAGGTTCCAAAGAAGAATTTCTCTTCCTGTTTTTCTCCCCTCCCTGTCAAAGCAAAGAATACACAAGTTTGATCAAACTAGACCTGGCCTGAACCTGGAATTCACAACACAGAGACATACATTGGACTGAGGATGTTCCAAAGTCTCAGGGGAGACATATGCTGCAGTGTAAGAGATCAACATGGACTTGTAAGTTGACTTTGAAAGGATCCTTTTGGGGTGAGTGTAGACAATGTTTTACATCTTGTGTAGTATTGTATTATAGTTGTATGTGAAGAATGGAAATGCTGGCACCACATCTAAATTTTTCTGTAAATTATTGCACACTTACTAGTCACCTTTTGTGGAATAATAAGGATTAAATCACACAATGTAAAGGCTTCTCCACAGTGCAACAAACCATACTTCTAATCAAATAGCACATGCTCAGTAGACATTGCATTATGCTGCTCTTCACTTTGGATATTAGGTATATGTTGTGATGAGTGTTGGGCAAAAGGCAGTATGTATGCTGTGCTTACTGTCTCTACCTGAGTGCTACTAATAATGGATTCAGGTTGACCAACAGCAGCACTAAAAGGGGACCTGACAAAGAACCCAAATAGTGTATACCTTCCACACTAGCCGACCACAATTCTGAGAGTGAGGCACACATTATCACATCATTTACATTCACATTGATGTTTCAGAGACAATTTTAAAGTAATTACCTCTCAACCCAGACTTTCAATTAGGATAACCTGGCTAGATTGAAGAAACACCATCACCTGCGTGTTGGGCTGGGTGGGAACATCCATGTGGTTTTAATTGTGCCCCACATAATTCTAATTTGATACCAAGGTCAAGCATTAGGACTTCTGCATATATTCATGTGAATTGAGTTTTGCCTCTGTTCCTGAAGAAAGTCACAGGTTCTGCTCTCTTGGGTTTGGTAGAAGCAGATCAGTGTGGTCCATATTTCCATTCCTGTTGCAGAAACTCCTGGCACCTGTAGCAGGGGGAGGTAACAGGAAGAAAAGACAGGAGAACCTCACATTATGGTCTCCATGAATGGGCTGATCATAGCTGACTCTTTACTGTGAGCAAGAAACAGTGAGTGTAGCCCTTCTGCATTTTAAGTTCCTCCTGCTTGTGAGTGTTGTAGAAACAAGGAAAGAAATTGTGCTGACTCCTTTCTGGGAAGTCTCAAGATTTAATTGTAATTGTTCTACACAATCTCACCTGAAAAGAAATTTGAAAGTAGGAGAAGAGGAAAAAGAAATGGCTTGTTTTCAGGTACGTGTTTCCCAGATTAGGGGTTGTGTCAACTCTTTCTCCTAGAATGTAATGTAGAACTTCAATTTTTTGAACTTGTAAACCTTTACTTCTTTCCTTCTGATGTGTATTCCTTATAAGTTTTGCAACTATATTTTTTTCTATTTCTTCTTATGATAGTCAAGGAGCTCTGGAAAATCCATCCTCCATATCTAACAGAGCCTGCTCTACAATCTCTCCCATAAGCTTCTTAATACAATAGCCAAGTTCTATAAGAAGCGTATGATATGTAATATTGAAAATATTCTCATTGTGACAGGTCCAGATAGAATAGTATGAATATCTGAGATTCCTACTGGGGATGGGATAGAGTCTTTGGATTTGAGTGAGTATGGGAAACATGTACTCTCAAAGTTTGATCTGGATGCTTCATCACTTCTCTGTAAAATATTATTAGGAAAATTGAGAAAGACGATAACATTGGTTGTCTAGGATAACCAGAAAATTATGGAAAAAAGAGAAAATAGAAGACTCGCTCTGTGTGATGCTACAGTATTTACATACATTATTAAAGATAACAAATCATGGAAAGTATCTGTATCTGAAATTGGCATATAACTTATGATTCTTCATTGTTACATATTGTTGGCCACTACCATCCCAGCAGTGGTTTGGTATCCTCCTCTGTGCAATGGTGCCTAATACCAATTTGTCCCTCTAAATTTATGTTAATTTCATTCAGTTGGTTAAGATGCTCTGACAGATTTTTCCCATATACAGTTAATTGTTTTCTGTGTTTTGTCTTTATCATTAAGTGTCTCATGGAGGTTTACTCACTGTTGTGAATGAACAATAACATTTAATCTGGAAGCTCCCCTTTCTTCTTATAGCTTGCTTTGAAAAATTAGGGCTATCATCTGTTCTGTTCGGATGAATTGAGATAAATTCAAAGTCTACCACTTTTAATGGATGTTGACAAAATACCCTCCTTAGGCAAGAAGCATTGTTATCAATAGTTTTATTATGTGACATGCAGAGATTCAGACCTCACCTCAGATCTACTGTATCAGACTCTGTATTTTGACAAAATCTCCAGTTCATGATTGTACTTGTTAAAGTTAGGTGATACTTTCTAACTCTGTATGTTTCTCTATGTGAGAAATATGCACAATCTATCGACATGATGTAAATAAAACACCAATAAATTTATATTACTTCTGTAAGGCCCTTAATTTTGTATTAGATACTTTGCCATCCAAAGAAGAATCATATGCACACAGATTCATACATCTTTTGGGATCTTCATTCCTGTGAAAAAGAGACTATATTAAATAATATCATTGTGCTGAAATATAACTTATTGGATAATTCCAGTCACTCAGATGTCAGAAACAACTCTCACAACTCATTTTCCTGGTAGTCAAATTAAGAACTCTCTATATGACCACTTGGGAAATATGTGTCTTTTTACAGGAGATGGTGACATTCAGGGATGTGGCTGTAGAATTCTCTGCAGAAGAGTGGGCATGCCTTGATAATGCTCAGCGGAATTTATATAGGGATGTGATGTTAGAGAACTACGGAAACCTGTTCTCCCTTGGTGAGGATCACTTATATACAGAATTCCTATTCCACATTAAGGCCATTATTTTATTTTTGTAGATAGTTTCTTAAAAGTTTCTACTTTACATGAATGAATTTTATATCCCTTCTTTTAAAGAAAATTTGAAGATTTTTGGTGTATTAAATAAAATCATTAGATGTCTCATGTTATCTTGAATGTTTCTCTTTCTTTGGGTGATATGTATATTTCACAGTAGATTAGTAGTTACTCTAGAAATCAGGGTATATCGTTGTTGCTTGCACCTTAGAATAGAATTTACACCTCTTATTTATGTGGTGCTAGTTGGAATTGGTGCTGTAGTCATAAATTAGAAGTAATTTTTTATTATTCTACAGTGTCTGTGAGAAAACAATATCTTGCAAAGGAATTTTCTAGAATCTTCTCTAATATTCTCTCTACTAAGGATAGTACTGCATTAGTAATTGGAAAGTTTTCAGCAAGAGTCATGTGAAATTTTTCTAATAAAACAGGTCTTGCCTTCTCAAAGCCAGAACTGATCACGTGCCTGGAGCAAAGAATAGAGCCCTGGATTATGAAGAAAGAGGAAACAACAGCTAAATATCCAGGTAGGTGAGATTTAGTGAAGCAGATTAACCAATGTTAGAGAGCCAAAGCTCAAGGACGAAGGCAGATATATAAAAGTGGGTTTGAATATTCTGCTCTTTTGGAAATGATTTTTAGAAGCCTGTGTATGTTTCTCTTTATCTCACAGACGGACATCTTCTGTCCAACACCCTTAAACTCTCTAAGAACTTTACCCATGCAGTGATCTTCCTTAGAATTCAGTGAGAGCCAAACTTCTTGTCTTGGATTATAAGGGACTACATTATCTATTAGCATTTCTATTGGTTAGGAGTTACGGGACTATCTGTGCATATTTTGAAGACCATGACATTAAACCATCTTTTGATAGCCTTTCGCTCTCCTGCCCTTTCTGGAGTACAGTGGCTGATCATAGCTCACTGCAACCGCAAATATAGGGACTCCAGGGATCCTACCACCTCTGTCTTCTAAGTAGCTAGAACAATGGACATGAGCTACCATGGCCAGCCATTTCTTAGGTGTTATTATTTTCTTGTAAAAATGGAGTCTCCTTATGTTGCTAGGGCTGCTATCAAGATCCTGGCCTCAAGTGATCCTTCCCCCTTGGCCTCCCAATGTGCTAGTATTATAGGTGTGATTCACCATGCCCAGCTCCATGTTTTAAGTTCTTTTTGATGCCTCATTACTGAAATGTATAAAGGGGAATAGTGGAGATATTGGGACTTGTTTCTGGAATGCCAGAAGCACTAAGGACACAAGTTCGTATTTTATGCATCATGATTTCCAATTCTTAGTTTCCAGAGGCAATCCTACAGAAAGTCAGACTCACTAATTTTGTACAAATGCATAGCCTCCTCCTAAATGTAAGAAAATCTAATGTTATTTCACTTGTAAATAGTCTTTTTCTTGTATAAAATAAGAGTAAATTTTCAACTTTATTATACCCAAATTCCCAAACTAATAATATTGTTCATTTTCCCTGCTCACCTTCCATTTAAATCTTTATTACATCTGGAGTTAGTTTTTGGGTATCCTATAAGAAACAATAGTCTGCTTTTATTCATTTGTTTTTGAGTATCCAGTTTTCCAGCACCAAGCATTGAAGAGCCAGACTTTCTGCATCGTGCATTGCTAGTGCCTAGATAAATGTTACTTGACCTTATATGTTTCGGTTTATTTCTGAGCTCTCCATTCTCCTCCATTGTTATTTGTGTTGTTTTTTATGCACCTATTTTGCTGTTTTTATTACTCCCACCTTAAAATTTAGTCTGAAATCAGAAAGTGCGATGCTGGAACCTTTTTCATTCTTTCTCATTATTGTATAGGGCTCATCAGTGGTATATGTGAGATCATACGAATATTAGAAGTTTTTGGTTAATACTGTCAAGTAATGCCCCTGGAATTCTGATAGGGAGTGCATTGAATGTATACATTGTTTTGGATAATATCATTCTATTCACTCATGTCATCTTCAATTTATTTTATTAATATCTTATAGTACTCAGGGGAAAGGGTTTTTTTTAACCACTTTAGTTAACTTTATTTCTTAGACATCTATTTTCTTGATGGTATTGTAAATGAGAGTGTTTTCCTTTTTCATTGTCTACTTTATTAGTGTATAGAAAAACAACTACTATCTGTATGTAAATTTTACATTCTGCGACTTAACTGAGAGGTTTTATTACTTTTATAGCTTTCTTCCTTTCTTCTTTATGGCTTTTGATCTATAAGATAATGTCATCTGTAAACAGTGTTATTTTTACTTTTTCCTTTCTAATTTGAGTGGATCTTGTCATGTTCTTGCCAAACATTTCTGCTTAGGTGTTGTAGTCACATAATAAAATAGCATTAGCAGTGGTTGCACATTATACTTATGATGGTATCTGTGCATATGAAGGATTAAATATCTTTCCCAGTTTAAACTGGTTTTGGAAGGTAAAGATTTTTTCTTTTGAGTACTTGGACTAAAGGTATCTCCATTGGGGTTTTTTTTTTTTTTTTTTTTTTTTTTTTTGAGAAAGAGTCTCACTTTGTTGCACAGGCTAGAGTGAGTGCCATGGCGTCAGCCTAGCTCACAGCAACCTCAAACTCCTGGGCTCAAGCAATCCTGCTGCATCAGCCTCCCGAGTAGCTGGGACTCCAGGCATGTGCCACCACGCCCGGCTAATTTTATATATATATATTAGTTGGCCAATTAATTTCTTTCTATTTATAGTAGAGACGGGGTCTTGCTCTTGCTCAGGCTGGTTTTGAACTCCTGACCTCGAGCAATCCGCCCTCCTCGGCCTCCCAGAGTGCTAGGATTACAGGCTTGAGTCACTGCGCCCGGCCTCTCCACTGGGTTTTCAATGAAGAGTTGCTGTAGCTAGGACACAAGTCTGCCCCTTGTTCTGCAGTGGAGTCTGCATCTGATGGGCCAGTTCCAAAGGGCTTGGGTGGTTTTCAATCCTCTCTTGTTTCTGGGTAAATTGGTTGCCTTCAGGATTTGGATGTGTATGACACATACTAGGGTATGGTTGTGGATTTCAATCTGCATATTTTAGGGCTAATTCCATATGTGTGGCTGGGTGTGGCTCCCAACGAGTACCTTGGAAGTGTCCCCGCAGGTCACTGTGTGGATCTATGCACTGAAAGAACTGGACATGGATTATAGTTGAGACTGCTATAGCAGAGTCACAGTTCTGCTTTACAGATGATAGCAATACCAAGTTATTCAAGTCTGTCTCCATGGCTGCAGATAGGTGTGTCTCTCCCAAAGTCTCTGGATGAGCAGCACCACTCCCACTTTGTCACAGGGAACCATTGGAGACTCTGTGTATCCAAGATGATGAACCATGTTGCAGTCTGTATTCAGGACAATGGGTCCTTAGGTTTGTCACCTGGATGAGAGCCTGAATACTCCCAATGACCCTCCCAGATCTATGGTTCCACTAGTGTTTAATGACCTTCCATTTAAGTCCCCATATTCAGATAATTGTAATTGTCCATGAATGGCTAGCAAATTTTTGTTGTTCTTTGGGGAGAAAAACAAGTGGATTCTTCCTCTCCCATCATATAGCTGATTTGCTCTCTTTATATATTTTAAAATTGTGACCTGTTCTATTTTAATTTTTATCATTTTTAGAATCAAAGGTTCAGAATGACATAGCAGCATTTCAATTTCTCTACATTCTCACCATATGTATGTATCTGCATATGCTTTCATTTATTTAAAAGTTCTCAATGTAATGGATGTGATGTGATATCCCATTGTGATTTTGTTTTGCATTTCTCTAAATATTAACAATTTTTAGAATGCTTTCAAATTATGTTTGGCCTTTAGTGTATCTTATTTGCATAAATGCCAGATCAATCTATTGTCCATTTGTTAGTCAAGTTATTCATCTTTGTTTTAGAATTTTAATCATTGTTCATATATTCATGATGTTAACTTCTATCAAATATGTGATTTGCATCTATTTTTACCCATTTTGCAGGAGGCATTTTTAGTCCACTAAGTTTTTCCTTTGTGCAGAAAATTTGAAGTGTGATACAATCCCATTTTTCTTCTCTTCCTTTTCCTTGATTATGCATTTGATGTTACATCTACTAAAACAGTACCAGGACCAATACCATGATGTTTCTCTTATATTTTCTCTAAGAGTTTTATACATATATTTCTTATGTTTTAATATTTAATTTATTTAAGATATATTCTCTATAGTGCAAGGAAAGGTACCAACATCATTTTATTCCTCTCATAAATATTCAGTTTTCTACCAAATTATTGAAGTGACTCTTCTTTTTCATTGCATGGTCATTGCAATCTTGAGGAACCTATATTTGGTCATGCACACAAGGTTTATTTCTGAGTTCTGTGTTCTGCTGTTTCATCTCATTATTTGTCTTTGTGCCAGTAGCACATTTTTTTTTATTCCTGCAGATTTGTTTTCAAATCAAGAAGTGCTATGCCTCCTTGTTTGTATATCTAAAACAGTCTGGCTATTTATTGTTCCAAGACACTTTAGAATTTATTTTTATATATCTTCAAAACAAGTATGATAGGACTATTATAGACATTGAATTAAATTTGTATATCACTGTAGATAGTTTTGACATCTTAACAATTTTAAAACATCTGACCATTGAGCATGAATGCATTTAAGAGTGTTTAATTTTGACATATTTTTGTGTTAGCCAGTTTGTGTTGTGCTTTTGATTTCTAGTTCCACTTCATTTTTATCAAAAGGTATAAGTTGTATGTTTTTATGTTTCTTCAACTTGATAAGACTTAAGTCTCATAACAACATTTATCATGTATGATGAAACCATAGTGTATTCTGCTGATTTTGACTGAAGAGCTCTGTAAATGTCTTTTACATCTAACTGGTCTATAATGTATTTCCCAATATCTGTTTTCTTATTTATCTTCTGTCAAATTTTTCTATTCATCATTGAAAGTGAGGTCTTGCAGTCTCCCATAACTAGTGTGTTGCTAGGTGTTTCTTGCCACACTTCTGTCCATACTTTGGTTCATATTTTTTAAATATATTTAGAATCACTGATATATAATATATATTTAAAAATATCTATGCTGTCCTAGCATGTTGCATCATTTAAAAAAAAGAAAAAAAAATATCTATGCTAAAATATGTACATTACATGTATATCATCTGCTGCTTTTGACTGAAGACTTCTGTAAATGTCTTTTACATCTAACTAGTCTATAATGTCTTTCCCATTATCTGTTTTCTTATTTATCTTTTGTCAAATTTTTGTATTCATCATAGAAATCATATATATCAGGCATAGCCTTAAATATTCATCATGAAATAATCATATATCATGCAAAGCCCTGATAAATAATATATATTTAAAAATATCTAAGCTAAAATATGTACATTACATGTTTATGATCTGTCTATGTGTATTCTGTGCCATAGATTTCTCCTAAATGACCAATTTTGTCCTTATAAAAGTATTTGTGTCTTCTGATGGTTTTTGACTTAAAGTGTATTTTCTTTAATTATGGCCATAATATCCTCCTCTTATTATTTATGTAGATATATGTATTATTTGTGTAGATTTTATGTAGATAATTTATGTAGATCCCCCTCTTATTATTTATGTAGATTATGTAGATTTATGTAGATTTTTGCTTTCAATCATTTTGACTTTTTAGAGCTAAAAGAAAACTTTTGTAGGTGGCATATTATAGGGTTCTGTTTATTTTTATTCATACATTCATCTTATTTTTTCATTAGAGAGTCTAAACAATGTATATTTAATGAAACTTCTGAAGGAAGAGTTTGCTGTTTTTTATTATTCAAAATATGAAATTGAGAATTTGAAAGGAATTGCATTTATTCTGTAGATCAATTTGGACATCTTCACAATATTAGGTCTTCTTCCCTTGAAGAAGAACGTATTCAAGAGTGTGTTGTTTATTTTCCTATATTTGTTAATTTTTCTGTGTTTCTTCTATTATTTATTTTCAGTTCCATTCCATTCTAGTTAAAAATTAAAGTGTGTAAAATAACAACTTTCTAAAATTGGTTAAGACTTGTGGCAGAACAGGTAGTTTTTTAGGAAGAACGTTTTATGAGCTATCAAGAAGATTGTATATCTACTATTATTCTGTACAGTGTTTCCAATGCACCTGTTAGGTCTAATTACTCTATAGTGTTTTCAAATCTTTTGTTTTTGTATTAATAATTTGACTGATTTTATTATTATTGAAAATGGAATATCAAAGTATCCTATTATTTTCCTGTCCATTTATTGCTTAAATTCTGTCAATTCTATTTAAAATATACTTGAAAACCTTGATGTGAGATAAAGATAGATATCATATATATGTATTATTTTCATAAGCTCTCCGTGAATGACCACTTTTTATATTTAATATCCTTGTTTCTCTCTTGTGACAGTTTTGACTTAAACTATATTTTAAAAATTATAATGTTTTTTCACTTCAAAAGTAATGTGCCTAATATAATTTTGAACTCCACTGCTCTTAAATGCTAAAAGTTTTCCTGATATATCTTGCTAGATATATCATGCAGATATATCCTGCCAGTTTTAGTCTGTTGTTCTCACCAGGTATGAAGTCAAGTCACTTTAGATAGAATATAGTTGGATTTTTTTAATCCCTTTATTTAACTGTGTCTTCTCATTCTAAACACTAGGACATAAATATTTACATAATTCTCTCAAAGGAAGGACTTACAATTTCTCTAATGTTAATTGTTTTATTTGACTTTGTCACTATCTTTTCTTTCTTTCCTTTCCTTCTGTTCTGCATTGTGCCTCACTGATTTTGAGTGACATATTTTGTTTCTTTGCCTGGCTTCCTTTTTTTATCTCTATAAACATTTCTTCTAATGTTCACTGTGAGAACTACATAAAATCTTTTGAACTTGCAACTTATGTTAAATGGATAACTACCTAATTTCAGTTGCATACAAAAATTCTTAATCTTTACATCTCCCCTCACCTTTATGATATTGATGTAAATAATTATATCTCTTTATATTGTCTACAAATTAACACATGGAAATGATCATTTTTTATTTTGCCTTTCAAATTTTATAGCATAATTAAATATTTTACACCAACATTATGATAATGGAGAATTTTATTCTTGATAGGTGCATATTTTTCCCAGAGAGTTATGTAGTTGTCATAGAAGATAGAAACCATCCTTTGGAAAGGCTATAAAAAAAAGACGTGTGGACATGTGCCTATAGTTTCATTCTCTTTTGATAGGAAATCCAGGAGATTGGATTTCTCTACTAAAGTGATAACTCAGTATCAGCATGGAGGAAGGGCTGTGGTGGGTAAATGCAACCAAGTTTCCTTCCAATTCCATGTGGTTCCTGGTGTTATTCAAATTTGGGTTGCTATGAACAATTAGCAGTTATGATTTCTAAAAGAACCATGGTTGTCAATCTATTTTTAGGTCATACATCTATGATAGTATATATGACAGTATATTTATAAGGTCATACACCGATGATAGATACCATTGCTAACATGCTTTCTACACTTTTAAATATTCAAATTATGAAATATATTCCCTGAGTCTAGTTAGTGAGATACTTTGTTATTTTCATTTCTTTCAGAACTGTCTTCCCATTCCACCAAAGACCTATTGCCAGAGCAAGGCATAAAAGACCCATTTCAGAAATCAATACTGAGACTATATGGAAGCTGTGGCCTTGAAAATGTACACTTAAAAAGAGAATGGGATTGTGTGGTTGAGTGTAAGAAGCAGAAAGTATGTTGTGAGGGTCTTACCCAATGTCTATCAAGTTGCCATAGAAAAATCATCAAATGTTATAAATGTATAAAAGTCTTTAGTAAATCATCAAATCTAAATAGACAGAAGACAAGACATACTGGAGAAAAAAGATTCAAACTTAATGAATATGGCAAAATTTTTAATCACAGCTCTAATGTATCTGGACATAGGAAATTTCATATGACAGAGAAATCCTACAAGTGTGAAGAATGTGGAAAAACCTTGACCTGTTGCTCAAAACTTATTATACATAGGAGAATTCACACTGGAGAGAAGCCCTACAAATGTGAAGAATGTGGCAAAGCCTTTAACCAGTCCTCAATACTTACTCGACATAAAAGAATTCATACTGGAGAGAAACCCTACAAATGTGAAGAATGTGGCAAAGCCTTTACCCAGTGCACAAACCTTACTCAACATAAAATAATTCATACTGGAGAGAAGCCCTACAAATGTGAAGAATGTGGCAAAGCCTTTACCTGGTGTACAAACCTTACTCTACATAAAAGAATTCATATGGGAGATAAACCATACAAATGTGAAGAATGTGGCAAAGCCTTTAAGCAGTCCTCAATTCTTACTCAACATAAAAGGATCCATACTGGAGAGAAACCCTACAAATGTGAAGAATGTGGCAAAGCCTTTAAGCAGTCCTCAATTCTTACTCAACATAAAAGGATCCATACTGGAGAGAAACCCTACAAATGTGAAGAATGTGGCAAAGCCTTTACCTGGTGTACAAACCTTACTCTACATAAAAGAATTCATATGGGAGATAAACCATACAAATGTGAAGAATGTGGCAAAGCCTTTAAGCAGTCCTCAATTCTTACTCAACATAAAAGGATCCATACTGGAGAGAAACCCTACAAATGTGAAGAATGTGGGAAAGCCTGTAACCAGTCCTCAACCCTTACTCAACATAAAAGGATCCATACTGGAGAGAAACCCTACAAATGTGCAGAATGTGGCAAAGCCTTTACCCAGTCTTCAAACCTTACTAAACATAAAATAATTCATACTGGAGAGCAACCATACAAATGTGAAGAATGTGGCAAAGCCTTTACCCAGTCTTCAAACCTTACTAAACATAAAATAATTCATACTGGAGAGAAACCCTAAAATGTGAAGAAGTGGCAGAGCCTTTACCTGGCTAAGAGACCTCATTCTACATAAATGAATCCATACAGGAGAGAAACCATACAAATGTGAGCAATGTGGCAAAATATTTTTCTAGTTCTCACACCTTAATCTACATAAAGGAATTCATATCAGAGAAAAATTCTACAAATGTAGATATTGTGGCAAAATCTTTAATAACTGCTCACATCTTATTCAACCTCAAAGAAATCATACTAGATAAAAGTTCGATAAATATAATGTGTATGAAAGTGCTTTCCCAAAGTATTAGACTTAAAATGCACAACAGTACTTAAAGTAAACTATAATAATGTAGAGAGCTGACAATAGCTTTAGTTATAACAGAGATCTTATTGGACATGGGAGAACTTACACTGAAAGAAATGCTCCAATATTTTCTCAAACATTGCTCAATATCACAAAAATTTTAAGGAATAGAAACCTTACAAATATAATCAATGTGAAAAAATATTTATGCAAAAGATATACCTTAGAAAACAACAAAGAATTGATACTTAAAACTACAATACAGATATAATAAATTTCAGAAGGCACTTAATCAAGAATCAAGTCTAAACAGATATCAGAGGACTCACAGGGCAATGCACTGAGTCACTAACACATTCTCACATTTCTTTAAACCAGGTTTTTGATTATAGAGAACAACCCAGTTAAAATAGTCAGTTGATTTTTTTGTATGTCAGCTTTAAAAAGTGGGAGACTTTTTGAGAGTTATAATTACATGTAAAATACACTTTCTGGTCAGTGCGGTTAAAATGTAATAAAGCATGATTTTTTGCTATTTTTGACATGCAAATATTGATGTTATTCAGCTTTAAATACAGTAGGTGGTATGCTTTTATTCTTTGCGTGTATGTGAATGTGTGTGGTTAATGATAGCTACATCACATTTATTCTTTCTTAAGTATACAGTCTTTCTATATTAAGTTGGCATTATTCATGTACTTTTCCATGGAAAATTGAAAACACTGAAATGTAATATTTATGAAATGGAGAGGTACTATGGACTTTTCTTATAACAAACAGTATTTCAAGTGATGTATGATGTAGGTATACAAACTCATATTTTTCCCATTATCAGAATGAAAAAATTACAATATTAGAAATAAATTGTTTTATAATTGCACATTATGATAATAAAATAGAATGATATTTGGAATGTTTTTAGATAACATGTTTTTAGATAACTTAATGTGTTTCATTAAATTAAACATTTTTAATGTGTCAAACATGTTGTAGATAGAATTAAGTGTTATTTTACACCAATTTTAACCTATGCCACGTTAATCATAGTTGGAGGTAATGGATTGTAAAAATGTACTGTTGGGTTACACAGTACCAAGACATCATTTGTGATCCTTTTTATCAGTGACTCTACTTTCAAGAATAATGGTCCCAAAGCTTTTTAAATTATATTTATAATTACACTGTTACTGTAATGCTTATAATAAAGATTTTGCACTTAATGAAAACCCATACATTTCTGAACATGGAATGACTACTTGTTACATTCTATCCTAAAATTTTTTTTCAACATGCAACCTGCCTGGCCAGTGAAACAGAAATCAGCATCTTCTTTATTTATATTGAATCAAATATACAAATACATCACGGTTAACTTGAACTATAGCTGTAGTATATTTACAGAGTAAGTATGTTTGTGTGACTGTGGATGTATACTTATTTTGAACAGAAAAGAAGACATATTAGACAAAATGAGTAATTTCAAAAGTGTTGAGAACTTACTAGCAAACTAGAAACTTCAAAGATTCTGAAAGGAAATATTTTGTTCGCTTTATGTTGAACTAATTGTTTAAAACCCTGAAGCTTCTGAATGGGAACCTGTCCATGCCAGTTCCCAGTTCTTACATGCTTATTACTCATGCTAGGCCTACTATGTTATTTTAGTATTTCAAAGTTCATTAAGTATTGTTTATATGCCCTGTCTGCAATTACAGCAAGGACTGTTATAAAACTTAATGGTGCTCATAAAATTACCTGAAGATATGAGTAATTCCATAGTGTAGTAATATCAGTGTACTTAGTACATTCTATCTTTTCATGCTCATTTGGGAAGCATATTGTAAGCACCTTTTGGTTACTGGTTCTTTTACTTTTGGTCATTTAACTAATTGATTTATTGACTTTATCAGGCTACCTTGTTCAGGTAGACACTAAGAAGGATTTATAAATTATGGAGTTGATTTTATATTTAAATAGAAGAAATAAGTACAAGACAGTGTTAGATATGCAATAGATGCTTTATAATTACCAGTCAATATTTCTGAGGGAGTGAACTTGTGGCTCCAGAGAAGAGATTGAAAATGTGCAGGGTTAAAATCACTGATTTTGCATGTAGATTGAGGGAACAGGCAGAACAACCAACTCTTGAAATTTATAAGTGGAAATTCTGCTTCTTTCATTGCATAATTATCTCCAGTTTTTTGCCATTTTCTATCTTCATTCTCTTCTACAACTGTATCTACCCATTGTTCTTTCTGCTTGTACTTGGGCTATGATATTCTCACTGTTGTACTCACCCCCATCCAGTTCACAAAATATTTAGAAAGTTTTGATGAGAAGTGTAGAGTATTTTTAATTTGGAGGAAAAAAAACATTTTAACTAGAAAGCTTGAGACCATTTACAGGCTATACAAATAGCATACTGATTATTTAATTAAGATTAGAGAAATTCATTGTCCTGAGGTTAAAGTAAGAGACTTAAAGTCCAAAGAAAGATAAACAATTCTGAAGGCTGGAGGAGTAAATCAAGAACTCAGCATTGTTTGCTTTGTAAAAGCAAACTGTTACTAGATCCTAACATATAATGCTATAAATATGAAAATAATTACAATAAGTGAAGCATTAATGAGTGTATGATGCATATCTTAAGTACTACATAAAAAATATGAGAATTTCACAATCTCTTAATAGGGATTTAGGTAAATAAAGAGGATTGATTTAATTTTCTATGAATTGCTTATAGTCTAACATATGCTTCCATCTAGAATCTACTTTTGAGTGTGTATTTTCAGTGTTAGAATATAATAGAATGATTTCTCTGGATTGAAAATATTTGGAATAATCTTTCTTTATCTGATATTTCAATCTTAGAGAATTTATTTTACATAACATTATCTTCCTGTATTTTAGTAGGTGCAGGGCGCAGTACACAGTTCTCATTTTTAGTCATCTAACTGTGGCCAACAATTTGTTCATACTCCCTAATGGAATCTCAGGGATCATGGCCACATTTTATTGAAAATTTCATTAATGATTTTGGATGCAATCCTGTTTTTTATGCTCACAGTAGCCAGAGTTGACACAGTGAGTACCACATACCTCTTTAGTCTCTTTCATAACATAATCATCAGCACCAGAAAGTCTAGGCGTCTTTAGCTTCAAGTAAAAGCGCTAAAGCCCTTTGCATGTTCTGTGCTGGATTATGAATCTGCTGGTAAATACCAGAGTTCCCTTGCTTAAGAGTGACAAATGAAATTACAAAAGCAGCACTCTCACTCTGTTTTCTGGGCTAGAGTGCCATGGCCTCATCCTAGCTCACAGCAACCTCAAACTCTTGGGCTCAAGCAATCTTTCTGCCTCAGCCTCCTGAGTAGCTGGGACTACAGGTATATGCCACAATACCCTGCTGATTTTTCTATATATTTTTATTTGGCTGATTAATTTCTTTCTATTTTTTAGTAGAGACATGGTTGTCTTCTTGCTCAGGCTGGTTTCAAACTCCTGACCTTGAGTGATCCTCCTGCTTTGGACTCCCAGAGTGCCAGGATTACAGGTGTGAGCCACTGCTCCCAGCCAACACAAACTGTCTTTATACCAAGAGCTCGATTAAAGAATTGGCTCAATTAGAAATGTTAATCCCTTGCAATTGGAAATCTTTTGTGCAAACAGTTATGTCTTTGCCTAAATTTTTATAGTTCACCACTTGGTGCAGGGAAAAGATGAATCAGCAACCCTAGCTAAATGGGTCTAGAGAACTACGGATTAAAATTTCTGACTCAAATTATGGGCCAGGAATATTGGTTTGATATTAATGCGCAATTAAATTATGATGATCAGGCTATTTCTCAAAATCAACAGTGCTGTATTAAAGCAGGGAAAAGATAGCTTCTCTTAGGGTGTATCTTTCTATATAAAAGTTAAACAAAATGTCAATGAAACTTATATAGATTTAATTGCTAAATTGCAAGAAATATCAGGTTCAAGAAATAGTAAGTCCTCCTAATTTAAGCAATATCACTTTACATATATTGGCTTTTAATAATGTTAATTCTAAATTCCAGCAGCTTTATGCCCAGCAAAATTAAACAGCATGGTGCCACCGCTGGCATGGCTGCTGAGCCACCCAGGCTGTGGCTGTGCTCAGCCAGGCAGCCCAGCACCAGCTCCCCACCACCGCACCCCAATGGCACCTTATGGCCAAAGGGGAGCACCTGCCTGTGGAAAAAACTTTTAAGAAATTGCCAAAAGGTCTGATCAGACATTTAAAATGCAACTTTGGCTGAGACTCTTGGCCCAAAAGGTAATTTCAGAGAACAAAGACCATCTTGTGACAATGGATTCTTAACACCATCTACTGAGATATATATAACTATAGATATATGTGGCCTGATCCTACAAGCACATTAATATTAGTTAATAATTTGGTCATATTTCTGTTACATTAAAAAGAGTAATAATCCATTTAGGTATAATTGATTCAGCTTATTCAAGTGAAATTTCAGTTATGAGTTTCACTTCTGTTTATGTTATTCAGGTTAGAGACTGTATTGCACAACTTCTGCTATTAATATGAAATTTAAAAAATCTAATGTTTTAAGACAAGGAGGTTTTGGAAGTACTGGAACAAAAGTATATTGGCAAACTTTATTAATGACCAAAAACCTCAATTATAAAATAAGCTAAATGACAAATCTTTTGTTGGACTTATAAATACTGGAACTGATATTAACATTTATCTAAAGGTTTTTGGCTAAGAATTGGCATATTATAATAATAGATTCAAAAGACTGTTTTTACTATCCTTTTGCAAATATCTGATAGAAAAAAATTTGTCTTCACCATAACTGCTTTAAACAATCAACAGCCAACTAAACAGTATCAATGGAATGAAAGGGAAACAATTCTATACAAAAATTTTTAATAAAAATGATTTAAAACAAAAGTATTAGTTTTATTAAAAGATAATTTTCTTTAATTTATTGATTTTTTTTAACCACTTGGTTTATGTAATGATATAAGCAGAAGAATAAAAGTACAGTGCTGACTTGTCACACACACAGTCAGCCAGCACGCATTTACCCAACACACACATCTCTCTACTGTGCCAGGCATTAGAAATGCAAAGATTGATCAGATATATTTGTAGGTTTCAAGTAACTTACATATAAAAATACATTTAGTAAAGTACCTATAGATTTCAGGTAGAGAATAGCACAAATAAACATAAAAATGTGGGCCATAAAGTATGGAAAAAATTGTTGTACGTTCTCCAGACAAATGTTAAAAATAGAAGGGAGGAAGCCTTCAGGTAAAACAGCAGGAGGTAATAAGGGAGGAATTATGGAATAGATTGTTGGACTCTTAAAACTGCATAAATGTCTAAAGAGCTCATATCTTCAACACTGTGTTTTTCAGTCCTAAACACATTCTAGCCCACATTGCTTCCTGAATTAATAAATGAATGAATAAAAATACAGTGAGGAAAATCACAGGCCTTAAAGTCAGTATTTAGGTACTTACTAAAACCAGGGGTTCCTTCTTTCTCTCTGCTGGAGACATTTTGTTATTGTCTGTTTAAAAAATAAACTATGCTATACAAAGTATTTAGAAGACTCAAATTCATAAAAGCAAAAATTAAAATGGTTGTGCCTGGGACTGGAAGAATGGAGAAATGGAGTTATGTTTAATCGGTGTTCGGGGAAAAAAAGTTCTCGAAATTTCTTTCACATAGTGTGAATATGCTTAACACTACTGTACTGCATACCTAATAAGTGTAAGATGGTAAATATTATGTTGGGTGTATTTTACCACAATTAACAATTTTAAATTACCTATATAGTCAGCAAGTGATTTAGAATAGGACAGGATTGTTCTGTCTATATGATCACATTGGTGATATTGGCCACATTGGCCAGAATATTTCCTCAGTCATGAAATCCTCATTTTTGTTTTCATTTTTAGTTTTTATCAGATAGTCCTAAGGGTTTTGAGTCTAGGTATCTGCTTAAAATTTGGAGAGGTTTTAGACCTCTCCCAGAATCTTTTTAAAAAATAAACACCCAAGCTGAGGTCCAATATTATGTCCATTACCTTGTGGGTTTGCCCTACAGAGCAGCTCTTTCCTGGCAGTATTCATGGGAAGTTCTAGTAACAAGGCAGTTCCTCAGAAGCCAGGGCATGTGATTAGAGCTAGAAGAGGGTGGGGCATGAAATAAGATGCTGAGAGGTGAGAACATGGTGGAAAGGATGCTGACAGTGAAGTGAGTGACCTCTTTGAGGTCCACCCCAGCAGGGGAGTAGCACAGGAATGCTTTTTTCTGGAGACAGCAGAAGACCCTGGAGCAGGTCAGCTGCCAGAGAGGACTGAGAGAGTCCTGGACTGGATCAACCAGAGGCAAGGCCACCATGGCACACCAGAAGGAAAAGGTGATCTAAGATAATGTTCATCACAACTAAATTCATTGGGTGTTGGGGTAATGGAAGGGTGGAGGAGGGGACAGGTATATACACACCTAATGGCTGCAGTGCTCACCATCTTGGGGATGGACACACTTGAAGCTCTGACTCAGGTGAGACAAAGGCCATGTACATAACCTAAACATTTTTACCATTGTAATATGCTGAAATAAAAAAAAAAATTAAAAAGAGCTAAATCTATTGGGAAAAGTACCACAAGGGACTACTAACCCAGAAAGTCTACACTGAGTATTACAGGAATTTCCTTGAAAAACGAGGGATTTGGTGAGGTGTAGAATGGGCAAGAGTGGGGAGAACTTCCCAGGAAGAAGGAGTCAGAGACTGAGGGATGGGTGTTGCCGGTGCTAGTGAAAGTGAAGATGCATTGTCACACACCTCAACCTCTTTCATAGACTTCGAGAATATTAAATTTGGAAGGGGTCTCATCCCACATTACATTAGACATATTAGCTATATTCAAATGCATCCACCTCATGATTCAATAATTTTATTGTAGGAAAAGAGCAGAATGGCTTTTAAGAATTTTTTTTTTGGAAATAATTATGTTTTGGAAGGTTTTATGTTTTGTGTTTTATTTTTTTGTACTTTTTGCTTGTTTTTAACCACTTCAGTATGGTGCTCACTGGCCCCAAACGGTGAATACATTTTGCTCTTGTGTGATGAGGAAAGATTGAAAGCACTGAAAGCTTGATTGAATTTATAGGCAGCTTTAATTGTAATGTAAATCAGAATAGGTAACATATACATATATATTTTTATTACATTATTTTTAAATGTTCACAGTTTTATTTTGATAAATGAAAAATTAGAAAAGTCATGTCACGGCTGTTCATTTAGCTGATGCTCGGCTGTGTGCCTTCCTTTCACCACTGTCGGCTAAAGTCGCTGTGCATGTTCATCTGTAGCTATCGACTATAGTTAACTCTCATACCAAAGTGGTTAATAAGCTAGAGATTCTATATCAGCCTTCTGATATTGTCTTAGATTTTTGAAAGTCCAGAGATAGTAGCCTCTAATGCTATGTTGCTCCTCTGATAAAACAACCTTACCCTCCACTCTTCACTGTGCACACACCTTAAGCAGTTTTATCTCATCCTGTCACCTCAGCACCCCTAAATGCTACAAGTGCTAAAATGCAGCTTCAGATCCACACACGAAACCACCTCTCAGCTGCCTTCCCTAGGCAACCCATATGAAACTCACACTTACCAGGTAGAAAGCTAGGCTCACTGTGCAGCTTCTTTCACAACCCCCTGTGGTAATTCAGAACATATTGTCACAGCAGAAGACACCACAATCATTCACCCTCTCAATTTGGAAGGCTGAGTGCCATTGTCAAGGCCTATCCTTCACTCCATATTCTTAAGTAGCCATAAGCCCCATGGATTCCTTAACATTTCTTTTACCTGACCCATCTGTTGCCAGCTCAGAAAAAGACACCATTGTGCACATCATCTCACCTCTAATATTACCTCAATCTACCTCTCTACTTCCTCAATACTGATGCCTCAGCAGGGCCCTAGTCACTGCCATTTTGATTGGTCTGATGGGTTCCCAAGTGTTCTTTTTCCCTGCAAGTTGGCCCCTACAACTCATCTCCTACAACTCTACTAGCTAGAGGATTGCCAAAATGCCATTTTCATCACCTCAATTATTCCACAAACTCCTTCAGGGGCCCCCACACTTTCTGGGCTCTCAGAATCAGTGTATAAAGCTCATTTGTATTGGACTCTGATTCCTCCATAGTTTCCTCCCATACTCCCCTCCATCACTCCACCTGTGTTATTTTCATAAATGTTTAAGAGTCTACTATGCACCAGCCACTGCTCAAGGATCCTACACATATCCCATACTCTCTCTCGCCATTTACAAATAAATGGATTTCCTAAGTACACCATGCCATTTTCTACTACTTTACTTATACAAACATTGATTTTTTTCTTCCTGAACTCCTTCTCCAACCTCTGTGCCTAATTAACTATAGCCCATAGAAGACTGACTACATAGATAAAATGTATTTTGTATTCTTTACTTATAACTTACCTGGTTTTCTGTAGGAACCCTCAGTCACTAAATTCAGGCAAAAATTAAGTCCAATTCCCATTTTACAAATGAGGAAAGTGAGAGTCAGTAAGCATAAAGAACTTGTTCAAAGTTATACAGCAAGTAGAGGAGCTAGATTTGCCAAAAAGTGATACTTATCACCATGCTATAGAGCTTATTTAGAGATGGATTGTTTATGGACTTTTTTGCACTGCTTACAGGGGCTTTCTGCTCTGAAGAAGCTTTTTTATATGCTGAATAGCAAAAATTTGGTGCATTCAACCAATTTAATTAATCCCTCTGGAAACTTCAAGACTTTATAAGGAAGCACAATCACTCACTTAATGTCCCTTAGGCAAATGATACATTGGAGTAAAGTGAGAGAATATTAGAACTTGTATTAATGTTTACTTTTATCCTTAAATGCAGTGATGATGCTTTGCTAATATACTGATAATAGTAAATAAAGGCTCTCTATATACATGAATTAGGGGTGCATGCCCCCAAATTTTTTACTTGTAGGAGTTTGAGATAAAAAGTATAGGGACACCTGTCCTCTACTGACCTCTGCTCATTTCCTTCTACTCTCCACCCAGCTCACTCCACTTGAGCCAAAACTCACCAACCTCACACTCAGGTTCTTCCCACATATCCTCCCACAGTGACCTCACTACCTTCATCCAAGCCTCTGCTGAAATGGATCTCCCTAGGGGAACATCACCCACACCCCACCCCACCATCAACTCTCCGTCCACTAATCCTGCTTTACTCCTCTCCATTACAGCTACATTTACCTGACATTATATATTTGTGTCAGTCACCACAAACAGAATGAAAGCTCAGGGAGCCTGGGAGCCTTCTGTCTTTTGTTTCCATCCAATTCTCCAGTGCAGTTGGAATTATGACCTGAATGGATAAATGTAGATTTTGCTCTTCTGTTACCATGTGCACTCTTAGTGTAGATCATTTTTTGGCTAAACTTGTTTGGCTGCCTTATGGGTTTGTCTTATGTATAGGCCAATATTTTCTCTTCCTCAGGCTCGTTTCTGCTTGCCATCTAAGAGATATTCTTCAATATTGAAAATGTTCGGTATTCGTGCTGTAGTATCAGATGTAGCCTTTAACCACATGTTGGTATTTAGCTCTTGAAAAGTGTCTAGTGTAACTAAAACACTGCATTTTTTATTCTATTTAGTTCTTAAAAATGTTTACTGTAATTATGAGAGGATTTCAATTTCTAGAACTTTAATTAAGGAAAAAAATATTTCAAAAGTACATGTTCAAATGCAACAGTGATTATGCTCTCTCCTCCAATGTGTCAAGTGTCATAATCTAGAACTCTTTTATGATTCCTTAGTAAATCCTGGTGAAATGCAAATGTAATTATTTACTGAAACTAAAAGAAGAAGGGTAGGGCAAAAATGAATTGGAAGTGTTGGAAAGTGCCTTGTGATTTAATTTAGAATAATTATGTACAGATTGTGAATATATCTCTTTCAATCTGTCTTGAAAGTTAACAAATAAGGAACAAGCAAGGCTGAACAACCAGACATCAAAGGTTGTGTCATTCTTTAGGCTTATTTTGCAGATTCCAGGATCCCTGGCTTCTTTTAGTCCTCATCATGCTGGAATTCCTGGTCTTTTCTGGAAACACCACAGTCATCCTCCTCATTCAGCCCTACCCACCTCTCCACTGCCCTATATATTTTCTGATGAGCAAGCCATCCCTCATTTGCCAGTTCTGTATGTCCATGTTTATTCCTCATATGGCCCTCAACTTTCTCTCTAGGGATTATCACATCTCTCTCACTGACTGCGGCATTCATCTCTTCCTCCTCATCACCCTGTTGGTAGCAGAGTGTCAGATGCTGGCCGTCCTCACTTAGGACTGCTACCTGGCCATCTGTCCCCCATTGCGCTACCCCATCCACATTCCCCGTGTTCTCTGTGTTCTCCTGGTGCTTCCATCTTGGCTAAGCGCAGTGCTCAATGCCTTCATCCAAGTGCTCTGCCCTCTGACTGTCCATAACTTCACTTCCAGAGAAGGTCATCGTTTTGTTTCTGAGATCCCAGCTGTATTTAAACTAGTCTCTTCTGACACTTCCCTCTATATAAGGTTCTTTTTATCCATGGTGTTATTTTTCTCTTCCCTCCTATCTTAGCTATTATTGTCTCCTATGTATTCATCCTGTCTTCTTGACTGTTGACAGTCTCAAGCCTGGGTCACATGGAAACCCTGGCTACTTACTTCTTTCAAATGGCCCTGGAGTCTCTATTCTATGTGGCTTCCATTACCAAGTCCCTTCTACAAAAGTCTCATCTCCTTGAGCAGGAGAATTGGTCTCTGTCATCTACACCATCCTAATGCCAATGCTCAACCGTCTCATCTACAATCTGACAAACAGGGATGTGTTTGAAGCCCCTGGGAGAGTTCCCAGGAAATAGGGAATATGACATATTTAACTATACACTGAAAATCCAAATCTAAAACAAGGAAACATATACATTGAAATGGTGGGATTTACCATAAGTAGAGAGACATATTCATATGCATTTAACTATAAAGCCAGATATTTTGAGGAACAGATAATAGACAAAAAGAAATGATCGTGTCTTGAAGATTGACATGAAAATTCATGATTTTCTCCTTTTATTCATTTCTGTATTTTTACCCCAATAAATATATTAGGAAAGTGGCTTATTTGTGTACTATATCAAATATCGTTTCTTATTGCCGTGCAATCATCTTATTTGGTCATTGTTATTTATTTTCCTATATTTTTGTTTTTAATTGACAAATAATTGTGTATGTATATGTCAGACACAGTGTGATGATTTTATCTAGGCATACTTTGGGAAAGATATGATTAAACTAATTGACATTTTTCAAAAGAGAGAAATGAATGTTCAACAGATATATGTCAAAATGCTCAACCTATCTAATCATCATGGAAATGAAAGATAAGCCACAATGAGCTATTACCTCACACCTGTGAGAATGTCTATTCTCAATAAGATGAATGCTAAGTGCTGGTGAGGGTGTGGAGAAAAGGAAACACTTGCATATTGTTGCTGTGAATATAAATTAGGACAGCCAAATTTATTTGTATATCAATGAATTTAGGGAGTACTAGGCATGTTTTTTCTTTGTATGTTCTTTGATTGTATGAATTATATAGTGTTAAATTCAGGACACTTATTGTATCATTCATTCAATGAATATAGGTTTCACACAGTAGATAATATTTGATCCCTCAACCCCAATCACCCTCCTCCCTTCTGAGTCATAAAAACCTATTTTCTCAACACAGCCATTGTAGGAAATAGTATAGAGATTCTACAAAAATGAAAATTGAATTACCATATGATCCATCACTACCATTTCTAGAAGCATATTCAGTTGAAGCAAAACCAGAATGTAGAAGATATATCTGTCCTTCCATATTCATTAGAACAATATTCATTGTAGTCCAGGTATAGAAGCAGCTTAAGTGTCCACCAGCACATGAGTGGATAAAGAAAATGAGGTGTATTTACACAATGAGCTGTCAAACAGAATGAAATTCTGTCATTTGTGACAACATGTTTTTAACTGAAGGACATGATGCTAAGTAAAGTAAGCCAGGCACAGAAAGACAAATACTGTATGATCTCACTTATCTGTGGAATCTAAAGAAAGCTGATTTCATAGTGGGAAGTGTGGTCACCACAAAGAGTGGGGGATGGGGAAAGAGAAAAATCAAAGGGTACGAAGTATCAGTTTGTTCATTTTTTTAAATTCATAGACCTCTAAATGGAAGAACCCTGGTATCCTTACCTAATTATATCTATTAAATTGTAGTATTCTTCTAATGCTGCCATTATGGACAATATAATAATTTATATTTTTAATGTATAATTTTTCCTAAATTTGAAATTTTCCCTAAAGTCACCCTAACTCTAACTTCCTGGCATGAGATAACTAAATCAAAATTTATTGTTATATATATAATTTTTAAATAATCTTGACATTTTTGCATAATTCACTTTGCAATCATTACATGATTGACCTTTATATTTGCTTTGTGACTCAATATTTGATATTTTTATAAAGTTTAGGAAAGATGTATGGTTTTTATAATTTTTTTATTTCAAGAAAATATGAGAATACAAAAATTACAGTGACATTTTATATCTTTGCCTCTCCCTAGTGAGTGTTAGAGGTATTTCCTTACCCTCAATGATGATCAAGGCATCCCTCAGATGTGGGTCTTCCCTCAATGCCCTGAATCCCTGGTGAATACCACCACCATTTGAGTACCATAGTGTTAATCAGTCAGTACCAATTTGATGTGGAGCCCATTTTTCTGATCTTATGTCACTTCACTTTGGATCATGGGCTTGCTCAATCCAGGAAAATATAAGCAGTGCTAGCTCACTGTCATTTCTTAAAATTGTGTAATATTTCATTGTAAACACATACCAAATATTAATAATCCACTCATAAGTTGACGAGCTCTTGAGTGGTTTTTATTTTGTACTTTAAAATTGTTACATGCTCATTAATTTTATTTCATCAGAATTTGTATCTTCAGAGGTGTAGGTTCTTATCAATTAATCAACAGGTGTCCTGAAAATTTCATCAAACTATAGGAGCTCCCTCCAAGAAAGCCCATGAGGAGGGTGAACTGCAATGCAGATTAAAGTGAATGACATACTAATTACACCTAGGATACCCTAGATCACTTTGTAAGTCTTATTATGGCTTGGCAGGGGAAATGCTAGATTGATAAACCATTCCCTCCTTCTTCAGGTGTAGAAGTGGCTCAGGGTAGAATGAAAGGTTGACCAGCACCAAAATGGAATGGCAGCCTTATCCATCTCCCTGGTGCAGCAATTGCTGGAAACAGCACCAAAACAGGGCACCATTGTCCTGAGAAGAGACAGAGATCCTAACTATCTGCCTAAGATTTGTAACACATTTGAAAGATTTTTAAAAAGATTTTGTTTTAAGAAATGCTTTTCTGAAACTGAGAAACATATCTTTGAAATGTAATATCAACAAAGATATTTCCCTATCCCACAATTTCCATAGGAAGATGAGATCCTAACATCAGTGAGCACCTAGATTTAAGTTGCAAAATTATCTCCTCCTGCATTGACTTGAGACACTTGTTTTTTATTTGAATTTAACCAATTACCAAAAAAAGAGTCTCATTAATTACCAAGTAAGTTTATGGTGCACTCTTTATGACAAATAGGGCTATCTAGGCTTCATTCTTCTTTCTTCAAAGCTAATTATTATTTATCTAGACAACATGTATGTAACAGTTAGGATTTGCTTAGTTATGTACAGTACCACCTTTATGTGTGCCTCTGAAATGTCTCAGTGGATTGGCACTGTGCACATCACATTCTGCTTTAATTGAGTAATAAAAGTGTTTACTTTTAATTCTCTTGTAACTTTGTGGACAGGTTTCTTAGTTGGAGAGTCTTCATTTTTAATATTTCCTGAATACTTTCCAGAATTAAAAATGGAACATAAACATAAAATGTGCCCACCACTTCTAAATCAGAAGGGCTTTGAACACGAGATTCCATCTTGAGCTTCCAGTCCTTAACCTGCAACTCCAAAGTACAGAGCTTCACTGTCCCCACATCTGCACACAGTAAGTTCTCTAGGCCTCTTTGGTGTCTACGGACCCCCAGAACATACTTAGACCAGATTCCTGTGAATACAGTCTCACTGGATAATAATCACTAGTTCTATCCTTTCTCTAAATGAATCTCACATCTTTAGAACTGAAATGGAGTCACAGACTGTAGGGCTCAGACACAAATGGGAACAAGATAATGCGCACTGGGTACAACACATAAACTCCCTTTCTGCCTTCTCTTCTTGCCCAAATGTGAGGAAATGTACAGTGAGTGCTAATGAGTCTATGCCTCTCAAGGGACCGAAATCTGCAGATCTGAATTCTGAATCCAAGAATCTAAGGTCTGTAAAATGATGAATCTGAATCCAAGGCCTTTAAAAGCAAAGAATACACAAGTTTGTTCCAAACTAGACCTGGAATCAACCTGGAATTCCCAAGACAGAGGACATACTTTGGACCAAGTATGTACCAAAAACTCAGGGGAGACACATGCTGTGGTGTAAGAGATCAACATGGACTTTTGGGTTGATTTTGAAAGGAAATTTTGGGGTGAGTGTAAAGAAATTTCTAGATCTTCTGTAGTGTTGTATTATAGTTGTGTGTGAAGAATAGAAAGGCTGGCACCACATCTGAATTTTTCTGTAAATTAATGGGGGTTTACTAGTCACCTTTTGTGGAATAACAAGGATTACATCACACAATGTGAAGGTTTCTTCACAGTGCAACAAAACATACATCTGAGGACATAGCACATGCTCAGTGGACATTGCATTATGCTGCTCTTCACTTTGGTATTAAGTGTATGTTGTGATGAGTGTTGGGCAAAAGGCAGTATGTATGCTGTGCTTGCTGTCTCTACCTGAGTGCTACTAATAATGGATCTAGGTTGAGCAACATCAGCATAAAGGGGACCTGACAAAGAACCCAATGAATGTACCCCTTCCACACCAGCAGACCACATTTCTTAGAGTGAGGCCCACAGTACCACATGATTTACGTTCACATTGATGTTTCAGAGACAATTTTAAGGTAATTACCTCTCAGCCCAGGCTTTCAATCAGGAATACCTGGGTAGATTGAAGAAACACCATCATCTGCCTTTTGGGCTGGGTGAAAACATCCATGTGGTTTTAATTGTGCCCCAAATAATTCTAATTTGATACCAGGGTCAAGCATTAGGAATCCTGCATATATTCATGAGAATTGAGTTTAACCTTTGTTCCCCAATGAAGTCACAGGTTCTGCTCTCTGGGTTTTGGTAGAGGCAGATCAGTGTGGTCCAGATACTCATTCCTGTAGCAGAAACTCCTGGCACCTGTAGCAGGAGAAGGTAACCAGAAGAAAGGACAGGAGAAATTCACATTTTGGTCTCCCTGAATGAGCTGATCATAGCTGATTTTTTACTGTGAGCAAGAATAAGTGAGTGTAGCCCTTCTGCATTGTATGTTCCTCCTGCTTGTGAGTGTGATGGAAACAAGGGAAGAAATTGTGCTGACTCCATTAAGGAAAGTCTCAAGATTTAATTCTAATTGTTCCACACAATCTCACATGAAAATAAATTTCAGAGTAGGAGAAGAAGAAGAAGAAATGGCTGGTTATCAGGTAAGTGTGTCCCAGATTTGGCATTGTGTCCACTATTTCTTACAGATAGTCATATAGAATGTCAATTTTTTGAACCTGTAAACCTTTACTTCTTTACTTCTGATGTGTATGGCTAATAAGTTTTGTAACTACATATTTTTATTTCTTCTTATGGTAGTCAACGTTTTCTGGGAAATCCTTCCTTCCTATATAACAAAGCCTACTGTACATTCTCTCACACAAGCTTCTTACTACAATAACCATGTTTTCTAAGAAATATATGGCATATAATATTAAAAATGTTCCCATCATGAGAGGTCAAGATAGAATAGTATGAATGTTTGAGATTCCCATTGGGGATAGGATAGAATCTTTGGATTTGAGTGAGGAAGGGAAACAGGTACTCTAAAGTTTGATCTAGATACTTCACCATCTCTACATAATATATTATTAGGAAAGTTCAGAAAGAAGATAGCATTGATTGCCTAGGATAACCAGAAAATTATGGAAAAACTATAAAATAAAAGACTTGTTCCGTATGATGCTAAAGTATTTACATACATTATTAAAGATAAAACATGGGAAGTATCTGTATCCAAAATTTGCATAAATCTGATGATTCTTCATGGTTACATATTGTTGGCCACTACCATCCCAGCAGTCATTTTGTATCCTCCTCTTTGCAACAATGCCTAACACCAATTCATTCTGCTAAAGTTATGCTAATTTCATTCACTTGCTTAACATGCTTTCTGACAGATTCATCCAATATAAAGTTAATTGTTTTTTTGTTTATCATTAAGGGTCTTGTGGAGATTTACTTTCTGATGTGCATGAGCCATCACATTTAATCTAGAAGCTCTAATTTCTTCTTATAGCTTGCTTTGAAAACTGAGGGATATTATCTGTGTTCTGTTCAGATGAACTGAGATATATTCAAAGTCTACCACTTACTGGATACTGACAAAATACTCTCCTTAGGCAAGAAGCATTGTTGTCAGTAGTTATATTATGTGAAATGCAGAGATTCAGACCCCACCCCAGATCGCCTGAATCAGAAGCTGTATTTTAACAAAATCTCCAGTTCTTTACTGTACTTCTAAAAATTATGTGATACCTTCTAACTCTCTATGATCCTGTATGTGAGAAATATGCACAATTTATTGATGTGATATAAATATAACACCCAAAAATTTATATTACTGTAGTAGGGGCCTTAATTTTGTATTAAATACTTTATCATCCATAGAAGAATCATATGCACACAGATTCATACATCTTTTTTGATCTTCATTCCAGCGAATAAGAGAATACGTTCAAGAATATCAATGTGCTAGAGAATATCTTATTGGATAATTCCAGTACTTCATGTGTCAGAAACAGTTCTCACAACTCATTTTCCTTGTAGTCAAGTGAATAACTCTCTCTATGGCCACTTGGGAAATATGTGTCTTTTTACAGGAGATGGTGACATTTCAGGATGTGGCTGTAGAATTCTCTCCAGAGGAGTGGGCATGCCTTGACAATGCTCAGCGGAATTTGTATAGGGATGTGATGTTAGAGAACTATGGAAACCTGTTCTCCCTTGGTGAGGATCACTTATATACAGAATTTCTATTCCACATTAAGGCCATTCTTTTTTTATTAATAGTTTCTTAAAAGTTTCTACTTTACATGAATAAATTTTATTTTATTTTATTTTATTTATTTATATTTTAGCATGTTATGGGGATACAAGTGTTAAGGTCACTTATATTGCCCATGCCCCCCTCCCCCCTCAAATAAGAGGTTCAAACATGTCCAATCCCCAAACGTTGCACATCTTACACATTGTCGTTGTATATACCTATCCCCTCCTCCCCCCTCCCACCATCCCAACACCAGATAAATGTTACTCCTATATGTCCACTTAAGTGTTGATCCATTAATACCAATTTGCTGGTGAGTACATGTGGTGCTGGTTTTTCCATTCTTGAGATACTTCACTTAGTAGAATGGGTTCCAGCTGTATCCAGGAATATACGAGAGGTGCTATATCATCATTGTTTCTTAAAAGTGAGTAGTATTCCATGGTATACATATACCTCATTTTATTAATCCATTCATGAATTGATGAGCACTTGGGTTGTTTCCATAGCTTCACAATTGTGAATTGTGCTGCTATAAACATTCGAGTGCAGATGTCTTTTCATAAAATGACTTTTGATCTTTTGGGTAGATGCTCAGTAATTGAATTGCTGGATCAAATGGTAGATCTACTTGTATCGCTTTGAGGTTTCTCCATATTGCTTTCCACAGAGGCCAAATCAGTTTGCAGTCCCACTAGCAGTGTAGGAGTGTTTCTATCTCCAAATCTATGCCAATATTTATTGTTAGGGGACTTTTTACTGGAAGGTCATTCTTTTTTTTTTTTTTTTTTTTTTTTTGTTGAGACAGAGTCTCACTTTGTTGTCCAGGCTAGAGTGAGTGCCGTGGCGTCAGCCTAGCTCACAGCAACCTCAAACTCCTGGGCTCGAGCGATCCTTCTGCCTCAGCCTCCCGAGTAGCTGGGACTACAGGCATGAGCCACCATGCCCGGCTAATTTTTTATATATATATCAGTTGGCCAATTAATTTCTTTCTATTTATAGTAGAGACGGGGTCTCGCTCTTGCTCAGGCTGGTTTTGAACTCCTGACCTTGAGCAATCCGCCCGCCTCGGCCTCCCAAGAGCTAGGATTACAGGCGTGAGCCACCGCGCCCGGCCTGGAAGGTCATTCTTACTGGAGATAAGTGATATCTCATTGCAGTATGTTCAACATCTCTGATCATCAGGGAAATGCAAATCATTTTATTCTTTCTGTATTTTTATTTTCTTATCTGTTCTATGTCTATTTTGTATAATATTAGAATCCAAGGTTCAGAATAACATGGCAGCATTTCAATTTCTCTACATTCTCAACATATTTATGTATGTATGTATGTGTATATGTATTTACTTATTTAAAAGTTCTCAATGTAATCAAAAAGTCCCCAAACAGCAAATGCTGGCATGGATGCAGAGACAGAAGAACACTCCTACACTGCTGGTGGGACTGCAAACTAGTTCAACCTCTGTGGAAAGCAACGTGAATGAATTTCATATCCATATTTTAAAGAAAATTTGAAGATTTTGGTGCATAAAATAAAATCATTAGATGTCTCATGTTATCTTGAACCTTTCCCTTTGTTGGGATTTCACACTAGATTAGTGGCTACTCTAGAAATCAGGGTATAAAATTGTTGTCTGCACCTTGGAATAGAATTTCCACCTCTTATTTATTTGATGCTAGTGGGAATTGGTGCTCTAGTCATAAATTAGATCAGTTTTTTATCATTCTACAGGGTCTGTGAGAAAGCAATACGTTGCAAAGGAATTTTCTAGATTCTTCACTAATGTTCTCTCTACTAAGGATAGTACTGCATTAGTAATTGGAAACTCTTCAGCAAGAGTCATGTGAAATTTCTCTAATGAAACAGGTCTTGCCAAGTCAAAGCCTGAGCTGATCACATGCCTGGAGCGAAGGATAGAACCCTGGATTATGAAGAAAGAGGAAACAACAGCTAAATATCCAGGTAGGTGAGATTCAGTGAAGCAGATTAACAAGTGTTAGAGAGCCAAAACTCAAAGAGGAAGGCAGATATTAAAAAGTGGGTTTGAATATTCTGCTCTTTGGAAATGATTTTTAGGACATCTTCTGTCCCACGCTCTTAAACTCTCTAAGAACTCTACCCATGCAGTGATCTTCCTCAGAATTCAGTGAGAGCCAAAATTCTTGTCATGGCTTATAAGGGAATACATTATCTATTAGCATTTCTATTGGTTAGGAGTTAAATGACTATCTGTGCATATTTTGAAGACCATGACATTAAACCATCTTTTGATAGCCTTTCGCTCTCCTGCTCTTTCTGGAGTACAGTGGCTGATCATAGCTCACTGCAACCTCAAACCTATGGGCTCCAGAGATCCTACAACCTCTGTCTTCCAAGTAACTAGATCTATGGGCATGAGCTACCATTTTGTTATTATTATTTTCTTATAAAAATGGAGTCTCCTCATGTTGCTAGGGCTGGTATCAAGATCCTGGCTTCCTTCTTGCTTGGTCTTCCAAAGTGCTGGGATTATAAGGGTGATCCTCCATGACCAAGTCCATCTTTTAAGTACCTTTTGATGCCTCATTTCTGAAATGTGTAAAGGGGAATAGTGAAGATGTTGGGATTTGTTTCTGGAATGCAAGAAACACTAGGGAAAGATATTTATATTTTCTGCATCATGATTTCCAATTCTACGTTTTCAGAGGCAATCCTACAGAAAGTCAGATTCACTAATTTTGTACAAATGCATATCCTCTTCTTAAATGTAAAAATATCTAATGTTATTTGACTTAAAATAATCTTTTTCTAGTATAAAATGAGAGTAAAATTTCAACTTTATTATACCCAAATACCCAAACTATAATATAGTTTATTTTCTCTGTTCACCTTATATAATTCTTAAATACACTGTCTCATTCAGTGCTTCAAATAACTGAATATATTTATACTCCCAATTGATACATAATACTTTGATAACTTATGTTCCATAATTTCCTCCTATTTAGTAGCATCAGAAATGTGTCACTCATGTGTGTGTGTGTGCATATATTTCTGTGTGTGGGGTGCTTAATGGGTGGAAGTCTCCACAAATAATATTTGTATAACTGCATAAATTTATTGTACACACTGTAGTGATCTGATGTGTGTATGAATGGTAAAACAATATAATTAAGGTAATAAACATATCCATCATCTCACATATTTATCATTTAATTATAGTGAGAACATTTATTAATAGTGAGTTCTATGGTCTTAAAAATTTTAAGCATATAAAAAATTATTAATAACTCTAATCATGTTGCCATACAATAGATCTCCAAGATTTATTCATCTTATAACTAAAAGATTTTACCCTTAAAATCTCCTCATTTTTCCTTACTCTACACCCTGGAAACCACTGTTGTACTCTTTACTTTTGTAAATTCAGCTTTAAAAAAATTATCCATAGCAGTATTTATCTTTCTGAGAATGGCTGATTTTACTTAGCATAATGCCTCCTATGTCCATCCATGTTGTTGAAATGGCAGGATATGTATCATTTTCATGGCTTAGTAATAGTATATGGTATGTGTTTGTACAGTCATTTTTTATTCTATTCATCAAAGGAGGCATTTAGTTTGTTTCCATTTTCTTGGCTAATGTGCATAATGCTGCAATATACATGGGGGTGCAGAATCTTCTTCAGATACTGATTTTACATGAATATACTCATAGGTAGAATTGGTGAATGATGAGGCAGTTGTATTATTTACATTTTTTAACAAATCTGTATGATGACACTATCCATTTAAAATCAATAACAGTCTACAGGAATGGATTTCCTGCAAACCCTTGTCCTCACTTATTATGTGTCTTGTTTTGGACATTAGCCATTTTAAAAGTCTACAAATGTGAAGAATGTGGCAAAGCCTTTACCCAGTGCACACACCTTACTGAACATAAAAGAATTCATACAGGAGAGAAATCCTACAAATGTGAAGAATATGGCAAAGCCTTTAACCAGTGCACATACCTTACGCAACATAAAAGAATCCATAGTGGAGAGAAACCCTACAAATGTGAAGAATATGGCAAAACCTTTACACGGTGCACACACCTTACTCGACATAAAAGAATCCATAATGGAGAGAAACCCTACAAATGTGAAGAATGTGGCAAAGCCTTTTCCCAGTCTTCAATCCTTATTCAACATAAAAGAATACATACTGGAGAGAAACCCTACAAATGTGAAGAATGTGGCAAAACCTTTACACAGTGCCCACACCTTACTCAACATAAAAGAATCCATAATGGAGAGAAACCCTACAAATGTGAAGAATGTGGCAAAGCCTTTTCCCAGTCCTCAATCCTTATTCAACATAAAAGAATACATACTGGAGAGAAACCCTACAAATGTGAAGAATGTGGCAAAACCTTTACACGGTGCACACACCTTACTCAACATAAAAGAACGCATAATGGAGAGTAACCCTACAAATGTGAAGAATGTGGTAAAGCCTTCACCCAGTGTACAAAACTTACTCTACATAAAAGAATTCATATGGATGAGAAACGATACAAATGTGAGGAATGTGTCAAAGCCTTTACCCTGTGCACAAACCTTACTTGACATAAAAGGATTCATACTGGAGAGAAACCCTACAAATGTGAAGAATGTGGCAAAGCCTTTACTTGGTGCACACACCTTATTCAACATAAAAGAATTCATACTGGAGAGAAACCCTAGAAAAGTATAGAATCTGGCAAAGCCTTTATCCGGCTAAAAGGCCTCACTCTACATAAATGAATCCATAGAGCAGAGAAACCATACAAATGTGAGGAATGTGGCAAAGCATTTTCCCAGTGCTCACACCTTAATCTACATAAAAGAATTCCTATCACTGAAAAATTTTACGAATGTGAGATTTGTGGCAAAGTCTTTAATATTTGTTCACATCTTATTCAACATCAAAGAAATCATACTAGATAAAAGTTAGGTAAATGTAATGAGTATGTAAGTGCTTTACCTATGTATTTGCCTTAAAATGCACAACAGTACTGAAACTTAAATAGAATGATGTAGACTGCTGACAATACCTTTAGATATAACAGATCTTACCGGATATGGGAGAACTTACACTGAATGAAATGCTCCAATATATTCTCAAATATTGCTCAACATCAGAAAAATATTAAAGAATAGAAACCTTACAAATATAATGAGTGTGAAAAAATATTTATGCAAAAGATATACCTTAGAGAACACAAAAACAGTTGATACTTAAAACTACTTTAATAAATTTCAGAATGCAATTAATCAAGAATCAAGTATAAACATATATCTGATGACTTGCAGTACAATACACTAATGCACTAACACATTCACACATTTATTTAAACCAGGTTGTTCATTATAAAGAACTACCCAGTTAAAATAGTTAGTTGATTTATTTGTACGTTAGCTTTAAAACGAGAGAGATTTTCTGAGAGTTATAATTACATGTAAAATATAATTTCTTGTCAGTGTGGGGTGAAATTGTAATAAAGTATAATTTGTTTTGCTATTTGTGACAAGCAAATACTGATATTATTCAACTTTAAATACAATCGATGGTATGCTTTCATTCTTAGCGTGCATGTGAATGTGTGTGGTTAATGATAGCTACATCACATTTATTAGAGGTCTTTCTGTATTAGTAGGCATTATTCATGTACTTTTCTATGAAAAATTAAAAACACTGAAATGTAAGATTTACTAAATTGAGAGGTACTATGGAGTTTTTTTTATAACAAACAGTATTTTAAGTGATGTATGATGTAGGTATACAGACTAATATTCTCATTATAATCAGAATGAAAAAATTACAATATGAAAAATAACTTGTTTTAATATTGCACATTCCGATAATAAAATAGGATGAAATTTGGAATGTTTTTATATTGCATGTGAACTTAATTTGTTTCATTAAATTAAAAATATTTTTAATGTGTCAAACATGTTGTAGATAGAATGAAGTGTTATTTTGCACCAACATTAATCTATCCCGTGTTACTCAAAGTTGGAGGTAATGGATTGTAAAAATGTACTTTTGGGTTACACAGTACAAAGACATCATTTGTGATCCTTTTTATTAGTTGCTCTACTTTGAAGAATATTGTTCCCAAAGCTTTTTTTATTATATTTATAATTATCTTGTTGCTGTAATGCTTATAATAAAGATTTTGCACTTAATGAAAAGCCATACATTCCTGAACATGGAATGACTAGTTGTTACATTTTATCCTACATTTTTCTTTCAACATGCAACCTGCCTGTCCAGTGAAACAGAAATAAGCATAATTTTTATTTACATTGAATCAAATATACAAATACATCACAGTTAAGTTGAACTATAGTTGTAGTATATATACAGAGTAAGTAATTATGTTTGTATGACTGTGGATGTGTACTTATTTGGAACAGAAAAGAAGAAATATTAGACAAAATGAGTAATTTCAAAAGCATTGAAAATTTACTAGCAAACTAGAAACTTCAAAGATTCTGAAAGAAAATATTTTGTTTCCTTTATATTAAATTAATTGTTTAAAATTGTAAAGCTTCTGAATCGAAACCTGCCTATACCAATCCCCTGTTCTTACATGCTTGTTACCCATGCTAGGCCTACTATATTATTATTTCAAAGCTCGTTTAATATTGTTTATATGACCTGATCTGCAATTACAACAAGGATTGTTATAAAACTTAATGGTGCTCATAAAATTACCTGAAGGTATGAGTAAATTCACAGTGTATTAATTTAATTTTACTTAGTACATTCCATATTGTAATCTTGAGGAATGTAATTTGGTCATGGACACAAAGGTTTATTTTAGGGTTCTCCACTGTGTTCTTTCATCTCATTATTTGTTTTTGTGCCGGGACCATGTTGCTTTTATTCCTATAGATTTGTTTTCAAATCAAGAAGTGCAATGTCTGTGTTTGTATTTTCTAAAACCGTCTCAGTATTTATTGTTCCAACACACTTTAGAATTTATTTTTATATACCTCCAAAACAAGTATTAATGGAATATTATAGACATTTCATTAAATTTGTATATTACTGTGGATAGTATTGACATCTTAACAATTTTAAATTATCTGACCATTGAGCATGAATAATTGAAGAGTGTATTTAATTTTGACATATTTTTCTATTAGCCAGTTTATGTTTTGCTTTTGATTTCTAGTTCCACTTTATTTTTGTCACAAAATATATGTTGTATATTTTTAGTCGTCTTCAATTTGGTAAGATTTAAGTGTCCTAATAGCATTTGCCATGTATGATTGAAACTATTGTGTATTCTGCCTCTGTGGACTGAAGAGCTCTGAAAATGTCTTTTACATCTAAATGGTCTATAATGTTTTTCTCATTATCTGTTTTCTTATTGATCCTCTATCAAATCTTTTTTTTCTTTTTTTTTTTTTTACATTTTCTATTTTTTTTATTTTGGCATATTATGGGGGTACAGATTTTAAGGTTTCAATTAATGCCCATTTCCCCCTCCCCCCAAAAGTCTGAGTCTCCATCATGACCATCCCCCAGATGGTGCACATCTCACTCATTATACATGTATATATATATGGGTTGGCAGAATCAACATTGTTAAAATGTCTGTACTACCCAAAGTGATCTACAGATTCAATGAAATCACTATTAAAATACCAACATCATTTTTCAGAAACCTAGAAAACATAATTCTATGCTTCATATGGAAAAAGAGAAGACCCTGTATAGCAAAACCAATCTTAAGTAAAAAGAACAAATTGGGAGGCATCAATTTGCCAGACTTCAAGCTATATCACAAGACTATACTGGCTAAAACAACATGGAGCCGGCACTGGAACAGAGACATAGATTGATGGAGCAAATGAGAACCCAGGTATAAAACCATCCTCATATAGCCATCTACACTTTGACAAAGCAGACAAAAACATACACCGGGGAAAAGAATCTTTATGCAATAAATGGTGCTGGGAAAACTAGATGGCAACATGTAGAAGACTGAAACAGGATCTGCACCTTTCACCTCTCACAAAAGTGAACTGATGGTGCACAACAGATTTAAACCTAAGGTGCGTAATTATAAGAATTCTAGAAGAAAATGTTGGAAAAACTGTTATAGACCTTGGTCTGGGCAAAGACTTTATGAAGAAGACCCCCAAAGCAATCACAGCAACAAGAAAAATAAAGAAATGGGACAGGATCAAATTAAAGAAGCTTCTACAGAGCCATGGAAACTACCACGAGAGAAAACAGACAAGCTATAGAATGGGAGAAAGATATTGACATGCTATACATCCAATAAAGGGCTGATAACTATAATCTATATAACTCAGGAAAATCAGCAAGAAAAAAATCAACCCTATGAAAAAGTGGGCAAAGAACATGAACAGAAACTTTTCAATAGAAGAGAAACTAATGGCCAGGAAACATATGAAGAAATGCTTAACATCTCTAATTATCAGGGAAATGCAAAGAAAAACCACAATGAGATATCACTTCTCTCCAGTGAGAATGGCCTTTATCAAAAGTCCTCAAACAATAAATGTTGGCTTCGTTGGGGAGAGACAGAAACACCCATACACTGCCGATGAGACTGTAAACTAATACAACCTCTGTGGAAAGCATTATGAAGATACCTCAAAGAGATACAAGTAGTACTACAATTGAATCCAGCAATTTCATTACTGGGCTTCTTCCCAAAGGAAAAAAAAATATTCCATAAAAAAAGACACCTTCACTTGAATGTTTATAGCAGCACAATTCAAAAAGGCAAAGATGGGGGATCAACTCAAGTGCCCCCTGAGTAGCCATGGAGACAGGACCAGAGCCCTTTGCATTCACTGTGATCTCTGAAGCCCTTCTGTCACTCAGTTCCACCTGTCTTAGCCACAGTTCACGGCCAGTGCTGCCCACTTAGGAACCCACACGGTGACCTGAGGAAAGTATCCCAGATATTCGGTGGGAGCCACACTCACCCATAAACCTGGCATCAGGCCCAGCCTATGAAGACCCAACTGTAAGTGCCTGCCCTAAAGATCAAAGCCATGAAGGAAATCCAGTCTGCCCATGAATAAGACAGGATTCACAACTACCCTAGCTTCTGCTAACAGGCCCATGCTAAAGGCAGTCCTCACTACATACCCATCAGCACACTTGTGACCCAGCGACAACCCCTTTTATCTCAAAATCCAGAGAAATTCCCATCTTCCTGGGAACCCAAGAAGGGAAAATCTTTACCTACTTAAACTAGCTTATTAAAACTGGAAGAAGTGTTTGCTCCTTTAAATACACAACACCAATGAAAACGTATATTATGACCATATTCAATGCTTCCATTTAACATAGTATTGGAAATCCTAGGCAGAACTATTAGGCAAGAAAATTTTTTAAAATGTATCCAAAAAGAAAAGAAAATTTAAAAAGTCAGTTGTAAAATACATGATGTCATATAAAAGAGAACCATAAATAGTAGGCCAAAAACCTGTTAAATTAAAACACACACTCAGTAAATCTGCAGAGTATTAAATGAACATGAAAATATCAGTGTTTCAATACACTAAGAACAAACTATCAAATAGAATAAGGAATAAAACAACCTCATTTATATTAGCACAAAACAATGACTTTTTTAGCAATAAATTTAACAAAGGAGTTAAAATAGGTTTACATTGAAAAAGATATTGATGAGAAAAATTGAAGATGTCACAAATGTAAAAATATCTTGTGTTAGGGTTTAGGCTTAGTGTAGGGTTTAGAGTTAGGGTAGGCGTTAGGGTTGAGTGTCAGGGTTAGGGGTTATTGTTTAGGTTCAGATTAGAGGATAGGGTTGAGTGTTAGGTTTAGGGGTTATTGTTTAGGTTAGGGTAGGGGGTAGTGTTTAGGGTTAAAGGTTACTGGTTAAGGTTTAGGGTTCGCATAGGTATTAGTGGTTAGTGTTAGGGTTTAGGGCTTAGGGTTACAGTTTAGGGCTATGTGTTCGGGTTACATAAGTGTTATTAGGGTTTAGGTTTAGGGTTAGAGATAGTGTTTATGATATGTGTTAGTGGATGGGGATGGGAGCTGTGGCAACCTCATAGGCTGGATTGGCCTTCCAACCCTCCCCTACATCAGCCCCATCCTCCCCTACATCACCCAACTCTCCAAGGCATGCTACAGAAAAGTGGCAAAAGCCTACAGCACCTGGTATTCCCAGGCGGTCTCCCATCCAAGTACTAATCTGTCCTGACCCTGCTTAGCTTTCAAATCAGATCAGATGGGTCACATCAAGGGTGGTATGGTGGTAGTTGGTGGTGAGTATTGTTGGATGCCTCAAGAAACCTTGTTGCTAGGCATCCCTGCCAACCCAGTGGCCCATAAACCCCCCTGCCTCCCAGCACTAACCCTGGGCCTCAGTAGTGTCTGCTTGTTCATGTTTGTGACATTACAGCATGAGGAGCAGACTTTGGAACTCAGGCTGATGGCCAGGGCATAGCAGGCAGCAGCTGAGGATGTCAGTTCTGCCTTGAAGCATGAGGTCTGACCTGCCAAGTCTCAAATGGGCAAAGTACTGGCTTCCTGTCTCACCACCAGAGTGCCACCAGCAGATAGCAATTATAGAAACGGGTATAATTATCTTTATTCAGACAGTCAAGCTGAAAGACAAGACTCTTATTGCCAGGGGGTTGAAGTCCCAGACCTTGATGCATCCCTTCCTGCTCATTTCCTGTGTCTTGTGGGGTTGCTGATGTTCACTGTGGTTGAGGGTGTTGATCTGGTGAGCATGCTGGGAGATTCCACTCCAAAGAGGGCCTGAGGGAACTGGCTGCATCTCACCCCTTGTATTAAAGTGGAAGGAATATGTAGGTTTCCACGCAGCAATTCCTGCCAGGTTTGGCAGTACAGTGTAAGCATGCAACAAAAGAGTATACTATAAAGTGAGTTTGAAAAATAAAAATACAATCAGTAACAAATTGAATGGGAAATGTGGAGCCTATATAAACAAAATACAAGAGCATTCTTCAAATATATGAACAAAGACTTAAACACATAGAGAGTTCTATCTTGTTCTTGTAGGGATACAAAATCAATACTATAAAGAGGTCCTTTGTCCTTTGTGCCTTCAACATGGCATTGGATCTCATAATAGATTCTGTCAGCTTTTTAAAACCTAGCAATGATTTTGCAAAATGCACATGGAAGAACAAGCTTATAAGTATAGCCAAAATTCCAGTGGGAAGCACACAATGAGGTTTTCTTCACCCATAAGAAGTTAAAACACTTAAAAATGTTCTGTACTTAAAGCAGGGTGGTGTTGATGAAAGTAGACAGATCAGGACAGCAGAAAACCCCCACACCTACCAAAGTGCATCAGAAACATTAAGCAGTAAAAAAATACCACCTTTACCAAATCTGAAATGTTAAAATGTTTGTCATTGTACAGTTTCCAATTTTGAATATGATATACATTATTCATAAATGGAGATAACATTTATTTTTCCTTTTTTTCTGAGACAGAGTCTCACTGTGTGGCCCGGGCTAGAGTGCTGTGGCATCAGCCTCACTCACATCAGCCTCCAACATCTGGGCTCAAGGGATCCTCCTGCCTCAGCCTCCTGAGTAGCTGGGAGTACAGGCATTCACCTCTATGCCTGGCAAATTTTTTTGTATGTATTTTTACTTGTCCAACTAATTTCTTTCTATTTTTTTTAGTAGAAACAGGGTCTCACTCTTGCTCAGGCTTCCCTTAAACTCCTGTCCTTGAGCGATCCTCCTGCTTCAGCTTCCCAGGGTGCTGGGATGACATTTTTGAGCCACCGCACCCAACATGGATATAACCTACCATGTTTCCCCAAAAATCAGACAGGATCTTTTATTTATTTTCCCTCAAGAAGACAACCGAGGGCTTATTTTCAGGGTATGTGTTTTTTTTTAAGCAAGGTGCAACCATCTCCATGGATTCAAATAGAGTGAAGTCGTCTTCTTCTAGAACATCCTCCTCACTCTCCAAACCCCGGATCCCATCCTGAATGTCTTCTGACTCTGTTTCCTTTAGAACCATCTAGAACCCATGTCTCCTGTCTAGCCACAGAGCTTTAAGGGGGCAGATGAGAAGGGCTGCTCTTCCTCTGTCCGCCCCCCAGCGACACGCATGGGTTGTGCAGATGTGCTGTGTAGCCACACCCACCACTAGGGCTGATTTTCGGGGTGGGGCGTCTATGGTGCGTGTGCTTACACATCCTGCAGGTGCTTATTGTATGGGGTCGGGTGACTTTCGAGGAAACACAGTATATACAAGGTTAAATGGGAACATCCTCCGGGAAGCACCAGAGAGAAAGCCCTGATTGCCGCCATTAGTGGGTGGGATCCCATTATATGTCAGTCAGGGCTCCGAAGGGTGTGGCCTGGAGCTCTACCCAATCAGAAATCTTGGTGCGGGAACTGTCCAATCAGGCACGCAGTCGGAGGGCGAGACTTCCGGGACCTGGCCCAGTCTTTTTCTCCTTCCAGTCCTCCAAGTTCCGGTTTGTCGTCTGTGTGTTCAGTTCTTCTTTGCTTTGCAGAACTCAGGTGACCCTCTGCTTCTGCCGCCCTCTCACCTGTGGATTTATCTGCAGGAAGGATCCCTGGGCACCACGGAAGTGAGAAAATGGTGAGTGTGCATGGCGGCTGTGCTTAGGGGGTTTGAAACTCATCAGAACTGGCTGGGGCAGGTCCCCGGTTTCCCGCCGGTCCAGAGTCTGCAGACATGAGGATGCACCAGCCCAGCTTTGCCCTCAGGCCATGCGGCTGAGAGCTGGGTTCCTCCGGGTGGTTCCAAGGTGCAGCCCTGTGTCTCCCCTAGCTTGTGCAGGGACTATGGCAGGGTCATCAGGGAAGGCTTTCGACTGGGGTGCGGGGTTCATGCGTGGGAGGAGCTGTAGGCCCTGTGGTCCCCGTCCCTCCCCTCTGGTGTTAAAATTACTCTAAGGCACCCCTTGAAGACACAATAGAGGTCAGGCACAGAGGTTCACGCCTGTCATTTCAGCACTCTGGGAGGCCCAGGAGGGAGCAGCACTGGAGGTGGGGAGTTTGAGACCAGCCTGAGCAAGAGTGAGGCCCTGTGTCTACTAAAAATAGAAAAAAATTAGCTGGAAAATTAAATATGTATGTATACACACACACACACACACACACACACACACATATATATATATATATGTATGTATATATATAATATTAACCAGGTGTGATGGCACATGCCTGTACTCCTAACTACTTGAGAGTCTGAGGCAGGAGGATCGCTTGAGTCCAGGAGTTGGAGGTTGCTGTGAGTGAGGCTGACACCACGGCACTCTAGCCCTGGGTGACAGAGCGAGACTCTGTCTAAAAAAAAAAAAAAGACATGATAGAGTTTATTAGACCAAAGAGAGATTTATGGATCAGAGACCAATCTTCCATGGTTTGTATCTGGGGTCCACCAGGGGGGCTTGAAGCAAAGACTTTCAGATAGATAAGGACAAAAGACTATTTGTTTTGAGGGCTTAAGTGTATTCCTCTGCATTTAGCAGTTGTTGCACACGTTACAAGACAGTAAATATAAAGACAATAGAAAAATCCCTGCAAACTACAGTCCACCTTTCCTTTGTCTATCTGTTCCATCTGATTATATTTAGCTTTTATTCTGTACCATTTTCTTTCTTATTTATTTATTTATTGAAACAGAGTCTTGCTCTGTCACCCAGGACAGGGTGCCATGGCATTAGCCTAGCTCACAGCAACCTCTACCTCCTGGGCTCAAGCAATCCTCCTGCCTCAGCCTCCCTAGTTGCTGGCACTACAGGCATGGGCCACCGTGCCTGGCCAATTTTTCCTATATAGTTTTAGTTGGCCAATTAATTTCTTTCTATTTTAGTAGAGCTGGGGTCTCACTCTTACTCAGGCTGGTCTCGAACTCCTGACCTTGAGCGATCCACCTGCCTCAGCCTCCCAGAGTACTAGTGCTAGGTGAGCCACCACACCCAGCCTTACATTTTTCTTTTAAAATCATGATAGTTAAAAGAACAAGGTGGGCCAGGTGTGGCAGCTCAGGCCTGTAATCCCAGGACTCTGGGAAGCTGAGGCAGACGGATTGCTGAAGGTCAAGAGTTGAAAACCAGCATGAGCAAGAGTGACCTCGTCTATACTACGAATATAAAGGAATTATTTGGTTAACGAAAAATGTGTATAGAGAAAATTAGCTGAGGATGGTGTGCATGCCTGAGGTCCCAGGTACTCAGGAGGTTGAGTCAGGAGGATCGCTTGATCCCAGGAGTTGGAGGTTGCTGTGAGTGAGGCTGATGCCACAGCACTCTAGCCTGGGTGACAGAGCAAGGCACTGTGAGAAAGAAAGAAAGAGAGAAAGAAAGAAAGAAAGAGAGAGAGAGAGAGAGAGAGAGAAGGAAGGAAGGAAGGAAGGAAGGAAGGAAGGAAGGAAGGAAGGAAGGAAGGAAGGAAGGAAGGAAAGAAGGAAGGAAGGAAGGAAGGAAGGAAGGAAGGAAGGAAGGAAGGAAGGAAAGAACGAAAGAACGAAAGAAAGAACGAAAGAACGAAAGAACGAAAGAAAGAAAGAAAGAAAGAAAGAAAGAAAGAAAGAAAGAAAGAAAAAAAAGAATGAAAGAAAGAAAGAAAAAGGAAACAGGGTGGGCCCATCACCTAAATTCTGGAAATTATGGGGACTTTAGTATTCACCTCCCAGGGTATTATGAGAATTAACTCCCAAACTTGGAACTTTCCAGTACTGTAACACAGTGATCCACCAGTTATGGCGAGTTGTAGAATTATTTTATTATGTGTTACAATGTAGTAATCTGAAATTCACAAAAAAATGCAATGTAATTGAATCATCCCCAAACCATACTCCAACTCCCCAGTGTGGGGGAAAATTGTCTTCCTTGAAAATGGTCCCAGGTACCTGTAATAAGGTTGGGGACCACTGATGCAACATACTTGTGAACACATCCTACATGCTCAGGAAATGTAGCATTAAGGCATGGCTCATGTTGTTTTCGAAATGCAGACTTATTCAGACACCGCCGTTTTCTCTAGCCTCTGTAATCTTTTAGTAGAATGCCATGTTTCAGGCTGGCAATTGGTGGTCTTCACTTTGGACCAAAAGTATTTTTGTCATAAGAGTGTTGGGTGTGATGCTCTCTATGTGCTGTTCTTGCTGTCTATAGCTGAGTGCTTCTCATAGTGGGTCTAGGAGAAGCAACGTCAGCATTCACAGGGGACTTTTTCAGGAAGCCAATTCATGGACCCTTGGATGAATTCCTTGGCTCTAGGATCACATTACTTAGAGTGGGCTCCAGATTACCAAATGATTTGTAGGCACATTCTAAGAGATTCTCCCTCCAGGCACCATCACCTGTGCCCTCTCCTACAGAGTGTCCATTGGTCTAGGTGGGACCATGGATGTGATTTTAATGAAGTGCCCACATGGTGCTAAGTTGCAGCTAGGGGAAAATACAAGGGCTCTGAGATATATCCACGAGACTTGAATTCACACATTGTTCCAAAGGAAGGCCACAGGCCCTGCTCTGCTTGTATTTTATAAGGACAGGTCTGTGTGGTCCATATATCCACTCCTGTGCAAAAATTGCTGATGACTGTGGGAGGGAAGGGGAGCTGAGAGTAGGAAAGAAAAGACTCAAATTTTGATATTTATGTAGGAGTTTGACGCTCCTTACTCTCTCTTGTAATAAAGGACAAGGCAGTGTCAATTTTTTCTGCACTTCATGGTCTTTTTGCTCTGGGTGCGGAAGTATCAGGGGGAAGGGTTGTGCTGACACCTTTAGATGCATACTCTCAAGATGCAAGGGTGAATTTTCCAGATAATCTTAACACAGAAGGAATTTCAGAGAAGGAAGCAGACAAAGAAATGGCTGGTTCTCAGGTGAATGTGTCCCAGGTCAGTGGCTGTATTCACTTTTCCTCTCGGAATGTCATGTTCAGACTTTGCAAACTTGAATTTTTCTCCTTTGATTTCTGTACCTAATCTGTTCATCTCAACTGCTTTTTTTCCCCTTTTTCTTAAAGATAGTCAAGAATCTCTGAAAAATTCTTTTTGTCTATATACTAGAGCCTTCTTTCCATCCAGGCTTCTTGTAGGCTATCAACAATTGTCACCATACTTTTATAACCTCCAATATTAAAAATATTCCCTTTGTAGCTGTTGAACATCTTGGAAGCAGAATCTTGGATGCCCAAGATTACTATTAGATATGAGTTCAGTCTCTAGGATATCAGTGAAGACGGGTAACATGTACCATTTAGGTTTTATCTACATGCTCCGTCAGTTCGGTGTAAAATAAGATTAATAGAATACACATTAATTGTTCAGAATAAATCAGAACATTCTGAGAAAAAGAATAATTAGAAGAGACTTCCTCTGTAGGATACTAAAGAAAGACTATTTAAATACCTCATTAGAGATTACAGAACAAAATAGATATCAGTAGCTTGAACTTTGCATAAAACTGATGTTCAGGATTAGATTCAGACTATAATTTACTTTTTTCCTTTGGCTAAAAATATCAAAATATCACAGCAGTGGTGGTATGTCTGTGTGCATTGACACCTGATACTAATTTGTTGTATTATAGTTGACATTAATTTTATTCACTTGGCTAACGTGTTTTCTATCATTTTTCTAGTATAGAGTTAATTATTTTTTTTCTTAATTATTAAATACCTTGGGTAGTTTTACCTAATCATGGGCATAAACCATCACATTTTATCTGGAAGCTCCCGTTTTCTTTTTAGATTCCCTTTGCATATAACCTGCTTTGGAAAATAAAGGCTCTCATCTTTCTTTCCTGGTTAGATGAACTGAGATAAAGGCAGGCTCTGCTGCTTTCCAATTGTTTGAAAAATATTCCCGTTTGGCCAGAAGCGTTGATGTCACTGCTGAGCTTGTTAGAAATTCAGCAACTCAACTTCGCCCCAGATATTTGAAATGAAAATCTATTTTAATAGGATTTGTAGTTCATTGTTGTACATATTGAAATCTTTGTAACACTGAAGAAGTATTAATACCATGTAATTGAACATGACTTTTCTATCTGAAAAATATACATGACTTGTGCTGTATGATATAAATATAGTACTCAAAAATATAAATGCCTGTGTTGGTAACTTGAATTTTATACCTTATCTGTCAAAAAACTATAATATCTACATGAGTTTTGTGGACCTTATGTCATCGTCTCTCCCCAGAGTCAGATAACACATTAGAGAATATTTCTGTGTTAAAAATTGTCGTTTTGAATAATTCCAGTTACTCATATGAGTCAGAACCAGTTCTCTTTACTCTGTTATTTCACCAGCAGTGAAATCTCCACATGACCACTTGGTAAATATGTGTTTCATTTTGTTTTGTTTTTCAGGGACTGTTGACATTCAGGGATGTGGCCATAGAATTCTCTCTGGAGGAGTGGGCATGTCTTGACAATGCTCAGCGGAATTTCTATAGGGATGTGATGTTAGAGAACTACAGAAATTTAGTGTTTGTGGGTAAAGATAATCTCAATACATAATTTTTATTCCCCACTAAGAATTTTATATTCTACTTATGCAGAATTTTTCTGGGATTTTCTGCTTTGCATGAGTGAAGTTCAGATGTTTGTTTCCAAGGAAAAATTGAAATTTCTTGGTATAGGAAAGAAAATCTTCAATCTTTTTTATCTTGACATTAATCTTTCTCTTTCTTGAACTGATCAGTATCTTTCACTCTTCGTTAGTGATAATTCCAAAAATTTGGTGGCATAAGATTTTGTTGCTCACTGTTTACAATCCAATTTCCACCACCAATATTTGATTCCACAAGTATTGGGTAATGGAGCTAAGGACCCCCCAAATTTTAAGTACTTTCTAAATATTATAAAGTGTCTGTCAGGCATTAGTGTTTTGGGATTAATTTTGTTTTAGGGTCTTCTGTACTGTTCCCGTTTCTCTACTGAGCACAGTACACCATTGGTAATGGAAGAATCTCAAAAATGTCATGTCACTTTTCTTCAAATAAAACAGGTCTTGTTGCCTCTAAGCCAGACCTGATCACCTGTCTGGAGCAAAGAACAGAGCCCTGGAAAGTGAAGACAAATGAGACAGTCGCCAAACACCCAGGTAGGTGGCAGTGAATGAAGCAGGTGACGGACAGGAGAGAGGTCCAAAGGTCAAGGAGGAAGCCAGACCTTGAAAAGTGGTTTGCAAAACTCTGCTTCCATGGTTCTGGCAAGCCTGAGTTTCCTTATTTTAATCTTTGAAACAGGCTTCCCTGTCCCTTACCGTTAAATTATCTAAGGACTTTATTTCTCTTCAGTGTAGTTAATTTAAGGTTAGAGTGAGAACAAAAGCCCTGCTCATGGTTTATAAGGGACTGCACGTACTGACTGCTTTCCATTCCATTGCAGACATGGAAATATGTGTGTATATTTAATAAAATCTATGGTAAAGCATTTTTTTTTTTGAGACAGAGTGTCACTCTGTCAACCTGAGTAGAGTGCAATGGCATCTTTGAAGCTCACTGCAGCCTCAAAGTCTTGGGCTCAAGTGATCCTCCTGCCTCAGCCTCCCGAGTAGTTAGAACTATAGGCATGTTCCACAGTCTCTGGCTAATTTTTCTATTTTCAGTAGAGACGGGGTCTTGCTCTTGCTCAGACTGTTCTTGAACTCCTGAGCTCAAGCGATCCTCCCCCCTTGGCCTCCCAGAGTGCTAGGATTACAGGTGTGAGGCATCACACCTGTCTACAAACCATTTTTTAATTTCTCTGCATTTATTGCATCACGTCTGAAATGTGTGAGTGTCGTGGTGATATTGGTATTTGGGACAGAAATCCCAGGATGACCACAAGCAGATGTATGTTTTCTGCTTTATGATTTGTTATCCTTTGTGAAAGGATTAAATGTTGTTTCTACAGAAATTCATACTTATTATCAGAACACTTAGTATTGCCCTAAATCTAGGGAAATATATTGTTATTTTACTTCAAAATTGTGTTTTTACTGTGAATATTGTGAATTTAAATGTGTTTCTACAGAAATTCATACTTATTATCAGAACACTTAGTATCTCCCTAAATCTAGGGTAATATATTGTTATTTTACTTCAAAATTGTGTTTTTATTGTGAATATTGTGAATTTAAATGTGTTTCTATAGAAATTCTTTTTTTTTTCTTTTTTTTTCTTGTTTATATAAGTGGATTTTTAATGTATGAAATTCTTACTTATTATGAGAACACTTAGCATTTTTATTGTTACTTCATTTCAAAATTGTGTTTTTATTGTGAACTCTGATTAATGATTTAACTCTATGTGCCCAAATTTCTCACTTTTAATATAGTGTAATGTATCTACTCCCTACATTTCTTAAAAATGTTTGGGGCTCTTAGAACAGTGCTGAGCGTGCATTAAACTTCTAGTTTGTATTTTTACTCACTCTGATTTTATCATTTTCTCTTCTTTAGTCTGATGCTTACTGGGGCTGTGTCATTCACAGGTTTATATGTGTGTATATATGTGTTTGTGTGTGTCATGAATTTTCTTTACAAATAAGAATATCATAACTATATAATTATTATGGATAATGTAAGGATTTGATGTGTTTATATGTTTTGAAATGATTAACATAACCAAGTTAGTGAAAATATATATGACCTCACAGTTACTTATTCTTTTTTGTATGTGTTGTCAGAATACTTATGGTCTATACTCAGCAAATTTTCAGATGCAAAACATTATTATCTATAGACACCATGGTGTAGATTAGGTCTGTGACACTTTTGGATCTTGTAACTTAATGTTTGTGCCCTTGAAAAACATCTATGCTTTTTTTTTGAGACAGAGTCTCCCTTTGTTGCCCAGGCTAGATTGAGTGACTTGGCATCAGCCCAGCTCACAGCAACCTCAATCTCCTGGGCTCAAGCAATCCTCCTGCCTCAGCCTCCCAAGTAGCTGGGACCACAGTCATGCACCACCATCCCTGGCTAATTTTTTGTATATATATTTTTAGTTGGTTTATTAGTTACTTTTGATTTTTTTAGTAGAGTTGGGATCTCGCTCAGGCAGGTTTCAAACTCCTGACCTCAAGCAATCCACCCACCTCGGCCTCCCAGAATGCCAGGATTACAGGCGTGAGCCACCGCACCCAGCCTAGGGTAGTTTCCTTGACGTCAGTTTATTGTGTGTTTGATTTCACCTAGGTATTATAATTTTATATGACATTACAACTCTCTGCATACACTTTAAGTCAATATGTGGTTCAATGAAAACAGGCGTCCTCAAACTACGGCCCGCGGGCCATGTGTGGGTGTTTTTGCCCATTTTTTTTTTATTTCAAAATAAGATATGTGCAGTGTGCATAGCAATTTGTTCATAGTTTTTTTTAAACTATAGTCCTGCCCTCCAATAGTCTGAGGGACAGTGAACTGGTCCCCTGTTTTTTTTTTATTAATTAATTAATTAATTTAATTAATTTATTTTGTTTCAGCATATTATGGTGGTACAATTGGTAAGGTTACGTATACAGCCCATGCCCTGTCTCCCCCCTCAAATCAGAGCCTAAAGCGTGACCATCCCCAAAACGTTGCACATCTCACTCATTGTGTTTGTATATGCCCATCCCGTCTTCCCCCCTTCCATCTGCCCGACACCCGATAAATGTTATTCCTATATGTCCACTGAATTGTTGATCCGTTAATACCAATTTGCTGGTGAGTACCTGTGGTGCTTCCTTTCCCATTCTTGAGTTACTTCACTTAGTAGAATGGGTTTCAGCTCAACCCAGGATAATACAAGAGGTGCTATATCACCATTGTTTCTTAAAGCTGAGTAGTACTCCATGGTATACATATACCGCCATTTTATTAATCCACTCATGAATTGGTTGTTTCCACAACTTTGCAATTGTGAATTGTGCTGCTATAAACATTCGAGTGCAGGTGTCTTTTTTCATAAAGTGACTTTTGATCTTTTGGGTAGACGCCCAGTAGTGGAATTGCTGGATCAAATGGTAAATCTACTTGTATCACTTTGAGGTATCTCCATATTGCTTTCCACAGAGGTTGAACTAGTTTGCAGTCCCACCAGCAGTGTAGGAGTGTTCCTCTCTCTCTGCATCCATGCCAGCATTTATTTTGGGGGGACTTTTTGATAAAGGCCATTCTCACTGGAGTTAAGTGATATCTCATTGTGGTTTTGATTTGCATTTCCCTGATAATTAGAGGTGTTGAGCACTTTTTCATGTTTGTTGGCCATTATTCTGTCTACTTTTGAGAATTTTCTGTTCATATCCTTTTCCCATTTTTTGATAGGGTTGTTTGATTTTTTTTCTTGCTGATTTTCCTGAGTTGTAAATAGATTCTATTTATCAGCCCTTTATTGGATGTGTAGCTTGCTAAATTTTTCTCCCATTCTGCGGGTTGTCTGTTTGCTGTCTTGACAGTTTATTTGGCTGTGCAGAAGCTTTTTACTTTGATTAGTCCCATTTATTTATTTTTGTTGCTGCTGTGATTGTCTTTGGAGTCTTCTTCATAAATTCTTTGCCTAGGCCAATGTCTAGAAGAGTATTTCCAATGTTTTCCTGTAGAATTCCAATAGTTTCATACCTAATGATGAACTCTGTTACCCAGCGTGAGTTGATTTTTGTGAGAGGTGAAAGGTGTGGGTCCTGTTTCAGTCTTCTACATGTGTCTATCCAGTTTTCCCAGCACCAGTTATTGAATAAGAATTCTTTTCCCCAATGTATGTTTTTGTCTGCTTTGTCAAAGATTAATTGGCTATATGAGGATGGTTTTATATCTGGGTTCTTTGTTCTGTTGCACTGGTCAATGTCTCTGTTCTTGTGCCAATACCATGCTCTTTTAATGACTATAGCCTTATAGTGTAGTTTGAAATCTGGTAAATTGATACCTCCTATTTTGTTTTTATTGCCTAGGATTGATTTTGCTATACGGGATCTTCTCTGGTTCCATACAAAACGTAAAACTATTTTTTCTATATCTGTGAAAAATGATGATGATGTTTTAATAGGGATTGCATTGGCTCTCTAGGTCACTTTGGGTAGTATTGACATTTTAACAATGTTGATTCTGCCAACCCATGAGCATGGTATTTTCTTCTTTCTACCTGTTTACATCCTCTGCTATTTCTTTCTTCAGTGTTTCATCGTTCTCCCTGTAGAGGTCTTTTACCTCCTTAGTTAAATATATTCCAAGGTACTTCATTTTCTTTGTTGCTATTTGGAATGGAATTGAGTCTTTGATTTGGTTCTCACTTGTACTGTTGTTGGCGTATATGAATGCCTCTGATTTCTGTGTATTGATTTTTTTATCCTAAGACTTTACCAAATTCTTTTATCAGTTCAAGGAGTCTTTTGGTTGAATCCTTGGGGTTTTCTATGTATAATATCATGTCATCAGCAAAGAATGAGAGTTTGATCTCTTCTGCTTCCATTTGGACGCCCTTAATTCTGCTTTCTTATCTGATTGCTGTATTGAGGAATTCCAGCACTATGTTGAAAAGGAGTGGAGATAGTGGGCATCCTTGTCTTGTTCCAGTTATAAGTGGGAATGCTTTCAATTTTTCTCCATTCATTGTGATATTGCCTGTGGGTTTGTCATATATGGCTTGTATCATTTTTAGGTAAGCCTATGCCTATTTTGTTGAGCGTTCTTATCATAAAAGTGTGTGGAATTTTGTCAAATGCTTTTTCTGCATTTATTGAAGGATCATGTCGTCTTTGTTTTTGCTTTTTTTTTTACATGGTGAATTACATTTATAGATTTGCGTATGTTGAACCATCCCTGCATCCCTGGGATGAAGCCCACTTTCTTGTGATGGATTACTTTCTTGACAAGCACCTGGATTACATTGGCTAGGATTTTGTTGAGAATTTTTGTGTCTATATTCATAACGGATATTGGTCTGCAGTTTTATTTTTGTTGCGTCTTTCCTGGTATTTGTATCAGAGTTATGTTCACTTCATAAAATGTGTTGAGGAGGATTCCATCCTTCTTGATCTTGTGAAATAATTTTTGCAGCATAGGCACCAATTCTTCTTTGTAGGTGTGGTAAAATTTGGCTGTGAAATCATCTGGTCTAGGACTTCTCTTTTTAGGAAGGTTTTTTTTATTGCTGTTTCCATTTCAGTACTTGATATTGGTCTGTTCAGGAATTCTATTTCTTCCTGGTTGAGCCTAGGGAGGCTGTGTGTTTCTAAGAAATTGTCCATTTCCTCCACATTTTCCAGTTTGTGTGCATAGAGGTTTTTGTAGTATTCATAAACGATATCTTGTATCTCCATGGCATCAGTTGTAATTTCTCCTTTATTCCTGATGGAGTTTATTAGAGATTTTTCTTTTCTGCTTTTGGTTTGTCTAGCCAAAGGTGTGTCAATTTTGTTTATTTTTTCAAAGAACCAACTTTTTGGGTTTTTTTCCATATAGTTTCCCTATTGTCAATTTCGTTTAGTTCTGATTTGATCTAATGATTTCACTTCTTCTGCTGATTTTGGGGTCAGTCTGTTCTTTTTTCAGCTCTTTGAGATGATGCATTAGGTTGTCTGTTTGTGATCTTTTTGACTTTTGAATATAGGCATTTATGGAAATAAACTTTCATCTCAGGACTACCCTAGCTGTGTCCCACAGGTTTGGGTAACTTGTGTCTCCTTTGTCATTTAGTTCAAAGAATCCTTTGATTTCCATCTTGATTTCCCGGTTTATGAAGTGATCATTGAGCAGAAGGTTGTTTAGTTTCCATGACTTTGTGTAGAAATGAGAACTCCTGTGAGGATTGATTTCTACATTTTTTCCATTGTGGTCTGAAAAAATACATGGTATAATTTCTATTTTTTTAAATTGTGGGAGACATGTTTTGTGTCCTAGGATATGGTCACTCTTAGAGAATGGCCTATGAGCTGATGAGAAGAGTGTATATTCTGTGGTTTTGGGGTAGAATGTCCTGTAAATGTCAGTCACGACCATTTGTTCTAGAGTTCTGTTTTAGTCAATTATTTCTCTGTTGATTTTCTGTTTGGAGGATCTGTCCTGTGCTGTCAGTGGGGTGTCAAAGTCTCCGACTATTATGGTGTTGTTGTTTATCCATTTGTTTGGATCAAGTAGAGTTTGCTTTATGAATCTGGGTGCACCAAGGTTGGGTGTATATATATTTAGAGCTGTTATGTCTTCTTGTTGACCTGTACCCTTCAACATTATATAGTGACCTTCTTTCTCTTTTATTACTTTTGTTGAGTTAAAAATAAGTTTTCTGTAATTAGCACCACCACGCCAGCTTTCTTTTGGCTTTTGTTTGCTTGAAATATTGTTCTCCACCCCTTTACCTTTAATCTAACTGCATCCTTGCAGGTTAGATGTGTTTCCTGAATGCAGCAGATACTTGGCTTGTATTTTTTGATCCATTTGGCCAGCCTATGTCTCTTGAGTGGGGAGTTCAAGCTATTTACATTTATTGAGATGACTAATGGGTGGGGGCAGATTTCTGTTCATTATATTGGGTTGAACTTGGTTCCTTTGTTTCCTCTCTTGAGCCATTGTGGTATCTGGGCTTTGGTCTTTAGCTTTGAGTAGATTTACATTCGTGAGTGTTTATTGTGCTGATCCTTGGGTAACACTGTTTTGAGTACTTCTTAAAGGGCTGGTTTTGTCTTGGTGAATTCCCTCAGACTTTGCTTATCTGAGAATGTCTTGATTTCTCCTTCATATACAAAACTTACTTTTACAGGGAATAAGATTCTAGGCTGGGCATTGTTCTGTTTCAGAAGAGTGAGAATGGTACCCCAGTCTCTCCTTGCTTGTAAAGTTTCAGAAGAGAAGTCTGGAGTTATTTGGATCACTTTTCCTTTGTATTTTACTTGCTTCTTTCATCTTACAGCTCATAGAAGGGCCTCTGTAGTTGATATTTTGGTCGGTCTGATGACTGCATGTTGTGACGTCTTCCTGTTTGCATTGAATCTCCCAGGGGTCCTCAGAGCTTCTTGAACTTGTATCTGAAGATTTTTAGAAAGGCCTGGGAAATTTTCCTCTATTATATCTTCTAATAGCTTTTCCAACCCTTGAGTGTTGTCTTCGTCCCCTTCTAGTAACCCTGTGACCCTCACATTAGGTTTCTTCACATAATCTCACATCTCTCCTAGGCTTTACTCTTTTGTTTTGTTTCTCTGTTCTATGTCTGTAACTGGTTTATTTACTTAGAAGGTGTCATCTTCAATCTCTGAAATTTCCTTCTGTTTGTTCTACCCTGTTCTTGAGGCTTTCCACTGTGTTTCGTAGTTCTCTGAATTGATTCTTCATTTACAGGTGTTTCGTTAGATTTTTCTTCAGTGTTTCTATTTCTTTAGTGAGTTTTTGTTCCCAGTCCTGGAGTCTTTTTGTGTTTTCTTTGTGTTGGTTGTCCCAATGTTCTAGCAAGTCATTGAATTTTCCTACGATCCACATTGGAAATTCTTTTTTTGTCATTTTAGAGGTCTGATTTTGATTATTGCCCATATCTAAGGGTCCGTTGCTCCTCTTTGGGGGTGTGCTTTCCGTTTTGTTCCTCACATTTCCAGAGTTCCTTCACTAATTTCTTCCCATCTGGATCAGTTGTTGCTTCTTGCCTTTAGGTTTTCGTTTGGATACTGACACACCCTGTTTAGTCTCTGAGTCAGTAGGGGGTGTCTGTGGATGAGATTCAACCACATCGTGTGTGATGGATCAGGAGGTGCCATGAAGAGGGTGTGCAGGGTGTCCTCCCTGTCAGCAGGTGGTGCTTGCTTGGAGGAGCAGGCTACACTGTTGTTTTTGGGTGTTGTATCCAGCTCTTGTTCCAATAGAAAGGCACTCCAGTGCCTCAGGTGGTGGGTCGGTCCCTGGGACTTCTGGATGTGTCCTCATTCTCCCCCTCAGTGGGGACTGATCTTGGAGTGAGTCTGGGCAGAGCTGGGTTGGGTCAGCCTGCCCTCAGGCACCACCAATGCCATCAACAGGGGTGAAAGTTCTGTTCTCTGCTTCCTGTAAAAGCTGTCAGGGAGGGGCACTCTGGGCTGGTGTTGGCAGGTCTCTCCTACCACTGGGGAGCCCACCAGCAGTCTGAGATGCAAGGGAGGGGAAAGTTAGCAGTTCAACCTACCCTTGCCGCTGGTCTTTAGGCTACTCAGGAGGTCTCTGCTTCCAGTTCTCCTCCACAACCTCCTCCCATGGGGTCTCTGGTAGTCTCTGGTACCCCTCCTTCCAACCCTCGCCGGCTGTATACTTGTCTGCTTGCTTCTTCTTATTTGTCGTAGAGCCTGTCTTTTCTGTAGAGACAGTCTGCCTGGCAATGTTTCTCATCCACCATCTTGCCTGATCCCCAAAATTCTAAATGAAGAACTACCGTTTGATCCAGCAATCCCACAATCTGTAATCTACCCAATGTAAAAACGTCATCTTAAAATAAAGAGATCTTGACTTGAATGTTTATAGCCTAAAGATTTACAATTGCAAAGATGGGGAAACAACCTCGGTACTTACTAATACATACATATAAATATATGTATAAATACATATAAAAATTAGTGTATGTATACCATGGAGTACTGCTGAGTCTCAAAAAATCAGTGGTTAAATAACGCTTATATTATCCTGGATTGTGTTGGAGCCCATTCTTTGAATTAAAGTATCACAAGAATGGAAAAGCAAGCACCACGCATACTCATATTGTTGCCAATTGATCAACACCTACGTGAACAAATGGAAATAAAATTCAGCAGGTATTGGGCAGTAGGAAGTGGGTGTAGGCATTGGGAAAATTGACACCTAATGGGTGTGGTGCACACAATCTATGCATGGGCACAGTTTTAGATCCAATCAGTCAGTGCAAAAGCAATATATGTAATCTAAATGATTTACTCCCATAATATTTCTAAATTAAGAAAAAGAAACAGTTTTGTCAAATGTAAGAAAGTTTTGAAAAACTTCATAACTGTGTATCTCCTTCAGATATAATTTTTATTTTAATTATTGTAAAACCACAAAAATGACAACCTGATTTACATTTAATTATTCACATCAGTCTCTTTAAATATATGTCCATCATTATGCAATATATCTCTAGAATATATGTATTGTGTGAAACTAAAATTTAATACACGTGAGAAAACTACCCATTTTCCCCCCTTGCCTAAGTGCTGATAAACTCCATTACATTTTCTGTTTCTCGGGGTGTAACTGGTTTAGAAATATCATACAAGTATAATCATAAAACATCTGATTTATTGTAACTGACATTTCATTAAGCATAATGTCATCAAGGTTTATCTCTACTGTGGACATTATTAGATTATCTGGGTTTTTAAACCTGAGAACTAATCTATTATTTCCAAATTTCTACTTGTATTTGTCCTTTTGTTTAGTAAGGACAGTTTGGGTTGCTTGCATCTACCAGCTTTTGTCAATAATGGTGAAAAAATATATGGGTTTGAAGATACCTCTTTAGTTTACAACATATGCAAGTGTTTATATTTGTGTTTCTCTCTGATTCATTCATGCAAGAGTCTGTCTTTCTGCCAGTGGAAAACTTCATTGACCACTGTAGGATTTTTTTTTAATATGGGGAACTGTGGGTACCTATAGCACTCTTTTTCTTTTTGATGATTGTTCAGATCTTTGCAGTCTCTTGAGATTTCATATTATTTTGGGGATTGCTGTTTCTATTTTTGAAACAAAATAAAATTGAGACTTTGAAAGGAATTGCATTTAACGTGTAGATCACTTTGGACATCTTCACAACATCAGGTCTTCTTCCCTTGAACAAGAACATGTTCAAGAGTGTGTTGTTTATCTTCATATATTTGTGAGTTTTCCTGTGTTTCTTGTGTTATTTATTTACAATTTCATTCAATTCTGGTCAAAATTTAAAGTGTGTGTAAAATTTCAATTTTCTAAAATGGGTTACGACTTGTTTTGTGGCTGAAAAGGTAGTTTTTTAGGAAGAATGATATATGAGCTATCAAGATTGTATATTCTACTATTATTCTATAGAGTGTTCTCTGTGAATCTGTGAGGTGTCATTGCTCTAGAGTGTTTTCTAATCTTCTGTTTTCTTATTAATAATTTGACTGGCTTTATTATTATTGAAAGTGGAATATCAAAGTATCCTATTATTTTGCAGTTCATATCTTCAATTATGTCAATGCTTTTTTTTACATATCTTTGAGAAACTTGATGTGAGGTAAAAATAGATGTCATATATATGTATTATTTTCATAGGTTCTCAGTGAATGACCTCTTTTTATAGTAAATGTCCTTGTTTGTCTCTTGTGGCAGTTTTGACTTAAAGTATATTTTATAAACCATAACATTTTCACTTCAAATGTAATGTGCTGAATATAATTTTGAATTCCACTGCTCTTATATGCTTAAGGTTTTCATGGTATATCTTATGTCCTGCCAGTGTTAGTATATTGTTTTCACCAGGCATGAAGTCAAGTCTCTTTAGAGAGATTATAGTTGGGCTATTTAATCCCTTTATTTAACTTTGTCTTCTGACCAGAGATACTAGTACATAAATATTTCCATAATTTACTCAAAGGGAAGGGCTTACAATTACCCTAATGTTAATTATTTTATATACCTATTGTCACTATTTTTTCTTTCTTTCCTCTCCATTTGTCCTGCATTGTGCCTCACTGATTTTTAATGACATATCTTTTTTCTTTGCTCATCTTCCTTTGTGTATTTCTAAGAACATTTTCCTGATGTTCACTATGAGAATTTCCTAAAATGTTTTGAAGTCACAACATATGTTAAACTAGTAACTACTTCACTTCAGTTGCATACAAAATTTTTAACCTTTACATTTGCCCCCAACTTTACAATATCGATGTCAGTAATTATGTATTTTCATATTGTATAAAAATTAACATGTTTATTTCCAAATGAGGCTATATAAAAAAAAAAAATTAACATGCAGTAATGATGGCTTTTATTTTCTCTTTCAAATTTTATAGCATAATTAAATGCTTTTACACTATGATTATAATACTGCAGAATTGTATTTTTGATATGTGAATATCTTTCCTTGAGGGTGAGGTAGTTGTCATGGAAGATAGAAGCCAGCCTTTGGAAAGGCCATCAAAAAAGAGATCTTTGGACACATGTGTCAATAGTTATATTCTCTTTTCACAGGGAATCCAAGAGATGGGATTTTACTACTAAAGTGATGGCTCTATATCAGAGGGGAGGAAGGGCTTTGGTGGGTAAATGTCACAAGCTTTCCCTCCACTTCCATATGGTTGTTGATGTCATTCTCAACTAGGGTGTTATGAATTCATAGCCGTTATGATTTCTCAAAAAGTCATGTTTGCAAGTATATTTTTAAGGTCATACCTCTGATGGAAGTGAGATCATGGTATTCTGTTGTGCTTTCTTGCTAATGTGCTTGGTATAGTCATATATATTCAAATTGTGAAGTATATTCACTTGAGTCTAGTTAGTGAGATATTTTGTTATTTTTCTTTCTTTCAGAACTGTCTTCCCATTGCACCCAAGACCTATTGCCAGGGCAGAGCATAAAAGATTCATCTCAGAAATCAATAATGAGACTATATGGAACCTGTAGCCCTGAAAATGTACACTTACGAAAAGCCAGGGAGTGTGTGGGTGAGTGTAAGAGGCAGAAAGTATGTTACGATGGTCTTACCCAGTGTTTGTCCAATACCGATAGGAAAAAGGTCAAATGCTATAAATGCATAAAAGTCTTTACCAAATCTTCAAATCTCAATATACATAAGATAGAACATACTGGTGAGAAAAGATTCAAATGTAATGAATTTGGCAAGATGATAAACCACAGCTCAGAACCTTCTGGACATAGGAAAATTCATACCAGAGAGAAACCTTACAAGTGTGAAGAATGTGGAAAAGACTTTAAGTGTTCCTCCAAACTTACTATACATAAGAGAATTCACACTGGAGAGAAACCCTACCAATGTGAAGAATGTGGGAAGGCCTTTACCCAGCTTGATGGAGTCAATCGACATAAAAAAATTCATAGAGGAGAGAAACCATACAAATGTGAGGAATGTGGCAAAGCCTTTATCAGGCTAAGTGACCTCACTGGACATAAAAGAATTCATAGAGGAGAGAAACCATACAAATGTGAGGAATGTGGGAAAGCCTTTACCTGGCTCAACAAGCTCACTCAACATAAAATAATTCACACTGGAGAGAAACCATACAAATGTGAGAAATGTGGCAAAGCCTTTATCTGGCTAAGTAACCTCACTGTGCATAAAAGAATTCATACTGGAGAGAAACCATACAAATGTGACGAATGTGGGAAAGCCTTTACCTGGTACACACACTTTACTCAACATAAAAGAATTCATACTGGAGAGAAACCATACAAATGTGAGGAATGTGGCAAAACCTTTATCTGGCTTAAAGACCTCACTGGACATAAAAGAATTCACACTGGAGAGAAACCATACAAATGTGAGGAATGTGGGAAAGCCTTTACCTGGTGCACACAGCTTAATGAACATAAAATAATTCATAGCGGAGAGAAACCTTACAAATGTGAAGAATGTGGCAAAGCCTTTACCAGGTGCACATACCTTACTCTACATAAAAGAATTCATACAGGAGAGAAACCCTACAAATGTGAGGAATGTGGCAAAGCCTTTATCTGGCTTAATGACCTCACTGGACATAAAAGAATTCACACTGGAGAGAAACCATACAAATGTGAGGAATGTGGGAAAGCCTTTACCTGGTGCACACAGCTTAATGAACATAAAATAATTCACAGCGGAGAGAAACCTTACAAATGTGAAGAATGTGGCAAAACCTTTACCAGGTGCGTATACCTTACTCAACATAAAAGAATTCATACAGGAGAGAAACCCTACAAATGTGAGGAATGTGGCAAAGCCTTTACCTGGTGCACACACCTTACTCAACATAAAAGAATTCACACAGGAGAGAAACCCTACAAATGTGAGGAATGTGGCAAACGCTTTACCCAGTTGTCAACCCTTACTCAACATAAAAGAATTCATACTAGAGGGAAACCCTAAACATGTGTAGAATGTGGCAAAGCCTTTATTCGCCTCAGAGACCTCACTCTACATAAATGAATCCATACAGGAGAGAAACCATACAAATGTGAGGAATGTGGCAAAGCATTTTCCCAGTGCTCACCCCTTAATCTACATAAAAGAATTCATATCAGAGAAAAATTCTACAAATATGAAAATTGTGGCAAAGTCTTTAATAACTGCTCACATCTTATTCCACATCAAAGAAATCATACTAGATAAAAACGAGATAAATATAATGAGTATGTAAGTGCTTTACCAAAGTATTAGCCTTAAAATGCACAACAGTACTTATACTTAAAGTAAAAAAAATAATAATGTAGACTGCTGAGAATACCTTTAGTTATAACAGAGATCTTACTGGACATGGGAGAACTTACACTGAAAGAAATGCTCCAATATCTTCTCAAATATTGCTCAACATCACCAAAATTTTAAGAGATAGAAACCCTACAAATATAATGAATGTGAAAAAATATTTATGCAAAAGATATACCTTTAAGAAAAACAAACAATTGCTACTTAAAACTACCTTAATACATTTCAGAATGCAATTACTGAAGAATCAAGTCTAAACATATATCAGAGGACTCACAGTGCAATACACTAATGCACTAACACGTTCACACATTTTTTTAAACCAGATTGTTGATTATAGAGAACAACCCAGTTAAAATAGTTGATTTATTTGTATGTCAGCTTTAAAAAAGACAGAGATTTTGTGAGAGTTATAATTACATGTAAAATATACTTTGTGGTCAGGATTTGGTGAAAATGTAATAAAGTATATATTTTTTTGCTATTTTTCACAAGCAAATACTGATATTATTCAACTTTAAATACAATTGATGGTATGCTTTCATTCTTAGCATGTATGTGAATGTGTGTGGTTAATGATAGCTGCATCACATCTTTGTTAGAAGTCTTTCTGTATTAAGTAGGCATTATTCATATACTTTTCCATGGGAAATTAAAAACACTGACATGTAAGATTTATGAAATGAAGAGGTACTATGGAGTTATCTTATAAAAAACAGTATTTCAAGTGATGTATGATGTAGGTATATAGAGTAATATTCTCATTATGATCAGAATGAAAAAATTACAATATTAGAAATAACTTGTTTTACTATTGCACATTATGATAATAAAATAGAATGTAATTTGGAATATTTTTAGATTACATGTAAACTTAATTTGTTTCATTAAATTAAAAATGTTTTTACTGTTTCCAATATGTTGTTGATTGAATAAAGTGCTATTTTGCCAACAACATTAACCTATCCTATGTTACTCAAAGTTGGAGGAAATCGATTGTAAAAATGTACTGTCGGGCTACACAATACAAAGACATCATTTTTGATCCTTTTATCAGTTGCTCTACTTTGAAGAATACTGTTCCCAAAGCTTTTTTTCATTACGTTTATAATTACATTGTTACTGTAATGCTTATAATAAATATTTTGCACTTATCAAAAAGCCATACATCTCTGAACACAGAATGAGTAGTTGTTACATTCTATCCTGCATTTTTCTTTCAACATGCAACCTGCCTGGCCAGTGAAACAAAAATAAGCATGTTTTCTATTTATATTGAATCAGATATACAAATACATCATGGTTAAGATGAACTATAGTTGTAGTATATTTACAGAGTAAGTAATTATGTTTGTTTGAATGTGGATGTATGCCTATTTTGAACAGAAAAGAAGAATATTAGAAAAAATGGGTAATTTCAAAAGTGTTGAGAATTTACTAGCAAACTAGAAACTTCAAAGATTCTGAAAGGAAATATTTTGTTCGCTTTATGTTGAATTAATTGTTTAAAACCCTAAAGCTTCTGAATCGGAACCTGCCCATGCCAGTGCTCTGTTCTTATATCCTTATTACTCATGCTAGGTCTACTATGTTATTTTATTATTTCAAAGTTCATTAAATATAGCTTGTATGACCTGATCTGCAATTGCAACAAGGATTGTTATAAAACTTAGTGGTGCTCATAAAATTACCTGAAGGTATGAGTAATTCCGCAGTGTAGTAATTTCATTTTACTTATTACATTCTATATTTTCATTTTAATTTGGGAAGCATATTGAAAGCACCTTTTTGGTTACTGTTTCTTTTACTTTTGGTGATCGAACCAATTGATTTATTGACATTATCAGGCTACTTTGTTCAGGTAAACACTAAGAAGGATTTATAAATTATGTGTTAGATATGTAACAGTGTTAGATATGTAACAGATGCTTCATAAATAGCAGTCAATATTTCTGTGGGAGTGAGCTTGTGGCTCCAGAGAAGAGATTGAAAATGTCCAGGGTAAAAAAATCACTGATTATACATGTGGAGTGAAGGGACCTACAGAACAACCAACTCTCAGAATTTATAAGTGGAAGTTCTGCTGCTTTCATTTCATAATTATTTCTAATTTTGGTCCATTTTTGTCTTCATTCCCTTCTACAACTGTATCTAAGCCATTCTTGTTTCTGCCTGTGCTTGGGCTACAATATTCTCACTATTGTATTCACCCCCAGCTAGTTCACATAGTACTTTAAAAGTTCTGATGAGAAGTGTAGAGTTTTTTTTAATTTGGAGGAAACAAATTAACTAGAGAGCTTGAGACCATTTATAGGCTATACATACAGCATTCTGATTATTTAATTAAGATTAGAGAAATTCAGCATCCTAAGGTTAAATTTAGAGCCTTAAAGTACAAAGAAAGAAAATCAATTTTTAGTGCCAGAGGATTAAATCCAGAATGCAGTGTTGTTTGCTTTGTAAAAGCAAAATGTTATTACATCCTAACATATAATATCATAAATATGAAAATAATTACAATAAGTAAAGCATTAATTAGTGTGTGATGCATATGGTAAATACTATATACAGAAAAATGAGAATTTGGCATTCTCTTAATAGAGAGTTTAGGTAAATAAATAAGTTTGAATATAATTTTCTGTGAATTACTTATAGTACAACATAGGCATCCATCTAGAATCTACTTATGAGTATGTATTTTCATTGTTAGAATATAATAGAATGATTTCTGTGTATTGAAAATAATTGGAATCTTTATCTGAAATTTGAATCTTAGATAATTTATTTTACATGACTCTATCTTCTTTCATTTTAATGAGTGCAGTGTGCAACACACAGTTTTCATTTTTAGTCATCTAACTGTGGCCAACAGTTTGGTCACTGACTCTCGGAATCTCAGGGATTATGGCAGTTTTTGATTGAAAATTTCGTCAGTGATTTGGGATGCAATCCAAATTCTGTTTTCTGTTCTCACAGTGGCCAGAGGTAGGATAGTCAGCACCACATACCTCTTTAGTGTCTTCTATACCATAATAATCAGCACGAGGAAGTTACAGGCATCTTTATCTTCAAATAAAATCGTCTAAGCCCCTTTCATGTTCTGTGCTGGATTATGAATCTGTTGGTAATTATCAGAGTTTCCTTGCTTATGATTGACAAATGAAATGACAAAAACAGCACTAAAATGTTATATTTTTGATACAGTTCAGCTAAGCTCATGACAAAGATCCAGGCTCAGTATTTGGAACAATGCTATACTTCAAAGATTTTACTGATTTGTTCTTGTAATTGACAGATAACATTATTTGTATTTATCATGTAAAATGTGATGTTTTGAAGTACATACACACACACACAAACACTGTCTAATGCTTAGTCTAGCTAATTAGCAGATGCTTTACTTCCCATATTTATCATGTTTGTGGTGAAGAACACTTATCATTGACTCTCTCAGCATATTTTAAAAATACATCATCATTAAGTATAGTAAGCATGCTGTATACAGTATATCTCTTGAATTTTTTCTTTCTACCCAGCAGAAATAATGTATCCTTTAAAAGACATCCCCCCCATTGTACACTTTCCTAAAACCGCAGTGCTGTGGCCTATTTGCAGGATGGAGGACGAACACAGAACACAGAAGAAAACACAGAGACACATACAAAGATGGTTGACTTGAGTGCTAATACACCGGGTAAGTTATATTTTTATACTCTAAAAAATTGAAGTTACTTCCTTGTACATTACCACCCAGGCATTGCAGCAATGGCCATAAATTCTGGAACACATAGCCTTAAGGACACAGATGTCCCCTGACTCAAGGTTTCCAGGTGGTTGCTCTAGGCACCAGGCATAGATCACGCATCAAGATTAGCAAGGATGGGCAAGGCAGCCACAGGGAGCATTTCTCGCCCCCAGTTTCTCTTAGGCTGATCCCCTGCAGCTGTGCCTGGCTTAGGTCACCCCTCCCTTGAGGGGTCTTATCCATCATTGAGTAGCCATCCATTTTTAAGGGGCTTAAGCAGCCTTCAGAGGAACAATGTGTTTATCATGTGGCCTCCAGACCCCCACTGCCTTGGGGCTGGGCAGCTCTTAATTACTTGCAGCTCAGGTCCTTTGTTATGCCTCTAGGCAACACCTTGTTTATCACAGAGACCCTGTCCGGAACACATTACTTTCAAACACTCTGAGTAGAGCCCGTACATTACTCACTAAATTTAATTCTTAAACTAGGAATATATAATGTCAGTCCCCTACATCTCCCCCGATTTTATTTAATTTTGAAGGTGAACACACTGGAACACGGCCATGACATTTTATTTTTGCTGTTGCTGAGTTGCTTGCCTTTTTTGCCAGCACCTGTAGATTAAGAGCAAAAAACATAATACAAGGAGGAGAACACCCAAATTATTCCCAATACTACTGAGCATCGTTTTTAATGAAGCCAAAGGATAGGCCTGTGACAATCAACTGGCCAGGCCAGAAAAGAACTCCTCATTATTAAAATCTGGCAGATTGTCCTGAAAAGCAGAGGTGATTTCCTGTACTAATTTTTGGAGGTCACCAGTTAGGTTTTGGCCTCCATTTAACAATTTTCATAATAACATCCAATGTTGACTACTATTGAAAGGAATAGGAGTGACACAAAAACAGGAAGAATTCCAATCACAATGGAAAAAATATTGAGTTGTCAAAACCTGAATTTGGTCTCCCAGCCACTGAACTGTATTCTGCATCTGAATAATTTCACCTTCCAGGTGAGTATCAATTTCTTGCTGATATTTCCATAATTTATGTGAAACATCATGCCACTTAGGAACAAAATCAGCTGTTTGCACAGAAAGGTGTAATGCAACCCCAGCAATAGCAACTGAGGAAGCAACAGCTATTAAGCCAACTACTGCCATGATTATCAGACCAATGACTCTTTTTATTCTACAAGCCAGAGGAGTTATTTTATTTAAAAGAGTGGTGACCAGGACTGAATCGCCCCACGGTCGAGATAGGTTGACAGGCAACCATATCTCTGTACGAGCCTTGAGAAAATACAGACTATGTAAGGATTTGTTAAAAGTAGCCCATGAAGTGAAGTTTATACAAGTAAATAGGGCACAATTACCAGGAAAGTCAGCTTTCCTGCAGACTGATTCCAATAAACAGTTCCCATGAGTAAAAGATAAGGATAAGGAATGCATGCCAGTAAAGTTTTAGAATGGCGATGGTGGAGGTGTCTGACAAATGGTGATGTCTTAGGAGCCCCCAGGAGAGTTCTCAGAAAATCAGCAATATGACATGTTTAACTTTCCACTGAAAATCCAAATCTAAAACAATGAAACATAGACATGAAAATGGCGGGATTTACCATATGTAGAGAGACATATTCATATGCGTTTAACTATAAAGCCAGATATTTTGGGGAACAGATAATAGACACAAAGAAATGATCCTCTCTTGAAAGTTGATATGTAAATTGGTCATTTTCTTCCTTTATTTTCATTTCTGTATCTGTACTCCAATATAAAATATTTGGAATGTGGCTTATTTGTGTATTACACCAAATACCCATTTTTTATTCCCGTGCAATCATCTTATTTGGTCATTGTTATTTATTTTGCTATGTTTTTGTTTTAATTCACAAATAATTGTATATGAATATGTTAGACACAGTGTGATGATTTTATCTAGGCATACTTTGGGAAAGATATGATAAAACTAATTGACATTTCTCAAAACAGAGAAATCAATGTTCAACAGATATATGTGAAAATGCTCAACCTATCTAATCGTCATGGAATTGAAAGTTAAAGCCACAATGAGCTATTAACTCACACGTGTGAGAATGCCTGTTCTCAATAGAATGAATGCTAAGTGATCGTGAGCATGTGGAGAAAAGAAACACTTGCATATTGTTGCTGTGAATATAAATTAGGACAGACAAATTTATTTGTATTTCAATAAATTTGGGGGGGTTCCACTCATGTTTCTCTCTTTTTTTTTTTTATTTTTTTAATTATTTTTTTTATTTTGGCATATTATGGGGGTACAGAATTTAAGGTTTCAATAAATGCCCATTTCCCCCCCTCCCCCCAAAAGTCTGAGTCTCCATCATGACCATCCCCAGATGGTGCACATCTCACTCACTATGTATGTATATACCCGCCCCCTCCCCCCTCCCACCTGCCCAATCCCCTATTACTGTAGCACCTATGTGTCCACTTAGGTGCTACTCAGTTAATACCAGTTTGCTGGAGAATATATCTGGTGCTTGTTTTTCCAATCTTGGGATACTTCACTTAGTAGTATGGGTTCCAGCTCTAACCAGGAAAATATAAGGTGTGCTATATCACCATTGTTTCTTAGAGCTGAATAGTACTCCATGGTATACATATACCATATTTTATTAATCCATTCTTTGATTGATGGGCACTTGGGCTGTTTCCACAGCCTTGCAATTATGAATTGTGCTGCTATAAACATTCGAGTGCAGGTGTCTTTTTTGTAGAGTGTCACTGTATCATTTGGGTAGATGCCCAGCAATGGGATTGCTGGATCAAATGGTAGATTCACTTGTATCGCTTTGAGGTATCTCCATATTGCTTTCCACAGAGGTTGAACTAGTTTGCAGTCCCACCAACAGTGTAGGAGTGTTCCTCTCTCTCCGCAACCACGCCAGCATTTATTGTTTGGAGATTTTTTGATAAAGGCCATTCTCGCTGGGGTTAAGTGATATCTCATTGTGGTTTTGATTTGCATTTTCCTGATGATTAGAGATGTTGAGCATTTCTTCATATGTTTGTTGGCCATTCTTCTGTCTTCTTTAGAAAAATTTCTGTTCAAGTCCTTTGCCCACTTTTTAATGGGGTTATTTGATTTTTTCTTCCTAATTTTTGTGAGTTCTAAGTATATTCTAGTTATCAGTCCCTTATTGGATGCATAGGATGCAAAAATGTTCTCCCATTCTGTAGGTTGTCTGTTTACTTTCATGACTATTTCTTTGGCTGTGCAGAAGCTTTGTAGTTTGATCATGTCCCATTTATTTATTTTTGTTGCTGCTGTGATTGCCTTTGGGGACTTCTTCATAAACTCTTTGCCCAGGCCGATGTCTAGGAGAGTGTTTCCAACTTTTTTCTCTAGAGTTCTAATAGTTTCATATCTTAGGTTTAAGTCTGTTATCCAGCGTGAGTTGGTTTTTGTGAGAGGTGAAAGGTGTGGGTCCTGTTTTAGCCTTCTACAGGTGGCTATCCAGTTTTCCCAGCACCATTTATTGAAGAGGGATTCTTTTCCCCAGCGTATGTTTTTGTCTGCTTTGTCAAAGATGAGATGGCTATATGAGGATGGTTTTATATCAGGATTCTCACATCTGTTCCACTGGTCTATATTCCTGTTTTTGTGCCAATACCATATTGTTTTAATTACTACAGCTTTGTAGTATAGTTTGATATCTGGCATATTGATGCCTCCCATTTTGTTTTTGTTGCCTAGAATTGCTCTTGATATTCAGGGTCTTCTTTGGTTCCATACGAAGCGTAAAATTATTTTTTCTATATCTGTGAAGAATGTTGATGGGATTTTAATAGGTATTGCATTGAATCTGTAGATCAGTTTGGGTAGTATAGACATTTTGATGATATTGAGTCTGCCGATCCACGAGCATGGTATGGATTTCCATCTGTTTACATCCTCTGCTATTTCCTTCCTCAGTGTTTCATAGTTCTCCCTGTAGAGGTCTTTTACCTCTTTGGTTAAATATATTCCTAGGTACTTTAATTTCTTTGTTGCTATTGTGAAGGGAATTGAGTCTTTGATTTGGTTCTCAATTAGATTGTTGTTGGCGTATATGAATGCCTCTGATTTCTGTGTATTGATTTTGTATCCTGAGACTTTACTAAATTCATTGATCAGTTCCAGGAGTTTCTTGGTTGAATCCTTGGGGTTTTCTAGATACAATATCATATCATCAGCAAACAGTGAAAGTTTGATCTCTTCTGCCCCTATTTGGATACCTTTGATTCCATTTTCCTGTCTGATTGCTGTAGCCAAGACTTCCAGCACTATGTTGAACAGAAGTGGAGATAGTGGGCAGCCTTGTCTGGTTCCAGTTCTAAGTGGGAATGATTTCAATCTTTCCCCATTCAGTATGATGTTGGCTATGGGTCTGTCATATATGGCTTGTATCATTTTTAGGTATGTCCCTTCTATGCCTATTTTCTTAAGTGTTCGTATCATGAAAGGGTGTTGAATTTTGTCAAAAGCTTTTTCTGCATCTATTGAAAGAATCATGTGGTCTTTGTTTTTGCTTCTGTTTATGTGGTGAATGCATTTATAGATTTATGTATGTTGAACCATCCCTGCATCCCTGGGATGAAGCCCACTTGGTCGTGGTGGATTATTTTTTTGATAAGTGTCTGGATTCGGTTAGCTAAGATTTTGTTGAAAATTTTTGCGTCTATATTCATTAGGGATATTGGTCTGTAGTTTTCTTTTTTTGTTGCATCCTTTCCTGGTTTTGGTATCAGAGTAATATTCGCTTCATAAAAGGTGTCGGGGAGGTTTCCGTTCTTCTCGATGTTGTGGAATAGTTTCTGCAAGATAGGTACTAGTTCTTCTTTGTAAGTATGGTAAAATTCAGGTGTGAAGCCATCTGGACCGGGGCTTTTCTTTTTAGGGAGATTTTTAATTGCTGTTTCTATTTCAGCTGTTGAGATTGGTCTGTTCAGGGAATCTATTTCTTCCTGGTTGAGCCTAGGGAGGCTGTGTGTTTCTAGAAATTTGTCCATTTCCTCCACATTTTCCATTTTGTGTGCATAAAGATTTTTGTAGTATTCATAAATTGTATCTTGTATCTCTTTGGGATCAGTTGTGATATCACCTTTTTTATTCCTGATGGAGCTTATTAGAGATTTCTCTTTTCTGCTTTTCGTTAGCTTAGCCAATGGCGTGTCAATCTTGTTTATTTTTTCAAAGAACCAACTTTTTGTTTTATTAATCTCCTGAATAGCTTTCCTGTTTTCAATTTCGTTTAGTTCTGATTTGATCTTGTTGATTTCGCTTCTTCTGCTGGGTTTGGGGTTGGTCTGTTCTTCTTTTTCCAGCTCTTTGAGTCGTTTCATTAGATTGTCTATTTGTGATCTTCTTGCCTTTTGGTTATAGGCATTTATGGAGATAAACTTTCCTCTCAGAACTGCTTTAGCTGTGTCCCAGAGGAGTTGATAACTTGTCTCTCCATTGTCATTTTCTTCATAGTATTTTTTTCTTTCCGTCTTGATTTCTTCATTTACGAAGTAATCATTTAGTAGGAGGTTGTTTAATTTCCACGTTTTTGTGTAGAAATGTGAGTTTCTGTTAGGGTTGATTTCTAGTTTTATTCCACTGTGGTCTGAGAAGGTACATGGTATGATTTCTATTTTTTTAAATTTCTTGAGATTTTCTTTGTGTCCTAGGATATGGTCAATCTTAGAGAATGTCCCGTGAGCTGATGAGAAGAACGTATATTCAGTGGATTTTGGGTAGAATGTTCTGTAGATGTCTGTCAGACCCAATTGTTCTAGAGTTTTGTTTAAGTCCATTATTTCTTTATTAATTTTCTGTTTGGAGGATCTGTCTCGTGCCGTCAGTGGGGTGTTGAAATCCCCGGCGATTATGGAGTTGCTATTAATCCATTTGCTTAGCTCCAGTAAGGTTTGCTTTATGAATCTGGGTGCACCTAAGTTGGGTGCATATATATTTAAAATTGTTATCTCTTCTTGTTGGACTGTGCCCTTCACCATTATATAATGACCCTCTTTGTCTTTTACTACTTTTGTTGGTTTAAAAACTAAATCGTCTGAAATTAGAACTGCCACACCAGCCTTCTTTTGGCTTCTATTTGCTTGGAATATTGATCTCCACCCTTTTATTTTTAGTCTATGTGCATCCTTGCAGGTTAAATGTGTTTCCTGAAGACAGCATATACTTGGCCTATATTTTCTTATCCATTCAGCCAGCCTATGTCTCTTGAGTGGAGAGTTTAAGCCATTCACATTTATTGAGAGAACTGATAGGTAAGGTAGATTACTGATCATTCTGTTGGGTTGGATGTTGTTGCTATGATTTCTGTCTTGAGCCATTGTAATATATGGCCTTTAATATCTTTGGGTTTTGGTTGTTTTTATATCCGTGGATTATTATTTTGATGTTCCGTGCATAACGCTGTTTTAAGTACTTCTTGTAGGGCTGGTCTTGTCTTGGTGAATTCTCTGAGCCTTTGCTTGTCTGAGAATGTTTTTATTTCTCCTTCATATATGAAGCTTAGTTTTGCAGGGAATAATATTCTAGGCTGGGCATTGTTTTGTTTCAAATGAGTGAGAATGGGGCCCCAGTTTCTCCTTGCTTGTAAAGTCTCATTAGAGAAGTCTGATGTTATTCGAATTGGCTTTCCCTTGTATGTCACTTGCTTCTTTTGTCTTACAGCTCTTAGAAGGGCCTCTTTAGTTGATACTTTGGTCAGTCTGATGACTGCATGACGTGACGTCTTCCTGTTTGCATTGAATCTCCCAGGGGTCCTCTGGGCTGCTTGAACTTGTATATCGTGATTTTGAGCAAGGCCTGGGAAATTTTCCTCTATTATATCTTCAAAAAGCTTGTCCAGCCCTTGAGTGTTGTCTTCCTCCCCTTCGGCTAAACCTATGACCCTCACGTTAGGTTTTTTCACATAATCCCACAGCTCTTGTAGGCTTTGGTCTTTTCTCTTGTTTCTCTGCTGTATTTCTGTGACCGATTTATTTAATTGGAAGGTGTTATCTTCAAGCTCTGAGATTCTTTCTTCTGCTTGATCTACCCTGTTCTTGAGACTTTCCACAGTATTTTGTAGTTCTCTGAGTTGATTCTTCATCTCCAGGACTTCGGTTAAAGTTTTCTTCACTGTGTCAATCTCTTTGTTGAACCTTTGTTCCATTTCTTGGAGGTTTTTTGTGTTTTCTTGGTGTTGGTTATTGAGTTGTTGTTGCAGCTGGGTGAGTGTTCTTATGATCCACATACGAAATTCCTTTTCTGTCATATTGGTTGCCTGATTTTGGTCGGTGTCCGTATCTAGGGGGCTGGTGCTCCTCGTTGGGGGTGTGTTTTCCGTTTGGTTCTTCATATTTCCTGAGTTCTTACGCTGATTTCTTCCCATGTCGATCAGTTGTTGTTTCTTTCCTTAGGATATTGTTTGGGTATTCACACACCTTGTTTAGTTTCTGAGGCGTTAGGTGGTGCCTGTGGGTGAAATTGGACCACTCCCTGTATATTGAGTCAGTGGATGCCATGGCAAGGCTGTGCAAGATGCCGTCCCTGTCAGTAGGTGGCGTTTGCTTGGAGGAACAGGCTATGGTGTTGATTTTGAGTCCTGTTATCAGCTCTTGTTCTGGGCGGAGCTGGGTTGGATAAGCCTGCCCTCAGGCCGTTAGCAGGGGTCAAAGTTCTGTTCACAGCTTCCAGGAAAGCTGTCAGGGCGGGGCTGGAATGGTCCCGCTCAGCCAGAAAGTCTGGGTGTGGGGGTGGGGCTGTCTGAGACCCGCAGTCTGCAGCAGGCCTCTCTTCTTTCCACCCTCCCCAACTCTGCAGCTACTCCTGGGCCTCTGCCAGCAGGCCAGACCACAAGCCACCCGGCCTCCCCGGACTGCGGTGCCAGCGGGGAGGTTCCCTGCACAGGAACGCCACCTGGGTTGGGCGCACGGCCTCCTCCTGGGAGGAGGGTTGTCCTCTAGGGCGCCGATCCACCCCTGGAGGCACACAGCCCTCAGTAGGCTGTTCAGGTATAACCCTTCTGTGCCCCGGGCAATGCTAGCCCTCGGTGCAGGGGATCTGGTCTGCAGGTCCGACCTCTGGGTCCCAGAGTTCAAACTGTATTCCCACCAGGGAGAGGATTTCCGGTCCTAATTCACACACAGGGAGCCCAAGCTGGGTCTATGTCTCTCAGCCTCTGAGTCGGCACCGTTTTCCTGGGAACACGGTGCCAGCAGCACCTGGGAGGGCGGGCGGGGTCCCAAACGGGAAGGTCCCTTTCCCTGGAGGTGCCTCCGGCTGGTGGCTGTATTGTCTCTCTGGGCAGCCGAGGGTAGGGTCGGCAGAGGGGAGGAGGAGGCAATATGGCGCCTGCCGCGCGGCTCGGGTCCGTGCACACGGAGGTGCCCGGAGGAAGTTGGGAACCTGGTGCCACGTCTGCTACAGGCTCACCGTTGGCAGGCGGCGGCAGTCTCTGGGCTGATGTCCGCAGGCCTCTCCACCCGCTGGGGAGCCCACCAGCAGTCCCGAATGCAGGGGAGGGGAAACAGCAGATCCACCTACCCTTGCCGCTGGTCTCCGGGCTGCTCCGGTGGTCTCAGCCTCCAGTTCTCCTCCGCAGCCTCCTCCCGTGGAGTCTCCCGGGGTCTCAGGTACCCCTCCTTCCGGCCCTTGTCTGCTGTATGCTCGTCTTCTTGCTTCTTTCCTCTAGTTTCTGCTAGAATCTGTCTTTTCTGCAGAGACCCTCTGTCTGGCGGTGTTATTCGTCCGCCATCTTGCTCCGCCTCTCCATGTTTCTCTCTTTGATAAATGTATGAATTATATAGTGTTAAATTGAGGACATTTAGTGCATTATTCATTCAATGAATATAGTTTTCACACTGTAGATGAGATTTGGTCCCTTAATCCCAATCACCCTCCTCCCTTCTGAGTCTTAAAAATGTATTTTCTCAATACAGCCTTTGTAGAAAATAGTATGGCGATTCCTCAACAATGAAAATTGAATTACCATATGATCCATCACTCCCGTTTCTAGATGCATATTGAATTGAAACAAAACCAGCATGTAGAATATATATCTTTCCTTCCATATTCATTACAACATTATTCATTCTAGCCCAGGTATAGAAGCAGTTTAAGTGTCCACCAGCACATGAGTGGATAAAGAAAATGAGCTGCATTTACACAATGAGCTGTCAAACAGAATGAAATTCTGTCATTTGTGACACCATGTTTTGAACTGGAGGACATGATGCTAAGTAAAGGAAGCCAGGCACAGAAAAACAAATACAGTATGATATCACTTATCTGTGGAATCTAAAGAAAGCTGATTTCTTAGTGGGAAGTGTGGTTACCACAAAGAGTGGGATGGGGAAAGAGAAAATCAAAGGGTACAAAGTGTCAGTTTGTTCATTTTTTAAAATTCATAGACCTCTAAATAGAAGAACCCTGGTATTCTTACCTAAATATATCTATTGAATTGTAATAATCTTCTAATGCTGCCATTATGGACAATATAATAATTTATATTTTTAATGTATAATTTATCCTAAATTTGAAATTTCCCCTAAAGTCACCCTAAGTCTAACTTCCTGGCATGAGATAACTAAATCAAAATTTATTGATATATATTTTTTTTTTTTTGAGACAGAGTCTCACTTTGTTGCCCAGGCTAGAGTGAGTGCCGTGGCGTCAGCCTAGCTCACAGCAACCTCAATCTCCGGGGCTCAGCGATCCTACTGCCTCAGCCTCCCGAGTAGCTGGGACTACAGGCATGCGCCGCCATGCCCAGCTAATTTTTTGTATATATATTTTTAGTTGGTCAATTAATTTATTTCTATTTTTGGTAGAGACGGGGTCTTGCTCAGGCTGGTTTCAAACTCCTGACCTTGAGCAATCCACCCGCCTCGGCCTCCCAAAGTGCTAGGATTACAGGCGTGAGCCACCACGCCCGGCTATTGATATATTTTTAATTTTTAAATAATCTTGACATTTTTGCTTAATTTACTTTACAATAATTACTTGATTGACCTTTATATTTGCTTTGTGACTCAATATTTGGTATTTTTATAAAGTTAAGGAAAGATGTATGGTTTTTATTTTTATATTTTTTATTTCAAAAAAATATGAGAGTACAAACACTTTAGTCACATTTTATATCTTTTCCTCTACCTAGCAAGGGTTAGAGGTATGCCCTTATGTTCCATGATGATCAAGGCTTCCCTTAGATGTGGGTCTACCCGCAAACCCCTGAATCCGTGGTGAACACCACCACCATTTGAGCACCATAGTTTTAATCAGTCAATACCAATTATATGGCGAGTACTTATGGAGCCCTTTCTTCTGATCTTGTGTCACTCCACTATGGATAATGGGCTCACTCAATCCAGGAAACCATAAGCAGTGCTAGCTCTCTGTCATTACTTAGAAGTTAATAATGTTTCATTGTAAACACATACCAAATATTAATAATCCACTCAAGAATTGAGGAGCTCTTGGATGGTTTTATTATTTTTTTACTTTAAAATTGTAACATGCTCATTAATTTTATTTCACCAGCATTTGTATCTTCGGAGGTGTAGGTTCTTATCAAATAATCAACAGGTATCCTGGGAATTTCATCAAGCTATAGGAGCTCCCTCTATGAAAGCCCATGAGGGAGGGTGAACTGCAATGCAGATTAAAGCTAATGATGTATTAATCCCTTAGGATCACCTAGATCACTTTGTAAATATTATGCCTTGGCTAGGGAAACACTAGATTGATAAAGCATTCCATCCTTCCTCAGGTATACAAGTGGCTCAGGGTTTAATTAAGGATGGGGCAGCACCAACATGGAATGGCAGCCTTATCCGTCTCTCCAGGTGGAGCAATTGCTGGAAACAGCACCAAAACAGGGTACCATTGTCCAGAGAAGAGCCAGAGTTCCTAACTATCTGCCTAAGATTGTAAATCCTTTTGTAAGATTTTTAAATATTCTTTTTTTAAAGAAATGCTTTATCTGAAACTGAGAAATATCTCTTTGAAATGAAATATCAAGGAAGATAGTTCCCTATCCCACAATTTCCATAAGAAGATGGTATGCTAACTTCAGTGAGCACCTATCTCTAATTTGCAAAATTATCTCCTCCTGCATTGACTTGAGACACTTGTTTTTTATTTGAATGTAATCAATTACCAAAAACATAGAGTCTCACTAATTACCAAGTAAGTTTATGGTGCACTATTTATGACAAATAGGGCTGTCTAGTCTTCGTTCTTCTTTCTTCAAAGCTAATTATTATTTATCTAGATTACATGTATGTAAAAGTTAGGATTTGCTTAGTTATGTACAGTAAGGACTTTATGTGTGCCTTTGAAATCTCTCAGTGGATTGCCACTCTGCACATCACATTGTGCTTTAATTGAGTAATAAAAGGGTTTTCTTTTAATTATCTTTTAACTTTGTGGGGAGGTTTTCTGAGTTGGAGACTCCTTTAATATTTCCTGAACACTTTCCAGAATTAAAAATGCAACATAAACATAAAATGTGCCCACCACTTCTACATTTGAAGGGCTTTGAACACTAGATTCCTTTTTGAGCTTCCAGTCTGTAACCTGCAACTCTGCAGCACAGAGCTTCACTGTGCCCACATCTGCACAGAGTAAGTTCTCTAAGACTCTGTGATGTCTACTGTCCCTCCAGAGCATACTTAGATCAGATCCTGTGAATACACTCTCATAGGATAAAACTCAGTAGATCTATTCTTTCTCTAAATGCATCTCACATCTTTATCACTGAAATAGACTCAGAAACCCTGAGGCTCAGACACAAATGGGAAAAAGATAATGCACTCTGGCTTGGACACATAAACTCCCTTTCTGCATTCTCTTCTTGCCCCAATGCCAGGAAATGTGCAGTGAGTGCTACTGAATCCATGCCTCCCTGGAGACCCAAATCTGCAGCTCTGAATTCTGAATCCAAGGTCTGAGGTTTCTCAGGATGCATAAGAGCAGCTTCCAAAGAGGAATTTCTCTTCCTGTTTTCCTTCCGTCTCTGTAAAGCAAAGAATACACAAATTCGATCCAAACTAAACCTGGCCTTAACCTGGAATTCACAAGTCACTGACATACTTTGGACTAAGGAAGGACCAAAATCTCAGGGGAGACAAATGCTGCAGTGTAAGAGATCAACATGGACTTGTAAGTTGACTTAGAAAGGACCTATTTTGGGCGAGTGTAAAGAATTTTCTAGATCTTGTGTAGTGTCATGTTATAGTTGTGTGAAACGAATAGAAAGGCTGGCACCACATCTAAATTTTTCTGTAAATTATTGGACACTTACTACTCACCTTTTCTGGTATAACAAGGATTAAATCACACAATGTAAATGCTCTTCACAGTGCAAAAAACCATACTTCTGAGCACATAGCACATGCTCAGTAGACATTGCATTATGCTGCTCTTCACTTTGGAAATTAAGTATATGTTGTGATGAGTGTTGGGCAAAAGGCAGTATGTATGCTGTGCTTGCTGTCTCTACCTGAGTGCTACTAATAATGGATCTAGTTTGAGCAACTTCAGCACTAAAATGGACCTGACAAGAACCCAATGAATGTACCTCTTTGACACAAGCAGATCTCATTTCTTAGAGTGAGGCCAACATTACCACATGATTTATATTCACATTGATGTTTCAGAGAGAATTTTAAGGTAATTACCTCTCATCCCAGGCTTTCAATTAGGATAACCTGGGTAGATTGAAGAAACACCATCACCTGCCTGTTGGGCTGAATGAGAACATCTATGTGGTTTTAATTGTGCCCCAAATAATTCTAATTTGATACCAGGTTCAAACATTAGGACTCCTGCATATATTCGTGAGAATTGAGTCTAGCTTTGTTTTAGAGGGAAGTCATAGGTTCTGCTCTCTTGGGTTTGCCAGAGGCAGATCATTGTGTTCCTGATTCCCATTCTTGTAGCAGAAAATCCTGGGATCTGTAGCAGGGTGAGGTAACCAGAAGAAAAGACAGGAGAATCTCACATTTTGGTCTCCATGAAAGAGCTGATCATAGCTGAATCTTCCCTTTCAGTAAGAACAAGTGAGTGTAGCCTTTCTTCATTTTGTGTTCCTCCTGCTTGTGAATCTTGTGGAAACAAGGGAAGAAATTGTGCTGACTTCCTTCAGGGCAATCTGAAGATGTAATTCTAATTGTTCTACACTATCTCACCTGAAAAGAGATTTCAGAGTAGGAGACGAGGGAGCAGAAAAGGCTGGTTTTCGGGTAAGTGTGTCCCAGATTAGGGGTTGTGTCCACTATTTCTCCTAGAAAGTCTTGTAGAACTTCAATTTTTTTTTTTAATATTTTTTTTCATTTTGGCATATTATGGGGGTACAGATTTTAAGGTTTCAATAAATGCCCATTTCCCCCCCTCCCCCCAAAAGTCTGAGTCTCCATCATGACCATCCCCCAGATGGTGCACATCTCACTCATTATGTATGTATATACCCGCCCCCCTCCCCCCTCCCACCTCCCCAATCCCCTATTACTGTAGCACCTATGTGTCCACTTAGGTGCTACTCAGTTAATACCAGTTTGCTGGAGAATATATCTGGTGCTTGTTTTTCCATTCTTGGGATACTTCACTTAGTAGTATGGGTTCCAGCTCTAACCAGGAAAATATAAGATGTGCTATATCACCATTGTTTCTTAGAGCTGAATAGTACTCCATGGTATACATATACCACATTTTATTAATCCATTCTTGGATTGATGGGCACTTGGGCTGTTTCCACAGCCTTGCAATTATGAATTGTGCTGCTATAAACATTCGAGTGCAGGTGTCTTTTTTGTAGAGTGTCACTGGATCATTTGGGTAGATGCCCAGCAATGGGATTGCTGGATCAAATGGTAGATTCACTTGTATCGCTTTAAGTTATCTCCATATTGCTTTCCACAGAGGTTGAACTAGTTTGCAGTCCCACCAGCAGTGTAGGAGTGTTCCTCTCTCTCCGCAACCACACCAGCATTTATTGTTTGGAGATTTTTTGATAAAGGCCATTCTCGCTGGGGTTAAGTGATATCTCATTGTGGTTTTGATTTGCATTTCCCTGATGATTAGAGATGTTGAGCATTTCTTCATATGTTTGTTGGCCATTCTTCTGTCTTCTTTAGAAAAATTTCTGTTCAAGTCCTTTGCCCACTTTTTAATGGGGTTATTTGATTTTTTCTTCCTAATTTTCGTGAGTTCTAAGTATATTCTAGTTATCAGTCCCTTATCGGATGCATAGGATGCAAAAATTTTCTCCCATTTTGTAGGTTGTCTGTTTACTTTCATGATTCTTTATGTATTTTTAAGTTCTGATCTGTTCCATGTCGTAAAATTATTTTTTCTATATCTGTGAGAATGCTGATGGGATTTTAATAGGCATTGCATTGAATCTGTAGATCAGTTTGGGTAGTATAGACATTTTGATGATATTGAGTCTGCCGATCCATGAGCATGGTATGGATTTTCATCTGTTTACATCCTCTGCTATTTCCTTCCTCAGTGTTTCATAGTTCTCCCTGTAGAGGTCTTTTACCTCTTTGGTTAAATATATTCCTAGGTACTTTAATTTCTTTCTTGCTATTGTGAAGGGAATTGAGTCTTTGATTTGGTTTTCAATTAGATTGTTGTTGGTGTATATGAATGCCTCTGATTTCTGTGTATTGATTTTGTATCCTGAGACTTTACTAAATTCATTGTCAGTTCCAGGAGTTTCTTGGTTGAATCCTTGGGGTTTTCTAGATACAGTATCATATCATCAGCAAACAGTGAAAGTTTGATCTCTTCTGCCCCTATTTGGATACCTTTGATTCCATATTCCTGTCTGATTGCTGTAGCCAAGACTTCCAGCACTATGTTGAACAGAAAATGGAGATAGTGGGCAGCCTTGTCTGGTTCCAGTTCTAAGTGGGAATGATTTCAATCTTTCCCCATTCAGTATGATGTTGGCTATGGGTCTGTCATATATGGCTTGTATCATTTTTAGGTATGTCCCTTCTATGCCTATTTTCTTAAGTGTTCGTATCATGAAAGGGTGTTGAATTTTGTCAAAAGCTTTTTCTGCATCTATTGAAAGAATCATGTGGTCTTTGTTTTTGCTTCTGTTTATGTGGTGAATGCATTTATAGATTTATGTATGTTGAACCATCCCTGCATCCCTGGGATGAAGCCCACTTGGTCGTGGTGGATTATTTTTTTGATAAGTGTCTGGATTCGGTTAGCTAAGATTTTGTTGAAAATTTTTGCATCTATATTCATTAGGGATATTGGTCTGTAGTTTTCTTTTTTTGTTGCATCCTTTCCTGGTTTTGGTATCAGAGTAATATTCGCTTCATAAAAGGTGTCGGGGAGGTTTCCGTTCTTCTCGATGTTGTGGAATGGTTTCTGCAAGAAAGGTACTAGTTCTTCTTTGTAAGTGTGGTAAAATTCGGGTGTGAAGCCATCTGGACCGGGACTTTTCTTTTTAGGGAGATTTTTAATTGCTGTTTCTATTTCAGCTGTTGAGATTGGTCTGTTCAGGGAATCTATTTCTTCCTGGTTGAGCCTAGGGAGGCTGTGTGTTTCTAGAAATTTGTCCATTTCCTCCACATTTTCCAGTTTGTGTGCATAAAGATTTTTGTAGTATTCATAAATTGTATCTTGTATCTCTTTGGGATCAGTTGTGATATCTCCTTTTTTATTCCTGATGGAGCTTATTAGAGATTTCTCTTTTCTGCTTTTCGTTAGCTTAGCCAATGGTGTGTCAATTTTGTTTATTTTTTCAAAGAACCAACTTTTTGTTTTATTAATCTCCTGAATAGCTTCCTTGTTTTCAATTTCGTTTAGTTCTGATTTGATCTTGTTGATTTCACTTCTTCTGCTGGGTATGGGGTTGGTCTGTTCTTCTTTTTCCAGCTCTTTGAGTCGTTTCATTAGATTGTCTATTTGTGATCTTCTTGTCTTTTGGTTATAGGCATTTATGGAGATAAACTTTCCTCTCAGAACTGCTTTAGCTGTGTCCCAGAGGAGTTGATAACTTGTCTCTCCATTGTCATTTTCTTCATAGAACTTTTTTATTTCAGTCTTGATTTCTTCATTTACAAGTTAACATTTAGTAGGAGGTTGTTTAATTTCCACGTTTTTGTGTAGAAATGTGAGTTTCTGTTAGGGTTGATTTCTAGTTTTATTCCACTGTGATCTGAGAAGGTACATGGTATGATTTCTATTTTTTTAAATTTCTTGAGATTTTCTTTGTGTCCTAGGATATGGTCAATCTTAGAGAATGTCCCGTGAGCTGATGAGAAGAACGTATATTCAGTGGATTTTGGGTAGAATAGAACTTCAATTTTTTGAATTTATAAACCTTCACTTCTTTACTTCTCATGTGTATGACTAATAAGTTTTATAAGTAAATTTTTTTATTTCTTCTTATGATAATCAAGGAGCTTTGGAAAATCCTTTATCCCTATTTAACAGATCCAGCTGTATATTCTCTCTCACAAGCTTCTTAATACAATAACCAAGTTTTATAAGAAATGTATGACATGTAATATTGAAAATTTTCCCATTGTGAAAGGTCAAGATAGAATGGTGTGAATATCTGAGATTCCCATTAGGTATGGGATAGAGTCTTTAGATTTGAGTGAGGAAGGGAAACATGTACTCTCAAAGTTTGATCTGGATGCTTCATCAGCTCTCCATAATATATTATTAAGAAAATTCAGAAAGAGGATAACATTGATTGGCTAATATAATCAGAAAATTATGGGAAAAATAGAAAACAGTAGACTTGCTCTGTATGATGCTAAACTATTTACATACATTTTTAAAGATAATGAACCATGGGAAGTATCTGTATCTGAAATTTTCATAAAACTGATGATTCTTCATGGTTACATATTGTTGGCCACTACCATCCCAGTAGTAATTTTGAATCCTCCTCTTTGCAAGGGTGTCTAACACCAATGTGTCCCACTGAAGATATGTTAATTTCATTCACTTTCTTAAGATTCTCTCTGACAGATTTTTTCCATATAAAGTTATTTTTTTTCTTTGTCACTAAGTGTCTCATGGAGATTTACTGACTATTGTAAATGAAGAATCACATTTAATCTGGAAGCTCCCCTTTCTTCGTATAGCTTGCTTTAAAAAATGAGGACTATCATCTGTGTTCTGTTCAGATGAATTGAGATAAATTCAAAGTCTACCACTTACTGGACATTGACAAAATACTCTACTTAGGCAAGAAGCATTGTTATCAATAGCTTTATTATGTGACATGCAGAGATTCAGACCTCATCCCAGATCTACTGAATCAGATTCTGTAATTTAAGAAAATCTCCAGTTCTTTATTGTACTTTAAAATATTAGGTGGTACTTTGTAACTCTCTGTTTCTCTATGTGAGAAATATGCACAATTTATTGACATGATGTAAATATAACATGCATAAATTTATATTACTGTTGTAAGCCCTTAATTTTGTATTAGACACTTTATCAACCAAAGCAGAATCATATGCACACAGATTCATGCATCTTTTGAGATCCTCATTCCTGTGAAAAAGAGAAAATATGAAAGAATATTACTGTGCTAAAATATATCTTATTTGATAATTCCAGTCACTCATATGTCAGAAAAAGTTCTCACATCTCATTTTCCTTGTGGTCAAATTAAGAACTCTCTCTATGGCCACTTGGGAAATATGTGTCTTTTTACAGGAGATGGTGACATTCAGGGATGTGACTGTAGAATTCTCTCCAGAAGAGTGGGCATGCCTTGACAATGCTCAACGGAATTTGTATAGGGATGTGATGCTAGAGAACTATGGAAACCTGGTCTCCCTTGGTGAGGATCACTTATATACAGAATTCCTATTCCACATTAAGGCCATTATTTTATTTTTGTAGATAGTTTCTTAAAAGTTTCTGCTTTATATGAATGAATTTTATATCCCTTCTTTTAAAGAAAATTTGAGAATTTTTGGTGTATCCAATAAAATCATTAAATGTGTCATGTTATCTTGAACCTTTCCCTTTCTTTGGCTGATATGTACATTTCAAAGTAGATTAGTAGTTACTTTAGAAATCAGGGTATATAGTTGTTGCCTGCACCTTAGAATAGAATTTCCACCTCTTATTTATTTGGTGCTAGTGGGAATTGGTGTTCTAGTCATAAATAAGAAATATTTTTTTATCATTCTACAGGGTCTCTGAGAAAACGATATCTTGCAGAGGAATTTTCTAGAATTGTCTATAATGTTCTGTGTACTAAGGATAGTACTGCGTTAGTAATTGGAAAGTCTTCAGCAAGAGTCACGTGAAATTTTTCTAATAATACAGGTCTTGCCATCTCAAAGCCAGAGCTGATCACATGCCTGGAGCAAAGGATAGAGCCCTGGATTATGAAGAAAGAGGAAACAACAGCTAAATATCCAGGTAGGTGAGATCCAGTGAAGCAGATAACAAATGTTAGAGAACCAAAGCTCAAGGAGGAAGGCAGATTTCAAAAGAGTGGCTTGGAATATTCTGCTCTGTTGGAAATGATTTTAGGAAGCCTGTGTATGTTTCTATTCATCTTCCAGAAGGACATCTTCTGTCCCAAGATTATAACTCTCTAAGAACTCTACCCATGCAGTGATCTTCCTTAGAATTCAGTGAGAGCCAAACTGTCAATGGCTTGTAAGGGACTACATTATCTATCAGTATTTCTATTATTTAGGGGTTATGGACCCATCTGTACATATTTTGAAGACTTCTATATTAAACCATCTTTTGACAGGTTTTTGCCCTCCTGCCCTTTCTGGAGTACAGTGGCTGATCATAGCTCACTACAACCTCAAACCTCTGGGCTCCTGGGATTCTACAACCTCTGTCTTCCAAGTAGCTAGAACTATGGGCATGAGTTACCATGGCCAGCCCTTTTTATTATTATTACTTTATTATAAAAATGGAGTCTCCTCAGGTTGCTACTCCTGGTATCAAGATCTTGGTCTCAAGTGACCCTTCTCCTTGGCCTCCCAAAGTCCTTGGATTATAGGCATTATCCTTCCTACCCATCTCCATGTTTTAAGTTCTTTTTGATGCCTCATTTCTGAAATGTGTAAAGGGGAATAGTGGAGATATTGGGATTTGTTTCTGGAATGCTAGAAACACTAGGTACATATATTCATATTTTATGCATCATGATTTCCAATTCTAAGTTTTCAGAGGCAATCCTACAGAAAGTCAGACTCACTAATTTTATATAAATTCATATCCTCTTACTCAATGTAAGAAAATCTAATGTTATTTCACTTCTAAATACTCCTTTTGTTATATAAAATAAGAGTAAATTTTCAACTTTATTATACCCAAATTCCCAAACTATAATATAGTTTATTTTCCCTTCTCACCTTATGAAATTCTTACATATACTGTCTCATTCAGTGCTTCAAATAGCTTAATATATTTATACTCCTAATTGATACATAATACATTGATAACTTATATTCCATATTTTCCCCCTATTTAGTTGCATCAGAAATGCGTCATTCATATGTGTGTATGTGTGCATATATTTCTCTGTGTGTGGTGTTTAATGGTGAAAGTTTCCACAAATAAAAATTGTATAACTGTATATATTTATTGTACACACTGTAGTGAACTGACACGTGTATAAATGGTAAAACAATATAATTAAAGTAATAAACTATTCCATCATCTCTCATAGTTACCATTTAATTATAGTGAGAACATTTATTAATAGTGAGGTCTATGGTCTAAACAAATTTTAAGCATATAAAACATTGTTAATAACTCTAATCATGATGCCATATATTAGATCCCAAGATTTATTCATCTTATAACTAAAAGATTTTACCCTTAAATATCTCCTCACTTTTCGTGACTCCACACTCTGGAAACCACTGTTGTACTCTTTATTTTTGTAAATTCAACTTTTAAAAAAATTATCTATAGCAGAATTCATCTTTTTTGGAATGGCTGATTTTACTTAGCATAATACCCACTACGTCCATCCATGTTGTTGAAATGGAAAGATATTTATCATTTTCATGGCTTAGTAAATTATATGGTATGTGTTTGTACAGTCATTTTTTAGTCTATTCATCATAAGCAGGCATTTAGTTTGTTTTCATTTTCTTGGCAAATGTGCATAATGCTGCAATATATATGGGTGTGCAGAATCTTCTTAAGATACTGATTTTACATGGTTATACTCATAGGTAGAATTGGTGAATGACAAGGGAGTTGTATTATTTACATTCTTTAACAAACCTCTACGATGACACTATCCATTTACAATCAATAACAATCTACAGGGATTGATTTCCTGCACACTCTTGTCCACACTTGTTATGTCTCTTCTTTTGAACATTAGCCATTTTAACAGTGGTGAGGTGATACCTTATCATAGTTGTCATTTGTGTTAACTTCTATCAATTATGTGATTTGCATCTATTTTAACCCATTTTTTAAAAGGCATTTTTAGTCCACTAAGTTTTTCCTTTCTGCAAAAAATTTGAAGTGTGATACCATCCCATTTTTCTTCTCTTCCTTTTTCATGATTATGCATTTGATGTTACATCTGCTAAAACAGTGCCAGGACCAATATTGTGATGTTTCCCTTATGTTATTTCTAAGAGTTTTATTAATGTATTTCTCATGTTTAAGTATTGAATTTATTTAAGATATATTCTATATAGTGCAAGGGAAGGTACCAACATCTGGTTTTTCTCTCATAAATATTCAGTTTTCTACAACATTTGTTTAAGGGACTCTTCTCTTTCATTGCATGGCCATTGCAATCTTGAGGAACATAATTTTGGTCATGGACACAAAAGTTTATTTCTGGGTTCTCCATTCTGTTGTTTCATCTCATTATTTCTCCTTGTGCCAGTTGCTCATTTTTTTATTCCTATAGATTTGTTTTTAGATCAAGAAGTGCTATTCCTCCTTGTTTGTATTTCTAAAACAGTCTGGCAATTTTTTGTTCTAATACACTTTAGAATTTATTTTTATATATCTCTAAAACAAGTATAATTGAACTATTATAGACATTGATTAAATTTGTATATCACTGTGGATAGTATTGACATCTTAACAATTTTAAATCATCTGATCATTGAGCATGAATGCATTAAAGAGTGTGTTTAATTTTGACATATTTTTGTATTAGCCAGTTTGTATTGTGCTTTTGATTTCTAGTTCCACTTCAATTTTGTCAAAAAATATATGTTGTATGATTTTAGAGTTTTTCAACTTGATAAGACTTAACTGTCATAATAGCATTTACCATGTATGATTGAAACCATAGTGTATTCTGCTGCTTTTGACTGAAGACCTCTTTAAATGTGTTTTACATCTAACTAGTCTATAATGTCTTTCCCATTATCTGTTTACTTATTTATCTTCTGTCAAATTTTTGTATTCATCATTGAAATCATATATATGAGGCATAGCCTTATATATTCATCATTGAAATAATCATATATCATGCAAAGCCCTGATATATAATATATATTTAAATAATATCTAACCTAAAATGTGTACATTACATGTATATCATCTGTCTATTTGTGTTTTGTGCTATAGATTTCTTCTAAATGACCCATTTTGTCATTATAAAAGTCTTTGTCTCTTCTGATGGCTTTTGACTTAAAGTGTATTTTCTTTAATTATTGCCACAATATCCTCCTCCTATTATTTATGTAGTGTTTTTTACATTACTTTCAACCATTTGACTTTTTAGAGCTTTTAAAGGAAGGATTTTGTAGGTGGCATATTGTAGAGTTCTGTTTGTTTTTATACATACATTCATCTTATATTTCATTTGAGAGACTAAACCATTTACATTTAATGAAACTTCTGAAGGAAGAGTCTACTGTTTCTATTATTCAAAAACTGAAATTGAGAATTTGAAAGGAATTGCATTTAATCTGTAGATCAATCTGGGCATCTTCACAACATTAGGTCTTCTTCCGTTGAAGAAGAACGTATTCAAGAGTGTGTTGTTTATTTTCCTATATTTGTAATTTTTTCTGTGTTTCTTCTATTATTTATTTTCAGTTTCATTCCATTCTAGTCAAAAATTAAAGTGAGTAAAATTTCAATTTTCTAAAATTGGTTAAGACTTGTGGCTGAACAGGTAGTTTTTTAGGAAGAACGTTTTATGAGCTATCAATGAGATTGTATATTCTACTATTATTCTGTAGAGTGTTTCCAATATATCTGTTAGGTCTAATTGCTCTGTAGTGTTTTCAAATCTTTTGTTTTCTTATTAATAATTGACTGGTTTTATTATTATTGAAAGTGGAATAGAATATCAAAGTAACGTATTATTTTGTTGTCTATTTCTTGCTTCATTTCTGTCAATGCTTTATAAAAATATATTTGATAACCTTGATGTGAGATAAAGATAGATATCATATAAATGTATTATTGTCATAGGCCCTCCGTGAATGACCACTTTTTATATTTATTGCCCTTTTTTCTCTTGTGACAGTTTTGACTTAAAGTATATTTTAAAAATCATAACGTTTTTTACTTCAAAATAATGTACATAATATAATTTTGAACTCCTCTGCTCTTAGATGCTAAATGTTTTTCTGATATATCTTGCTATATCCTTCCAGTTGTAGTCTATTGTTCTCACCAGGATTTAAGTCAAGTCGCTTTAGATAGAATATAGTTGGATTTTTTTTAACTCTTTATTTAACTGTGCCTTCTGACTGGAAAAACTAGTACATAAAATTTATGTAATTTTCTCAAAGGAAGGACTTACAATTTATCTTATGTTAATTGTTGTATATAACTTTTGTCACTGTCTTTTCTTTCTTTCCTCTCCTTCTGTCCTGCATTGTGCCTCACTGATTTTTAGTGACATATTTTGTTTCTTTGCCTAGCTTCCTTTTATCTCTATAAACATTTTTTTCTGATGTTCACTGTGAGAACTACATAAAATCTTTTGAACGTACTACTTATGTTAAATGAATAACTACTTTAGTTGCATATAAAAATTCTTAATCTTTATATCTTCCCTCACCTTTATGATATCAATGTCAATAATTATGTCTTTTTATATTGTATAGAAATTAACACATGGCAATGATCCTTTTTTTTATTTTGCCTTTCAAATTTTTTAGCATAATTAAATATTTTGCACCATCATTATGATAATGCAGAATTTTATTCTTAATGTGTGCATATTTTTCTAAGACAGTTATGTAGTTGTCAAGGGAGGTGGAAACCAGCCTTTGGAAAGGCCACAAAAAACACATGTGTGGATATGTGCCCATAGTTTCATTCTCTTTTGAAAGGGAATCCAGGAGATGGGATTTTACTACTAAAGTGATAACTCAGTGTCAGCATGGAGGAAGGGCTTTGGTGGGTAAATCCAACAAAGTTTCCTTCCCCTTCCTGTGGTTCTTGGTGTTTTTCTCAATTGGGGTGCTATGAACTATTAGCAGTTATGATTTCTAAAAGAATCATGGTTGTAAATATATTTTTAAGATCATACATCTATGATGCAAGTAAGACCATGGTATTCATTGTGCTTTCTTGCTAATGTGCTTTCTACAGTTTTATATATTCAAATTGTGAAATATATTCACCTGAGTCTGGTTAGTGAGATACTTTGTTATTTTCATTTCTTTCAGAACTATCTCACTATTGCAGCAAAGACCTGTTACCAGAACAGGGCACAAACGACCCCTTTCAGAAATCAATAATGAGACTATATGGAAGCTCTGGCCTTGAAAATACACACTTAAGAAGAGACTGGGAGTGTGTGGGTGAGTGTAACAGGCAGAAAGTATGTTCTGATGGTCTTTCCCAATATTTGTCAACTTGTCATAGAAAAATCTTCAAAAGTTACAAATGTATAAAAGTCTTTAACAAATCATCAAACCTAAATAGACACAAGACAAGACATACTGGAGAGAAAAGTTCCAAACTTAAAGAATGTAGCAAAACTTTTAACCACAGCTCTAATGTTTCTGGACATAGAAAAATTCATACCACACAGAAATCCTACAAGTGTGAAGAATGTGGAAAACCTTTTAACTGTTGCTCAAAACTTATTATACATAGGAAAATTCACACTGGAGAGAAACCCTACAAATGTGAAGAATGTGGTAAAGCCTTTACCCAGTGCATACACCTTACTCAACATAAAAGAATCCATACTGGAGAGAAACCCTACAAATGTGAAGAATGTGACAAAGCCTTTATCCAGTTCTCAATCCTTAGTCAACATAAATGTGAAGAATGTGGCAAAGCCTTCAAAAGGTCCTCAACCCTTATTCTACATAAAAGAATTCATACTGGAGAGAAACCCTACAAATGTGAAGAATGTGGCAAAGCCTTTAAATGGTCCTCAACCATTATTCTACATAAAAGAATTCATACTGGAGAGAAACCCTACAAATGTGAAGAATGTGGTAAAGCCTTTAACCATTCCTCAATCCTTACTCGACATAAAAAAATTCATACTGGAGAGAAACCCTACAAATGTGAAGAATGTGACAAAGCCTTTAACTGGCCCTCAAACCTTAATCAACATAAAAGAATTTATACTGGAGAGAAACCCTACAAATGTTAAGAATGTGGCAAAGCCTTTAACTGGTCCTCAACCCTTATTCTACATAAAAGAATTCATACTGGAGAGAAACCCTACAAATGTGAAGAATGTGGCAAAGCCTTTAACCAGTCCTCAATCCTTACTCGACATAAAAGAATTCATACTGGAGAGAAACCATACAAATGTGAAGAATGTGGCAAAGCCTTTACCCAGTGTTCAGGCCTTACTCAACATAAAATAATTCATACTGGAGAGAAACCCTAAAATGTTGTAGAATGTGGCAAAGGCTTTATCCAGCTCCGAGACTTCACTCTACATAAATGAATCCATACAGGAGAGAAACCATAGAAATGTGAGAAATGTGGCAAAGCATTTTCCCAGTGCTCACACCTTAATCTTCATAGAAGAATCCATAACAGAGAAAAATTCCATGAATGTGAGAATTGTGGCAAAGTCTTTAATAACTGCTCGCATTTTATTCAACACCAAATAAATTATACTAGATAAAAGTGAGATAAATGTAATGAGTATGGAAGTGCTTTCCCTAAGTATTAGCTTTAAAATGCACAACAGTACTTATACTTAAAGTGAACAATCATAATGTAGAGTGCTGACAATACCTTTAGTTACAACAGAGATCTTATTGGACATGGGAGAACTTACACTGAAAAAAATGCTCCAATATTTTCCCCAACATTGCTCAACATCACAAAAATTTTAAGAGATAGACACCTTACATATATAATGAATGTGAAAAAATATTTATGCAAAAGATATACCTTAGAGAACCACAAAGAATTGATACTTAAAAATACTCTACAGATATAATGAATTTCAGAACACATTTAACGAAGAATCAAGTCTAAACAAATATCAGAGGATTCACAGTGCAATACACTAATGCACTAACACATTCACAGATTTCTTTAAACCAGGTTGTTGATTATAGAGTACTACCCAGTTAAAATAGTTAGTTGATTTACTTGTATGTCAGCTTTAAAAAGAGAGAGATTTTGTGAGAGTTATAATTACATGTAAAATATACTTTCTGGTCAGGATGGGGTAAAAATATAAAAAGATATAATTTTTTCCCTTTTGGACAAGAAAATATTAATGTTTATTCAACTTTAAAAACAGTAGATGGTATGCTTTCATTCTTAGTGTGTATGTGAATGTCTGTGGTTAATGATAGCTACATTGCATTTATTAGTAGTCTTTGTGTATTCAATAGGCATTATTCATGTACTTTTCCATGGGAAATTAAAATCACTGAAATGTAAGATTTATGAAGTGGAGAGGTACTATGGATTTTTCTTTTTTTTTTTTTTTTTTTTTTTTTTTTGGCATCACACAGGTCAGAATGGATTTTTCTTATAACAAACAGTATCTCAAGTGATGTATGATGTGGGTATACAGGCTAATATTCATCTCATTATAATCAGAATGAAAAAATTACAATATTAGAAATAACTTGTTTTAATATTATACATTATGATAGATAATAAAATCAAATGAAATTTGGAATATTTTTAGATAACATGTAAACTTAATTTGTTTCATTATATTAAAAATAATTTTAATGTGTCAAACATGTTGTAGATTTAACGAAGTGTTATTTTTGCACCAACTTTAACCTATCCAATGTTACTCAAAGTTGGAGATAATGTGTTGTAAAAATGTACTGTGGGGTTACCTAGTAAAAATACATCACTTGTGATCCTTTTTATCAGTGTCTCTACTGTGAAGAATAATGTTCCCGAAGCCTCTTTTTCATTATATTTATAATTACATTGTTACTATAATGCTTATAATAAAGATTTTGTACTTAATGAAAAGCCATACATTTCTTAACACAGCATGACTACTTATTACATTCTATCCTACATTTTTCTTTAAGTTGCAAAATTATCTCCTCCTGCAATAACTTCAGACACATGTATTTTATTTGAAATTAACCAATTACCAAAAAAAGAAAGTCTCACTAATAACCAAGTAAGTTTAGGATGCACCGTTTATGACAAATAGGGCTGTCCAGGCTTCTTTCTTCTTTGTTCACAGAAAATTATTATCTAGATAACATGTATGTAAAAGGATTTGCCTAGCTATGTCCAATAACAACTTTATGTTGTGCCTTTGAAATGTCTCAGTGGATTGGCACTGTGCACATCACATTCTGCTTTAATTGAGTGATAAGAGGGTTTTTTTTTCAATTCTCTTTTAACTTTGTGGATAGGTTTTCTGAGTTGGAGACTCTTTACTTTTAATATCTACTGAACACTTTCCAGAATTAAAAATGCAACATAAACATAAGATGTGCCCACCACTTCTAAATTAGAAGGGCTTTGGACACTAGATTCCTTCTTGGGCTTCCAGTCTGTAACCGGCAAGTCTGCAGCACAGAGCTTCACTGTCCCCACATTTGCAAACAGTAAGTTCTCTAGGCCTTTTTGGTGTCTACTGTCCCTCCAGAGCATACTTAGACCAGATTCCTGTGAATACCCTCTCATAGGATAAAAATCAGTAGTTCTATCCTTTCTCTAAATGCATCTCACATCTTTAGAACTGAAATGGATTCAGAGACCATGGGGCTCAGACAGAAATGGGAACAAGTTACTGTGCACTGTGTGTGACACATAAACTCCCTTTCTGCTTTCTGTTTTGCCCAAATGCCTGGAAGTGTGCATGAGTGCTACTGAATCCATGCCTCTTTAGAGACCTAAATCTGCAGATTTGAATTCTGAATGAAAGGTCTAAGGTTCCTCAAGATGCATTAGACAGGTTCCAAAGAGGAAATTTTCTTCCTGTTTTCCTTCCCTCTCTGTAAAAGCAAAGGATACACAAGTGTATACACACGTTGTATACACATGTTGTGTATCCTTTGCTTTTACAGAGGGAAGGAAACTAGACCTGGCCTCAACCTAGAATTCGCAAGACAGGGACATACTCTGGAATAAGGATGTACCAAAAACTCAGGGGAGACATATGCTGCAGTGTTAGAGATCAACATGGACTTGTAAGTTGAGTTTGAAAAAACCTTTTTGGGGTGAGTGTAGACAATTTTCTAGATCTTCTGTAATGTCGTATTATAATGTCTTATAATGTCTTGTATTATAATGTGTTGTGTAATGTCATACTATAATTGTGTTAGAGGAATAGAAAGGCTGACACCACATCTAAATTTTTCTGTAAATTATTGGACACATACTACTCACCTTTTCTGGCACAGCAAGGATTAAATCACACAATGTAAAGCCTTCTTTACAGTGTAACATACTATACTTTTGAGCACATAGCACGTGCTCAGTAGACATTGCATTATGCTGCTCTTCACTTTGGAAATTAAGCATATGTTGTGATGAGTGTAGGGCAAAAGGCAGTATGTATGCTGTGCTTGCTGTCTCTACCTGAGTTATAATAATAATGGATCTAGATTGAACAACATCACCACTAAAAGAGGACATGTCAAAAAACCCAATTAATGTACCCATTCCACACCACCAGACCACATTTCTTAGAGTGAGGCCACCAGTACCACATGATTTATATTCACAGTGATGTTTCAGAGACAATTTTAAGATAATTATCTCTGAGCCCAGGCTTTCAGTTAGGATAACCTGGCTAGATTGAAGAAACACCATCACCTGCCTGTTGGACTGGGTGGGAACATCCATGTGGTTTTAATTGTGCCCCACAGAATTCTAATTTGATACCAGCCTCAAGCATTAGGACTTCTGCATATAGTCATGTGAATTGAGTTTAGCCTTTGTTTTAGAGGGAAGTCACAGGTTCTGCTCTCTTGGGTTTGGTAGAGGCAGATCAGTTTTGTACAGATTCCCATTCCTGTAGCAGAATCTCCTGGCACCTGTAGCTAGGGGAGGTAACCAGAAGAAAAGACAGAAGATCCTCACTTTTTGGTCTCCATAAAGGAGCTGATCATAGATGAATTTTTTTATGACTAAGAACAAGTGAGTGTAGCCTTTCTGCATTTTATGTTCCTCCTGCTTGTGAATATTGTGGAAACAAGGGAACAAATTGTGCTGACTCCTTTAAGCGTAGTCTGAAGATTTAATTATAATTGTTCTACACAATCTCACCTGAAAAGGAATTTCAGAGTCGGAGAAGAGGAAGAAGAAATGGCTGGTTTTCAGGTAAGTGTGTCCCAATTAAGGGGTTGTGTCTACTCTTTCTCCTAGAAAGTCATGGAGAACTTTAGTTTTTTGAACTTGTAAAATTTACTTCTTTACTTCTGATATATATGCCTAAAAAGTTTTGTAACTACATGTTTTTCTTTATTCTTATGATAGTCAAGGAGATCTGGAATATCCTTCCTCCCTATATAACAGAACCTACTCTATATTCTCTCCCACAAGCTTCTTACTACAATAACCAAGTTTCATAAGAACTGTATGACATGTAATATTGAAAATGTTCCCATTGTGACAGGTCAAGATGCAATAGTGTGAATGTCTGAGATTTGTCCTGGGGATGGGATAGAGTCTTTGGATTTGAGTGAGGAAGGGAAACATGTACTCTCAATGTTTGATCTGGATGCTTCATTAGCTCTACATAAAATATCATTAGGAAAATTTCAAAAGAAGATAGCATTGATTGAAAAGAATAACCACAAAATTATGGAGAAAAACGAAACTAGAAGAGTTGCTCTGTATGATGCTAAACTATTTAGATACATTATTAAAGACAACAAAATATAGGAAGTATCAGTATCTGAAATTTGTATAAATTGATGATTCTTCATGGTTACATATTGTTGGCCACTACCATCCCAGCAGTGATTTGTGTCCTCCTCTTTGCAACGATGCCTAACACCAATTTGTGCAGCTAAAGTTATGTTAATTTCATTCACTTGCTTAAGATGCTCTCTGACAGATTCATCCAATATAAAGTTAATTGTTTTTTTTTTCTTTTTTGTTAAGAGTCTTGTGGAGATTTACTGACTGCTGTGCATGAGGCATCACATTAAATCTGGAAGTGCTAATTTATTCTTATACATTGCTTTGAAAAATGAGGGCTATTATTTGTGTTCTGTTCAGATGAACTGAGATAAATTCAAAGTCTACCACTTATTGGATATTGACAATATACTCTCCTTAGGCAAGCAGCATTGTTATCAGTAGTTGTATTATGTGACAGGCAGAGATTCAGACTACACCCCAGATCTACTGAATCAGATCCTGCATTTAAAAAAAAATCTCCAGGTCTTTATTGTACTGATCAAAATTATGTGATACTTTCTAAATCTCTATGTTTCCCTATGTGAGAAATATGCACAATTTACTGATATGTAAATATAACACCCATAAATTTATATTACTGTACTGAGGCCTTTAATTTTGTATTAAATACTTTATCCTCTAAAGCAGAATCATATGCACACAGTTTCATACATCTTTTCCGATCCTCATTCCTGTGAATAAGAGAATATGTTCAAGAATATCAATATGCTCAAAAATATCACACTGGATAATTCTAGTCACTCATATGTCAGAAAAATTTCTCATAACTTATTTTCCTTTTAGTCAAATTAATAACTCTCTCTATGGCCACTTAGGAAATATGTGTCTTTTTATAGGAGATGGTGACATTTCTGGATGTGGCTGTAGAATTCTCTCCAGAAGAGTGGGCATGACTTGACAATGCTTAGAGGAATTTGTATAGGGATGTGATGTTGGAGAACTATGGAAACCTGGTCTCACTTGGTGAGGATCACTTATGTACAGAATTCCTTTTCCACATTAAAGCCATTAGTATATTTTGTATATAGTTCCTTAAAAGTATCTACTTTACATGAATGAATTTTATATCCATGCTTTTACAGAAAATTTGAAGATTGTTGTTGTGTAAAATAAAATCATTAGATGTCTCATGTTATGTTGAACCTTACCCTTTCTTGGACTGATATGTATATTTCACACTAGATTAGTGGTTACTCCAGAAATCAGGGTATATAATTGTTGCCTGCAACTTAGAATAGAATTTCCACCTTTTATTTATTTAGTGCTAGTGGGAATTGGTGCTCTAGTCATAAAGTAGAAATAATTTTTTATCATTCTACAGGGTCTGTGAGAAAACAATACGTTGCAAACGAATTTTATAGAATTTTCTGTAATGTTGTGTTTACTAAGGATAATACTGCATTAGTAATTGGAAAGTCTTCAGTAAGAGTCATGTGAAATTTTTCTAATGAAACAGGTCTTGCTGTCTCAAAGCCAGAGCTGATTGCATGTCTGGAGCAAAGGATAGAGCCCTGGATTATGAAGAAAGAGGAAACAACAGTTAAATATCCAGGTAGGGTGAGATTCAGTGAAGCACATAACAAATGTTAGAGAGGTATATCTCAAAGAGGAAGGCAGATATTAAAAAGTGGCTTGGAATATTCTGTTCAGTTGGAAATGATTTTTAGAAGCCTGTGTAAGGTGCTCTTTATCTTCCAGAAGGACATCTTTTGTCCCAGGCTCTTTAACTCTCTAAGAATTCTACCCATGAAGTGATCATCCTTAGAAGTCAGTGAGAGCCATACTTCTTGTGATAGCTTATAAGGGACTACATTATCTATTAGCATTGCTAATAGACGTGACTATCTGTGCAGGAGGACTTTATGAGTTATGGGACTATCTGTGCATATTTTGAAGACCACTACATTAAATCATCTTTTGACAGGGTTTTGCTCTCCTGCCATTTCTTGAGTACAGTGGCTGATCATAGCTCACTGCAAACTCAAACATCTGGGCTCCAGGCATCCTAATACCTCAGTCTTCCAAGTAGCTGGAACTATGGGCATGAATTACCATGGCCAGCCTTTATATTTCATTATTATTATTATCTGGTAAAAATGGAATCTCCTTATGTTGCTAGGGCTGGTATAAAATCCTGGCCTCAAGTGATCCTTCTTGCTTGGCCTCCAAAAGTGCTGGGATTATACGTGTGATCCTCCATGCCCAGCTCCCTGTTTTAAGTTCCTTTTGATGTGTCATTTCTGAAATGTGTAAAGGGGAACAGTGGAGATATTTGGATTTGTTTCTGTAATACCAGAAACCCTAGGGAAAGATAGTCATATTTTCTGCATCATGATTTCCAATTCTAAGTTTTCAGAGGCAAGTCTACAGAAAGTGAGGCTCACTAACTTTGTACAAATGCATAGCCTCTGCCTAAATGTAAGAAAATCTAATGTTATTTCACTTCTAACTAATCTTTTTCTAGTATAAATAAGAGTAAATTTTCAACTTTATTATAGCCAAATACCAAAACTATAATATACTATATTTTGCACTCTTACCCTATAGAATTCCAAAATAATCTGTCTCATTCGGTGCTTCACATACATGAATATATTTATATTCCCAATTGATTCACAATATTTTGATAACTTATATTCCATAATTTCCCCCTGTTTAGTAGCATCAGAATTGTGCCATTCATATGTGTGTATGTGTGCATATATTTCTGCGTATGGGGTGTTTAATGGGTGGAAGTTTCCACAAATAAGAATTGTATCACTGTATATATTTATTGTACACACTGTAGTGATCAGATGTGTGTATAAATAGTAAAACAATATAATAAAGGGCATAAACTATTCCATCATCTCACATATTTACCATTTAATTATACTGAGAAAATTTATTAATAGAGAGGTCTATGGTCTTAACAAATTTTAAGCATATAAAACATTATTAATAACCCTAATCAAGTTGCCATACAATAGATCTCCAAGATCTATTCATCTTATAACTAAAAGATTTTAACTTAAACATCTCCTCATTTTTCCTGACTCTACACCCTGGAAACCACTGTTGTACTCTTGTTTTTTGTAAATTCAACTTTTAAAACTTATTATCCATAGCAATATTTATCTTTCTGGGAATGGCATAATGCCTACTACATCCATCCATGTTGTTGAAATGGCAGGATATTTATCATTTTCATGCCTTAGTAATAGTATGTGGTATGTGTTTGTACAATCATTTTTTAGTCTATTCATCATAAGCAGTCATTTAGTTTGTTTCCATTTTCTTGGCAAATGTGCATAATGCTGTGATATATATGGAGGTGCAGAATCTTCTTAAGATACTGATTTTTCATGGTTATACTCATAGGTAGAAACGGTGAATTACAAGGCAGTTGTATTATTTACATTTTTTAACAAATCTCTATGGTGACACTGTCCATTTACAATCAATAACAGTGTACAGGGATTGCTTTCTTGCACACTCTTGTCCACACTTTTTATGTCTCTTCTTTTGGACATTAGCCATTTTAACAGTTGTGAGCTGATACCTTATCATAGATTTCATTTGTGTTTACATGATGTTTTGGTGATGCTGAGTTAGTCTTCGTGTTTCCTGTTGTATACTGGTATGTTTTCTTTGAAAAAAATCTACATAAACTTTTGCTTATTTTGAAGTGGGTGATGACATTGTTTTGCATTTGGGGTGTTAACATATTATGCAATATAAAATTTGAAAATATATTCTTCTGTCCTATAAGTTTTCTTATTTTGTTTTTTTCCTTGCTGTGCAGAGGTTGGACAAGCTGTTTGAAGATATAATAGAGGAAAATTTCCCAGGCCTTGCTCAAAATCTTGATATACAAGTTCAAGAAGCTCAGAGGACCCCTGGGAGATTCAACGCAAACAGGAAGACGTCACGACATGCAGTCATCAGACTGACCAAAGTATCAACTAAAGAGGCCCTTCTAAGAGCTGTAAGACAAAAGAAGCAAGTAACATACAAGGGAAAGCCAATTCGAATAACATCAGACTTCTCTAATGAGACTTTACAAGCAAGGAGGGACTGGGGCCCCATTCTCACTCTTTTGAAACAAAACAATGCCCAGCCTAGAATATTATTCCCTGCAAAACTAAGCTTTGTATATGAAGGAGAAATAAAAACATTCTCAGACAAGCAAAGGCTCAGAGAATTCACCAAGACAAGACCAGCCCTACAAGAAGTACTTAAAACAGCGTTATGCACGGAACATCATAATAATAACCCACGAATATAAAAACAACCAAAACCCAAAGATATTAAAGGCCAGATATTACAATGGCTCAAGACAGAAATCATAGCAACAACATCCAACCCAACAGAATGATCAGTAATCTACCTTACCTATCAGTTCTCTCAATTAATGTGAATGGCTTAAACTCTCCACTCAAGAGACATAGGCTGGCTGAATGGATAAGAAAATATAGGCCAAGTATATGCTGTCTACAGGAAACACATCTAACCTGCAAGGATGCATATAGACTAAAAATAAAAGGGTGGAGATCAATATTCCAAGCAAATAGAAGCCAAAAGAAGGCTGGTGTGGCAGTTCTAATTTCAGATGATTTAGTTTTTAAACCAACAAAAATAGTAAAAGACAAAGAGGGTCATTATATAATGGTGAAGGGCACAGTCCAACAAGAAGAGATAACAATTGTAAATATATATGCACCCAACTTAGGTGCACCCAGGTTCATAAAGCAAACCTTACTGGAGCTAAGCAAATGGATTAATAGCAACTCCATAATCGCCGGAGATTTCAACACCCCACTGACGGCACGAGACAGATCCTCCAAACAGAAAATTAATAAAGAAATAATGGACTTAAACAAAACTCTAGAACAATTGGGTCTGACAGACATCTACAGAACATTCTACCCAAAATCCAATGAATATACGTTCTTCTCATCAGCTCATGGGACATTCTCTAAGATTGACCATATCCTAGGACACAAAGAAAATCTCAAGAAATTTAAAAAAATAGAAATCATACCATGTACCTTCTCAGATCACAGTGGAATAAAACTAGAAATCAACCCTAACAGAAACTCACAATTCTACACAAAAACGTGGAAATTAAACAACCTCCTACTAAATGATTACTTCGTAAATGAAGAAATCAAGACGGAAATAAAAAAGTTCTATGAAGAAAATGACAATGGAGAGACAAGTTATCAACTCCTCTGGGACACAGCTAAAGCAGTTCTGAGAGGAACGTTTATCTCCATAAATGCCTATAACCAAAAGACAAGAAGATCACAAATAGACAATCTAATGAAACGACTCAAAGAGCTGGAAAAAGAAGAACAGACCAACCCCAAACCCAGCAGAAGAAGTGAAATCAACAAGATCAAATCAGAACTAAATGAAATTGAAAACAGGAAAGCTATTCAGAAGATTAATAAAACAAAAAGTTGGTTCTTTGAAAAAATAAACAAAATTGACACACCATTGGCTAAGCTAACCAAAAGCAGAAAAGAGAAATATCTAATAAGCTCCATCAGGAATAAAAAGGGAGATATCACAACTGATCCCAAAAAGATACAAGATACAATTTATGAATACTACAAAAATCTTTATGCACACAAACTGGAAAATGTGGAGGAAATGGACAAATTTCTAGAAACACACAGCCTCCCTAGGCTCAACCAGGAAGAAATAGATTCCCTGAACAGACCAATCTCAACAGCTGAAATAGAAACAACAATTAAAAATCTCCCTAAAAAGAAAAGTCCCGGTCCAGATGGCTTCACACCTGAATTTTACCACACTTACAAAGAAGAACTAGTACCTATCTTGCAGAAACTATTCCACAACATCGAGAAGAACGGAAACCTCCCCGACACCTTTAATGAAGCGAAAATTACTCTGATACCAAAACCAGGAAAGGATGCAACAAAAAAAGAAAACTACAGACCAATATCCCTAATGAATATAGATGCAAAAATTTTCAACAAAATCTTAGCTAACCGAATCCAGACACTTATGAAAAAAATAATCCACCACGACCAAGTGGGCTTCATCCCAGGGATGCAGTGATGGTTCAACATACGTAAATCTATAAATGCAATTCACCACATAAACAGAAGCAAAAACAAAGACCACATGATTCTTTCAATAGATGCAGAAAAAGCTTTTGACAAAATTCAACACCCTTTCATGATACGAACACTTAAGAAAATAGGCATAGAAGGGACATACCTAAAAATGATACAAGCCATATATGACAGACCCATAGCCAACATCATACTGAATGGGGAAAGATTGAAATCATTCCCACTTAGAACTGGAACCAGACAAGGCTGCCCACTATCTCCACTTCTGTTCAACATAGTGCTGGAAGTCTTGGCTACAGCAATCAGACAGGAATATGGAATCAAAGGTATCCAAATAGGGGCAGAAGAGATCAAACTTTCACTGTTTGCTGATGATATGATACTGTATCTAGAAAACCCCAAGGATTCAACCAAGAAACTCCTGGAACTGTCAATGAATTTAGTAAAGTCTCAGGATACAAAATCAATACACAGAAATCAGAGGCATTCATATACGCCAACAACAATCTAATTGAAAACCAAATCAAAGACTCAATTCCCTTCACAATAGCAAGAAAGAAATTAAAGTACCTAGGAATATATTTAACCAAAGAGGTAAAAGACCTCTACAGGGAGAACTATGAAACACTGAGGAAGGAAATAGCAGAGGATGTAAACAGATGAAAATCCATACCATGCTCATGGATCGGCAGACTCAATATCATCAAAATGTCTATACTACCCAAACTGATCTACAGATTCAATGCAATGCCTATTAAAATCCCATCAGCATTCTCACAGATATAGAAAAAATAATTTTACGCTTTGTATGGAACCAAAGAAGACCCCGAATATCAAGAGCAATTCTAGGCAACAAAAACAAAATGGGAGGCATTAATATGCCAGATATCAAACTATACTACAAAGCTGTAGTAATTAAAACAATATGGTATTGGCACAAAAACAGGAATATTGACCAGTGGAACAGATGTGAGAATCCTGATATAAAACCATCCTCTTATAGCCATCTAATCTTTTACAAAGCAGACAAAAACATATGCTGGGGAAAAGAATCTCTCTTCAATAAATGGTGCTGGGAAAACTGGATAGCCACCTGTAGAAGTCTAAAACAGGACCCACACCTTTCACCTCTCACAAAAACCAACTCACGCTGGATAACAGACTTAAACCTAAGGTATGAAACTATTAGAACTCTAGAGGAAAAAGTTGGAAACACTCTCCTAGACATCGGCCTGGGCAAAGAGTTTATGAAGAAGTCCCCAAAGGCAATCACAGCAGCAACAAAAATAAATAAATGGGACATGATCAAACTACAAAGCTTCTGCACAGCCAAAGAAATAGTCATGAAAGTAAACAGACAACCTACAGAATGGGAGAAAATTTTTACATCCTATGCATCCGATAAGGGACTGATAACTAGAATATACTTAGAACTCACGAAAATCAGGAAGAAAAAATCAAATAACCCCATTAAAAAGTGGGCAGAGGACTTGAACAGAATCTTTTCTAAAGAAGAAAGAAGAATGGCCAACAAACATATGAAGAAATGCTCAACATCTCTAATCATCAGGGAAATGCAAATCAAAACCACAATGAGATATCACTTAACCCCAGTGAGAATGGCCTTTATCAAAAAATCTCCAAACAATAAATGCTGGCATGGTTGCGGAGAGAGAGGAACACTCCTACACTGCTGGTGGGACTGCAAACTAGTTCAACCTCTGTGGAAAGCAATATGGAGATATCTTAAAGCGATACAAGTGAATCTACCATTTGATCCAGCAATCCCATTGCTGGGCATCTACCCAAATGGTCCAGTGACACTCTTCAAAAAAGACACCTGCACTCGAATGTTTATAGCAGCACAATTCATAATTGCAAGGCTGTGGAAACAGCCCAAGTGTCCATGAATCCAAGAATGGATTAATAATATGTGGTATATGTATACCATGGAGTACTATTCAGCTCTAAGAAACAATGGTGATATAGCACATCTTATATTTTCCTGGTTAGAGCTGGAACCCATACTACTAAGTGAAGTATCCCAAGAATGGAAAAACAAGCACCAGATATATTCTCCAGCAAACTGGTATTAACTGAGTAGCACCTAAGTGGACACATAGGTGCTACAGTAATAGGGTATCGGGGAGGTGGGAGGGGGGAGGGGGGCGGGTATATACAAACATAACAAGTGAGATGTGCACCATCTGGGGGATGGTCATGATGGAGACTCAGACTTTTGGGGGAAGGGGGGGAAATGGGCATTTATTGAAACCTTAAAATCTGTACCCCCATAATATGCCAAAATAAAAAAAAAAAAAAAACAAAAAACAAGTGGATCTTTCCCCTCCCACCATATAGCTGATTTGCTCTCCTTGTATATTTAAATTACGCACGGAACATCATAATAATAACCCACGAATATAAAAACCAAAACCCAAAGATATTAAAGGCCAGATATTACAATGGCTCAAGACAGAAATCATAGCAACAACATCCAACCGAACAGAATGATCAATAATCTACCTTACCTATCAGTTCTCTCAATAAATGTGAATGGCTTAAACTCTCCACTCAAAAGATATAGGCTGGCTGAATGGATAAGAAAATACAGGCCAAGTATATGCTGTCTTCAGGAAACACATCTTACTTTCAAGGATGCATATAGACTAAAAATAAAAGGATGGAGATCAATATTCCAAGCAAATAGAAGCAAAAAGAAGGCCGGTGTGGCAGTTCTAATTTCAGACCATTTAGTTTTTAAACCAACAAAAGTAGTGAAAGGATAATGGTGAAGGGCACAGTTCAACAAGAAGAGATAACAATTTTAAATATAAATGCACCCAACTTAGGTTCACCCAGATTCATAAAGCAAACCTTACTGGAGCTAAGCAAATGGATTAATAGCAACTCCGTAATCGCCGTAGATTTCAACACCCCACTGACGGCATGAGACAGATCCACCAAACAGAAAATTAATAAAGAAATAATGGACTTAAACAGAACTAAACGAAATTGAAAACAGGGAAGCTATTCAGGAGATCAATAAAACAAAAGTTGGTTCTTTCAAAAAATAAAAAAAAAGACACACCATTGGCTAAGCTAACGAAAAGCAGAAAAGAGAAATCTCTAATAAGCTCCATCAGGAACAAAAAAGGAGATATCACAACTGATCCCAAAGAGATACAAGGTACAATTTATGAATACTACAAAAATCTTTACGCACACAAACTGGAAAATGTGGAGGAAATGGACAAATTTCTATAAACACCAGCCTGCCTAGGCTCAACCAGGAAGAAATAGATTCCCTGAACAGACCAATATCAACAGCTGAAATAGAAACAACAATTAAAAATCTCCCTAAAAAGAAAAGTCCCGGTCCAGATGGCTTCACACCTGAATTTTACCACACTTACAAAGAAGAACTAGTACCCATCTTGCAGAAACTATTCCACAACATCGAGAAGAACGGAAACCTCCCCGACACCTTATATGAAGCGAATATTACTCTGATACGAAAACCAGGAAAGGATGCAACAAAAAAAGAAAACTACAGACCAATATCCCTAATGAATATAGATGCAAAAATTTTCAACAAAATCTTAGATAACCACTAATCAGACACTTATGAAAAAAATAATCCACCACGACCAAGTGGGCTTCATCCCAGGGATGCAGTGATGGTTCAACATACATAAATCTATAAATGCAATTCACCACATAAACAGAAACAAACACAACAACCACATGATTCTTTCAATACATGCAGAAAAAGCTTTTGACAAAATTCAACACCCTTCCATGATACGAACACTTAAGAAAATAGGCATAGAAGGGACATACCTAAACATGATACAAGCCATATATGACAGACCCATAGCCAACATCATACTGAATGAGGAAAAATGGAAATCATTCCCACTTAGAACTGGAACCAGACAAGGCTGCCCACTATCTCCACTTCTGTTCAACATAGTGCTGGAAGTCTTGGCTACAGCAATCAGACAGGAAAATGGAACCAAATGTATCCAAATAGGGGCAGAAGAGATCAAACTTTCACTGTTTGCTGATGATATGATATTGTATCTAGAAAACCCCAAGGATTCAACCAAGAAACTCTTGGAACTGATTAATGAATTTAGTAAAGTCTCAGGATACAAAATCAATACACAGAAATCAGAGGCATTCATATACGCCAACAACAATCTAATTGAGAACCAAATCAAAGACTCAATTCCCTTCACAATAGCAACAAAGAAATTAAAGTACCTAGGAATATATTTAACCAAAGAGGTAAAAGACCTCTACAGGGAGAACTATGAAACACTGAGGAAGGAAATAGCAGAGGATGTAAACAGATGAAAATCCATACCATGCTCATGGATCGGCAGACTCAATATCATCAAAATGTCTATACTACCCAAACTGATCTACAGATTCAATGCAATACCTATTAAAATCCCATCAGTATACTTCACAGATATAGAAAAAATAATTTTACGCTTTGTATTTAACCAAAAAACCCCGAATATCAAGAGCAATTCTAGGCAACAAAAACAAAATGGGAGGCATTAATATGCCAGATATCAAACTATACTACAAAGCTGTAGTAATTAAATCAATATGGTATTGGCACAAAAATAGGAATATTGACCAGTGGAACAGATGTGAGAATCCTGAAATAAAACCATCCTCATATAGCCATCTAATCTTTGACAAAGCAGACAAAAACATACGCTGGGGAAAAGAATCCCTTTTCAATAAACGGTGCTGGGACAACTGGATAGTCACCTGTAGAAGGCTAAAACAGGACCCACACCTTTCACCTCTCACAAAAACCAACTCACGCTGGATAACAGACTTAAACCTAAGGTATGAAACTATTAGAACTCTAGAGGAAAAAGTTGGAAACACTCTCCTAGACATCGGCCTGGGCAAAGAGTTTATGAAGAAGTCCCCAAAGGCAATCACAGCAGCAACAAAAATAAATAAATGGGACATGATCAAACTACAAAGCTTCTGCACAGCCAAAGAAATAGTCATGAAAGTAAACAGGCAACCTACAGAATGGGAGAAAATTTTTGCATCCCATGCATCCGATAAGGGACTGATAACTAGAATATACTTAGAACTCACGAAAATCAGGAAGAAAAATCAAATAACCCTGGCCGGGCCCGGTGGCTCACGCCTGTAATCCTAGCTCTTGGTAGGCCGAGGTGGGCGAATTGCTCAAGGTCAGGAGTTCAAAACCAGCCTGAGCAAGAGCGAGACCCTGTCTTTACTATAAATAGAAAGAAATTAATTGGCCAACTGATATATATATATATGTATAAAAAATTAGCCGGGCATGGTGGCTCATACCTGTAGTCCCAGCTACTTGGGAGGCTGAGGCAGAAGGATCGCTCAAGCCCAGGAATTTGAGGTTGCTGTGAGCTAGGCTGATGCCACGGCACTCACTCTAGCCTGGACAACAAAAGGAGACTCTGTCTCAAAAAAAAAAATCAAATAACCCCATTAAAAAGTGGGCAAAGGACTTGAACAGAAACTTTTCTAAAGAAGACAGAAGAATGGCCAACAAACATATGAAAAAATGCTCAACATCCCTAATCATCAGGGAAATGCAAATCAAAACCACAATGAGATATCACTTAATCCCAGTGAGAATGGCCTTTATCAAAAAATCTCCAAACAATAAATGCTGGCATGGTTGCGCAGAGAGAGGAATACTCCTACACTGCTGGTGGGACTGCAAACTAGTTCAACCTCTGTGGAAAGCAATATGGAGATATCTTAAAGCGATACAAGTGAATCTACCATTTGATCCAGCAATCCCATTGCTGGGCATCTACCCAAAAGATCCAATGACACTCTACAAAAAAGACACCTGCACTCGAATGTTTATAGCAGCACAATTCATAATCAAAAGGCTGTGGAAACAGCCCAAGTGCCCATCAATCCAAGAATGGATTAATACAATGTGGTATATGTATACCATGGAGTACTATTCAGCTCTAAGAAACAATGGTGATATAGCACATCTTATATTTTCCTGGTTAGAGCTGGATCCCATACTACTAATTGAAGTATCCCAAGAATGGAAAAACAAGCACCAGATATATTCTCCAGCAAACTGGTATTAACTGAGTAGCACCTAAGTGGACACATAGGTACTACAGTAATAGGGCTTTGGGCAGGTGGGAGGGGGGCGGGTATATACATACATAATGAGTGAGATGTGCACCATCTGGGGGATGGTCATAATGCAGACTCAGACTTTGGGGGGGGAATGAGCATTTATTGAAACCTAAAAATCTGTACCCCCATAATATGCCGAACTAAAAAAAAAAAAAGAAAAATAAATACTAACAAACGCAGGCCACCTCCTTATTTCGTATTTCCTGTAATTTCACTAGTCTGTGAAATTTAATAATCTGGAAACTATTGGCCCAGAACATCCATGTGTGTTTACAATTTGTCGGCACCTTTCTCCTGGGAACACGGTGAGAGCAGCACCTGGGAGGGCGGGCCCGTAGGGAGCTCACAGTCTGAGTTCCCAGGAGTCAGGTTTAGGGTCCCAAATGGGAAGGTCCCATTCCCTGGAGGTGCCTCCGGCTGGTGGCTGTATTGTCTCTCTGGGCAGCCACGGGTAGGGTCGGCCGAGAGGAGGAGGAGGCAATATGGTGCCTTCTGCCCGGCTCGGGTCTGTGCACACGGAGATGCCCGGAGGAAGTTGGGAACCTGGTGCCACGTCTGCTACAGGCTCACCGTTGGCAGGCGGCGGTGGTCTCTGGGCTGGTGTCCGCAGGTCTCTCCACCTGCTGGGGAGCCCACCAGCAGTCCCGAATGCAGGGGGGGGAAACAGCAAATCCACCTACCTTTGCTGCTGGTCTCCGGGCTGCTCCAGTGGTCTCAGCCTCCAGTTCTCCTCCGCAGCCTCCTCCCGTGGAGTCTGCCGGGGTCTCAGGTACCCCTCCTTCCGGCCCTTTTTCGCTGTATGCTCATCTTCTTGCTTCTTTCCTCTAATTTCTGCTAGAATCTGTCTTTTCTGCAGAGACGCTCTGTCTGGCAGTGTTATTCGTCCGCCATCTTGCTCCGCCCCCCCCATCACCACTTTTTGATTGAAATTTTCATTACTGATTTTGGATGCAATCCTGTTTTGTATGCTCACAGTGACCAGAGTTGAGACAGTGAGCACTACATACCTCTTCAGTCTCTTCCATAACACGATCATCAGCACCAGGAAGTCCAGGTGTCTTTAGCTTTAAGTAAAAGCATTAAAACCCCTTTGATGTTCTATCCTGGATTATATGTCGGCTGGTAAATATCAGAGTTCTATTGCTTAGGACTGACAAATGGAATGATAAAAACAGCATTCTTACTCTGTTGCCTTGGCTAGAGTGCCATGGCATCATCCTAGCTCATAGTAACCTCAAACTCTTGGGCTCAAGCAATCCTTCTGTCTCAGCCTCCCTAGTAGCTGGGACTACAGGTGTTTGCCACAATGCCCTGCTAATTTTTCTATATATTTTTATTTGGCAGATTAATTACTTTCAATTTTTAGTAGAGACATGGTCTAACTCTGGCTCAGGGTGGTTTCAAACTCCTGACCTTGATTGATGCTCCTGCTTGGCCTCCCAGAATTCTAGGATTACAGGTGTGAGCCACTTGGCACAGCCAGCACAAACTCTATTTCCACCAACAGCTCACTTAAAGAATTGGCTCAATTAGAAAAGTTAATTCCTACTGGTGAGCATGTGTTTTTAATAAAAAAATAAATAAATAAAATAAAAATAAAAATAAAAAGAAAAGTTAATTCCTTGGGTTGGAAATCTTCTATTCCAACAGTTATATCTTCACCTAAATTTTTATAGTTCACCACTTGGGGCAGGGAAAAGATGCATCAGCAACCCTAGCTAAATGGGTCTACAGACCCACCAATACAAATTTCTGACACAAATTATGGGTCAGGAAATTTGGTTTAGTATTAATGCACAATTAAATTATGATGATCAGGCTATTTCTCAAATTCAACAGTGCTGTATTAAAGTGTGGAAAAAGATAGCTTCTCTTAGGCTGTATCTTCCTAAATAAATGTTAAACAAAATGTTAATGAAACTTATGTAGATTTATGTTAGAGGCAAGGACCCTCAAAGACCCTCAACTCCCCTATGACTTGTCCTACGCACGAACTTCGCCCTGGAAAATTCCAGCTATAGCTCCGAGAAGAATGCAGTCCATGACGTGCTGACCACGGAATGCTCCAGGATGTGTTGACTGCAAATGTTCCGGTTGGAGATGAGTAATCAGTCAAAAACAAGATACTGATAAGACACTGATTAGGGCTAATCAACCCAGACCCAAGCCTCATCATCACTACTCTATTTTTTGTTTTGACTTCCTTGTTTTTGTATGCTTATAAAACCCACCAAAAATCTAAGTAAAGCAGACCTTGACAACCATTTGCTTGGTCTCGTTTCTCTCTCTCGCTCATCTCTTTCAGGCACGGTCCCCCTCGCCCCCGCGAGTAACAGAAGGTCCCGCGGGCCGGGACAGATTTAATTGCTAAATTGCAAGAAATATCAGGTGGAAGCAATGATTAGTCCTTCTAATTTAAGAAATATGATATTAGTACATTGGCTTTTAATAATGTTAATTCTAAATGCCAGCAGCTTTATGCCCAGCATAAAAAAACATCATGGTGCCACCGCTGCCATGGCTGCTGAGTCACCCGGGCTGTGGCTGTGCTCAGCCAGGCAGCCCAGCACCAGCTCCCCACCACCGCACCCCAATGGCACCTTATGTAGCAAGTGGAGCACCTTGTGGCTGAAAAAACTCTTAAGAAATTCCCAAAAGATTTGCTCAGACATTTAAAATGCAACTTTTGGCTGAGACTGTTGGCACAAAAGGTAATTTTAGAGAACAAAACCATCTTGTGACAATGGCCTGTTAATACCATCTACATATATATATATATATATATATATATATATATATATATACATATATATACTGATATATATCAGTTATATATGTCAGTTATATATATCAGTTATATATATAATCAGTTATATATATCAGTTATATATATATATATATTAGTAGAAGATATAGCTTGCTGGACTCTGAAAATTGCAGAAATGTCTACAGAACTCATATGTTCAACACTGTGTTTTTCACTCCGAGACACATTGTAGAATATATTCCTTCCTCAATGAAAGAATGAGTGAATGAATAAAATATACAGTGGAGAACATCACAGACCTTAACCTCAGTGTTTAGGTACTTACTAAAACCAGGGGTGGCTTTATTCTCTGCTGGAGGTACTTTTGTTTTTGTATTTTAAAAATACCTATATTATAAAAAGTATCTAGAAAAATAAAATTCATAGAAATGAAAATTAAAATGGTGGTGCCAGGGATTCAACAAATGGAAAAATGGAGCTATGTTTACTGGGTGTAAAAAAGTTCTGCAAATTTCTTTCACATAGTGTGATTATACTTAACACTACTGTACTGCATACCTAACAATGTGTAAGATGGCAAATAATATATTGGGTGCATTTTACCACAATTTCAAATTGTAAATTACCTATATAGTCACCAAGTGGTTTAGAATAGGACAGGGTTATTCTTTCTATATTATCACATTGGTGATTATAGCCACATTGGCCAGAAAGTTTTCTCAGTCATGAACCCCCATTTTTGTTTCCATTTTTGCATTTATTCAGATAACCCATAGAGGGTTTTGATTCTATGTATGTGCTTAAAATTGGGAGAGGTTTTAGACCTCTTTCAAAATATTTTTTTTAGAAAATAGATATCCAAGCTGAGTTGCAATATTATGTCAATTACCTTGTGGGTTTGCCCTACACAGCAAGCCCTTTCCTTGCAGCATTCAGGGGCAGTTCTAGTAACAAGGCAGGGCCTCAGAAGCCAGAGCATGTGAGTGGAGCAAGAAGAGGGTGGGGCATGAAATAAGATCCTGAGAGGTGAGAACATGGTGGAAGGGGTGTAGACAGGAAAATGGGTGACCTGAGTGATCTCTACTCCAGCAGAGGAGAAGCACAGGAATGCTTTTGTCTCAGGACAGCAGAAGACCCTGGACCAGGCCAACTGCCAGAGAGTACTGAGAGAGCCCTGGACTGGATCAAGCAGTGGCAAGGCCACCATGGCACACCAGAGAGAGAAGGTGATCTGAGATGATATTCATCAGAACTAAATTGATCTTGTGTCAGGTGGCTTAGAGGGTGGAGGATGGGATGGGTATATACACACCTAATGCTTGCAGTGCTCACCGTCTGGGGGATCAACATAATGGAAGCTCTGACTCATGTGGGGCAAAGGCCATATACATAATGTAAACATTTCTACCCCTGTAATATGCTGAAATAAAAAAAAATTAAAAAGACCTCAATCTTTTGGGAAAGGTACTACAAGGAGCTACTAACCCAAAATGTCTATACTCATCATTACAGAAATGCCCTCCAAAAGTGAGAGACATGGTGATTGGTCCCATGGGCAAGAGTGGGGAGGGCACCCCAGGAAAGAGGAGTCAGGGGTGAGGATGGGGGTTGCAGGTGATACTGAAAGAGAAGATGTCTTTTTGCACACCCCAACCTCTTTCATAGACTTCAAAAATAGTAAATTTGGAAGGGGTGTCTCATTCCATATCACAGTGGTAAGTAGGCTTAAATCCCATCAATTCCTTAATATTTCTCTTACCTGACTCCTATGTTCTTACCTCAGTAAAAAATACCATTCTGCACTTCATCTCACTTCTAATATTACCTGAATCTACCTCTCTCCTTCCTCAATGCCAAAGCCTCAGCAGGGCCCTAGTCACTGCCACCTTGACTCGTCTGATGGTTTTCCAACTATGCTTTTCCCCTGAAAGTTGGCTCCTCCAACCCATCCCCTACACCACTACTAGCTAGAGGGATTCTAAACAGCCATTTTTAACACATCAATCCGTCCACAAAATTCTTCAGAGCACTCCACAGTCTCTGAGCTTTCATAATTAGTATATGAAGCTCCTTTGAATTGGACTCTAATTCCTGATAGTTTCCTTCCATACTCTCCTTCATCATTCCGCCTGTGTTATTTTCATAAATGTTTAAGTATCTACTATGCACCAGCCACTGCTGAAGGATCCTACACATGACCCATGCTCTCTCACCATTTACAGAGAAATGGAATTCCTAATTACACCATGCCATTTTCTACTACTTTACCTATAAAAACATTGTGTTCTTTTTTTTATTCCTGAACTACTTCTCCAACTCCTGTGCCTAATTAACTACAGTCCATAGAAGCCTGACTACAGAGATAAAATATAGTGTGTTTTCTTTACTTATAACTTACCTGGTTTTCTGTAGGATCCCCAGTCACTAAATTCAGGAAAAAATTAAGTCCAATTCCCATTTTACAAATGAGGAAAGTGAGAGTCAGTAAGCATAAAGAACTCGTTCAAAGTTATATACCAAGTAGAGGAGCTTCATTTTCCCAAAAGTGGTACTTATAAGTATGCCATATGCCTTCTTTCCAAATGGCTTGTTTATGGAAATTTTTGCATTACTTATAGAAGCTTTTGGCTGTGAAGAAGTTTTGCTATATGCTGAGTGGCAAAAATTTGGTCCATTCAACCAATTTAATTAATCCCTTCTGACAACTTTAAGACTTTATAAGGAAGCACAATCACTCAATTAATGTCCCTTAGGCAAATGATACATTGGGGTAAAGTGAGAGAATACTAGAACTTGTATAGATGTTTACTTTTATCCTTAAATGTAGTGATGATGCTTTGCTAATATACTGATACTAGTAAATAAAGAGTATATGTATGAATTATAGGGGTGCATGCCCCAAAGTATTTTACTCTAGGAGTTTGAGAGAAATAGTATAAGGACCCTGTTCTCTACTGACATCTGCACCTTTCTTTCTATTCTCCACACAAATCGCACCACTTGAGCCAAAACTCACCAAGATCACACTCAGGTTCTTCCCACATATCCTCACACAGTGACCTAACTACTTTCATCCAGGCCCCTGCTCAAATGGATCTCCCTAGGGGCACAACACCCACACCCCACCTTACCATCAACTCTCCTTCCACTATTCCTGCTTTACTCCTCTCCATCACAGTTACATTTACCTGACATTATATATTTGTGCCCATCACTACAAACAGAATGAAAGCTTACAAAGCCTGGGAGTCTTCTCTGTTTTGTTTCCAGCCTTTTCTCCAGTGCAGTAGGAATTATGACCGGAATGGATGAATGTAGATTTTGCTCTTCTGTTACCATGTACACTCCTGAGTGTAGATCATTCTTTGGCTATACTTGTTTGGCTGCCCTGTGGGTTTGTCTTATGTATAGGCCAGTACAGTGTGATCCCATGGCTGGCGTCTGCTTGGCATCCAAGAGAACATTCTTCAATACTGAAAATGTTCAGTATCCATGCAGTGGTATAAGCTGTAGCCTTTAAACACATGTTGCTATTTAGTTCTAACTAGCTCTTAGTCTAGTGTAACTAAATTATTGTATATGGTTCTTCAGAATGTTTACTGTAATTGTGAGAGGATTTCAATTTCTAGAACTTTAATTAAGAAAAAAATATTTCAAAAGTACATGTTCAAATGCAACAGTGATTATGCTCTCTCCTCCAATGTGTCAAGTGTCATATTCTAGAACTCTTTTATGATTCCTTAGTAAATCCTAGTGAAAGGGAAATGTAATTATTTACTAAAACTAAAAGAAGAAGGGTAGGACAAAAATGAATTTGAAGTGCTGGAAAGTGCCTTCTGATTTAGAGTAATTATGTACAGATTGTGAATATATCTCTTTCAATCTATCTTGAAAGTTAACAAATAAGGAACAAGCATGGCAGAACAACCAGACATAAGGGGTGATTTCATCCTTTAGGCCTGTTTCATAGCCCCCAGGATTCCTGGCTTCTTTTTGTCCTCACCATGCCAGAACTCCTGGTCCTTTCTGGAAACACCACAGTCATCCTTCTCATTCGGCCCTACCCACCTCTCCACTGCCCTATATATTTTCTGATGAGCAAGCCATCCCTTATGTACCAGTTCTATATGTCCATGTTTGTTCCTCAAATGGTCCTCAAGTTTCTCCCTAGGAATCATCACATCTCTTGCACTGACTATGGCATTCATCTCTCCTCCTCATCACCCTGTTGGCAGCAGAATGTCACATGCTGGCCGTCTTGGCTTAGGACTGAGACATGGCCATCTGTCACCCATTGTGCTACCCCATCCACATTCCCCATGTTCTCTGTGTTCTCCTGGTGCTTCCATCTTGGCTGAGCACAGTGCTCAATGCCCAGATCCATGTGCTCTGCCCTCTGAATTTCCATTACTTCACATCCAGGGAAGCTCGTCATTTTGTTTCTGAGATCCCAGCTGTATTTGAACTAGTCTCTGATGACAATTACCTATATATTGGGTCTTTTTATCCATGGAGTTATTTTTCTCTTCCCTCCTATCTTAGCTATTATGGCCTCCTATGTATTTATACTGTACACTCAACTGGTGACCGTCGCAAGCCTGGGGCACATGGAAACCCTGGCCATTTACTTCTTTCACACGCCCCTGGAGTCTCTATTCTATGTGGCTGCCATTACCAGATCTCTTCTACAAAAGTCTCATTCCCATAAACAGGAGAAGTGCTCTCTGTCATCTACACCTTCCTAATTCCAATGCTCAACCCTCTCATCTACAATCTGACAAATCGGGATGTCTTTGGGGCCCCAGGAGAGTTCTCAGAAAATAGGGAATATGAAATGCTTAACTTTCCACTGAAAATCCAAATCTAAAACAATGAAATCTATACATTGAAATGTGAGATTTACCATATGTAGAGCAACATATTCAGATGAATTTAACTATAAAGCCAGATATTTTAAGAACAGATAATAGACAGAAAGAAATGATCCTGTCTTGAAAGTTGATATGTCAATTGGTCATTGTCTTCCTTTTATTGATTTTTGTTTTTGTACTCCAATATGATATATTTGGAATGTGGCTTATTTGTGTACTATATCCAATATCCATTTCTTATTCCTGTGCAATCATCTTATTTGGTCATTTATTTATTTTGCTATATATTTGTTTTTAATTCACAAAAAATTGTATATGTATATGTTGGACACAGTGTGATGATTGTATCTAGGCATACTTTGGAAAAGATACGATAAAACTACTTGAAATTTCTCAAAAGATAGAAATGAATTTTCAACAGATATATGTCTAAATGCTCAACATATCTAATCATCATGGCAATGAAAGCTAAAGCCACAATGAGCTATTACCTCACACCTATTAGAATGCCTGTTCTCAATATGATGAATGCTAAGTGCTGGTGAGGATCTGGAGAAGAGGAAACACTTGCATATTTTTGTTGTGAATATAAATTGGAACAGCCAAATTTATTTGTATTTCAATAAATTGAGGGGTACCAGTCGTATTTTTTTCTTTTATGCATGTATGAATTATATAGTGCTAAATACGGGACATTTAGTGTGTCATTCATTCAATGAATATAGGTTTCACCCAGTAGATAAGATTTGATCCCTCAATCCTAATCATCCTTATCCCTCTGAGTCTTAAAAATCTATTTTCTCAATACAGCCATTGTAGAAAATAGCACAGAGATTTCTCAACACTGAATTACCATATGATCCATCTCTCCCATGTCTAGATGCATATTCAATTGAAGCAAAACCAGTATGTAGAAGATATATCTATCCTTCCATATTCCATTACAACAATATTCATTCTAGCCCAAGAATACAAGCACAAGTGTCCAATAGCACATGAATGGATGAAGAAAATGAGGTGCATTTACACAATGAGCCTTCAAACAGAATGAAATTCTGTCATTTGTGACAATATGTTTTGAACAGGAGGACATGATGCTAAGTAAAGTAAGCCAGGCACAAAAAGACAAATACTGTATGATCTCACTTTGGAATCAAAGAAAACTGATTTCATACTGGGCAATGTGGTTACAACAGAGAGTGGGATGGAGAAAGACAAAATCAAAGGGTACAAAGTATCAGTTTGTGCAGTTTGTTAAATTCATACACCTCTAAATAGAAGAACCATGGTATCCTTACATAATTATCTCTATTAAAATGTAGTAATCTTCTAATCCTACCATTAGAGACAATATAATAATTTATATTTTTATTTATTTTTATTTTTTTATTTTTACTTTTTTTTTTTTGAGACAGAGTCTCGCTTTCTTGCCTAGGCTAGAGTGAGTGCCGTGGCGTCAGCCTAGCTCACAGCAACCTCAAACTCCTGGGCTCAAGCAATCCTCCTGCCTCAGCCTCCCGAGTAGCTGGGACTACAGGCATGCGCCACCATGCCCGGCTGATTTTTATATTATATATATTAGTTGGCCAATTAATTTCTTTCTATTTTTATGGTAGAGACGGGGTCTCGCTCAGGCTGGTTTTGAACTCCTGACCTTGAGCAATCTGCCCGCCTCAGCCTCCCAGAGTGCTAGGATTACAGGCGTGAGCCACCGCGCCTGGCTATTTATATTTTTAATGTATAATTTTTCCTAAATTATAATTTTCCCTAAATTCACCCTAACCCTAACTTCCAGGCATGAGATTACTAAATCAAAATTTGTTGATATGTTTATAATTTTTAAATAAACTTGACTTTTTTGCTTAAGGTACTTTGAAATCATTGCTTGATTGACATTTATATTTGCTTTGTGAGTCAATAATTGGTATTTTTATAAAGTTGTATATTTATACTTTATATAAATTTATATTTATGGTATATTTATGGTATATTTATAAATACCAAAATATTGGTATTTTTTTAAGTTTAGGAAAGAAGTATGGTTTTTATTATTATTTTTATTTCTGAAATATGAAGAACACACATTTCAGTCACATTTTATAACTTTGCCTCTCCCTAGCAAGGGTTAGAGGTATACCCTTCCCTTCCATGGTGATCAAGGCATCCCTCAGATGTGGGTCTACCCCAAACCCCTGGTGAACACCACCACCATCTGAGCACTATTGTGTTAATCAGTCAGTACCAGTTTGATGGCGAGTACATGTGGAGCCCATTCTTCTGATCTTGTGTCACTTCACTTCAGATAATGGGCTCACTCAATCCAGGAAAATATAAGCAGTGTTAGCTCACTGTCATTTCTTAAAATTGATTAATATTTCATTGTAAACATATACCAAATATTAATAATCCACTCATGAGTTGGCAGGCTCTTGTGTGGTTTTTATTTTTTTACTTTAAAATTGTAACACACTCATTAATTTTATTTCATCAGAATTTGTATCATCGGAGGTGTAGGTTCTTATCAAATAATCAACAGGTGTCCTGAAAATTTCATCAAACTATAGGAGCTCCCTCTAAGAAACCCCATGGGGGAGGGTGAACTGCAATGCAGATTAAAGGTAATGACATATTAATTACCCTTAGCACACCCTAGGTCACATTGTAAATCTTATTAAGCCTTGGCTAGGGAAACGCTAGATTGATAAAGCATTCCCTCCATCCTCAGGTGTAGAAGTGACTCAGGGTAGAATTAAGGATGGAGCAGCACTGAAATCCAATGGCAGCCTTATCCATCTCGCCAGGTGGAGCAATTGCTGGAAACAGTACCAAAACAGGGCACCATTGTCCCGAGAAGAGCCAGAGATCCAAACTATTTGCTTAAGATATGTATATCCTTTTGAAGGTTTTTAAAAGTTTTTTTTTATTATAACAAATGATTTTTCTGAAACTGAAAAACATCTCTTTGAAATAAAACATCAAGGAAGTTAGGTCCCTATCCCACAATTTCCATAGGAAGATGTGATCCTATCTTCAGTGAGCATCTAGATTTAAGTTGCAAAATTATCTCCTCCTGCATTGACTTCAGACGCATGTATTTTATTTGAATTTAACCAATTACCAAAAAAAGAAAGTCTCACTGAAAACCAAGTAAGTTTAGGGTGCACCGTTTATGACAAATAGGACTGTCCAGTCTTCTTTCTTCACAGAAAATTATTATTTATCTAGATAACATGTATGTAAATGTTAGGATTTGCTTAGCTATGTACAGTAGCAACTTTGTGTGTGCCTTTGAAATGTCTCAGTGGATTGGAACTGTGCATATCACATTCTGCTTTAATTGAGTAATAAAAGAGTTTTCTTTCAATTCTCTTTTATCTTTGTGGAGAGGTTTTCTTAGTTGGAGACTTTTAATATTTCCTGAACACTTTTCAGAATTAAAAATGCAACATAAACATAAAATGTGCCCACCACTTCTAAATTAGAAGGGCTTTGAACACTAGATTCCTTCTTGAGCTTCCAGTCTGTAACCAGCAAGTCTGCAGCACAGACCTTCACTGTCCCCACATCTGCACACAGTAAGTTCTCTAGGCCTCTTTGGTGCCTACTGTCCTTCTGGAGCATACTTAGACCAGATTCCTGTGAATACCCCCTCATAGGATAAAAATCAGTAGTTCTATCCTTTCTCTAAATGCATCTCACATCTTTAGAACTGAAATGGATTCAGAGACCATGGGGCTCAGACAGAAGTGGGAACAAGTTACTGTGCACTGTGTGTGACACATAAACTCCCTTTCTGCTTTCTGTTTTGCCCAAATGCCAGGAAGTGTGCATGAGTGCTACTGAATCCATGCCTCTTTAGAGACCTAAATCTGCAGATCTGAATTCTCAATGAAAGGTCTAAGGTTCCTCAAGATGCATTAGACAGGTTCCAAAGAGGAATTCCTCTTCCTGTTTTCCTTCCCTCTCTGTAAAAGCAAAGGATACACAAGTGTATATACATTGTATACACATGTTGTGTATCCTTTGCTTTTACAGAGAGGGAAGGAAACTAGCCCTGCCTCAACCTAGAATTCGCAAGACAGGGACATAATCTGGAATAGGGATGTACCAAAAACTCAGGGGAGACATATGCTGCAGTGTTAGAGATCAACATGGACTTGTAAGTTGAGTTTGAAAAAACCATTTTGGGGTGAGTGTAGACAATTTTCAAGATCTTCTGTAATGTCGTATTATAATGTCTTATAATGTCTTGCATTATAATGTCTTGTTTAATGTCATATTATAATTGTGTTAGAGGAATAGAAAGGATGGCACCACATCTAAATTTTTCTGTAAATTATTGGACACTTACTACTCACCTTTTCTGGCACAGCAAGGATTAAATCACACAATGTAAAGGCTTCTTTACAGTGCAACATACTATACTTCTGAGCACATAGCACATGCTCAGTAGACATTGCATTATGCTGCTCTTCACTTTGGAAACGAAGTATATGTTGTGATGAGTGTAGGGCAAAAGGCAGTATGTATGTTGTGCTTGCTGTCTCTACCTGAGTTCTAATAATAATGGATCTAGATTGAACAACATCACCACTAAAAGGGGATATGTCAAAGAACCCAATTAATGTACCCCTTCCACACCACCAGACCACATTTCTTAGAGTGAGGTCCACAGTACCACATGGTTTATATTCATAGTGATGTTTCAGAGACAATTTTAAGGTAATTACCTCTCAGCCCAGGTTTCAGTTAGGATAACCTGGCTAGATTGAAGAAACACCATCACCTGCCTGTTGGGCTAGGTGGGAACATCCATGTGGTTTTAATTGTGCCCCACAGAATTCTAATTTGATACCAGCGTCAAGCATTAGGACTTCTGCATATATTCATGTGAATTGAGTTTAGCCTTTGTTCTAGAGGGAAGTCACAGGTTCTGCTCTCTTGGGTTTGGTAGAGGCAGATCAGTTTGGTACAGATTCCCATTCCTGTAGCAGAATCTCCTGCCACCTGTAGCAGGGGGAGGTAACCAGAAGAAAAGACAGAAGACCCTCACTTTTTGGTCTCCATAAAGGAGCTGATCATAGCTGAATCTTTTTTCTGTCTAAGAACAAGTGAGTCTAGCCTTTCTGCATTTTATGTTCCTCCTGCTTGTGAATATTGTGGAAACAAGGGAAAAAATTGTGCTGACTCCTTTAAGCGTAGTCTGAAGATTTAATTATGATTGTTCTACACAATCTCACCTCAAAAAGTAATTTCAGAGTAGGAGAAGAGGAAGAAGAAATGGCTGGTTTTCAGGTAAGTGTGTCCTAATTTAGGGGTTATGTCTACTCTTTCTCCTAGAAAGTCATGTAGAACTTTAGTTTTTTGAACTTGTAAAATTTACTTCTTTACTTCTGATGTACATGCCTAAAAAGTTTTGTAACTACATGTTTTTCTTTATTTTTATGATAGTCAAGGAGCTCTGGAAAATCCTTCCTCCCTATATAACAGAACCTGCTCTATATTCTCTCCCACAAGCTTCTTACGACAATAACCAAGTTTCATAAGAACTGTATGACATGTAATATTGAAAATGTTCCCATTGTGACAGGTCAAGATGGAATAGTGTGAATGTCTGAGATTCGTCCTAAGGATGGGATAGAGTCTTTGGATTTCAGTGAGGAAGAGAAACATGTACTCTCAATGTTTGATCTGGATGCTTCATTAGCTCTACATAAAATATCATTAGGACAATTTAGAAAGAGGATAGCATTGATTGAAAAGAATAATTATGGAGAAAAGAGAAAATAGAAGACTTGCTCTGTATGATGCTAAAGTATTTACATACATTATTAAAGATAACAAAATATAGGAAATATCTGTATCTGAAATTTGCATAAATTGATGATTCTTCATGGTTACATATTGTTGGCCACTACCATCCCAGCAGTGATTTGTGTCCTCCTCTTTGCAACGATGCCTAACACCAATTTGTGCAGCTAAAGTTATGTTAATTTCATTCACTTGCTTAAGATGCTCTCTGACAGATTCATCCAATATAAAGTTAATTGTTTTTTTTTCTTTATTGTTAAGAGTCTTGTGGAGATTTACTGACTGATGTGCATGAGACATCACATTAAATCCAGAAGCTCTAATTTATTCTTATACATTGCTTTGAAAAATGAAGGCTATTATCTGTGTTCTGTTCAGATGAACTGAGATAAATTCAAAGTCTACCACTTATTGGATATTGACAATATACCCTCCTTAGGCAAGTAGCATTGTTATCAGTAGTTGTATTATGTGACAGGCAGAGATTCAGACTACACCCCAGATCTACTGAATCAGAGCCTGCATTTAAAAAAAGAAATCTCCAGGTCTTTATTGTACTGATCAAAATTATGTGATACTTTCTAAATCTCTATGTTTCCCTATGTGAGAAATATGCACAATTTACTGCTATGATGTAAATATAACACCTATAAATTTATATTACTGTACTGAGGCCTTTAATTTTGTATTAAATACTTTATCATCTAAAGCAGAATCATATGCACACAGTTTCATACATCTTTTCTGATCCTCATTCCTGTGAATAAGAGAATATGTTCAAGAATATCAATATGCTCAAAAATATCACATTGGATAATTCTATTCACTCATATGTCAGAAAAAGTTCTCATAACTTATTTTCCTTGTAGTCAAATGAATAACTCTCTCTATGGCCACTTGGGAAATATGTGTCATTTTACAGGAGATGGTGACATTTCAGGATGTGGCTGTAGAATTCTCTCCAGAAGAGTGGGCATGCCTTGACGATGCTCAGAGGAATTTGTATAGGGATGTGATGTTGGAGAACTATGGAAACCTGGTCTCACTTGGTGAGGATCACTTAAGTACAGAATTCCTATTCCACATTAAGGCCATTAGTATATTTTGTATATAGTTCCTTAAAAGTATCTACTTTACATGAATGAATTTTATATCCATGCTTTTACAGAAAATTTGAAGATTGTTGTTGTGTAAAATAAAATCATTAGATGTCTCATGTTATGTTGAACCTTACCCTTTCTTGGACTGATATGTATATTTCACACTAGATTAGTAGTTACACTTGAAATCACGGTATATAATTGTTGCCTGCACCTTAGAATAGAATTTCCACCTTTATTTATTTAGTGCTAGTGGGAATTGGTGCTCTAGTCATAAAGTAGAAATAATTTTTGATCATTCTACAGGGTCTGTGAGAAAACAATATGTTGCAAAGGAATTTTATGGAATCTTCTGTAATGTTGTGTTTACTAAGGATAATACTGCATTAGTAATTGGAAAGTCTTCAGTAAGAGTCATGTAAAATTTTTCTAATGAAACAGGTCTTGCTGTCTCAAAGCCAGAGCTGATTGCATGTCTGGAGCAAAGGATAGAGCCCTGGATTATGAAGAAAGAGGAAACAACAGTTAAATATCCAGGTAGGGTGAGATTCAGTGAAGCACATAACAAATGTTAGAGAGGTATATCTCAAAGAGGAAGGCAGATATTAAAAAGTGGCTTGGAATATTCTGTTCAGTTGGAAATGATTTTTAGAAGCCTGTGTAAGGTGCTCTTTATCTTCCAGAAGGACATCTTTTGTCCCACGCTCTTTAACTCTGTAAGAATTCTACACATGAAGTGATCATCCTTAGAAGTCAGTGAGAGCCATACTTCTTGTGATAGCTTATAAGGGACTACATTATCTATTAGCATTACTAATAGATGGGACTGTCTGTGAAGGAAGAGTTTATGAGTTATGGGAGTATCTGTGCATATTTTGAAGACCACTACATTAAACCATCCTTTGACAGGGTTTTGCTCTCCTGCCATTTCTTGAGTACAGTGGCTGATCATAGCTCACTGCAAACTCAAACATCTGGGCTCCAGGGATCCTAAAACCTCTGTCTTCCAAGTAGCTAGAACTATGGGCATGAGCTACCATTGGCAGCCATTATTTTTCATTATTATTATTATCTGGTAAAAATGGAATCTCCTTATGTTGCTAGGGCTGGTATAAATTCCTGGCCTCAAGTGATCCTCTTGCTTGGCCTCCAAAAGTGCTGGGATTATATGTGTGATCCTCCATGCCCAGCTCCCTGTTTTAAGTTCCTTTTGATGCATGATTTCTGAAATGTGTAAAGGGGAATAGTGGAGATATTTGGATTTGTTTCTGTAATACCAGAAACCCTAGGGAAAGATAGTCATATTTTCTGCATCATGATTTCCAATTCTAAGTTTTCAGAGGCAAGTCTACAGAAAGTGAGGCTCACTAACTTTGTACAAATGCATAGCCTCTGCCTAAATGTAAGAAAATCTAATGTTATTTCACTTCTAAGTAATCTTTTTCTAGTATAAGTAAGAGTAAATTTTCAACTTTATTATAGCCAAATACCAAAACTATAATATACTATATTTTGCACTCTCACCCTATAGAATTCCAAAATAATCTGTCTCATTCAGTGCTTCACATACATGAATATATTTATATTCCCAATTGATTCACACTATTTTGATAACTTATATTCCATAATTTCCCCGTTTAGTAGCATCAGAATTGTGCCATTCATATGTGTGTATGTGTGCATATGTTTCTGTGTATGGGATGTTTAATGGGTGGAAGTTTCCACAAATAAGAATTGTATAACTGTATATATTTATTGTACACACTGTAGTGATCAGATGTGTGTATAAATAGTAAAACAATATAATAAAGGGCATAAACTATTCCATCATCTCACATATTTACCATTTAATTATACTGAGAAAATTTATTAATAGAGAGGTCTATGGTCTTAACAAATTTTAAGCATATAAAACATTATTAATAACCCTAATCATGTTGCCATACAATAGATCTCCAAGATCTATTCATCTTATAACTAAAAGATTTTACTCTTAAACATCTCCTCATTTTTCCTGACTCTACACCCTGGAAACCACTGTTGTACTCTTTATTTTTGTAAATTCAACTTTTTAAAAATAATTATCCATAGCAGTATTTATCTTTCTGGGAATGGCTGATTTTACTTAGCATAATGCCTACTATGTCCATCTATGTTGTTGAAATGGCAGGATATTTATCATTTTCATGGCTTAGTAATATTATATGGTATGTGTTTGTGCAGTCATTTTTTAATCTATTCATCAAAGCAGGCATTTAGTTTGTTTCCATTTTCTTTGAAAATGTGCATAATGGTGCGATATATATGGGGTGCAAAATCTTCTTCAGATACTGATATTACATGGTTATAGGTAGAATTGGTGAATGATAAGGCAGTTGTGTTATTTATATTTTTAACAAATCTCTATGACGACACTATCCATTTACAATCAGTAACAGTCTATAGGGATTGATTTCCTGCACACTCTTGTCCTCACATGTTATGTCTCTTGTTTCAAACATTAGCCATTTAACACTTGTGCGGTGATCCCTTATCATAGTTTTCATTTGTGTTTACATGATGTTTTGGTTATGCTGTGTTACTCTTCATGTTTCCTGTTGAAAACTGGTATGTTTTCTTTGAAAATAATCTACATAAACTTTTGCTTATTTTTAAGTGGGTGATGACATTGTTTTGCATTTGAAAAATATGAGTTTCCTATATATTTTGGTTGTTAACATTTTATACAATAAAAACATTGAAAATATTTTCTCCCATCCTATATATTTTCTTATTTTGTTTTTTTCCTTGCTGTGCGGAGGATTTTAAGTTTGATGCAGCCAAAATTGTTCATATTTTGTTCCAGTGCTTATTGTGTCATATCCAAAAAAAAGATAATTGCAAGTCTTAGGTCAAGGTTTTCTCATATTTCTCCTTTTCTTTATACAATTTTTCTAAGATACATTACAGTTTTATATCTTCCATTTAAATCTTTATTACATATGGAGTTACATTTTGGGTGTCATATAAGAAAAAAATAGTCTGCTTTTATTCATTAGTTTTTGGGCATCCAGTTTTCAAGCACCAAGCATTGAAGAGCCATACTTTCTGCATTGTGCATTACTAGTGCCCACATAAATGTTACTTGACCTTATATGTTTTGGTTTATTTCTGAGTTCTCCATTCTCTCCCATTGTTATTTGTGTTGGATTTTAGGCACATATTTAGCTGTTTTTATTACTCCCACCTTAAAATTTATTTTGAAATCTGAAAGTGTGATGCTGGAACCTTTTTTCTTCTTTCTAATTATGTATAGGGTTCATCAATGGTGTTTGTGAGATCATATAAATATTAGAATTTTTGGTTAATACTGTCAAGTAATGCCCCTGGAATTTTGATAGGGAGTGCATTGCATGTATACATTCTTTTGGATAATATATTTCTATTTCCTCATGTCATCTTCAATTTCTTTTATTAATATCATAGAGTAGTCAGTGTAAGAGGTTTTTTTAACCAAATGTTAATTTTTTTTTCTCAGAAATCTATTATCTTGATGGTATTGTACATGAGAGTATTTTCCTTTTTTATTGTGTACTTTATTGGTGTATAGAAAAGAAACTGATATCTGTATGTAAATTTTACATCCCGTGACTTAAGTGGGGGTTTTATTACTTTTAAAGCTTTCTTCCTATCTTCTTTATTGTTCTTCATATATATGATAATGTCATCTGCAAATAGTGTTATTTTTATTTTTTCCTTTCTAATTTGAGTGGATCTGGTCATGTTATTGCCTAATTTTTCTGCTTAGGTCTTGTAGTAATTTGATAAAATAGAAGCATTAAGAGAGGTTACATATTAACCTTATATTGGTATCTGTGCATATGAAGGATTAAATAGCTTTCCCAGATTTTATAAACTGGTTTTGGAAGGTAAAGATTTTTTTCTTTTGAGTATTTGGGCTAAAGGAATCTCCACTGGGTTTACAATGAAGAGTTTCTGTAGCTAGGTCACAAGGCTGCCCCTTGCTCTGCAGTGGAGTCTGCATCTGGTGGGCCAGTTCCAAAGGGCTTGGATAGTTTCCAATCCTCTCTTGTTTCTGGGTAAACTGGTTGCCTTCAGGATTAGGATGTGTATGCCACATACTAGGGTATGGTTGTGCATTTCAGTCTGCATATTTTAGGGCTGATACTATATGTGTGGCTGAGTGTGGCTCCCAACGAGTACCTTGGAAGAGTCCCTGCAGGTCGCTGTGTGGATCTATGCACTGAAAGAACTGGACATGGACTATAGTTCAGACTGCTGTAACAGAGTCACAGTTCTGCTTTACAGATGATAGCAAGACCAAGTTATTCAAGTCTGCCTCCATGGCTGCAGATGGCTGTGTCTCTCCCAAAGTCTCTGGATGAGAAACACCACTCCAACTTTGTCACAGGGAACCATTGGAGACTGCATATCTAAGATGGTTGATCCATGTTGCAGTCTGTATTCAGGACAATGGGTCCTTAAGTTTGTCAGCTGGATGAGAGCCTGAATATTCTAAATCACCCTCCCAGATCTATGGTTCCACTAGAGTTTAATGACCTTCCATTTAAGTCCCCAAATTCAGATAATTGTAATTTTCCATGGATGGCTGTCAAATTTTTTTGTTCTTTGGGGGAAAAACAAGTGCATCCTTCTTTACCCACCATAGAGCTGATTTTGATTCCTTATATATTTTAAATTTGTGATCTGTTCTATTTCAATGTTTTTGTAATTTTTAGAATCAAAGGCTCAGAATAACATGGCAGCATTTCCCTTTCTATACATTCTCACCATATGTATGTATTTGCATAGGCTTTTATTTATTTTTAAGTTCTCAATGTAATGCATGTGAGATGGTAAATCATTGTGATATTGTTTTGATTTCTCTATAGTTTAATAATTTTTAGGATGCTTTCAAATTATGTTTGTCCATTAGTATATCTTCCTTGCAGAAATGCCAGAACAATCTATTGTCCATTTATTAGTCAAACTATTCACCATTGTTTTTGAATTTTAATCATTTTTTACTTATTCACCATGTTAACTTCAATCAAATATTTGATTTGCATCTATTTTTACCCATTTAAAAGGAGGCATTTTTACTCTACTAAGTTTTTCCTTTCTGCAAAAAAATTTGAAGTGTGATACAATCCCATTTTTCTTCTCTTCCTTTTTCATTATTATGCATTTCATGTTACATCTACTAAAACAGTGTCAGGATCTTAACAATTTTAAATCATCTGACCATTGAGCATGAATGCATTAAAGAATGTGTTTAATTTTGACATATTTTTGTATTAGCCAGTTTATATTGTGCTTTTGATTTCTAGTTCCACTTCAATTTTGTCAAAAAATATATGTTGTATGATTTTAGGGTTCTTCAACTTGATAAGACTTAAGTGTCCTAATAGCATTTACCATGTATGATTGAAACCATAGTGTATTCTGCTGCTTTTGACTGCAGACCTCTTTAAATGTCTTTTACATCTAACTAGTCTATAATGTCTTTCCCATTATCTGTTTTCTTATTTATCTTCTGTCAAATTTTTGTATTCATCATTGAAATCATATACATGAGGCAAAGCCTTATATATTCATCATTGAAATAATCATATATCATGCAAAGCCCTGATATATAATATATATTTAAAAAATATCTAACCTAAAATGTGTACATTACATGTATATCATCTGTCTATGTGTGTTCTGTGCTATAGATTTCTCCTAAATGACCGATTTTGTCATTATAAAAGTCTTTGTCTCTTCTGATGGTTTTTGACTTAAAGTGTATTTTCTTTAATTATGGCCACAATATCCCCTTCCTATTATTTATGTAGTGTTTTTTACATTACTTTCAACCATTTGACTTTTTAGAGCTTTTAAAGGAAGGATTTTGTAGGTGGCATATTGTAGAGTTCTGTTTGTTTTTATACATACATTCATCTTATTTTTCATTTGAGAGACTAAACCATTTACATTTAATGAAACTTCTGAAGGAAAAGTTTGCTGTTTCTATTATTCAAAAACTGAAATTGAGAATTTGAAAGAATTGCATTTAATCTGTAGATCAATCTGGATATCTTCACAACATTAGGTCTTCTTCCGTTGAAGAAGAACATATTCAAGAGTGTGTTGTTTATTTTCCTATATTTGTAATTTTTTCTGTGTTTCTTCTATTATTTATTTTCAGTTTCATTCCATTCTAGTCAAAAATTAAAGTGAGTAAAATTTCAATTTTCTAAAATTGGTTAAGACTTGTGGCTGAACAGGTAGTTTTTTAGGAAGAACGTTTTATGAGCTATCAAGGAGATTGTGTATTCTACTATTATTCTGTAGAGTGTTTCCAATATATCTGTTAGGTCTAATTGCTCTGTAGTGTTTTCAAATCTTTTGTTTTCTTATTAATAATTGACTGGTTTTATTATTATTGAAAGTGGAATAGAATATCAAAGTATTGTATTACTTTGTTGTCCATTTCTTGCTTCATTTCTGTCAATGCTTTTTAAAAATATATTTGATAACCTTGATGAGAGATAAAGATAGATATCATATAAATGTATTATTTTCATAGGCCCTCCATGAATGACCACTTTTTATATATATTGCCTTTTTTTCTCTTGTGACAGTTTTGACTTAAAGTATATTTTAAAAATTATAACGTTTTTTACTTCAAAATAATGTGCCTAATATAATTTTGAACTCCACTGCTCTTAGATGCTAAATGTTTTTCTGATATATCTTGCTATATCCTGCCAGTTGTAGTCTATTGTTCTCACCAGGAATTAAGTCAAGTCGCTTTAGATAGAATATAGTTGGATTTTTTTTAACTCTTTATTTAACTGTGCCTCTGACTGGAAACACTAGTACATAAAATTTATGTAATTTTCTCAAAGGAAGGACTTACAATTTCTCTTATGTTAATTGTTTTATATAACTTTTGTCACTGTCTTTTCTTTCTTTCTCTCCTACTGTCCTGCATTGTGCCTCACTGATTTTTAGTGACATATTTTGTTTCTTTGCCTAGCTTTCTTTTATCTCTATAAACATTTTTTCTGATGTTCACTGTAAGAACTACTTAAAATCTTTGAACTTACTACTTATGTTAAATGAATAACTACTTCAGTTGCATATAAAATTTTTTAATCTTTACATCTGCCCTCACCTTTATGATATCAATGTCAATAATTATATCTTTTAATATAGTATAGAAATTAACACATGGCAGTGATCTTTTTTTATTTTGCCTTTCAAATTTTATAGCATAATTAAATATTTTGCCCAACATCATTATGATATTCCAGAATTTTATTCTTAATATGTGGATATTTTTCTCAGAGAGTTATGTGGTTGTCAAGGGAGGTGGAAACCAGCCTTTGGAAAGGCCACAAAAAACACATGTGTGGACATGTGCCCATAGTTTCATTCTCTTTTGAAAGGGAATCAAGGAGATGGGATTTTACTACTAAAGTGATAACTCAGTGTCAGCATGGAGGAAGGGCTTTGGTGGGTAAATGCAACAAAGTTTCCATCCCTTCCTGTGGTTCTTGGTGTTTTTCTCAGTTGGGGTGCTATGAACTATTAGCAGTTATGATTTGTAAAAGAATCATGGTTGTAAGTATGTTTTTAAGGTCATACATCTATGATGGAAATAAGACCATGGTATTCTATTGTGCTTTCTTGCTAACGTGCTTTGTATAGTTTTATATATTCAAATTGTGAAGTATATTAACCTGAGTCTGGTTAGTGAGATACTTTGTTATTTTCATTTCTTTCAGAACTGTCTCACTATTGCACCAAAGACCTATTACCAGAGCAGGGCATAAAAGACCCCTTTCAGAAATCAATAATGAGACTATATGGAAGCTCTGGCCTTGAAAATATACACCTAAGAAGAGATTGGGAGTGTGTGGCTGAGTGTAAGAAGCAGAAAGTATGTTCTGATGGTCTTACCCAATGTTTGTCAACTTGCCATAGAAAAATCGTCCAATGTAATAAATGTGTAAAAGTCTTTAGCAAATCGTCAAATCTAAATAAACACAAGACAAGACATACTGGAGAGAAAAGTTTCAAACTTAAAGAATGTAGCAAAACTTTTAACCACAGCTCTAATGTTTCTGGACATAGAAAAATTCATACCACACAGAAATCCTACAAGTGTGAAGAATGTGGAAAACCCTTTAACTGTTGCTCAAAACTTATTATACATAGGAGAATTCACACTGGAGAGAAACCCTACAAATGTGAAGAATGTGGCAAAGCCTTTACCTGTTGCACAAACCTTACTATACATAAAAGAATTCATACTGGAGAGAAACCCTACAAATGTGAAGAATGTGGCAGAGCCTTTTCCTGGTGCACAAACCTTACTGTACATAAAAGAATTCATACTGGAGAGAAACCCTACAAATGTGGAGAATGTGGCAAAGCCTTTAACCAGTTCTCAATCCTTACTCATCATAAAAGAATCCATACTGGAGAGAAACCCTACAAATATGATGAATGTGACAAAGCTTTTAACCTGTTCTCAAGCCTTACTCAACATAAAAGAATCCATACTGGAGAGAAACCCTACAAATGTGAAGAATGTGGCAAAGCCTTTAACCGGTCCTCAATCCTTACCCTACATAAAAGAATTCATACTGGAGAGAAACCCTACAAATGTGAAGAATGTGGCAAAGCCTTTACCTGTTGCACAAACCTTACTCTACATAAAAGAATTCATACTGGAGAGAAGCCCTACAAATGTGAAGAATGTGGCAAAGCCTTTAACCGGTCCTCAATCCTTACACTACATAAAAGAATTCATACTGGAGAGAAACCCTACAAATGTGAAGAATGTGGCAAAGCCTTTACCTGTTGCACAAACCTTACTCTACATAAAAGAATTCATACTGGAGAGAAGCCCTACAAATGTGAAGAATGTGGCAAAGCCTTTAACCGGTCCTCAATCCTTACCCTACATAAAAGAATTCATACTGGAGAGAAACCCTACAAATGTGAAGAATGTGGCAAAGCCTTTAACCAGTCCTCAATCCTCACTCGACATAAAAAAATTCATACTAGAGAGAAACCCTACAAATGTGAAGAATTTGGCAAAGCCTTTAACCAGTCCTCAGTCCTTACTCTACATAAAATAATTTATACTGGAGAGAAACCCTACAAATGTGAAGAATGTGGCAAAGCCTTTACCCAGTAGTCAAGCCTTACTCAACATAAAAGAATTCATACTGGAGTTAAACCCTAAAATGTTGTAGAATGTAACAAAAGTCTTTTTCCAGCTCAGAGACTTCACTCTACATAAATGAATCCATGCAGGAGAGAAACCATACAAATGTGAGGAATGTGGCAAAGCATTTTCCCAGTGCTCACACCTTAGTCTTCATAAAATAATGCATAACAGAGAAAAATTCTATGAATGTGAGAATTGTGGCAAAGTCTTTAATAACTGCTCGCATTTTATTCAACACCAAATAAATTATACTAGATAAAAGTGAGATAAATGTAATGAGTATGGAAGTGCTTTCCCTAAGTATTAGCTTTAAAATGCACAACAGTACTTATACTTCAAGTAAACAATCATAATGTAGAGTGCTGACAATACTTTTAGTTATAACAGAGATCTTATTGGTCATGGGAGAACTTACACTGAAAAAAATGCTCCAATACTTTCTCCAACTTTACTCAGCATCACAAAAATTTTAAGAAATAGAGACCTTACAAATACAATGAATGTGAAAAAATATTTATGCCAAAGATATACCTTAGAGAACCACAAAGAATTGATACTTAAAAATACTCTACAGATATAATGAATTTCAGAATACATTTAATGAAGAATCAAGTCTAAACAAATATCAGAGGATTCACAGTGTAATACACTAATGCACTAAGACATTCACAAATTTCTTTAAACCAGGTTGTTGATTATAGAGTACCACCCAGTTAAAATAGTTAGTTGATTTACTTGTAAGTCAGCTTTAAAAAGAGAGAGATTTTGTGAAAGTTATAATTACATGTAAAATATACTTTCTGGTCAGGGTAGGATAAAAATATAAAAGGTAATTTTTTTTTTCCTTTTTGACAAGCAAATACTAATGTTATTCAACTTTAGATACAGTAGATGGTATGTTTTCATTCTTAGCGTGCATGTGAATGTGTGTGGTTAATGATAGCTACATCGCATTTATTAGTAGTCTTTGTGTATTCAGTAGGCATTATTCATGTACTTTTCCATGGAAATTAAAATCACTGAAATGTAAGATTTTTGAAATCGAGAGGTACTATGGATATTTTTTTTATAACAAACAGTATTTCAAGTGATGTATGATGTAGGTATACAGACTAATATTCTTCTCATTATAATCAGAATGAAAAAATTAGAATATTAGAAATTACTTGTTTTAATATTGTACATTATGATAGATAATAAAATCGAATGAAATTTGGAATATTTTTAGATTACATGTAAACTTAATTTGTTTCATTAAATTAAAAGTAATTTTAATGTGTCAAACACGTTGTAGATTGAATGAAGTGTTATTTTGCACCACAATTAACCTATCCCATGTTACTCAAAGTTGGAGGTAATGGGTTGTAAAAATGTACTGTGGGGTTACACAGTAGCAAGACATCACTTGTGATCCTTTTTATCAGTGTCTCTGCTTTGAAGAATAATGTTCCCAAAGCTCTTTTTCATTATATTTATAATTAAATTGTTACCATAATGCTTATAATAAAGATTTTGTACTTAATGAAAAGCCATACATTTCTTAACACAGCATGACTAGTTATTACATTGTATCCTACATTTTTCCTTCAACATGCAACCTGCCTGGCCAATAAAACAGAAATAAGTATATTTTTATTTATATTGAATCAAATATACAAATACATCATGGTTAAGTTGAACTATAGTTGTAGTATATTTACAGAGTAAGTAATTATGTTTGTGTGAATGTGGATGTATACCTATTTCAACAGAAAAAAAGAAATATTAGAAAAGATGGATAATTTCAAAAGTGTTGAGAATTTACTAGCAAACTAGAAACTTCAAAGATTCTGAAAGGAAATATTTTGTTCACTTTATGTTGAATTAATTCTTTAAAACCCTAAAGCTTCTGAATGGGAACCTGCCCATGCCAATCCTCTGTTCTTACATGCTTATTACTCATGCTAGGCCACCTATGTTATTTTATTATTTCAAAGTTCATTAAATACCATTTATGTGACCTGATCTGCAATTACAACAAGCATTGTTATAAAACTTCATGGTGCTCATAAAATTACCTAAAGGTGTGAGTAATTCCACATTGTAGTAATTACATTTTACTTAGTACATTCTATATTTTCATACTAATTTGGGAAGGATATTGAAAGAACATTCTGGTTACTGTTTCTTTTACTTTGGGTTATCGAACTAATTGATTTATTGACTTTATCAGGCTACTTTGTTCAGGTAAACACTCAGAAGGATTTATAAATTATGGAGTTGATTTTATATTTAAATAGAAGAAATAAGTACAGGACATTGTTAGATATTTAATAGATGCTTTATAATTAGCAGTCAATATTTCTGTAGGAGAGAGCTTGTGGCTCCAGAGAAGAGATTGAAAATGTCCAGGGTAAAAAATCACTGATTTTGCATGTAGAGCGAAGGAACTTGCAGAACAACCAACTCTTGGAATTTATAAGTGGAAATTCTGCTTCTTTCATTTCATAATTATCTCGAGTTTTTTGGCATTTTTTATCTGCATTCCCTTCTACAACTCTATCTAAGCCATTCTTCTTTCCATCTGTGCTTGGGCTATAATATTCTCACTGTTGTACTTAAGCCTGGCCAGTTCACACAATACTTTAAAAGTTCTGATGAGAAGTGTAGAATTTTTTTAGTTTGGTGAACAAAAATTTTAGCTAGACAGCTTGAGGCCATTTATAGGCTATACATACAGCATTCTCATAACTTAAGTAAAATTAGAGAGGTTCAGTGTCCTAAGGTTAAAGTAAGAGCCTTAAAGGCCAAAGAAAGATAAACAATTCTGAAGGCCAGAGGAGTAAATCAAGAACTCAGCATTGTTTTCTTTTGTAAAAGCAAACTGTTATTAGATCCTAACATATAATGTCATAAATATAAAAATAATTACAATAAATGAAGCATTAATAAGTGTGTGATGCATATGGTAAGTTCTATAAAAAGAAATATGAGAATTTTGCAATCTATTAATAGGGAGTTTAGATAAAGAGCATTGGATTTAATTTTCTATTAATTATAGTACAACATATGCATCCATCTAGAATCTACTTTTGAGTGTGTATTTTCAGTGTTAGAATATAATGGAATGATTTCTCTGCATCGAAAATGTTTGGAATAATCTTTCTTTACCTGATATTTCAATCTTAGGGAATTTATTTTACATAACTTTATCTTCCTTTATTTTAGTAGTTAGAGTGTGCAGTACACACTTCACATTCTTAGTTATCTAACATTGGCCAATAATTTGGTCATTCTCCCTAGAGGAATCTCAGGGATCATGGCCACTTTTTGATTGAAAATTTCATCAGTGATTTTGGATGCAATCCTGTTTTCGATCCTCACAGTGGCCAGAGGTGAGACAGTGAGCACCACATACATCTTTAGTCTCTTCCATAACATAATCATCAGCACCAGGAAGTCCAGGTGTCTTTAGCTTCAAATAAAATCATTAAAGCCCCTTTCATGTTGTGCTGGATTATGAACCTGCTGGTAAATATCAGAGTTTCCTTGCTTACGACTGACAAATGGAATGCCAAAAGCAGCACTTTCACTCTGTTGCTTGGGCTAGAGTGCCATGGCATCAGCCTAGCTCACAGCAACCTCAAACTCTTGGGCTGAAGCAATCTTTCTGCCTCTGCCTCCCTAGTAGCTGGGACTACAAGCATATGCCACAATGCCCTGCTGATTACTCTATGTATTTTTATTTGGCCAATTAATTACTTTCTATTTTTAGTAGAGACATAGTCAATGTCTTGCTCAGGCTGGTTTCAAACTCCTGACCTTGAGTGATTCTCCTGCCTTGGCCTTCCAGAGTGCTAGGATTACAGGTGTGAGCCCCTGTGCACAGCCAGCACAAACTCTCTTTACACCCTGAGCTCCATTAAACAAGTAGTTCAAATAGAAAGGTTAATTCCTTGGGTTTGGAAATCTCCTGTGCGAACAATTATATCTCTGCCTAAATTTTTCCAGTTCACCACTTGGTGCAGGGATAATATGTGTCAGAAACCTTAGCTAAATGAGTCCACGGACCCACCAGTAAAAATTTCTGGCACAAATTACAGGTCAAGAATATTGATTTGATATTAATGCTCCACTAAAATATGATGATCAGGCTATTTCTCAAATTCAACAGTGCTGTATTAAAGTATGGAAAAAGATACCTTCTCTTAGACTGTAGCTTCCTATATAAATTTTAAACAAAATATTAATGAAACTCATGTAGATTTTATTGATAGATTGCAAGAAAGATATGGTGCAAGAAATGATTAGTCCTCCTAATTTAAGGAATAGGATTTTACATATATTGGCTTTTAATAATGTTAATTCTAAATGCCAACGGCATTATGCCCAGCAAAATTAAGCAGCATGGTGCCACCGCTGCCATGGCTGCTGAGCCCCCCAGGCTGTGGCCATGCTCAGCCAGGCAGCCCAGCACCAGCTCCCCACCACCGCACCCCAATGGCACCTTATGGCCCAAGGGGAGCACCTGGCTGCAGAAAAAAACTTTTCAGAAATTGCCAAAAGGTCTGGTCAGACATTTAAATGCAACTTTGGCTAAGACTCTTGGCCCAAAAGGTAATTTCAGAGAACAAAGATCATCTTGTGACAATGGACTCTTAACACCATCTACTGAGATATATATACCTATAGATATATTTGGCCTGATCCTACAAGCACATTAATATTAGTTAATAATTTGGTCATATTTCTGTTACATTAAAAAGAGTAATAATACATTTAGGTATAATTGATTCAGCTTATTCGAATGAAATTTCCGTTATGATGAGTTTCACTTCCGATTATGTTATTCAGGTTAGAGACTGTATTGCACAACTTCTGCTATTAATATGCAAATTAAAAAATCTAATGTTTTAAGACAAGGAGGTTCTGGAAGTACTGGAACAAAAGTATATTGGCAAACTTTATTAATGACTAAAAACCTCAATTAGAAATTCAGCTAAATGACAAATCTTTTGTTTAATTTATAAATACTGGAACTGATATTAAAATTTATCTAAAGGTTTTTGGCTAAGGATTGGCATATTATAATAATAGATTTAAAAGATTTTTTTTACTATCCTTTTGCAAATATCTGACAGAAAAAAATTTGCCTTCACCATAGCTGCTTTAAACAATCAACAGCCAACTAAACATTATGAATGGAATGAAAGGGAAATAATTCTATACAAAAATTTTTAATGAAAATGATTTAAAACAAAAGTATTAGTTTTATTAAAAGATAATTTTGTTTAATTTATTGATTTTTTAAGCACTTGGTTTATGTAATGATATAAGCAGAAGAATAAAAGTACAGTGCTGACTTGTCACACAGTCAGCCAGCACACACTTACCCAACACACACATTTCCATACTATGTCAGACATTAGTAATGCAGAGATTGATCAGATATATTTGTTCATTTTAAGTAACTTACATATAAAAATACATTTAGTAAAGTACCTCTAGATTTCAGGTAGAGCATAGCACAAGTAAACATAAAAATGTGGGCCATAAAGTCTGGAAAAATTGTTGTATGTTCTCCAGACAGATGTTAAAAATGGGAGGGAGGAAGCCTTCAGGTAAAACAGCAGGAGGTAATAAGGGAGGCATTATGGGATAGATTGTTGGACTCTTAAAACTGCATAAATGTCTACTAGCTCATATATTCAACACTGTGTTTTTCAGTCTAAACACATTGTGGAACACATTGCTTCCTGAATTAATAAATGAATGAATAAAAATGCAGTGAGGAGGCCGGGCGCGGTGGCTCACGCCTGTAATCCTAGCACTCTGGGAGGCCGAGGCGGGCGGATTGCTCGAGGTCAAGAGTTCGAAACCAGCCTGAGCAAGAGCGAGACCCCGTCTCTACTATAAATAGAAAGAAATTAATTGGCCAACTAATATATATATATATATATATATATAAATTAGCCGGGCATGGTGGCGCATGCCTGTAGTCCCAGCTACTCGGGAGGCTGAGGCAGAAGGATTACTTGAGCCCAGGAGTTTGAGGTTGCTGTGAGCTAGGCTGACGCCATGGCACTCACTATAGCCTGGGCAACAAGCGAGACTCTGTCTCAAAAAAAAAAAAAAAAAATGCAGTGAGGAAAATCACAGCCCTTAAAGTCAGTATTTAGGTACTTACTAAAACCAGTGGTTTCTTCTTTCTCACTACTGGAGATACTTTTGTTATTGTGTGTTTAAAAAATAAACTATGTTATCCAAAGTATTTAGAAGAATCAAATTCATAGAAGCAAAAAGTAAAATGGTTGTGCCAGGGACTGGAAGAATGGAGAAATGGAGTTATGTTTAATCGGTGTTCGAGGAAAAAAAGTTCTCGAAATTTCTTTCACATAGTGTGAACATGCTTAACACTACTGTACTGAATACCTAACAAGTGTAAGATGGTAAATATTATATTGGGTGTATTTTACCACAATTAACAATTTTAAATTACCTATATAGTCAGCAAGTGATTTAGAATAGGACAGGATTGTTCTGTCTATATTATCACATTGGTGACATTGGCCACATTGGCCAGAATTTTTCTCAGTCATGAAATCCTCATTTTTGTTTTCATTTTTAGTTTTTGTCAGATAGTCCTAGAGGGTTTGGATTCTAAGTATCTGCTTAAATTTGGGGGAGGTTTTAGACATCTCCCAAAATATATTTAAAAAAATAAATACCCACGCTGAGGTCCAATATTATGTCCATTACCTTGTGGGTTTGCCCTATAGAGCAGCTCTTTCCTGGCAGTATTCATGGGAAGTTCTAGTAACAAGGCAGGTCCTCAGAAGCCAGGGCATGTGATTGGAGCTTGAAGAGGGTGGGACATGAAATAAGATCCTGGGAGGTGAGAACATGGTGGAAAGGATGCTGACAGTGAAGTGAGTGACCTCTTTGAGGTCTACCCCAGCAGAGGAGTAGCACAGAAATGCTTTTTTCTGGAGACAGCAGAAGACCCTGGAGCAGGTCAGCTGCCAGAGAGTACTGAGAGAGTCCTGGACTGGATCAACCAGAGGCAAGGCCACCATGGCACACTAGAAGGAGAAGGTGATCTAAGATAATGTTCATCACATCTAAATTCATTGGGTGTTGGGCTAATGGGAGGATGGAGGAGGGGATGGGTGTATACACACCTAATGGCTGCAGTGCTCACCATCTTGGGGATGGACACACTTGAAGCTCTGACTCAGGTGAGACAAAGGCCATGTACATAACCTCAACATTTTTACCATTGTAATATGCTGAAATAAAAAAAAAATTTAAAAAGTGCTAAATCTATTGGGAAAAGTACCACAAGGGACTACTAGCCCAGAAAGTCTACACTGAGTATTACAGGAATTTCCTTGAAAAATGAGGGATGTGCTGAGGTGTAGAATGGGCAAGAGTGGGGAGAACACCCCAGGTAGGAGGAGTCAGAGGCTGAGGGATGGGTGTTGCAGGTACTAGTGAAATCGAAGATGCATTTTCACATACCCCAACCTCTTTCATAGACTTCGAGAATAATAAATTGGAAGTGGTCTCATCCCACATTACATTAGACATATTAGCTATATGAAAAGTCATACACATCATCATTCAATAATTTTGTTGTAGGAAAAGGGCAGAATGACTTTTAAGAATATGTCTTTGGAAATAATTATATTTTGCAAGATTTTTATGTTTCTTTTTTTTTTTTTTTTTGTATTTTTGTTTTTAACCACTTCAGTATGGTGCTCACTGGCCCCGAAACCTTGCCAACATGGCACTCATATCTACACGATAGTTGGTGCTTTGCATTGACGACGAATCCATTTTGTTCTTGTGTGATGAGGAAAGATATAAAACACTGAAAGCTTGATTTACTTTACAGGCAGCTTTACTTGTAAATCAGAATAGGTAACATATACATATATATTTTTATTACATTATTTTTAAATGTTCACAATTTTATTTTGATAAATGAAAAATTAGAAAAGTCATGTCATGCTGTTCGTTTAGTTGATGCTCGGCTGTGCACCTTCCTATCACTGCTGTCGGCTAAGGTGCTCTGCATGTTCATCTGTGGCTATGGACTATAGTCGATGCTCAGCTGTGCGCATTCATCTGTGGATATCAACTATAGTTAACACTCGTACTGAAGTGGTTAATAAGCTAGAGATTTTATATCAGGCTTCTGATATTGTGTTAGATCTTTGAAAGTCCACAGCTAGTAGCCTCTAGTGCTGTGTTGCTCCCCTGATAAAACAACTTTACCCTCCACTCTTCACTGTGCACACACCTTAAGCAGTTTTATCTCATCTTGTCACATCAGCACCCCTAAATGCTACAAGTGCTAAAATGCAGCTTCAGGTCCACACATCAAACCACCTCTCAGCTGCCTTCCCTGGGGAACCCATAGGAAATTCACACTTACCAGGTAGAAAGCTAGGCTCACTCTGCAGCTTCTTTCACAACCCCCTGTGGTACTTCAGAATATATCGTCATAGCAAAAGACACCACAATCATTCACCCTCTCGTTTGGAAGGCTAAGTGTCATTGTCAAGGCCTATCCTTCACTCCATATTCTTAAGTAGGCGTAAGTCCCATGGATTACTTAACATTTCTCTTACCTCACCCATGTGTTCTAACCTCAGAAAAAGACACCCTTGTACACATCATCTCACCTCTAATATTACCTGAATGTACCTCTCTCATTTCTCAATACCAAAGCCCCAGCAGGGCCCTAGTCACTGCCACGTTGATTGGTCTGATAGGTTCCCAACTGTTCTTTTTCCCTGCAAGTTGGCCCCTGTAACTCATCCCCTAAAACTCTAGTAGCTACAAGATTGCCAAAATGCAAGTTTTATCACCTCTATTCCTCCCTAAACTCCTTCAGAGCCCCCCCCCCCCCAGTTTCTAGGTTATCAGAATCAGCGTATAAAGTTCATTTGGATCAGGCTCTGATTCCTGCATAGTTTCCTCCCATACTCCCTTCCATCACTCCGCCTGTGTTATTTTCATAAATGTTCAAGTATCCACTATGCACCAGCCACTGCTGAAGGATCCTACACATGTCCCATACTCTCTCACCATTTACAAATAAATGGATTTCCTAAAACACCATGCCATTTTCTACTACTTAACCTATACAAACATTGATTTTTTTTCTTCCTGAACATCTTCTACAACTCCTGTGCCTAATTAACTACAGTGCATAGAAGCCTGACTACAGTGATAAAATGTAGTGTGTTTTCTTTACTTACAACATACTTGGTGTTCTTTAGGAGCCCCCTGTCACAAACTTCAGGAAAAAAAAATTAAGTCAAATTCTCATTTTACAAATGAGAAAACTGAGAGTCAGTAAGCATAAATAACTTGCTCAAATGTATACAGCAAGTAGAGGAGTTTGATTTGCCCAAAAGTGGTACTTATGAGTATATTATAAAGCGTCTTTCCAAATGGCTTGTTTATGGAAGTATTTGCGCTACTTACAGGGGCTTTCTGCTGTCAAGAAGCTTTGCTATATGCTAAATGGCAAAAATTTGGTCTATGCAAGCAGTTTAATTAAACCCTTCTGGCAACTTTGAGACTTTATAAGGAAGCACCATTGCTCACTTAATGTCCCCTAGGCAAATGATACATTGCGGTAAAGTGAGAGAATACCAGAACTTGTATTGATGTTTACTTGTATCCTTAAATGTAGTGATGATGCTTTGCTAATATACTGATAATAGTAAATAAAGACTCTCTATATGCATGAATTAGGGGTGCATGCCCCAAAGTTTTTTACTGGTAGGAGTTTGAGATAAAAAGTATAGGGTCCCCTGATCTCTACTGACCTCTGTCCATTTAATTCTACTCACCACCCAACTCATTCCACTGGAGCCACAACTCACCAAGCTCACACTCAGGTTCTTCCCACATATCCTCACACAGTGACCTCACTACCTTCATCCAGGCCTCTGCTCAGATGGATCTCCCTAGGGGGACATCACCCATACCCCACCCCACCTTTAATGCTCCCTCCAATTATCCTGCTTTAGTTCTCTCCCTCACAGCTGCATTTACCTGAAATTATATTTTGTGTAAATCACCAAAAACAGAATGAAAGCTCAGGGAGCCTGGGAGCCTTCTCTGCTTTGTTTCCCATGTTTTCTCCAGTGCAGTAGGAATTATGACCTGAATGGATGAATGTAGATTTTGCTCTTCTGTTACCATGTACACTCTTGAGTGTAGGTCATTCTTTTGCTAAACTTGTTTGGCTGCCTTGTGGGTTTGTCTTATGTATAGGCCAGTATTGTCTCTCCCAGTGGCTGGTTTTTGCTAGGCATCCAAGAGAACATTCTTCAATACTGAAAAAGTTTAGTATCCATGCTGTAGTATAAACTGTAGCCTTTAACTACATGTTGCTATTTAGCTCTTGAAAACTGTCTACTGTAACTAAACACTGAATTTTTTTATTGTATTTAGTTCTTAAGAATGTTTACTGTAATTGTGAGAGGATTTCAATTTCTAGAACTTAAGGAAAAATATTTCAAAAGTACATGTTCAAATTCAACAGTGATTATCATCTCTCTTTTAATGTGGCAAGTGTCATATTCTAGAACTTTTTCATGATTCCTTAGTAAATGATGGTGAAATGCAAATGTTATTATTTACTGAAACTAAAGCCAAAGGGCATGACAAAAATGAAATGAACGGGAACATCTTCAGATCCCTCAGGATTCTTTGTAGAAAATAGGGAATATACCATATTTAACTTTCTACTGAAAATCCAAATCTAAAACAAGGGAACATATTCATTGAAATGGTGGGATTTGCCATATAGAGAGAGACATATTCATATGCATTTAACTATAAAGCCAAATATTTTGAGGAAAAGATCAATATACAGAAAGAAATGATCCTGTCTTGAAAGTTGGTATGTAAATGGGTCATTTTCTTCCTTTTATTCATTTCTGTATTTGTACTCCAATAGAATATATATGGAATGTGGCTTATTTGTGAACTATATCAAATATCCATTTCTTATTCCTATGCAATCATCTTATTTGGTCATTGTTATTTATTTTGATATATATTTTGTTTTGAATTGACAAATAATTGTACATGTATATGTCAGACACAGTGTGATGATTTTATCTAGGCCTACTTGGGGATAAAAAGTAATTGACATTTCTCAAAAGACAGAAATGAATATTCAACAGATATATGCCAAAATGCTCAACCTATCTAATCATCATGGAAATGAAAGTTGAAGCCACAATGAACTATTACCTCATACCTGTGAGAATGCCTACTTTCAATATGTGAGAATGCTAAGTGCTGCTGAGGATGAGGAGAAAAGGAAAACCTTGAATATTGTTGCTGTGAATATAAATTAGGGCAGCCAAATTTATTTGTATTTCAATGAATTTAGGGGGTACCAGTAGAGTTTTTTTCCTTGATAAATGTATGAATTATATAGTGTTAAATTCAAGACATTTAGTGTATCATTCATTCAACAAATATAGGTTTCACCCAGTAAATAAGATTTGATTGAACAATCCCAATCACCCTCCTCCCTTCTGAGTCTTAAAAATCTATTTTCTCATTACAGCCAATGTAGAAAATAGTATAGAGATTCCTCAACAATGAAAATTGAATTACCATATGATCCATCACTCCCATTTCTTCATGCATATTCAATTGAAGCAAAACCAGTATGTAGAAGACATATCTGTCCTTCCATATTCTTTACAATAATATTCATTCTATTGTAGGTATAGAAGCAGCTTAAGTGTCCACCAGCACATGAGTGGATAAAGAAAATGAGGTGCAGTTACACAATGAGCCTTCAAATGGAATGAAATTCTGTCATTTGTGACAACATGTTTTGAACTGAAGGACATGATGCTGAGTAAAGTAACCCAGGCACAGAAAGACAAACACTGCATGATCTCACTTATCTGTTGAATCTAAATAAAGCTGATTTCATAGTAGGAAGTGTGGTCACCACAGAGAGTGGGATTAGGAAAGTGAAAATCAAAGGGTACAAAGTATCAGTTTGTGCCTTTTTTAAAATTCATAGACTTCTAAATAGAAGAACCATGGTATCCTTACATAATAATATCTATTAAAATGTAGTAATCTTCCAATGGTACGATTATAGTCAATATAATAATTTATATTTTTTATGTACAATTTTTCCTAAATTATAAATTTACCCTAAAGTCACCCTAACCCTAACTTCCTGGCATGAGATTACTAAATCAAAATTTATTGATATATTTATAATGTTTAAATAAGCTTGAAATTTTCGCTTAAGTTACTTTGAAATGATTACTTGATTGACCTTTCTATTTGCTTTGTGACTCAATGTTAGGTATTTTTATGAAGTTTAGGAAAGATATATAGTTTTTATTTTTATTTTTTTATTTCAAGAAAATATGAGAGTACAAACATTTTAGTCACATTATGTATCTTTGCCTCTCCCTAGCAAAGCTTAGAGGTGTGCCATTCTGCTCCATGATGATCAAGGTGTCTTTGAGTTGTGGGTCTATCCCCAAACACCTAAATTCCTGGTGAACACTACCACCATTTGAGCACTGTAGTGTTAATCATTCAGTACCAATTTCATGGCGAGTACATGTGGCGTCCATTCTTCTGATCTTGTGTTACTTCACTTCTGATAAACGACTCACTCAATCCAGGAAAATATAAGCAGTGTTAGCTCACTGTCATTTCTTAAAATTGAGTAATATTTCATTGTGTACATATACCAAATATTAATAATCCACTCATGAGTTGACGGGCTCTTGGGTGGTTTTAATTTTTTTACTATAAAATGGTAACATGCTCATTAATTTTATTTCATCAGAATTTATATTTTCAGGGGTTTAGGTTCTTTTCAAATATTCAAAAGGTGTCCTGAAAATTTCATCACACTATGGGATATCCCACTAAGAAAGCCCATGGTGGAGGGTGAACTGCAATGCAGATTAAAGCTAATGACATATTAATTACCCTTAGGATACCCTAGGTCACCTTGCAAATCTTATTATGCCTTGGCTAGGAAAACATTAGAATGATAAAGCATTCCCTCTTTCCTCAGGTGTAGAGGTGGCTCAGGGTTGAATTAAGGGTGGAGCAGCACTGAAATTGAATGGCAGCCTTATCCATCTCCCCAGGTGAAGCAATTGCTGCGAACAGCACCAAAACAGGGCACCATTGAACCAAGAAGAGCCAGAGATCCTATTTGCCTAAGACTTGTAAATACTTTTTAAAGATTTTTAAAATATATTTTTTTAAGAAATGCTTTATCTACGAGGGGGGCGGGTATATACATCCATAATGAGTGAGATGTGCACCATCTGGGGGATGGTCTTGATGGAGACTCAGACTTTTGGGGGGAGGGGGGGAAATGGGCATTTATTGAAACCTTAAAATCTGTACCCCCATAATTGCCGAAAAAAATAAATAAATAAAAGAAAAAAGAAAACAGGAAAAAAAAAAAAAGAAATGCTTTATCTGAAACTAAAACATCTCTTTGAAATGAAAGATCAAGGAAGATAGTTTCCTATCCCACAATTTCCATATGAAGATGGGATCCTAATTTCAGTGAGCACCTAGCTTTAAGTTGCAAAATTATCTCCTCCTGCATTGACTTAAGACACTTGATTTGTATTTGAATTTAATCAATTATGAAAAAAAAAAAAGAGAGTCTCACTAATTACCAAGTAAGTTTATGGTGCACCCGTTATGACAAATAAGGCTGTCTAGTCTTCTTTCTTCTTTCTTGAAAGCTAATTATTTTTTATCTAGACAACATGTATGTAAAAGTTATGATTTGCTTAGTTATATACAGTAACAACTTTATGTGTGCCTTTGAAATCTCTCAGTGGATTGGCACTGTGCACATCACATTCTGCTTTAATTCAGTAATAAAAAGAGTTTTCTTTTAATTCCCTTTTAACTTTGTGGAGATGTTTTCTTATTTGGAGACTCTTGACTTTTAATATTTTGGGAACACTTTCCAGAATTAAAATGCAGCATAAACATAAAATGTGCCCAGCACTTCTAAATTAGAAGGGCTTTGGACACTAGATTCCTTCATGAGCTTCCAGTCTGTAATCTGCAAGTCTGCAGCACAGAGCTTCACTATCCCCATATCTGTACACAGTATGATCTCTAGGCCTCTTTGGTGTCTACTGTCCCTCCAGAGCATTCTTAGACCAGATTCCAATGAATACACTCTCATAGGATAAAAATCAGTAGTTCTATCCTTTCTCTAATCGCATCTCACATCTTTAGAGCTGAAATGATTTCAGAGACCATGAGGATCAGACACAAATGGGAACAAGATAATTATCACTGGGTTGGACACATAAACTTTCTGCCTTCTCTTCTTGCCTAAATGCCAGGAACTGTGCAGTGAGTCCCACGGATACATGCCTCTCTAGAGACCCAAATCTGCAGCTCTGAATTCTGAATCCAAGGTCTGAGGTTTCTCAGGATGCGTTAGTCCAGGTTTCAAAGAGGAATTTCTCTTCCTGTTTTCCTTCCCTCTCTGTAAAAGCAAAGAATATACCAGTTTGATGCAAAATCGACCTGGCCTCCACCTGGAATTGACAACACAGGGACATACTTTGGATTGAGGTTGTATCAAAAACTCAGTAGAGACATGTGCTACAGTGTATGAGATTGACATGGACTTGTAAGTTTGCTTTGAAAGGACCTTTTTGCAGTGAGTGTAGACAATTTTCTAGATATCGAGTAATGTTGTATTATACTTGATTGAGAAGAATAGAAAGGCTGGCACCACATCTAAATTTTTCCACAAATTATTGGACACTTACGCCTCAGCTTTTCTGTTATAATAAGGATTACATCACACAATGTAAAGGCTTCTTCACAGTGCAACATAACATACTTCTGAGCACATAGCACATGCTCAGCAGACATTGCACTATGCTGCTCTTCACTTTGGAAATTAAGTATATGTTGTGATGAGTGTTGGGCAAAAGGCAGTATGTATGCTGTGCTTCCTGTCTCTACCTGAGTGCTACTAATAATGGATCTACATTGAGCAATCAGCACTAAAAGAGGACATGACAAAGAACCCAATTAATGTACCCCTTCCACACCAGCAGACCACATTTCTTAGATTGAGGCTCACAGTACCACATGGTTTATATTCACAGTGATATTTCAGAGACAATTTTAAGGTAATTACCTCTCAGCCCAGCCTTTCAATTAGGATAACCTGGCTAGATTGAAGAAACACCATCACCTGTGTGTTGGGCTGGGTGGGACCATCCATGTGGTTTCAATTGTGTTCCAAATTATTCTAATTTGTTTCTGGGTCAAGCATTAGGACTCCTGCATACATTCATGAGAAGTGAGTTTATCCTTTGTTCCAGAGGAAAGTAACAGGTCCTAATCTATTGAGTTTGGTAGAGGCAGATCAGTGTGGTCCAGATTCCCATTCCTGTAGCAGAAACTCCTGACACCTGTAGCAGGGGAAAGTTACCAAAAGAAAACACAGGAGAACCTCACATTTTGGTCTCAATGAATTAGCCACTCATAGCTGACTTTTTCTAGTGACTAAGAACCAGTGAGTGTAGCCCTTCTGTATTTTATGTTCCTCCTGCTTGTGAGTGTTGTGGAAACAAGGGAAGAAATTGTTCTGAGTCCTTTAAGAGCAGTCTCAAGATTCAGTTCTCATTGTTCAACACAATATCACCTGAAAATAAATTTCAGAGTAGGAGAAGAGGAAGAAGAAATGGCTGGTTTTCAGGCAGTATATATGCTGTGCTTGCTGTCTCTACCTGAGGGCTACTAATAATGGATCTAGGTTGAGCAACATCAGCATAAAGGGGACCTGACAAAGAACCCAATGAATGTACCCCTTCCACACCACCAGACCACATTTCTTAGAGTGAGGCCCACAGTACCACATGATTTACATTCACATTGATGTTTCAGAGACAATTTTAAGGTAATTACCTCTCAGCCCAGGCTTTCAATCAGGATAACCTGGGTAGATTGAAGAAATACCATCACCTGCCTGTTGGGCTGGGTGAAAACATCCATGTGGTTTTAATTGTGCCCCAAATAATTCTAATTTGATACCAGGGTCAAGCATTAGGAATCCTGTATATATTCATGAGAATTGAGTTTAACCTTTGTTCCCGAATGAAGTCACAGGCTCTGCTCTCTGGGTTTTGGTAGAGGCAGATCAGTGTGGTCCAGATACTCATTCCTGTAGCAGAAACTCCTGGCACCTGTAGCAGGAGAAGGTAACCAGAAGAAAGGACAGGAGAAATTCACATTTTGGTCTCCCTGAATGAGCTGATCATAGCTGATTCTTTACTGTGAGCAAGAATAAGTGAGTGTAGCCCTTCTGCATTGTATGTTCCTCCTGCTTGTGAGTGTGATGGAAACAAGGGAAGAAATTGTGCTGACTCCATTAAGGAAAGTCTCAAGATTTAATTCTAATTGTTCCACACAATCTCACATGAAAAGAAATTTCAGAGTAGGAGAAGAAGAAGAAGAAATGGCTGGTTATCTGGTAAGTGTGGCCCAGATTTGGCATTGTGTCCACTATTTCTTCCAGATAGTCATATAGAATGTCAATTTTTTGAACCTGTAAACCTTTACTCCTTTACTTCTGATGTGTATGGCTAATAAGTTTTGTAACTACATATTTTTATTTCTTCTTATGGTAGTCAACGTTTTCTGGGAAATCCTTCCTTCCTATATAACAAAGCCTACTGTACATTCTCTCACACAAGCTTCTTACTACAATAACCATGTTTTCTAAGAAATATATGGCATATAATATTAAAAATGTTCCCATTGTGAGAGGTCAAGATAGAATAGTATGAATGTTTGAGATTCCCATTGGGGATAGGATAGAGTCTTTGGATTTGAGTGAGGAAGGGAAACAGGTACTCTAAAGTTTGATCTAGATACTTCATCATCTCTGCATAATATATTATTAGGAAAGTTCAGAAAGAAGATAGCATTGATTGCCTAGGATAACCAGAAAATTTTGGAAAAACTATAAAATAAAAGACTTGTTCCGTATGATGCTAAAGTATTTACATACATTATTAAAGATAAAACATGGGAAGTATCTGTATCTGAAATTTGCATAAATCTGATGATTCTTCATGGTTACATATTGTTGGCCACTACCATCCCAGCAGTGATTTTGTATCCTCCTCTTCTATCCTCCTCCCAACAATGCCTAACACCAATTCATTCTGCTAAAGTTATGCTAATTTCATTCACTTGCTTAACATGCTTTCTGACAGATTCATCCAATATAAAGTTAATTGTTTTTTTGTTTATCATTAAGGGTCTTGTGGAGATTTACTTTCTGATGTCCATAAGCCATCACATTTAATCTAGAAGCCCTAATTTCTTCTTATAGCTTGCTTTGAAAACTGAGGGATATTATCTGTGTTCTGTTTAGATGAACTGAGATATATTCAAAGTCTACCACTTACTGGATATTGACAAAATACTCTCCTTAGGCAAGAAGCATTGTTGTCAGTAGTTATATTATGTGAAATGCAGAGATTCAGACCCCACCCCAGATCGCCTGAATCAGAAGCTGTATTTTAACAAAATCTCCAGTTCTTTACTGTACTTGTAAAAATTATGTGATACCTTCTAACTCTCTATGATCCTGTGAGAAATATGCACAATTTATTGATGTGATATAAATATAACACCCAAAAATTTATATTACTGTAGTAGGGGCCTTAATTTTGTATTAAATACTTTATCATCCATAGAAGAATCATATGCACACAGATTCATACATCTTTTTTGATCTTCATTCCAGCGGATAAGAGAATACGTTCAAGAATATCAATGTGCTAGAGAATATCTTATTGGATAATTCCAGTACTTCATGTGTCAGAAACAGTTCTCACAACTCATTTTCCTTGTAGTCAAGTGAATAACTCTCTCTATGGCCACTTGGGAAATATGTGTCTTTTTACAGGAGATGGTGACATTTCAGGATGTGGCTGTAGAATTCTCTCCAGAGGAGTGGGCAAGCCTTGACAATGCTCAGCGGAATTTGTATAGGGATGTGATGTTAGAGAACTATGGAAACCTGGTCTCCCTTGGTGAGGATAACTTATATACAGAATTTCTATTCCACATTAAGGCCATTCTTTTTTATTAATAGTTTCTTAAAAGTTTCTACTTTACATGAATAAATTTTATTTTATTTTATTTATTTATATTTTAGCATTTTATGAGGATACAAGTGTTAAGGTCACTTATATTGCCCATGCCCCCCTCCTCCCTCAAATAAGAGCTTCAAACATGTCCAATCCCCAAACGTTGCACATCTTACACATTGTCGTTGTATATACCTATCCCCTCCTCCCACCCTCCCAACACCAGATAAATGTTACTCCTATATGTCCACATAAGTGTTGATCCGTTAATACCAATTTGCTGGTGAGTACATGTGGTGCTGGTTTTTCCATTCTTGAGATACTTCACTTAGTAGAATGGGTTCCAGCTGTATCCAGGAATATACGAGAGGTGCTATATCATCATTGTTTCTTAAAACTGAGTAGTATTCCATGGTATACATATACCTCATTTTATTAATCCATTCATGAATTGATGGGCACTTGGGTTGTTTCCATAGCTTCACAATTGTGAATTGTGCTGCTATAAACATTCGAGTGCAGGTGTCTTTTCATAAAATGACTTTTGATCTTTTGGGTAGATGCTCAGTAATTGAATTGCTGGATCAAATGGTAGATCTACTTGTATCTCTTTGAGGTTTCTCCATATTGCTTTCCACAGAGGCCAAATCAGTTTGCCGTCCCACTAGCAGTGTAGGAGTGTTCCTATCTCCAAATCTATGCCAATATTTATTGTTAGGGGACATTTTACTGGAAGGTCATTCTTATTGGAGATAAGTGATGTCTCATTGCAGTATGTTCAACATCTCTGATCATCAGGGAAATGCAAATCATTTTATTATTTCTGTATTTTTATTTTCTGATCTGTTCTATGTTTATTTGGTATAATATTAGAATCCAAGGTTCAGAATAACATGGCAGCATTTCAATTTCTCTACATTCTCAACATATGTATGTACGTATGCATGTGTATATATATTTACTTATTTAAAAGTTCTCAATGTAATCAAAAAGTCCCCAAACAGCAAATGTTGGCGTGGATGCAGAGACAGAAGAACACTCCTACACTGCTGGTGGGACTGCAAACTAGTTCAACCTCTGTGGAAAGCAACGTGAATGAATTTCATATCCATGCTTTTAAAGAAAATTTGAAGATTTTGGTGCATAAAATAAAATCATTAGATGTCTCATGTTATCTTGAATCTTTCCTTTTGTTGGGATTTCACACTAGATTAGTGGTTAATCTAGAAATCAGGGTATAAAATTGTTGTCTGCACCTTGGAATAGAATTTCCAACTCTTATTTATTTGGTGCTAGTGGGAATTGGTGCTCAAGTCATAAATTAGAACAATTTTTATCATTCTACAGGGTCTGGGAGAAAGCAATATATCGCAAAGGAATTTTCTAGAATCTTCACTAATGTTCTCTCTACTAAGGATAGTACTGCATTAGTAATAGGAAAGTCTTCAGCAAGAGTCATGTGAAATTTCCCTAATGAAACAGGTCTTGCCGAGTCAAAGCCAGAGCTGATCACATGCCTGGAGCGAAGGATAGAACCCTGGATTATGAAGAAAGAGGAAACAACAGCTGAATATCCAGGTAGGTGAGATTCAGTGAAGCAGATTAACAAATGTTAGAGAGCCAAAACTCAAGGAGGAAGGCAGATATTAAAAAGTGGGTTTGAATATTCTGTTCTTTGGAAATGATTTTTAGAAGGACATCTTCTGTCCCACGCTCTTAAACTCTCTAAGAACTCTACCCATGCAGTGATCTTCCTTAGAATTCAGTGAGAGCCAAACTTCTTTTCATGGCTTATAAGGGAATACATTATCTATTAGCATGTCTATTGGTTAGGAGTTATGGGACTATCTGTGCATATTTGGAAGACCATGACATTAAACCATCTTTTGATAGCCTTTCGCTCTCCTGCTCTTTCTGGAGTACAGTGGCTGATCATAGCTCACTGCAACCTCAAACCTATGGGCTCCAGAGATCCTACAACCTCTGTCTTCCAAGTAACTAGATCTATGGGCATGAGCTACCATTTTGTTATTATTATTTTCTTATAAAAATGGAGTCTCCTCATGTTGCTAGGGCTGGTATCAAGATCCTGGCTTCCTTCTTGCTTGGTCTTCCAAAGTGCTGGGATTATAAGGGTGATCCTCCATGACCAGGTCCATGTTTTAAGTTCCTTTTGATGCCTCATTTCTGAAATGTGTAAAGGGGAATAGTGAAGATGTTGGGATTTGTTTCTGGAATGCAAGAAACACTAGGGAAAGATATTTATATTTTCTGCATCATGATTTCCAATTCTACGTTTTCAGAGGCAATCCTACAGAAAGTCAGATTCACTAATTTTGTACAAATGCATATCCTCTTCTTAAATGTAAAAATATCTAATGTTATTTGACTTAAAATAATCTTTTTCTAGTATAAAATGAGAGTAAAATTTCAACTTTATTATACCCAAATACCCAAACTATAATATAGTTTATTTTCTCTGTTCACCTGATATAATTCTTAAATACACTGTCTCATTCAGTGCTTCAAATAACTGAATATATTTATACTCCCAATTGATACATAATACTTTGATAACTTATGTTCCATAATTTCCTCCTATTTAGTAGCATCAGAAATGTGTCACTCATATGTGTGTGTGTGCATATATTTCTGTGTGTGGGGTGTTTAATGGGTGGAAGTCTCCACAAATAATATTTGTATAACTGCATAAATTTATTGTACACACTGTAGTGATCTGATGTGTGTATGAATGGTAAAACAATATAATTAAGGTAATAAACATATCCATCATCTCACATATTTATCATTTAATTATAGTGAGAACATTTATTAATAGTGAGTTCTATGGTCTTAAAAATTTTAAGCATATAAAACATTATTAATAACTCTAATCATGTTGCCATACAATAGATCTCTAAGATCTATTCATTTTATAACTAAAAGATTTTACCCTAAAAATCTCCTCATTTTTCCTTCCTCTACACCCTGGAAACCACTGTTGTACTCTTTACTTTTGTAAATTCAACTTTTTAAAAATAATTATCCATAGCAGTATTTATCTTTCTGGGAATGGCTGATTTTACTTAGCATAATGCCTCCTATGTCCATCCATGTTGTTGAAATGGCAGGATATTTATCATTTTCATGGCTTAGTAATATTATATGGTATGTGTTTGTACAGTCATGTTTTATTCTATTCATCAAAGCAGGCATTTAGTTTGTTTCCATTTTCTTGGCTAATGTGCATAATGCTGGAATGTATATGGGGGTGCAGAATCTTCTTCAGATACTGAATTTACATGAGTATACTCATAGGTAGAATTGGTGAATGACGAGGCAGTTGTATTATTTACATTTTTTAACAAATCTGTATGATGACACTATCCATTTATAATCAATAACAGTCTACAGGGATATATTTCCTGCACACCCTTCTCCTCACTTATTATGTCTGTTGTTTTGGACATTAGCCATTTTAAAAGTCTACAAATGTGAAGAATGTGGCAAAGCCTTTACCCAGTGCACACACCTTACTCGACATAAAAGAATCCATAGTGGAGAGAAACCCTACAAATGTGAAGAATGTGGCAAAGCCTTTAACCAGTGCACATACCTTACTCAACATAAAAGAATCCATAGTGGAGAGAAACCCTACAAATGTGAAGAATGTGGCAAAACCTTTACACGGTGCACACACCTTACTCGACATAAAAGAATCCATAATGGAGAGAAACCCTACAAATGTGAAGAATGTGGCAAAGCCTTTTCCCAATCCTCAATCCTTATTCAACATAAAAGAATACATACTGGAGAGAAACCCTACAAATGTGAAGAATGTGGCAAAACCTTTACACGGTGCACACACCTTACTCGACATAAAAGAATCCATAATGGAGAGAAACCCTACAAATGTGAAGAATGTGGCAAAGCCTTTTCCCAGTCCTCAATCCTTATTCAACATAAAAGAATACATACTGGAGAGAAACCCTACAAATGTGAGGAATGTGGCAAAACCTTTACAGGGTGCACACACCTTACTCAACATAAAAGAATGCATAATGGAGAGAAACCCTACAAATGTGAAGAATGTGGTAAAGCCTTCAGCCAGTGTACAAAACTTACTCTACATAAAAGAATTCATACAGGAGAGAAACCCTACAAATGTGAAGAATGTGGCAAAGCCTTTAACCATTCCTCAATCCTTACTCGACATAAAAGAATCCACACTGGAGAGAAACCCTACAAATGTGAGGAATGTGTCAAAGCCTTTACCCGGTACACAAACCTTACTCGACATAAAAGGATTCATACTGGAGAGAAACCCTACAAATGTGAAGAATGTGGCAAAGCCTTTACCCAGTCCTCCACCCTTACTCAACATAAAAGAATTCATACTGGAGAGAAACCCTAGAAAAGTATAGAATCTGGCAAAGCCTTTATCCAGCTAAAAGGCCTCACTCTACAAAAATGAATCCATAGAGCAGAGAAACCATACAAATGTGAAGAATGTGGCAAAGCATTTTCCCAGTGCTCACACCTTAATCTACATAAAAGAATTCCTATCACTGAAAAATTTTACGAATGTGAGATTTGTGGCAAAGTCTTTAATATTTGTTCACATCTTATTCAACATCAAGGAAATCATACTAGATAAAAGTTAGATAAATGTAATGAGTATGTAAGTGCTTTACCAATGTATTTGCCTTAAAATGCACAACAGTACTGAAACTTAAATATAATGATGTAGACTGCTGACAATACCTTTAGTTATAACAGATCTTACCGGATATGGGAGAACTTACACTGAAAGAAATGCTCCAATATATTCTCAAATATTGCTCAACATCAGAAAAATATTTAAGAATAGAAACCTTACAAATATAATGAATGTGAAAAAATATTTATGCAAAAGATATACCTTAGAGAACACAAAAACAATTGATACTTAAAACTACTTTAATAAATTTCAGAATGTAATTAATCAAGAATCAAGTATAAACATATATCCGATGACTCGCAGTGCAATACACTAATGCACTAACACATTCACACATTTCTTTAAACAAGGTTGTTCATTATAAAGAACTACCCAGTTAAAATAGTTAGTTGATTTATTTGTATGTTAGCTTTAAAACGAGAGAGATTTTCTGAGAGTTATAATTACATGTAAAATATACTTTCTTGTCAGTGTGGGGTGAAATTGTAATATAGTGAAAAAAAGTGATTTTGTTTTGCTATTTGTGACAAGTAAATACTGATATTATTCAACTTTAAATACAATAGATGGTATGCTTTCATTCTTAGCGTGCATGTGAATGTGTGTGGTTAATGATAGCTACATCACATTTATTAGAGGTCTTTCTCTAGTAAGTAGGCATTATTCAAGTACTTTTCTATGGAAAATTAAAAACACTGAAATGTAAGATTTACTAAATTGAGAGGTACTATGGAGTTTTCTTATAACAAACAGTATTTTAAGTGATGTATGATGTAGGTATACAGACTAATATTCTCCTCATTATAATCAGAATGAAAAAATTACAATATGAAAAATAACTTGTTTTAATATAGCACATTCCTATAATAAAATAGAATGAAATTTGCAATGTTTTTAGATTGCATGTGAACTTAATTTGTTTCATTAAATTAAAAATATTTTTAATATGTCAAACATGTTGTAGATAGAATGAAGTGTTATTTTGCACCAACATTAATCTATCCCATGTTACTCAATGTTGGAGGTAATGGATTACAAAAATGTACTGTTGGGTTACACAGTACAAAGACATCATTTGTGATCCTTTTTATTAGTTGCTCTACTTTGAAGAATATTGTTCCCAAAGCTTTTTTTATTATATTTATAATTATATTGTTGCTGTAATGCTTATAATAAAGATTTTGCACTTAATGAAAAGCCATACATTACTGAACATGGAATGAATAGTTGTTACATTTTATCCTACAGTTTTCTTTCAACATGCAACTTGCTTGGCCAGTAAAACAGAAATAAGCATATTTTTTTATTTATATTGAATCAAATATACAAATACATCATGGTTAAGTTGATCTATAGTTGCACTATATTTACAGAGTAAGTAATTATGTTTGTTTGAATGTGGATATATACTTATTTTGAACAGAAAAGAAGAAATATTAGACAAAATGGGTAATTTCAAAAGTGTTGAGAATTTACTAGCAAACTAGAAACTTCAAAGATTCTGAAAGGAAATGTTTTGTTTGCTTTATATTGAATTAATTGTTTAAAACCCTTAAGCTTCTGAATGGGAACCTGCCCATGCCAACCCCCTGTTCTTACATGCTTATTACTCATGCTAGGCCTACTATGTTTTTTTTATTATTTCAAAGTTGATTAAGTATTGGTTATGTGATGTGATCTGCAATTACAGCAAAGATTGTTATAAAACTTACTGGTGCTCATAAAATTACCTGAAGGTATGAATAATTCCACAGTGTAGTAATATTTTACTTAGTACATTCTACCTTTTCATTCTAATTTGGGAAGCATATTGAAAGCATTTTTTGGCTACTGTTTCTTTTACTTTTGGTCATCGAACTAATTGATTTATTGACTTTATCAGGCGACTTTGTTCAGGTAAATACTCAGAAGGACTTATAAATTATGGAATTGATTTTATATTTAAATAGGATTAAAAAGTACAGGACAGTGTTAGATATGTAATAGATGCTTCATAATTAGCAGACAATATGTCTGTGGGAGTGAGCATGTGGCTCCAGAGAAGAGATTGAAAATGTCCAGGGTAAAAAAAAGTCATTGAGGCCGGGCGCTGTGGCTCACGCCTGTAATCCTAGCTCTTGGGAGGCCGAGGCGGGCGGATTGCTCAAGGTCAGGAGTTCAAAACCAGCCTGAGCAAGAGCGAGACCCCGTCTCTACTATAAATAGAAAGAAATTAATTGGCCAACTGATATATATATAAAAAAAAATTAGCCGGGCATGGTGGCACATGCCTGTAGTCCCAGCTACCCGGGAGGCTGAGGCAGAAGGATCACTCGAGCCCAGGAGTTTGAGGTTGCTGTGAGCTAGGCTGACGCCACGGCACTCACTCTAGCCTGGGCAACAAAGCGAGACTCTGTCTCAAAAAAAAAAAAAAAAAAAAAAGTCATTGATTTTGCATGTGGAACAAAGGGACAAACAGAACAACCAACTCTCGGAATTTATAAGTGGAAATTCTGCTTCTTTCATTTCATAATTATCTCTAGTTTTTTGCCATTTTTTATCTTCATTCCCTCTACAACTGTATCTAGCCATTGTTCTTTTTGTCTGTGTTTGGTCTACGATATTCTCACTGTTGTACTCACCCCCAGCCAGTTCACAAAGTTTTTAAGAAGTTTTGATGAGAATTGTTGAGTATTTATAATTTGGAGGAAAATAACATTTTAACTAGAAAGCTTGAGACCATTTACAGGCTATACATATAGCATTCTGATTATTTAATTAAGATTAGAGAAATTCATTGTCCTAAGGTTAAAGTAAGAGCCTTAAAGTCCTATGAAAGATAAACAATTCTGAAGGTCAGAGGATTAAATCAAGAACTCATTGTTTGCTTAGTAAAAGCAAACTGTTACTAGATCCTAACATATAACGTCATAATATGAAAATAATTACAATAAGTGAAGCATTAATAAGTGGGTGATGCATATGGTAAGTACTATATAAAGAAATATGAGAATTTGGCAATCTCTTAATAGGGAGTTTAGGTAAATAAAGAGCATTGAATTTAATTTTCTATGAATTACTTATATTATAACATGCATCCATCTAGAATCTACTTATGAGTGTGTATTTTCAGTGTTAGAATATAATAGAATGATTTCTCTGGATTGAAAATATTTGGAATAACCTTTCTTATCTGATATTTCAATTTTAGAGAATTTGTTTTACATAACTTTATCTTCCTTTATTTTAGTATGTGCATGGTGCAATACACAGTTCTCATTTTTAGTCATCTACCTTTGGCCAACAATTTGGTCATTCTCTCTAGAGGAATCTCAGGATTCATGGCCACTTTTTGATTGAAAATTTCATTAGTGATTTTTGATCCAATCCTTTTTTGTATGCTCACAGTGGCCAGAGGTGAGACAGTGAGCACCACATACCTCTTCAGTGTCTTCCATAACATAATCATCAGCACCAGGAAGTCCAGGTGTCTTTAGCTTCAAATAAAAGCATTAAAACCCCTTTCATGCTCTGTCTGGATTATGAATCTCTTGGTAAATATCAGAGTTCCCTTGTTTATGAGTGACAAATGGAATGACAAAAGCAGCACTCTCACTCTGTTGCCAAGGCTAGAGTGCCATGGCATCAGCCTAGCTCACAGCAACTTTAAATTTCTGAGCTCAAGCAATCCTTCTGCATCAGCCTCTCTAGTAGCTGGGACTACAAGCATATGCCACAATGCCCTGCTGATTTCGCTATATATTTTTATTTGGACAATTAATTACTTTCTATTTTTTAGTAGAGATATGGTCATCTTCTTGTTCAGGCTGGTTTCAAACTCCTGACCTTGAGTGAACCTCCTTCCTTTGCCTTCCAGAGTGCTAGGGTTACAGGGGTGAGCCACTGGGCACAGCCAGCACAAACTCTCTTGACACCAAGAGCTCACTTAAAAAATTGGCTCAATTAGAAATGTTAATTCCTTGGGATTGGAAATCTCCTGTGTGAACAGTTATATCTCTGATTAAATGTTTACAATTCACCACTTGGTACAGGGATAAGATGGGTCAGAGACCCTAGCTAAATGAGCTTACAGACCCACCAGTAAAAATTTCTGGCTCAAATTATGGGTGAAGAAAATTGGTTTGATATTAATGTTCAACTAAAATGTGATGATCAGGCTATTTCTCAAATTCAACAGTGCTGTATTAAAGTATGGAAAAAGATACCTTCTCTTAGACTGTAGCTTCCTATATAAATGATAAACAAAATGTTAATGAAACTCATGTAGATTTTATTGCTAGATTGCAAGAAAGATACGGTGCAAGAAATGGTTAGTCCTCATAATTTAAGGAATAGTATTTTACATATATGGGCTTTTAATAATGTTAAATCTAAATGCCAAAGGCATTATGCCCAGCAAAATTAAGCAGCATGGTGCCACCGCTGCCATGGCTGCTGAGCCACCAAGGTGGTGGCTGTGCTCAGCCAGGCAGCCCAGCACCAGCTCCCCACCACCACACACCTATGGCACCTTATGTAGCAAGTGGAGCACCTGGTGGCTGAAAAAACTTTTAAGAAATTTCCAGAAGGTCTGGTCAGACATTTAAAATGTAACTTTTGGCTGAGACTGTTGGCACAAAAGGTAATTTTAGAGAACAAAAACCATCTTGTGACAATGGCCTGTTAATACCATCTACTGATATATATCTACTGATATATATCAGTTATATATATAATCAGTTATATATATCCGTTATATATATATATATATATTAGTAGATGATATAGCTTGCTGGACTCTGAAAATTGCAGAAATGTCTACAGAACTCATATGTTCAACACTGTGTTTTTCAGTCCTAGACACATTGTAGAATATATTCCTTCCTCAGTGAAAGAATGAGTGAATGAATAAAATATACAGGGGGGAACATCACAGACCTTAATCTCAGTGTTTAGGTACTTACTAAACCAGGGGTGTCTTTATTCTCTCTGCTGGAGATACTTTTGTTTTTGTCTTTAAAAAATACCTATATTATACAAAGTATCTAGAAAAATCAAATTCATAGAAACAAAAATTAAAATGGTGGTGCCAGGGACTGAACAAATGGAAAAATGGAGCTATGTTTACTGGGTGTAAAAAAGTTCTGCAAATTTCTTTCACATAGTGTGAATATACTTAACACTACTGTACTGTATACCTAACAATGCGTAAGATGGCAAATATTGAACCTGGGGCCATCTTGTGACCGTTAGGTGAGGGGGAGGAGGCTGCGGTTACTAGGGGCTGCTCTCGTGAAGCCACCTTTAGAAATCACCAGTTCTTAAAGCCTTCCTGGGATTGGAGTTTGATCTTCCCATAGGTACCAGCAAGATAATTGTTTAGATTAAGAGCTCTCTAAAAAAAAAAAAAAAACTGATCTTCGGAGCAAGATGGCGGACGAATAACACTGCCAGACAGAGGGTCTCTGCAGAAAAGACAGATTCTAGCAGAAACTAGAGGAAAGAAGCAAGAAGACGAGCATACAGCGGACAAGGGCCGGAAGGAGGGGTACCTGAGACCCTGGGAGACTCCACGGGAGGAGGCTGCAGAGGAGAACTGGAGGCTGAGACCACCGGAGCAGCCCGGAGACCAGCGGCAAGGGTAGGTGGATTTGCTGTTTCCCCTCCCCTGCATTCGGGACTGCTGGCGGGCTCCCCAGCAGGTGGAGAGACCTGCGGACACCAGCCCAGAGACTGCGCCGCCTGCAAACGGTGAGCCTGTAGCAGACGTGGCACCAGGTTCCCAACTTCCTCCGGGCACCTCCGTGTGCACGGACCCGAGCCGCGCGGCAGGCGCCATATTGCCTCCTCCTCCCCTCCGCCGACCCTACCCGTGGCTGCCTAAAGAGACAATACAGCCACCAGCCGGGGGCACCTCCAGGGAACGGGACCTTCCCGCTTGGGACCCCGCCCGCCCTCCCAGGTGCTGCTGGCACCGTGTTCCCAGGAAAACAGTTCCGACTCAGAGGCTGAGAGACATAGACCCAGCTTGGGCTCCCTGTGGGTGAATTAGGAACAGAAATCCTCTCCCTGGTGGGAATACAGTTTGAACTCTGGGACCCAGAGGTCGGACCTGCAGACCAGATCCCCTGCACCGAGGGCTAGCATTGCCCGGGGTACAGAAGGGTTATACGTGAACAGCCTACTGAGGTCTGTGTGCATCCAGGGGCGGATCAGCAACCTAGAGGGCAACCCTCCTCCCAGGAGGAGGCCGTGCGCCCAACCCAGGTGGCGTTCCTGTGCAGGGAACCTCCCCGCCGGCATCACAGTCCAGGGAGGCCTGGTGGCTTGTGGTCTGGCCTGCTGGCAGAGGCCCAGGAGTAGCTGCGGAGTTGGGGTGGGTGGAAAGAAGCGAGGTTGCTGCAGACTGCGGGTCTCAGACAGCCCCACCCCCACACCCAGCCTTTCTGGCTGAGCAGGACCATTCCAGCCCCGCCCTGACAGCTTTCCCTGGAAGCAGAGAACAGAACTTTGACCCCTGCTAACGGCCTGAGGGCAGGCTTACCCAACCCAGCTCCTTCCAGAACAAGAGCTGTTAACAGGACACATTCATATACGCCAACAACAATCTAATTGAGAACCAAATCAAAGACTCAATTCCCTTCACAATAGCAACAAAGAAATTAAAGTACCTAGGAATATATTTAACCAAAGAGGTAAAAGACCTCTACAGGGAGAACTATGAAACACTGAGGAAGGAAATAGCAGAGGATGTAAACAGATGGAAATCCATACCATGCTCGTGGATCGGCAGACTCAATATCATCAAAATGTCTATACTACCCAAACTGATCTACAGATTCAATGCAATACCTATTAAAATCCCATCAGCATTCTTCACAGATATAGAAAAAATAATTTTACGCTTCGTATGGAACCAAAGAAGACCCCGAATATCAAGAGCAATTCTAGGCAACAAAAACAAAATGGGAGGCATTAATATGCCAGATATCAAACTATACTACAAAGCTGTAGTAATTAAAACAATATGGTATTGGCTCAAAAACAGGAATATTGACCAGTGGAACAAATGTGAGAATCCTGATATAAAACCATCCTCATATAGCCATCTCATCTTTGACAAAGCAGACAAAAACATACGCTGGGGAAAAGAATCTCTCTTCAATAAATGGTGCTGGGAAAACTGGATAGCCACCTGTAGAAGGCTAAAACAGGACCCACACCTTTCACCTCTCACAAAAACCAACTCACGCTGGATAACAGACTTAAACCTAAGATATGAAACTATTAGAACTCTAGAGGAAAAAGTTGGAAACACTCTCCTAGACATCGGCCTGGGCAAACAGTTTATGAAGAAGTCCCCAAAGGCAATCACAGCAGCAACAAAAATAAATAAATGGGACATGATCAAACTACAAAGCTTCTGCACAGCCAAAGAAATAGTCATGAAAGTAAACAGACAACCTACAGAATGGGAGAAAATTTTTGCATCCTATGCATCCGATAAGGGACTGATAACTAGAATATACTTAGAACTCACGAAAATTAGGAAGAAAAAATCAAATAACCCCATTAAAAAGTGGGCAAAGGACTTGAACAGAAATTTTTCTAAAGAAGACAGAAGAACAAACATATGAAGAAATGCTCAACATCTCTAATCATCAGGGAAATGCAAATCAAAACCACAATGAGATATCACTTAACCCCAGTGAGAATGGCCTTTATCAAAAAATCTCCAAACAATAAATGCTGGCGTGGTTGCAGAGAGAGAGGAACACTCCTACACTGCTGGTGGGACTGCAAACTAGTTCAACCTCTGTGGAAAGCAATATGGAGATACCTTAAAGCGATACAAGTGAATCTACCATTTGATCCAGCAATCCCAATGCTGGGCATCTACCCAAATGATCCAGTGACACTCTACAAAAAAGACACCTGCACTCGAATGTTTATAGCAGCACAATTCATAATTGCAAGGCTGTGGAAACAGCCCAAGTGCCCATCAATCCAAGAATGGATTAATAAAATGTGGTATATGTATACCATGGAGTACTATTCAGCTCTAAGAAACAATGGTGATATAGCACATCTTATATTTTCCTGGTTAGAGCTGGAACCCATACTACTAAGTGAAGTATCCCAAGAATGGAAAAACAAGCACCAGATATATTCTCCAGCAAACTGGTATTAACTGAGTAGCACCTAAGTGGACACAAAAGTGCTACAGTAATAGGGTATTGAGGAGGTGGGAGGGGGGAGGGGGGCAGGTATATACATACATAATGAGTGAGATGTGCACCATCTGGGATATGGTCATGATGGAGACTCAGACTTTTGGGGGGAGGGGGGGAAATGGGCATTTATTGAAACCTTAAAATCTGTACCCCCATAATATGCCAAAATAAAAAAAAAAAAGATGGCAAATATTATATTGGGTGCATTTTACCACAATTTCAAATTGTAAATTACCTATATAGTCACCAAGTGGTTTAGAATAGGACAGGGTCATTCTTTCTATATTATCACATTGGTGATATTGGCCACATTGGCCAGAATGTTTTCTCAGTCATGAACCCCCATTTTTGTTTTCATTTTTGCTTTTATTCAGATAACTCATAGAGGGTTTTGATTCTATGTATGTGCTTAAAATTGGGAGAGGTTTTAGACCTCTTTCAAAATATTTTTTTAGAAAATAGATATCCAAGCTGAGTTGCAATATTATGTCCATTACATTGTGGGTTTGCCCTACACAGCAAGCCCTTTCCTTGCAGCATTCAGGGGCAGTTCTAGTAACAAGGAAGGTCCTCAGAAGCCAGAGCATGTGAGTGGAGCAAGAAGAGGGTGGGGCATGAAAGAAGATCTTGAGAGTTGAGAACATGGTTGAAGGGGTGTAGACAGGAAAATGGGTGACCTGAGTGATCTCTACTTCAGCAGAGGAGAAGCACAGGAATGCTTTTGTCTCAGGACAGCAGAAGACCCTGGACCAGGCCAACTGCCAGAGAGTACTGAGAGAGCCCTTGACTGGATCCAGCAGTGGCAAGGCCACCATGGCACACCAGAGAGAGAAGGTGATCTAAGACGATATTCATCAAAAGTAAATTGATCTTGTGTCAGATGGCTTAGAGGGTGGAGGATGGGCTGGGTATATACACACCTAATGCTTGCAGTGCTCACCGTCTGGGGGATGAACATAATGGAAGCTCTGACTCATGTGGGGCAAAGGCCATATACATAATCTAATCATTTTTACCCCTGTAATATGCTGAAATAAAAAAAAATTAAAAAGACCTCAATCTTTTGGGAAAGGTACTACAAGGAGCTACTAACCCAAAATGTCTATACTCATCATTACAGAAATGCCCTCCAGAAGTGAGAGACATAGTGATTGGTCCCATGGGCAAGAGTGGGGAGGGCACCCCAGGAAGGAAGAGTCAGGGGTGAGGATGGGGGTTGCAGGTGATAGAGAAAGAGAAGACATCTTTTTGCACACCCCAACCTCTTTCATAGACTTCAAAAATAGTAAATTTGGAAGGGGTGTCTCATTCCATATTACAGTGGTAAGTAGGCTTAAATCCCATCAATTCCTTAATATTTCTCTTACCTGACTCCTATGTTCTTACCTCAGTAAGAAATACCATTCTGCACTTCATCTCACTTCAATTATTGCCTGAATCTACCTCTCTCCTTACTCAATGCCAAAGCCTCAACAGGGCCCTAGTCACTGCCACCTTGACTGGTCTGATGGGTTTCCAACTATGCTTTTCCCCTGAAAGTTGGCTCCTCCAACCCATCCCCTACACCACTACTAGCTAGAGGGATGCTAAACAGCCAGTTTTAACACATCAATCCCTCCATAAAATTCTTCAGAGCCCTCCACAGTCTCTGAGCTTTCATAATCAGTATATAAAGCTCCTTTGGATTGGACTCTAATTCCTGATAGTTTCCTTCCATACTCTCCTTCATCATTCCGCCTGTGTTATTTTCATAAATGTTTAAGTATCTACTATGCAGCAGCCACTGCTGAAGGATCCTACACATGGCCCATGCTCTCTCACCATTTACAAATAAATGGAATTCCTAATGACACCATGCCATTTTCTACTACTTTACCTATACAAACATTGTGGTTTTTTTTTTTTTTATTCCTGAACTCCTTCTCCAACTCCTGTGCCTAATTAACTACAGTCCATAGAAGCCTGACTACAGAGATAAAATATAGTGTGTTTTCTTTACTTATAACTTACCTGGTTTTCTTTAGGAGCCTCCAGCCACAAATTTCAGGGAAAAAAAATTAAGTCTAATTCCCATTTTACAAATGAGAAAACTGAGAGTCAGTAAGCATAAAGAACTCGTTCAAAGTTATATACCAAGTAGAGGAGCTTCATTTTCCCAAAAGTGGTACTTATAAGTATGCCATATGCCTTCTTTCCCAATGGCTTGTTTATGGAAATGTTTGCATTACTTATAGGAGCTTTTGGCTGTGAAGAAGTTTTGCTATATGCTGAGTGGCAAAAATTTGGTCCATTCAACCAATTTAATTAATCCCTTCTGACAACTTTAAGACTTTATAAGGAAGCACAATCACTCAATTAATGTCCCTTAGGCAAATGATACATTGGGGTAAAGAGAGAGAATACTAGAACTTGTATAGATGTTTACTTTTATCCTTAAATGTAGTGATGATGCTTTGCTAATATACTGGTACTAGTAAATAAAGAGTATATGTATGAATTTTAGGGGTGCATGCCCCAAAGTATTTTACTCTAGGAGTTTGAGAGAAATAGTATAAGGACCCTGTTCTCTACTGACATCTGCACCTTTCTTTCTATCTCCACACAGATCTCACCACTTGAGCCAAAACTCACCAAGCTCACACTCAGGTTCTTCCCACATATCCTCACACAGTGCACTCACTACCTTCATCCAGGCCCTGCTCAAATGGATCTCCCTAGGGGCACAAGACCCACACCCCACCCCACCATCAACTCTCCTTCCACTATTCCTGCTTTACTCCTCTCCATCACAGTTACATTTACCTGACATTATATATTTGTGCCCATCACTACAAACAGAATGAAAGCTTACAAAGCCTTGGAGTCTTCTCTGTTTTGTTTACAGCCTTTTCTCCAGTGCAGTAGGAATTATGACCTGAATGGATGAATGTAGATTTTGCTCTTCTGTTACCATTTACACTCCTGAGTGTAGATCATTCTTTGGCTATACTTGTTTGGCTGCCCTGTGGGTTTGTCTTATGTATAGGCCAGTACAGTGTGATCCCATGGCTGGCGTCTGCTTGGCATCCAAGAGAACATTCTTCAATACTGAAAATGTTCGGTATCCATGCAGTGGTATAAGCTGTAGCCTTTAAACACATGTTGCTATTTAGTTCTAACTAGCTCTTAGTCTAGTGTAACTATATTATTGTATTTGGTTCTTCAGAATGTTTACTGTAATTGTGAGAGGATTTCAATTTCTAGAACTTTAATTAAGAAAAAAATATTTCAAAAGTACATGTTCAAATGCAACAGTGATTATGCTCTCTCCTCCAATGTGTCAAGTGTCATATTCTAGAACTCTTTTATGATTCCTTAGTAAATCCTAGTGAAAGGGAAATGTAATTATTTACTAAAACTAAAAGAAGAAGGGTAGGACAAAAATGAATTTGAAGTGCTGGAAAGTGCCTTCTGATTTAGAGTAATTATGTACAGATTTGTCGCGCCCTCTCGCCAGCAAGGAAGACGCGGCAACCTGAGTTCTTCTGACAGCGCTTTAATGGGGATTGCTTAGCTAGTTACATGCGGAAGACGCCGAGGTGTTCTCAGCAGCTGCTTATATAGACAGTAAGTACACGGGGCATACCCTGATTGGCCAACACAGAACAGGGGAGGAGGCAAGGCTTTGCACATGCGCTGAACATCTGTTTGTCAGATGCAGAGTAGGGTGTGACCAGGAAGCGGGCGCCATCTAGGAATGGCGTTGCCACCACGCCCCACACAGATTGTGAATATATTTCTTTCAATCTATCTTGAAAGTTAACAAATAAGGAACAAGCATGGCAGAACAACCAGACATAAGGGGTGATGTCATCCTTTAGGCCTGTTTCATAGCCCCCAGGATTCCTGGCTTCTTTTTGTCCTCACCATGCCAGAACTCTTGGTCCTTTCTGGAAACACCACAGTCATCCTTCTCATTCGGCCCTACCCACCTCTCCACTGCCCTATATATTTTTTGATGAGCAAGCCATCCCTCATGTACCAGTTCTATATGTCCATGTTTGTTCCTCAAATGGCCCTCAAGTTTCTCCCTAGGAATCATCACATCTCTTTCACTGACTATGGCATTCATCTCTCCTCCTCATCACCCTGTTGGCAGCAGAATGTCACATGCTGGCCGTCTTGGCTTAGGACTGAGACATGGCCATCTGTCACCCATTGCGCTACCCCATCCACATTCCCCATGTTCTTTGTGTTCTCCTGGTGCTTCCATCTTGGCTGAGCACATTGCTCAATGCCCTGATCCATGTGCTCTGCCCTCTGAATTTCCATTACTTCACATCCAGGGAAGGTCGTCATTTTGTTTCTGAGATCCCAGCTGTATTTGAACTAGTCTCTGATGACAATTACCTATTTATTGGGTCTTTTTTATCCATGGAGTTATTTTTCTCTTCCCTCCTATCTTAGCTATTATGGCCTCCTATGTATTTATACTGTACACTCAACTGGTGACCGTCGCAAGCCTGGGGCACATGGAAACCCTGGCCATTTACTTCTTTCACAAGCCCCTGGAGTCTCTATTCTATGTGGCTGCCATTACCAGATCTCTTCTACAAAAGTCTCATTCCCATAAACAGGAGAAGTGCTCTCTGTCATCTACACCATCCTAATTCCAATGCTCAACCCTCTCATCTACAATCTGACAAATTGAGATGTCTTTGGGGCCCCAGGAGAGTTCTCAGAAAATAGGGAATATGAAATGCTTAACTTTCCACTGAAAATCCAAATCTAAAACAATGAAATCTATACATTGAAATGTGAGATTTACCATATGTAGAGCAACATATTCAGATGAATTTAACTATAAAGCCAGATATTTTAAGAACAGATAATAGACAAAAAGAAATGATCCTGTCTTGAAAGTTGATATGTCAATTGGTCATTGTCTTCCTTTTATTGATTTTTGTTTTTGTACTCCAATGTGATATATTTGGAATGTGGCTTATTTGTGTACTATATCCAATATCCATTTCTTATTCCTGTGCAATCATCTTATTTGGTCATTTATTTATTTTGCTATATATTTGTTTTTAATTCACAAAAAATTGTATATGTATATGTTGGACACAGTCTGATGATTGTATCTAGGCATACTTTGGAAAAGATATGATAAAACTACTTGAAATTTCTCAAAAGATAGAAATGAATTTTCAACAGATATATGTCTAAATGCTCAACATATCTAATCATCATGGCAATGAAAGCTAAAGTCACAATGAGCTATTACCTCACACCTATTAGAATGCCTGTTCTCAATATGATGAATGCTAAGTGCTGGTGAGGATCTGGAGAAAAGGAAACACTTGCATAGTTTTGTTGTGAATATAAATTGGAACAGCCAAATTTATTTGTATTTCAATAAACTGAGGGGTACCAGTCGTATTTTTTTCCTTTATGCATGTATTAATTATATAGTGCTAAATACGGGACATTTAGTGTGTCATTCATTCAATGAATATAGGTTTCACCCAGTAGATAAGATTTGATCCCTCAATCCTAATCATCCTTATCCCTCTGAGTCTTAAAAATCTATTTTCTCAATACAGCCATTGTAAAAAATAGCACAGAGATTTCTCAACACTGAATTACCATATGATCCATCTCTCCCATGTCTAGATGCATATTCAATTGAAGCAAAACCAGTATGTAGAAGATATATCTATCCTTCCATATTCCATTACAACAATATTCATTCTAGCCCAAGAATACAAGCACAAGTGTCCAATAGCACATGAATGGATGAAGAAAATGAGGTGCATTTACACAATGAGCCTTCAAACAGAATGAAATTCTGTCATTTGTGATAACATGTTTTGAACAGCAGGACATGATGATAAGTAAAGTAAGCCAGGCACAAAAAGACAAATACTGTATGATCTCATTTTGGAATCAAAGAAAACTGATTTCATACTGAGAAATGTGGTTACAACAGAGAGTGGGATGGAGAAAGACAAAATCAAAGGGTACAAAGTATCGGTTTGTGCAGTTTGTTAAATTCATATACCTCTAAATAGAAGAACCATGGTATCCTTACATAATTATCTCTATTAAAATGTAGTGATCTTCTAATCCTACCATTATAGACAATATAATAATTTATATTTTTAATGTATAATTTTTTCTAAATTATAATTTTCCCTAAAGTCACCCTAACCTTAACTTCCAGGCATGAGATTACTAAATCAAAATTTGTTGATACATTTATAATTTTAAATAAACTTGACTTTTTTGCTTAAGGTACTTTGAAATCATTGCTTGATATTTATATTTGCTTTGTGAGTCAATAATTGGTATTTTTATAAACTTGTATATTTATACTTTATATACATTTATATTTATGGTATATTTATGGTATATTTATAAATACCAATACCAAAATATTGGTATTTTTTTAAGTTTAGGAAAGAAGTATGGTTTTTATTTTTATTTTTATTTCAGAAATATGAAGGACACACATTTCAGTCACATTTTATAACTTTGCCTCTCCCTAGCAAGGGTTAGAGGTATACCCTTCCCTTCCATGGTGATCAAGGCATCCCTCAGATGTGGGTCTACCCCAAACCCCTGGTGAACACCACCACCATCTGAGCACTATTGTGTTAATCAGTCAGTACCAGTTTGATGGTGAGTACATGTGCAGCCCATTCTTCTGATCTTGTGTCACTTCACTTCAGATAATGGGCTCACTCAATCCAGGAAAATATAAGCAGTGTTAGCTCACTGTCATTTCTTAAAATTGATTAATATTTCATTGTAAACATATACCAAATATTAATAATCCACTCATGAGTTGTCAGGCTCTTGTGTGGTTTTTATTTTTTTACTTTAAATTTGTAACACACTCATTAATTTTATTTCATCAGAATTTGTATCATCGGAGGTATAGGTTCTTATCAAATAATCAAAAGGTGTCCTGAAAATTTCATCAAACTACAGGAGCTCCCTCTAAGAAACCCCATGGGGGAGGGTGAACTGCAATGCAGATTAAAGCTAATGACATATTAATTACCCTTAGCACACCCTAGGTCACATTGTAAATCTTATTAAGCCTTGGCTAGGGAAACGCTAGATTGATAAAGCATTCCCTCCATCCTCAGGTGTAGAAGTGACTCAGGGTAGAATTAAGGATGGAGCAGCACTGAAATCCAATGGCAGCCTTATCCATCTCGCCAGGTGGAGCAATTGCTGGAAACAGCACCAAAACAGGGCACCATTGTCCCGAGAAGAGCCAGAGATCCACACTATTTGCTTAAGATATGTATATCCTTTTGAAGGTTTTTAAAAGTTTTTTTTTTATTATAACAAATGATTTTTCTGAAACTGAAAAACATCTCTTTGAAATAAAACATCAAGGAAGTTAGGTCCCTATCCCACAATTTCCATAGGAAGATGTGATCCTATCTTCAGTGAGCATCTAGATTTAAGTTGCAAAATTATCTCCTCCTGCATTGACTTCAGACGCATGTATTTTATTTGAATTTAACCAATTACCAAAAAAAGAAAGTCTCACTGAAAACCAAGTAAGTTTAGGGTGCACCATTTATGACAAATAGGACTGTCCCGTCTTCTTTCTTCACAGAAAATTATTATTTATCTAGATAACATGTATGTAAAAGTTAGGATTTGCTTAGCTATGTACAGTAGCAACTTTGTGTGTGCCTTTGAAATGTCTCAGTGGATTGGAACTGTGCATATCACATTCTGCTTTAATTGAGTAATAAAAGAGTTTTCTTTCAATTCTCTTTTATCTTTGTGGAGAGGTTTTCTTAGTTGGAGACTTTAAATATTTCCTGAACACTTTTCAGAATTAAAAATGCAACATAAACATAAAATGTGCCCACCACTTCTAAATTAGAAGGGCTTTGAACACTAGATTCCTTCTTGAGCTTCCAGTCTGTAACCTGCAAGTCTGCAGCACAGAGCTTCACTGTCCCCACATCTGCACACAGTAAGTTCTCTAGGCCTCTTTGGTGCCTACTGTCCTTCTGGAGCATACTTAGACCAGATTCCTGTGAATACCCCCTCATAGGATAAAAATCAGTAGTTCTATCCTTTCTCTAAATGCATCTCACATCTTTAGAACTGAAATGGATTCAGAGACCATGGGGCTCAGACAGAAATGGGAACAAGAAACTGTGCACTGTGTGTGATACATAAACTCCCTTTCTGCTTTCTGTTTTGCCCAAATGTCAGGAAGTGTGCATGAGTGCTACTGAATCCATGCCTCTTTAGAAACCTAAATCTGCAGATCTGAATTCTGAATGAAAGGTCTCTGGTTCCTCAAGATGCATTAGACAGGTTCCAAAGAGGAATTTCTCTTCCTGTTTTCCTTCCCTCTCTGTAAAGGCAAAGGATACACAAGTGTATACACACGTTGTATACACACGTTGTATACACATGTTGTGTATCCTTTGCTTTTACAGAGAGGGAAGGAAACTAGCCCTGCCTCAACCTAGAATTCGCAAGACAGGGACATAATCTGGAATAGGGATGTACCAAAAACTCAGGGGAGACATATGCTGCAGTGTTAGAGATCAACATGGACTTGTAAGTTGAGTTTGAAAAAACCATTTTGGGGTGAGTGTAGACAATTTTCTAGATCTTCTGTAATGTCGTATTATAATGTCTTATAATGTCTTGTATTATAATGTCTTGTGTAATGTCGTATTATAATTGTGTTAGAAAAATAGAAAGGCGGACACCACATCTAAAATTTTCTGTAAATTATTGGACACTTAGTACTCACCTTTTCTGGCACAGCAAGGATTAAATCACACAATGTAAAGGCTTCTTTACAGTGCAACATACTATACTTCTGAGCACATAGCACATGCTCAGTAGACATTGCATTATGCTGCTCTTCACTTTGGAAATTAAGTATATGTTGTGATGAGTGTAGGGCAAAAGACAGTATGTATGCTGTGCTTGCTGTCTTTACCTGAGTTCCAATAATAATGGATCTAGATTGAACAACATAACCACTAAAAGAGGACATGTCAAAGAACCCAATTAATGTCCCCCTTCCACACCACCAGACCACATTTCTTAGAGTGAGGCCCACAGTACCACATGATTTATATTCACAGTGATGTGTCAGAGACAATTTTAAGATAATTACCTCTCAGCCCAGGCTTTCAGTTAGGATAACCTGGCTAGATGAAGAAACACCATCACCTGCCTGTTGGGCTGGGTGGGAACATCCATGTGGTTTTAATTGTGCCCCACAAACTCTAATTTGATATCAGCGTCAAGCATTAGCACTTCTGCATATATTCATGTGAATTGAGTTTAGCCTTTGTTCTAGAGGGAAGTCACAGGTTCTGCTCTCTTGGGTTTGGTAGAGGCAGCTCAGTTTGGTCCAGATTCCCATTCCTGTAGCAGAATCTCCTGGCACCTGTAGCAGGGGGAGGTAACCGGAAGAAAATACAGAAGAACCTCACATTTTGGTCTCCATAAAGGAGCTGATCATAGCTGAATCTTTTCTATGACTAAGAACAAGTGAGTGTAGCCTTTCTGCATTTTATGTTCCTCCTGCTTGTGAATATTGTGGAAACAAGGGAACAAATTGTGCTGACTCCTTTAAGCGTAGTCTGAAGATTTGATTATAATCATTCTACACAATCTCACCAGAAACGGAATTTCAGAGTAGAAGAGGGAGAAGAAATGGCTGGTTTTCAGGTAAGTGTGTCCCAATTTAGGGGTTGTGTCCACTCTTTCTCCGAGAAAGTCATGTAGAACTTCAATTTTTTGAACTTGTAAACCTTTACTTCTTTACTTCTGATGTATATGCCTAAAAAGTTTTGTAACTACATTTTTTTCTTTCTTCTTATGATAGTCAAGGAGCTCTGGAAAATCCTTCCTCCCTATATAACAGAACCTGCTCTATATTCTCTCCCACAAGCTTCTTACTACAATAACCAAGTTTCATAAGAACTGTATGACATGTAATATTGAAAATGTTCCCATTGTGACAGGTCAAGATAGAACAGTGGGAATGTCTGAGATTCATCCTGGGGATGGGATAGAGTCTTTGGATTTGAGTGAGGAAGAGAAACATGTACTCTCAATGTTTGATCTGGATGCTTCATTAGCTCTACATAAATGTCATTAGGACAATTTAGAAAGAGGATAGCATTGATTGAAAAGAATAACCAGAAAATTATGGAGAAAAGAGAAAATAGAAGACTTGCTCTGTATGATGGTAAAGTATTTACATACATTATTAAAGATAACAGCCGGGCGGGGTGGCTCACACCTGTAATCCTAGCTCTCTGGGAGGCCGAGGTGGGTGGATTGCTCAAGGTCAGTAGTTCAAAACCATCCTGAGCAAGAGCGAGACCCCGTCTCTACTATAAATAGAAAGAAATTAATTGGCCAACTGATTATATATATATATATATATATATATATATATATATATAAAATTAGCCGGGCATGGTGGCGCATGCCTGTAGTCCCAGCTACTTGGGAGGCTGAGGCAGAAGGATCACTCGAGCCCAGGAGTTTGAGGTTGCTGTGAGCTAGGCTGACGCCACGGCACTCACTCTAGCCTGGATAACAAAGCGAGACTCTGTCTCAAAAAAAAAAAAAAAAGATAACAAAATATAGGAAGTATCTGTATCTGAAATTTGCATAAATTGATGATTCTTCATGGTTACATATTGTTGGCAATTACCATCTCAGCAGTGATTTGTATCCTCCTCTTTGCAATGGTGCCTAACACCAATTGGTGCAGCTAAAGTTACGTTAATTTCATTCACTTGCTTAAGATGCTCTCTGACAGATTCATCCAATATAAAGTTGATTTTTTTTTCTTTAATGTTAAGTGTCCTGTAGAGATTTACTGACTGATGTGCATGAGCCATCACATTAAATCCGGAAGCTCTAATTTGTTCTTATACATTGCTTTGAAAAATGAGGGCTATTATCTGTGTTCTGTTCAGGTGAACTGAGATAAATTCAAAGTCTACCACTTACTGGATATTGACAATATACTCTCCTTAGGCAAGAAGCATTGTTATCAGTAGTTATATTATGTGACATGCTGAGATTCAGACCACACCCCAGATCTACTGAATCAGAGTCTGTATTTAAAAAAAAACTCCAGTTCTTTATTGTACTGATCAAAATTAGGTGATACTTTCTAAATCTCAATGTTTCCCTATGTGAGAAATATGCACAATTTATTGATATGATGTAAATATAACACCCATAAATTTATATTACTGTAGTGAGGCCCTTAATTTTGTATTAAATACTTTATAATCCAAATCAGAATCATATGCACGCAGTTTCATACATCTTTTCTGATCCTCATTCCTCTGAATAAGAGAATATGTTCAAGAATATCAATATGCTAAAAAATATCTTATTGGATAATTCTAGTCACTCATACGTCAGAAACAGTTCTCATAACTTATTTTCCTTGTAGTGAAATGAATAACTGTCTCTATGGCCACTTGGAAAATATGTGTCTTTTTTACAGGAGATGGTGACATTCAGGGATGTGGCTGTAGAATTCTCTCCAGAGGAGTGGGCATGCCTTGACAATGCTCAGCAGAATTTGTATAGGGATGTGATGTTAGAGAACTACAGAAACCTGGTCTCCCTTGGTGAGGATCACTTATATACACCATTCCTATTCCACATTAAAGCCATTAATTTATTTTTGTAGATAGTTTCTTAAAAAGTTTCTACTTTACATGAATGAATTGTATATCAATGCTTTTAAAGAAAATTTGACGATTTTTGGTGTACAAAATGAACTCATTAGATGTCTCATGTTATCTTGAACATTTCCTTTTTTTGGGCTGATATGTATATTTCACACTAGATTAGGGGTTACTCTAGAAATCAGGGTATGTAATTGTTGCCCATACCTTAGAATAGAATTTCCACCTCTTATTTATTTAGTGCTAGTGGGAATTAATGCTCTAGTCACAAATTAGAAATAATTTTTTATCATCCTACAAGGTCTATGAGAAAACAATGTCTTGCAAAGGAATGTCTATAATATTCTATAATGTTCTCTCTGCTAAGGATAGTACTGCATTAATAATTGGAAAGACTTCAGCAAGAGTCATGTTAATTTGTTTTTTTTTTTTTTTTTTAATAAAACAGGTCTTGTTGTCTCAAAACCAGAGCTGATCACATGTCTGGAGCAAAGCATAGAGCCCTGGATTATGAAGAAAGAGAAACAACAGCCAAATATCCAGGTAGGTGTGATTCAGTGAAGCAGATAACAAATGTTTGAGAGGTAAAGCTCAAGGAGGATGGCAGATATTAAAAAGTGGCTTGGAATATTCTGCTGTGTTGGCAATGATTTTTAGAAGCCTGTGTATGTTTCTCTTTAACTTACAGAAGGACATCTTCTGTCCCATGCTCTTAAACTCTCTACAAAGTCTACCCATGCACTGATTTTCCTTAGAATTCAGTAAGAGCCAAACTTCTTGTCATGGCTTATAAGGGACTCTATTATCTGTCTCTATTTCTATTGCATGTGGGGATATGAGAATATCTGTACATATTTTGAAGACCTCTACATTCAATCATCTTTTGACAGAGTTTTGCTCTGTTGCCCCTTCTGGAGTATAGTGGCTGATCATAGCTCACTGCAACCTCAAACTTCTGTGCTCCAGGGATCCTACTACTTTAGTCTTCTAAGTAGCTAGGACTAACTATGTTCAGGAGTTACCATTGCAAGCTATTTTTTGTTATTAATAGTTTTTTTTTTTAAAAAAATGGAGTCTCCTTATGTTGCTTGGGCTGGTTTCAAGATTCTGGCCTCAAGTGTTCCTCTTTCCTTGGCCTCCCAAAGTGCTGGGATTATAAGTGTGATCCACCATACCCAGCTCCATGTTTTAAGTTCCTTTTGTTGCCTCATAACTGTAATTTATAAAGTGGAATATTAGAGATATTAGGATTTGTTTCAGTCATGCTAGAAACACTAGGGACAGATGTTCATATTGTCTGCATCATAATTTCCAATTCCAAGGTTTCAGAGGCAATCCTACAGAAATTCAGACTCATTAATTTTATACAAATACATAGCGTCTTCCTAAACATAAGAAAACCTAATGTTATTTCACTTCTAAATATCCTTTTTTCTAGTAGAAAATAAGAGTAAAATTACAACTTTTTTAGACCATAGTTTCCAAGCAGTAATATAGTTTATTTTGCATACTCACCTCATAGAATTCTTAAACATACTGTCCCATTGAGTGCTTCAAATTGCTAAATATGTTTATAATCACAATTGATACATAATATTTTGATAACTTATATTTTGTAATTTTCCCCTAATTAGTACCATCAGGAATGTGTGATACCTATGTGCATATGTGTGCGTATATATGTGTGTGTGTGTGTATTTGTGTGTGTGGTGTGTGTGTCTAACAGGTGTACTTTTACACAAATAAGAATTGTATAACTGTATACATTTATTTTTTATGCAGTAATGATTTGATGTGTGTATACATTGTAAAATAATAGAGTTAAAGTGATAAACATATCCATCATCTCTCACATTTATAATTTATTTATAGTGAGAACATTTACTTATAGTGAGGTCTATGTTATTAACAAGTTTCATGTATATAAATTATTTTTAATAACTGTAACCATGATGCTGTGCATTAGTTCTCCAAGAATTATAACTAAAAGTTATTTCCCTTAAACATCTACCCACTTTTCTTGCCTCTGCACTCTGGAAACCAATGTTGTACTATTTATTTTTATAAGTTCAACTTTTTTATATTACCTATAGCAGTATTTATGTTTCTGGGAATGGCTTATTTTACTTAGCATAATCCCTACCATGTCCATACATGTTGTTGAAATGGCAGGATATTTATCATTTTTATGACTTAATAATATTCTATTGTATGTGTTTGTATACTCATTTTTTAGCCTTTTCATCATAAACAGTCATTTAGTTTGTTTCCATTTTATTGGCACATGTGCATAATGCTGTGATATACATGGAGGTGCAGAATCTTCCTAAGATACTGATTTTACATCTTTGGTTATACTCATAAGTAGAATTGATGGATGATGAGGCTATTCTCTTTTTTACAATTGTTAATGAATCTCTATGATGACAGTACCAATTTACAATCAATAACAGTGTACAGGGATTGCTTTCCTGCACACTCTTGCCCACACTTGTTATGTCTCTTCTTTTGGACATTACCCATATTAACAGTTGGGAGGGGATACCTTAAAAAAATTTTGATTTGTGTTTGCATGACGTTGTAGTGATGCTGAGTTTTTCTTCATGTTGCTTGTTGTAAACTTGTAGGTTTTCTGTGAGAAAAATCTACACAATATTTTTCTTGTTTTTGATTGGGTAATGATGTTGAAGATAATATTGTTTTGCTTTTGATTAATAGGAGTTTCCTTTATATTTTGGGCATTAACATATTATAGAATATAAAGTGTGAAAATATTTTCTCCTATCTTAAGTTTTCTTATTTTTTTCTTTTCCTTGCTGTACAGAGGATTTGAACTTTGATGCAGCTCATATTTTTTATATTTTTTCCAGTGCTTATTTTGTCATATATATCCCCCCCAAAGAAAAACAAAAAACAAAATTTCAAGACATATATCATGGTTGTCCCATATTTCTTCTTTTCACTTATGCTTTTTTTTTTAAAGAAACATTACAGTTTTAAGTGTACCATTTAAATATTTAATACATCTCAAGTTAGTTTTGGCGTATCATGTAAGAAAAAATAGTCTACTTTTATTAATTTGTTTGTGGGTATCCAGTTTTCCAGCACCAAGCATTGAAGACACCATACTTCCTACATTCACATTGCTAGTGCCATAGATAAAGATTAGTTACCTTATATGTTTCCGTTAATTTCTGAGCTCTCCATTCTCTTCCTTTTTGTGCTTTTTAAATACTCATATTTTGTTGTTTTTATTACTGTCATCTTGACATACACTTAAAAATCATAAAGTGTGATGCTAGAACCTTTTCACTTCTTTCTAAACATTGTTTTGGCTCATCAAAGTATTTGTGATATGGTACAAATATTAGGAATTTCTTTGTTGATACTATGTGTAATACCACTAGAATTTTGATAGGGAGTGGATTGAACGTATGCATTGTTTTGGATAATATCTTTCTATTTACTCATGTCTTATTCAATTTCCTTTATTAATATCTTCTAGTAGTGAGTGCAAAGGATCTTTTTTACCACTTGGTTAAATTTATATCTTAGAAATCTATTATCTAGATGCTATTGTAATTGACAGTGTTTTCTTTACTTAATGGATAGTTTGCTAGTGTATAGAAAAACAACTGATATTTGTATGTAAATTTTATGTCCTGTGAATAGCTGAGTTGTTTTACTACTTTATAATTTTTTTTCTATCTTCTTTATGGTTTTTGATAGATAATGTCATCTGCAAACAGTGTTAGTTTTACTCTTCTGTTTATAATTTGAGTGGATTCTTCTTATGTTGTTGCCTAAAATTTCTGATTAGATCTTGTAGTAATATGATAAAATAGATGTGTTAAGAGTCGTTGCATATTATCTTTATATTGGTATCTGTGCATGTGAAGGATTACTTTTCCAGTTTTTATAAAGTGATTTTGGAAGGTAAAGATGTTTTCTTTAGGGTTCTGGGTTTTCAATGGATAGTTGCTGTAGCTCGGTAACAAGACTGCCCCTTGCTCTGCAGTGGAGTCTGCGTTTGGTGTGCTAGTTCTGAAGCACTTGGGCCACTTTCAATCCTCTCTTGTTTCTGGGTAAACTGCATTCCTTCAGGAGTTTGATCTGTATGACACCAATTAGGGCCTGGTTGTATAGTGACTCTGCATATGGTGGGGCTGATACCAGCTGTGTGGGTGGGTGTGGCTACTAATGAGTACCTTGGAAGTTACCCTTCAGTTCACCATGTGGATCTACATACTAAGAAAACTGGACATGGACTGTAGTTGAGACTGCTGTAGCAGAGTCACAGGTCTGCTTCACAGATGATAGCAAGACCAAGTAATACAGGCCTGCCTTCATGGCTGCACATAGGTGTGTCTCTCCTAAAGTCACTGGATGAGCAGTACCACTCCAACTTTGTCACAGGGAACCATTGGAACCTCTGCGCATTCCTGTTGGTTGACTCATGTTATAGACTGTAGTGAGGACAAGGAGTCCTTAATTTTGCCAACTGGATGAGAACCTGAATATTGAAAATGACTTCCTAGATCTGTGGTACCTCTATGGTTTAATGACCATCCATTTAAGTCCCCAAATTCACATAAATGTAATTTTCCGTGGATAGCTGCCAAATTTTTGTTTTTTGGGATAAAACAACTGGATATTTTCCACCCGACCATATTGCTCATTTGATTCTTTTTTTTTTTTATTTTGGCATATTATGGGGGTACAGATTTTAAGGTTTCAATAAATGCCCATTTCCCCCCTCCCCCCAAAAGTCTGAATCTCCATCATGACCATCCCCCAGATGGTGCACATCTCACTCATTATGTATGTATATACCCACCCCCCTCCCCCCTCCCACCTGCCCAATACCCTATTACTGTAGTACCTATGTGTCCACTTAGGTGCTACTCAGTTAATACCAGTTTGCTGGAGAATATATCTGGTGCTTGTTTTTCCATTCTTGGGATACTTCACTTAGTAGTATGGGTTCCAGCTCTAACCAGGAAAATATAAGATGTGCTATATCACCATTGTTTCTTAGAGCTGAATAGTACTCCATGATATACATATACCACATTTTATTAATCCATTCTTGGATTGATGGGCACTTGGGCTGTTTCCACAGCCTTGCAATTATGAATTGTGCTGTTATAAACATTCAAGTGCAGGTGTCTTTTTTGTAGAGTGTCATTGGATCTTTTCGGTAGATGCCCAGCATTGGGAATGCTGGATCAAATGGTAGATTCACTTGTATTGCTTTAAGGTATCTCCATATTGCTTTCCACAGAGGTTGAACTAGTTTGCAGTCCCACCAGCAGTGTAGGAGTGTTCCTCTCTCTCCGCAACCACGCCAGCATTTATTGTTTGGAGATTTTTTGATAAAGGCCATTCTCGCTGGGGTTAAGTGATATCTCATTGTGGTTTTGATTTGCATTTCCCTAATGATTAGGGATGTTGAGCATTTTTTCATATGTTTGTTAGCCATTCTTCTATCTTCTTTAGAAAAATTTCTGTTCAAGTCCTTTGCCCACTTTTTAATGGGGTTATTTGATTTTTCCTTCCTGATTTTCATGAGTTTTAAGTATATTCTAGTTATCAGTCCCTTATCGGATGCATAGGATGCAAAAATTTTCTCCCATTCTGTAGGTTGTCTGTTTACTTTCATGATTCTTTATGTATTTTTAAGTTCTGATCTGTTCCATGTCTATGTCTTATAATATTAGAATCCAAGGTTGAGAAAAACATGGGAGCATTTCAATTTCTCTACATTGTCAACATATGTATGTATGTGTATATATATTTACTTATTTAAAACTTCTCAATGTAATGGATGTGAGGTAATATCCCATTGTGATGTTGCTTGCATTTCTCTAAAGATTAATAATTTTGAGGACCATTTCAAATTCTGTTTGGCCATTTGTATATCTGCTTTTCAGAAATGCCAGATCAATCCATTGTCCATTATTTAATCAAGTCATTCATTTTTGTTGTTGAGTTGTAGTCATTTTTATATATTGAGGATGTAATCTATTATGGTTAAGTGGGCTTCATCCGAGAGATGTAGGCATGGTTAAACATAGGCAAATACATAAATATAATTATATACATAAAAGGAAAGTAAAAACAAAGACCATATAATCCTCTCAAGAGATACAGAAAAAGCATTTAACAAAATCAGGCCTCTTTGGTGTAAGAATGCTTAACAAGATAGGCATTGAGGGGACTTACCTCAAAATGATAAAGGTCGTATATGACAAACCCCCAGTCAATCTCACACTGAACAGAGAAAATTTGAAAGCATTCCTGCTTATAAACAGATAATATATCCCTTTAAGTTATTGTAAACATAGTACTGGAAATCATTGCCAGAGCTTCTGGCAAGGGAAAGAAACTAAGGGAGTCTCAATCAGAGCAGAAGAGGTCAAACCATCACACTTTACAGATTAATGATCTCAGAAAACACCAAAGAGTCTGCCAAAAGCTACTGGAGTTGATACATAAGTTCAGCAAAGTCTCAGGTTACAAAGTCAATGTACACAAATCAGGAACTTTCTCATAGGCCAACAACTGTGAAACTGAGAACCAAATCAAAGATGAATGCCTTTCATAATTGAAACAAAGCAAATGAAATACTTAGGAATATATTTACTAAGGATGAGAAGGACTTCTACAGGGAGAATTATAAAACACTGAGGAAGGAAATAGAAGAGAATAGAAACATACAGAAAAGCATCCCATGGTCAAAGATAGGCAAAATCAACATTGTTAGAATATCTATACTACCCAAAGTAATCTACAGATTGAATACAATTTGTGTTAAACTAATAACATCATTGTTTACAGATTTAGAAATGTAATTCTATACTTTATATGGTACAAGAGAAGGCCCCATAAAACAAAAACGACACTGAGGAACATGAACAAATTGAGAGGCATCCGTTTACTAGACTTTCAGCTATAGTACAAGGCTATCGTAACCAAAACAGCATGGCATTGTCACAAGAACAGGAAATAGAACAAAGGAACAGAACTGAGATCACAGATATAAAACCATCCTCATATAGCCATGGAATAGCAGACAAGAGCGTGTACAGGGGAAAGAAATCCCTTTTGAATAAATGGTCCAGTGAAAATTGGATAGCCACATGTAGAAGAGTGAAACAGGATCCACACCTCTCATCTCTCACAAAAATCAACTCACAATGGATGAAAGACTTTATCCTATGGCATAAAACCATAGAATTTTAGAAGAAACTGTTGAAAATGCTCTTACATACTTAAGCCTAGACAAAAAATTTAGGAAGAATACCCCCAAATCAATCACACCACCAACAAAAATAAATAAATCAGGCCTCATCATACTAAAAAGTTCCCACACAGCCATTAAAAGTATAACTAGAGCAAGCAGACAACCTAGAGAATGGGAGAAAATATTTGCATGCTATATATTCAATATATTGCTAATAGCTAGAATTTATACATAAGTCCAGGAACTCAGTAAGATAAAATCAAACAACCTGATTAAAAGCGTGCCAATATATGAACAGAAAGTTTTAAAAAGGACATGTACTATGGCCAAGAAGCATATGAAAAAAGTGTGTATATCTCTATTCATCAAGGAAATGCAAATGAAAACCAAAGCGAGATATCTCTTTACTCCAGTGAAAATGGCTTTTATCAATAAGCCCAAAGTAAGTGTAGGTGTGGATGTAGAGAGGTAGGAAGACTTATATACTACTAGTGGGACTGCAAACTGGTACAATCTCTCTGGAAAGTTATATGGAGACACAGGAAAGTACTAAATTTAGAACATCCATTTGATCCAGAAATCCCACTACTTGCTATCTAACCAATGTAAAAACATCGTCCTATAATAAATACATCTGCACTTGAATGTTTATAACATCAAAATTTACAATTGCAAAGAGGTAGAAACATCCTTAGTACTTATAAATACATTAATATAAATATATCTATAAATAAATATAAAATGTGATATATGTATACCATGGAGTACTACGGAGCCTCAAATTCAGTGGCTAAATGACAGCCTCTTATATTATCCTTGATTGTGCTAGAGGCCTTTCTTTAAAGTAAACTATCACAAGAATGGAAAAACAAGCACCCCAAATAGTCCCTATCAAATTGTTACCAATCGATCAACACATATGTGAACAAATGGAAGTAAATTTCAGTGGGTATTGGGCTGTTGAAAGGGGGAGAAGGTGTTGGGAAAATCCACTCCTAATGAGTGTGGTGCACACGATCTGTGGATGGGCACAGTTGTAGCTCTGATCAGTCGATGCAAAAGCAATATACATATTCTAAATGATTTACTCCCATAATATTTTGAAATTAAAAAAACAATTTTGTAATATGTAAGAAAGTTTTGAAAAGTTCATCTCTGTATCTCTTTAAGATATTCTTTTTATTTTAATTATTGTAAAATCACAAAAATTGAAAGCTTAATTACTTTTAGTTGTTAACATCAGTCATGTGAGCTATATTTACATCATCATGTACTATATTGTCTGGAATGTATGTACTAAGTAAATGTGAATTTCAGTACACATGAGAAAACTACCTGTTTTGCCCATTGCCTAACTGCTGACAAAAAGCATTATGTTTTCTGTTCCTAGCAGTGTAACAGCTTAGAAATATCCTATACATACAATCAAAATACATCTGTCTTATTGTGACTGAGGTTTCATTAAGCATATTGTCATCGAGGTTTATCTATATTGTGGATGTTATTAGAGAATCTGTTTTTTCTTAAACTGAGAAATACTCCATTATTTCTACATTTCAAATAGTATTTATCTGTTCATTTGGCAAAGGCAGTTTGGGTTGCTATCAGCCACTGACTTTTGTGAATTATGGTGAAATAAATATGCATATGAATAGAACTCTTTATTTTACAATATATGCAAGAGCTTATTTGTGTTTCTTTCTCGTTCATTGGTCCAGGTGTCTCTTCCATTAGATAACTTCTTTGACTACTGTATCTTTTATTTTATTTTTCTATTTTTATTTCAGCATATCATGGGGGTAGAAATGTTTAGGTTATGTGTGTTGCCTTCACCCCGGAGTCAGAGTTTTAAGTGTGTCCATGCCCAGATGGTGCACATCAAACTCATTATGTTTGTATATACCCATCCCCTCCTCCCCCTCCTACGTGCCCGACACCCAATAAATGTTATTCCTATATGTCCACTTAGGTGTTGATCAGTGAAACCAATTTGCTGGTGAGTACATGTGGTGCTTATTTTTCCATTCTTGGGATACTTCACTTAGGATAATGGGGTTCAGTTCTATCCAGGATATTACAAGAGGTGCTATATTAGTGTTGTTTCTTATAGCTGAATAGTACTCCAAAGTATACATTTTTAAAGTTTTAAAATGAGTAAGTGTGGTACCTATAGCATTGCTTCTCTTTTTGGTGATTGTTCACATCTTTGTGGTCTCTTGAGATTTCATATTATTTTGGGGTTTGCTATTTCTATTTTTGAAAAAATGAAATTGAGAATTTGAAAGGAATTGTATTTAATCTGTAGATCACTTTGGACATCTTCACAACATTAGGTCGTCTTCCCTTGAACAAGAACATGTACAAGAGTATGTTGTTTATTTTCCTATGCTTTTGAATTTCTCTGTGTTTTTTGTGTCACTTATCTACAGTTTCATTTCATTCTGATCAGAAATTGTGTAAAATTTCAATTTTCAAATATTGGTTAAGACATGTTTTGTGTCTGAACAGGTAGATTTTGTAGGAAGAATTTTTATGAGCTATCAAGAATATTGTATATTCTGTTATTATTTCACAGGGTGTTCTCTATATATGTGTGAGGTCTTGTTGCTCTCTAGTGTTTTCAAATCTCCTGTTTTCTTACTAGTAATTTGACTGTCTTTATTAGTATTGAAAGTGGAATACCATGCTATCCTATTATTTTTATGTCCATTTCTTGCTTCAATTGTGTCAATGCTTTTTATATATTTGAGAACCTTTATGTGAGATATAGATAGATATCAGATATATCTATTATATTTAAAGGGTTCTCAGTGAAAGACCTATTTTTATATTAAATGTCCTTGTTTATCTCTTATGGCAGTTTTGACTTAAAGTATATTTTATAAACTATAACATTTTGCACTTCAAAAGTCATGTGCCTAATATAATTTTGAACTCCACTGCTCTTGTATGCTGAGCATTTTCATGGTATGTCTTGTTATTTCCTGTCACTTTTTGTCTATTGCTTTCACCAGATATGAAGTCAAGTCTCTTTAGAGAGAATAGAGTTGGACTTTTTAATTTCTTTATTTAACTGTGTCTTCTGAGTAGAAATACTAGTACATAAATATTTGCATAATTGTCTAAAAGGGACGGATTCAAAATAGCCCTAATATTAATTGTTTATTTAACTTTTGTCACTATTTAGTCTTTCTTTCCACTCCTTTTCTCCTCATTCCACCTCACTGAATTTTAGTGATATATTTTGCTTCTGTGGCCACCTTCATTTTTGTATTGCTTTAAACATTTTTCTGGTGTTCACTGTGAGAATTACCTAAAATTTTTGAAGTTGCAACTTATGTTAAACTCGTGACTACTTAACTTCAATTGTCCATAAAAATTCATAATATTTATATCTGCCCTCAACTTCATGATATAGATGTCAGTAATTACGTCTCTTTACATTATGTCAATTAGCATGTGGGAATGATCATTTTTACTTTGTCTTTCAAATTTGATAGCATAATTAAATGTTTTTGCACCATCAATATAATACAGCAGAATTTTATTTTTGATATGTGCATATCTTTCCCAGAATGTTATGTAATTGTCTTGGAAGACAGAAACCAGACATTCAAAGGCCATCAAAAACCAGATGTATGGACACATGTGCCATTGGTTTGACTCTCTTTTGAAAGGGAATCCAGAAAATGGAATTTTACTGCTAAAGTGAGAACTCTGTATCAGTGGGGAGGAAGAGTTTTGCTGGGTAAATAAAACAAATGTTCCTTTCCCTTCCATATGGTTCTTGGTGTCATACTCATCTGGGGTGCCATGAAATATTATCACTTATGACTTCTCAATGAATCATGTTTGCAAATATATTTTGAAGGTCATACATCTATGATGGAAGTAAGACTATGGTATTCTATTGCACTTTCTTGCTAATGTGCTTGTTATAGTTTTGTATATTAAAATTATGAAGTATATTTACCTAAGTATAACTAGTGAGATACTTTGTTATTTTCATTTCTTTCAGAAATCTCTTCCCATTGCACTGAAGACCCAATGCCAGAGCAGGGCATAAAACATTCATTCCAGATATCAATAATAAGACTATGCGGAAGCTTTGACCAGGAAAATGTACTTTTAAGAAAAGACTGGGAGTGTGTTGATGAGTGTAAGAGGCAGAAAGTAGGTTATGATGGTCTTATCCAATGTTTGTCAGGTAACAATAGGAAAATCTTGAAAGGTTATAAATGTATAAAAATGTTTAGCAAGTCCTCAAATCTAAATAAACCTAAGATAAGACATACTGGAGAGAAAAGTTTCAAACATAATGAATATGGCAAACCTTTTATGCACAGCTCAAAAGTTCTTGGACATAGGAAATTTCACACTATAGACAAACCCAGCAAGTGTGAAGAATGTGGAAAACCCTTTAACTGCTACACAAATCTCACTATACATAGGAGAATTCACAAAGGAGAGAAACCCTACAAATGTGAAGAATGTAGCAAAGCTTTTACCCATTGCTCAATCCTTACTCAACATAAAAGAATTCATAACGGAGAGAAAACATACAAATGTGAAGAATGTGGCAAAGCCTTTACCCAGAGCACACACCTTATTCAACATAAAAGAATTCATAGTGGAGAGAAACCCTACAAATGCGAAGAATGTGGCAAAGCATTTATCAAGATTGGAGACCTCAATCGACATAAACGAATTCATACAGGAGACAAACCCTACAAATGTGAAGAATGTGGCAAAGCCTTTACCTGGTGCTCAACCCTAACTCGACATAAAATAATTCATACTGGAGAGAAACCATACAAATGTGAAGAATGTGGCAAGGCCTTTACCCAGTGCACAAAACTTACACAACATAAAAGAATTCATAGTGGAGAGAAACCCTACAAATGTGAAGAATGTGGCAAGGCCTTTACCCAGAGCACATATCTTACTGAACACAAAAGAATTCATAGTGGAGAGAAACCCTACAAATGTGAGGAATGTGGCAAAGCCTTTAACAACATTGGACATGTCCATCGACATAAACGAATTCATACAGGAGAGAAACCCTACAAATGTGAAGAATGTGGCAAGGCCTTTACCCAGAGCACATATCTTACTGAACACAAAAGAATTCATAGTGGAGAGAAACCCTACAAATGTGAGGAATGTGGCAAAGCCTTTAACAACATTGGACATGTCCATCGACATAAACGAATTCATACAGGAGAGAAACCCTACAAATGTGAAGAATGTGGCAAAGCCTTTACCCGGTGCTCAACCCTTACTCTACACAAAAGAATTCATACTGGAGAGAAACCCTACAAATGTGAAGAATGTGGCAAAGCCTTTAACAAGATTGGACATGTCCATCGACATAAACGAATTCACACAGGAGAGAAACCCTACAAATGTGAGTTATGTAGCAAAGCCTTTACCTGGTGCTCAACCCTTACTCTACACAAAAGAATTCATAGTGGAGAGAAACCCCACAAATGTGAAGAATGTGGCAAAGCCTTTATCCACAGCACACACCTTACTGAACATAAAAGGATTCATAGTGGAGAGAAACCATTCCAATGTGAAGAATGTGGCAAAGCCTTTACCCAGAGCACACACCTTACTGAACATAAAAGAATTCACAGTGGAGAGAAACCCTACAAATGTGAAGAATGTGGCAAAGCCTTTAACAAGATTGGACATGTCAATCGACATAAACGAATTCATACAGGAGAGAAACCCTACAAATGTGAGGAATGTGGCAAAGCCTTTGCCCGGTGCTCAACACTTACTCTTCATAAAAGAAATCATAATGGAGAGAAGCCCTACAAATTTGAGGATTGTGGCAAAGCTTCTATCCAGTGCTCACACCTTAATCTATATGAAAGAGTTCATAACAGAAAAAAATTGTATAAATGAAAATTGTGACAGTCTTTAATAACTGCTCCAATCTTACTTATCATCAAAGAAATCATACTAGATATAAGGGAGATAAATGCAATGACTTTGGAAGTACTTTCCCAAAATATTAGCTTTAAAATGCACAACAGTACTTATATAAACAATAATAATGTAGAGTGCCAACAATATCTTGAGTTATGACAGAGATTTTATTAGACATGGGAGAACTTTCACTGAAATTAATTCTCCAATATTTTCTGAAACATTGCTCAACATCACAAAAATTTTCATAGATAGAAACCTTACAAATATAATGAATGTGAACAAATATTTATGAAAAAGGTATACCTTAGAGAACAACAAAGAACTGATACTTAAACCTCCTTTACAGATATAATAAATTTCAGAACACATATAATCAATATTAAGTCTAAAGAGATATCAGAGGACTCACAGGAAAATGTGCTGAGGCACTAACACATTTAAACATTTCTTTAAACCAGGTTGTTGAGTATAGAGAATAACTCTGTTAAAATAGTTAGATAAATTATTTTTATATCAGTTTTAAAAATGAGAGATTTTTTGAAAATTATAATGATGTGTAAAATATACTTTCTCATCAGGGTGATATGCAAATGCAATAAATTATAATTTTTTTGCAACCTTTGACAAGGAAATACTGATGTTATTCAACTTTAAAAACAGTAGATGCTATGCTTCATTTTTAGTGTGTATGTGAATGTCTATGGTTAATGATAGCTACATCACAGTTATTAGAAGTCTTTGTGTATTAAGTACATATCATTCATATACTTTTCCATAGAAAACTAAAATCACTGAAATGTAAGATGTATGAAATGGAGAGGTGCTGTGTGGTAGACTTCTAACAGTATTTCAAGTGATATATGATGTAGGTATACAGATTAATATCCTCATTAAAATCAGAATAAAACAATGACAATATTACAAGTAATTTGTTTTACTAATTGTACATTCGAATAATGAAACAGTGAATTTTTAAATATTTTTAGATTACATGTAAACCTAATTTGTCTTATTAAATTAAAAAAGGTTTTTGTTGTGTCAAACGTGTTGTAGATTGAATGAACTGTTAGTTTGTTACCAACATTAACCTATTCCATGTTACTCAAAGTTGGAGGCAATGGATTGTAAAAATGTACTATTGGGTTACACAGTAAAATTAAATCGTTTGTGATCTTTTTTCAGTGGCTTCAAATTTCTAATTCTTTGAAGAATAATGTTCCCACAAGTTTTATTTTTTATTATTTTTATAATTCATTGTCACTGTAATGCTTATAATAAAGTTTGTCCACTTAATGAAAAGCCATATATTTCTGAACACTGAATGAGTACTTGTTACATTTTATGCTACGTTTTTCTTTCAACATGCCACCCGTCTGGCCAGTTAAACAGAAATAAACACACTTTTTTATTTATACTGAATCAAATACACAAATGCATCACGTATAAGATGAACTTTGGTTGCAGTAGATTTATAGAGTAAGTAATTATGTTTGTGTGAATATGGATGTATACTTATTTTGAAAAGAAAAGTAGAAATATTGAGAAAAATAGTTAATTTCATAATTGTTCAGAATACACTAGCAAACTCCACAGACTCTGAGAGCAATTTTTTTTGCTTTATGTTGAATGAATTTGTTTAAAATTCTAAAGTCTCTAATTCAGAACCTGCCCATGCCTATCTTCTGTTCTTACACGGTTATTACTCATGCTAGGCTTAATATATTATTTTATTAATTGAAAGTTTGTATTTATTGTATATATGACCTACTCTGCAATTATAAGAATGATTTTTATAAAATTTAATTGCGGCTCCAGGTAAGAGATTGAAATGTCCAGGGTGAAAAATGTCACTGATTTTCATGTGGAGTGATGAGACCTGCAGAACAAACAACTCTCAGAATTTATCAGTGGGAATTCAGCTTCTTTCATTTCTTAATTATTTCTAGTGGTTTTTTTTTTTTTTTTTTTTTTTGGTCTCTTTTTATCTTCATTTCCTTCTACAAATGTATCTATGCCATTCTTTTTTCTGCCTGCACTTGGGCTACAATATTCTCACTGTTGTACTCACCTGCTGAGAGTTCACATAATACTTTAAATGTTCTGATGAGAATTGTAGAATTAATTTAATTTGGTGAAAAACATTTAACTATAGAATTTGAGGGAATTTATTGGCTATACATGCAGTATTCTGATTACTTAATTAAGATTAGAGAGATTCAGAATCCTAAGCTTAAAGTAAGAGCCTTAAGAACAAAGACAGATATACAATTCTGAATGCCAGAGGATTAAATCAAGAACTCAGTATTGTTTGCTTTGTAAAAGCAAACTGTTATTAGATCCTAACATATAATGCCATAAATATGAAAATAATTTCAATAAGTAAAGCATAAATGTGTGATGCATACAGTAAGTACTATATAAAGAAACATGAGAATCTGGCAATCTCTTAATAGAGAGTTTGGGTAAATAAAGAAGTTTGAATTTAATTTTCTATAAAGTACTTATAGTACAACATATGCATCCATCTAGAATCTACTTATGAGTGTGTATTTTCAGGGTTAGAATATAATAGAATTATTTCTGTGTATTTAAAATATTTGGAATACTATTTATCTGATATTTCAATCTAGAGAATTTATTTTACATGACTTTATTTTCCTTTATTTTAGTGAGTGTAGTAAACAGTGCACAGTTCTCATTTTTAGTCATCTAACTTTGACAAACGATTCGGTCATTCTCTCTAGAGGAATCTCATGGATCATAGCTGCTTTTTGATTGAAAATTTCATTAGTGATTTTGGATGCAATCCTGCTTTCTATGTTCACAGTGGCCAGAGAAGAGACAGTGAGCACCACATACATCTTTAGTCTGTTTCATAACATAATCATCAGCACTAGGAAGAACAGGCGTCTTTAGCTTCAAATAAAATTGTTAAAGCCCCTTTCCTGTTCTGTGCTGCATTATTAATCTGTTGGTAAATATCAGAGTTCCCTTGTTTATGAATGACAGGTGGAATGACAAAAACAGCACTCTCACTCTGTTGCCCAGTCTAGAGTGCCATGGCATCAGCCTAGCTCACAGCAACCTCAAACTCTTGGGCTCAAGCAATCCTTCTGCCTTAGCTTCCCTAGTAGCTGGGATTACAGCCATATGCCACAATGCCCTGCTGATTTATCTATATATTTTTATTTGGCTGATTAATTTCTTTCTACTTTTAGTACAGACACAGTCTTGCTCTTGCTCAGGCTGGTTTCAAACTCCTGACATTGAGTGATCCTCCTGCCTTAGCTTCCCAGAGTGCTAGGATTACAGGTGTGAGCCACTGCACCCGGTCAGCACAAACTCTTTACACCAATAACTCGTTTAAAGAATTGGCTCAAATGGAAAGATTAATTCCTTGGGTTTGGAAATCTCTTGTGCGAACCATTATATCTCCGTGTAAATTTTTAAAGTTCACCGCTTAGTGCAGGGATTAGATATGTCAGAAACCCTAGCTAAATGAGTCCACGGACCCACCGGTAAAAATTGATGGCACAAATGATGGGACAGGAAATTTGGTTTGATATTAATGCTTAACTAAAATATGATGATCAAGCTATTTCTCAAATTCAACAGTGCTGTATTAAAGAATGGAAAAAGATAGCTTCTCTTAGACTGTAGCTTCCTATATAAATGTTAAACAAAATGTTAATGAAACTCATGTAGATTTTATTGCTAGATTGTAAGAAACATATGGTGCAAGAAATGATTAGTCCTCCTAATTTAAGAAATATGGTTTGACATATATTGGCTTTTAATAATGTTAAATCTAAATGCCAGCGGCTTTATGCCCAGCAAAATTAAAGTGCATGGTGCCACCGCTGCCATGGCTGCTGAGCCACCAATGCTGTGGCTGTGCTCAGCCAGGCAGCCCGGCACCAGCTCCCCACCACCGCACGCCAATGACACCTTATGGAGGAAGGGGATCACCTGGCTGCTGAAAAAACTTTTAAGAATTTGCCATTATTTGTCCTGGTCCAACAGGCACATTAATATTAATAATTTGGTCATATTTTTGTTACATGAAAAGGAGTATTAATACATTTAGGTGTAATTGATTCAGCTTATTCAAAAGAAATTTCAGTTATCAAGGAAAATAGCTCCCTATCCCACAATTTCCATCTGAAGATGGGATCCAAAGTGCAGTGAGCACCTACCTTTAAGTTGCAAAATTATCTCCTCCTGTATTAATTTCAGAAGCTTGTTTTTTTATTGGAATTTAACCAATTATCAAAAAAAAGTCTCACTAATTACCCAGTAAGTTTATGGTGCACTGTTTAGGACAAATAGGGCTGTCTAGACTTCTTTCTTCAAAGCTAATTATTATTCATCTAGATAACATTTATGTAAAAGTTAGGATATGCTTAGTTATGTACAGGAACAACTTTATGTGTCCCTTTGCAATCTCTCAGTGTATTGGCACTGTGCACATCACATTGTGATTTGAGTAATAAAAGGGTTTCTTTTAATTCTCTTTTACCTTTGTGGAGTGGTTTTCTTAGTTTGATACTCTTTACTATTAATACTTCCTGAACACTTTCCAGAATTAAAACTGCAACATAAACATAAAATGTACCCACCACTTCTAAAGTAGAAGGGCTTTGAACACTAGATTCCGTCTTGAGCTTCCAGTCTGTAACCAGCAAGTCTGCAGCAGAGAGCTTCACTGTCCCCACATCTGAACACAGTGAGTTCTCTAGACCTCTTTGGTGTCTACTGTCCCTCTGGAGTATAGTTAGACCAGATTCTCCTGAATACACTCTCATAGGATAATAATTAGTAGTTCTATCCTTTCTGTAAATGCATCTCACATCTTTAGAACTTATATGGATTCAGATACCATCGGTCTCAAACACAAATGGGAACAATATTATGCACAATGAATTGGACACATAAACTCCCTTTCTGCCTTCAATTCTTGCCCAAATGCAAGGAAATGGGCAGTGAGCCCTACTGAATTCATGCCTCTCTAGAGGCCTAAATCTGCAGCTCTGAACTCTGAATCCAAGGTCTGAGGTTCCTCAGGATGCATTAGAGCAGCTTCCAAAGAGGAATTTCTCTTCCTGTTTTCCTTCCCTCTCTGTAAAAGCAAAGAATACACAAATTTGATCCAAACTAAACCTGGCCTCAACCTGGAATTTGCAAGACAGGGACACGCTTTGGACTGAGGATGGATCAAAATCTCTGGGGAGAAATATGCTGCAGTGTAAGAGATCAACATGGAATTGTAAGCGGACGTTGAAAAGACCTATTAGGGATAACTGTAAACAATCTTCCAGATCTTGTGTAGTGTCATATTATAGTTGCATGAGGAGAAAAGAAAGGCTGGCACCACATCTAAATGTTTCTGTAAATTATTGAACACTTATTACTCACCTTTTCTTGTATAATGAGGATTAAATCACACAATGTAAAGGCTTCTACACAGTGCAACAAACCATACTTCTGAGCACATAGGACATGCTCAGTAGACATTGCATTATGCTGCTCTTCATATGCATATTAAGTATATGCTGTGATGAGTGTTGGGCAAAAGGCAGTATGCATGCTGTGCTTGCTGTCTCTACTGAGTGCTACCAATAATGGATCTATGTTGAGCAACATCAGCACTAAAAGGGACATGGCTAAGAACCCAATTAATGTGCCCCTTCCACCCCAGCAGACCACAATTCTTAGAATGAGGCCTACAGTACCACATGATTTATATTCACATTGATGTTTCAGACACAAATTTAAGGTAATTACCTTTCAGCTAGGCTTTCAATTAGGATAACCTGGCTAGATTGAAGAAACACCATCACCTGCCTGTTGGGCTTGATGGGAACATCCATGTGGTTTTAATTGTGCCCCAACTAATTCTAATTTGATAACAGGTCAAGCATTAGGATTCCTGCATATATTCATGAGAATTGGGTTTAGCCTTTGTTGTAGAGGAAAGTCACAGGTTCTGCTCTCTAGGGCTTGTTAGAGGCAGATCACTGTGGTCAGATTCCCATTCCTGTAGCAGAAACTCCTGGCACCTGTAGCCGGGGAAGGTAACCAGAATAAAAAACAGGAGAACCTCACATTTTGGTCTCCATGAATGAGCTGATCATAGCTGACTCTTTACTGTGAGCAAGAGTAATTGAGTGTAGCCCTTCTGCATTTTATGTTCCTCCTGCTTGTCAATGTGGTGGAAACAAGGGATGAAATTGTGCTCACTCCTTTAAGTGCAGTCTCAACATTTAATTCTAATTGTTTTACAAAATCTCAGCTGAAAAGAAATTTCAGAGTAGGAGAAGAGGAAGAAGAAATGGCTGGTTTTCAAGTAAGTGTGTCCCAGATTAGAGGTTGTGCCCACTGTTTCTCCTAGAAAGTCATGTAGAACTTCAGTTTTTTGAACTTGTAAACCTTTATTTTTTTACTTTTGTTGTGTATGCCTAAGAAGTTTGTAAGTACATTTTTTTTTCTTATGATAGTCAAGAAGCTCTGGAAAATCCTTCCTTCCTATATAACAGAGCCTACTCTACATTCTCGCCCAGAAGCTTCCTAATACAATAACCCGATTTTATAAGAACTGTATGATATGTAATATGAAAATGTTCCCATTGTGACAGGTCAAGATAGTATAGTGTGGATGTCTGAAATTCCTGTTGGGCATTGGATATAGTCTTTGAATTTGAGTGAAGAGGGGGAACATGTACTCTCAAAGTTTTATCTGGTTGCTTTATCAGCTATACATAAAATATCATTAGGAGAATTTAGGAAGAGGATAGCATTGATTGTGTAGGATAACCAGGAAATTATGGAAAAAAAGGAAAATAGAAGACTTACTCTGTGTGATGCTAAAGTATTTACATACATTATTAAAGATAACAAAACATGGGAAACATCTGTATCTGAAATTTGCATACAACTGATGAATTTTCATGGTTACATATTGTTGGCCACTACTATCCCAGCGGTGATTTTGTATTCTACTCTTTGCAATGATGCCTAACAACAATTTGTCCCACTAAAGTGATATTAATTACATTCACTTGCTTAAGATGCTCTCTGAGAGATTGTTCCCATATAAAGTTAATTGTGTTTTTTTTCTCTTTATCATTAAGTGTCTCATGGAGATTTACTGAGTGATGTGCATGAAGGATCATATTTAATCTGGAAGCTCCCCTTTCTTCTTGTAGCTTGCTTTGAAAAATGAGGGCTATCATCTGTGTTCTGTTCTGATGAACTGAGATAAATTCTACCTTTTACTGGATGTTGACAACATACTCTCCTTAGGCAAGAAGCATTGATATCAGCAGTTATATCATGTGCCATGCAGAGATTCAGACCCCACCCCAGATCTCCTGAATCAGAATATGTATTTTAACAAAATCTCTAGTTCTTCATTGTACTCGTAAAAATTAGGTGATACTTTCTAACTCACTATGTTTCTCTATGTGAGAAATATGCACAATTTATCAATGTGATGTAAATATAACACCCATAAATTTATATTACTGTTGTAAGGCCCTTAATTGTGTATTCAATGATTTATCATCCAAAGCATAATCATGTGCACACTTTTTCATACATCTTTTGTGATCCTCATTCCAGCGGATAAGAGAATATGTTCAAGAATATCAATGTGCTAAAAATTATCTTATTGGATAATTGCAGTCACTCATATGTCAGAAACAGTTCTCATAACTCATTTTGCTTGCAGTCAAATTAAGAACTCTCTCTATGACCACTTGGGAAATATGTGTCTTTTTACAGGAGCTGGTGACATTCAGGGATGTGGCTGTAGAATTCTCTCCAGAGTTGTGGGCATGCCTTGACAATGCTCAGCGGAATTTGTATAGAGATGTGATGTTGGAGAACTATGGAAACCTGGTCTCCCTTGGTGAGGATCACTTATATACAGAATTCATATTCCACATTAAGGCCATTACTTTTTTTATTGATAGTTTCTTAAAGGTTTCTACTTTACATGAATGAATTTTATTTTTTTTATTTTTATTTTAGTGTATTATGGGGGTACAAGTCTTAAGGTCACTTATATTGCCCATGCCCCCCTCCCCCCTTGAGTAAGAGTTTCAAGCATGTCCATCCTCCAAACATTGCACATCTTACTCGTTGTGGTTGTATACACCCATCCCCTCCTCCTCCCTCCCTCCCACTCTCCTGACACCTGATAAATGTTACTCATATGTGTCCCCTTAGGTTTTGATCCGTTAATACTAATTTGCTGGTGAGTACATGTGGTGCTGGTTTTTCCATTCTTGAGATACTTCACTTAGTAGAATGGGTTCCAGCTGTATCCAGGAATATATGAGAGGTGCTATATCACCATTGTTTCTTAAAGCTTAATAGTATCCCATGGTATACATATAGCAAATTTTATTAATCCACGCATGAATTGATGGGCACTTGGGTTGTTTCCATAGCTTCACAATTGTGAATTGTGCTGCTATAAACATTCGAGTGCAGGTGTCTTTTTCATAAAGTGACTTTTGATCTTATGGGTAGATGCCCAGTAGTGGAATTGCTGGATCAAATGGTAGATCTACGTGTATCGCTTTGAAGTATCTCTATATTGCTTTCCACAGAAGCTGAACCAGTTTGCAGTCCCACTAGCAGTGTAGAAGTGTTCCTATCTCTCCACATCTATGCCAATATTTATTGTTTGGGGACTTTTTACTGGAAGGTCATTCTTACTAGAGATAAATGATATCTTATTGCACTATGCTCAACATCTCTGATCATCAGGGAAATGCAAATCATTTTATTCTTAATGTATTTTTAATTTTTGATCTGTTCTATGTCTATGTTGTATAATATTAGAATCCAAGGTTCAGAATAACATGGCAGCATTTCAATTTCTCTACATTCTCAACATATGTATGTATGTATGTGTATATACGTTTACTTATTTAAAAGTTCTCAATGTAATCCAAACGTTCCCAAACAGCAAATGTTGGTGTGGATGCAGAGAGAGAGGAACGCTCCTACACTGCTGGTGGGACTGCAAACTAGTTCAACCTCTGTGGAAAGCAACATGAATGAATTTTATATCCATGCTTTTAAAGAAAATTTGAAGATTTTGGTCCATAAAATAAAATCATTAGATGTCTCATGTTATCTTGAACCTTTCCCTTTGTTGGGATTTCACACTAGATTAGTGGTTACTCTAAAAATCAGGGTATATAATTGTTGTCTGCACCTTGGAATAGAATTTCCACCTCTTATTTATTTGGTGCTAGTGGGAATTGGTGCTCTAGTCATAAATTAGTTCAATTTTTTATTATTCTACAGGGTCTGTGAGAAAGCAATATGTTGGAAAGGAATTTTCTAGAATCTTCTCTAATGTTCTCTCTACTAAGGATAGTACTGCATTAGTAATTGGAAAGTCTTCAACTAGAGTCATGTAAAACTTTTCTAATGAAACAGGTCTTGCTGAGTCAAAGCCAGAGCTGATCACATGCCTGGAGCAAAGGATAGAGCCCTGGATTATGAATAAAGAGGAAACAACAGCTAAATATCCAGGTAGGTGTGATTCAGTGAAGCAGATTAACGAATGTTGGAGAGTCAAAGCTCAAGGAAGAAGGCAGATATTAAAAAATGTCTTGGAATATTCTGCCCTGTTGGAAATGAATTTTAAAAGCCTGTGTATGTTGCTCTTTATTTTCCATAAGGACATGTTTTGTCCCAGGCTCTTAAACTCTCAAAGAACTCTACCCATGAAGTGATCATTCTTAGAAGTCAGTGAGAACCAAACTTCTTTTCATGGCTTATAAGGGACTCCATTATCTATCAGCATTTCTATTGTTTAGGAGTTATGGGACTATCTGTGCATATTTTGAAGACCACTACATCGAACCATCTTTTGACAGGGTTTTGCTCTCCTGCCATCGCTTGTGTACAGGGACTGATCATAGCTCACTGCAAACTCAAACATCTGGGCTCCAGGGATCCTAAAACCTCTGTCTTCCAAGTAGCTATAACTATGGGCATGAGCTACCATGGCCAGCCATTTATTATTATTATTATTATTTTCTGGTAAAAATGGAATCTCCTTATGTTACTAGGGCTGGTATTAAGATCCCAGCCTCAAGTGATCCTTTTTGCTTGGCCTCAAATTGCTGGGATTATAGGTGTGATCCTCCATCCCCAGCTCCATGTTTTAAGTTCCTTCTGATGCCTCATTTCTGAAATGTGTAAAGGGGAACTGTGGAGATATTTAGATTTGTTTCTGTAATACCAGAAACACTAGGGACAGATAGTCATATTTTATGCATCATGATTTCCAATTCTAAGTTTTCAGAGACAATTCTACAGAAAGTCAGGCTCACTAATTTTGTGCAAATGCATAACCTCTGCCTAAATTTAAAAATTCTAATGTTATTTCACTTCTAAATAATTTTTTTCTAGTATAAATAAGAGTACATTTTCAACTTTATTATAGCCAAATACCAAAACTATAATATAGTTTATTTTGCATGCTCCCTTATAGAATTCCTAAATATACTGTTTCATTCAGTGCTTCATATACATGAATATACTTATACTCCCAATTGATTCATAATATTTTGATAACTTATATTCCATAATTTCCCCCTGTTTAGTAGCATCAGAATTGTGTCATTCATATGTGTGTATGTGTGTATACATTTCTGTGTGTGGGGTGTTTAATGGGTGGAAGTTTCCACAAATAATAATCATATAACTGTATATATTTATTGTACACACTGTAGTGATCTGATGTGTGTATAAATAGTAACACAATATAATTAAGGTAATAAACTGTTCTATCATCTCACATATTTACCATTTAATTATAGTGAGAACATTTATTAAGAGTGAGGTCTATGGTCTTAACAAATTTTAAGCATATACATTATTAATAACTCTAATCATGTTGCCATACAATAGATCTCCAAGATCTATTCATCTTATAACTAAAAGATTTTACCCTTAAACATCTCCTCATTTTTTCTGACTCTATATCCTGGAAACCACTGTTGTACTCTTTATTTTTGTAAATTCATGTTTTTAAAAATAATTATCCAGAGCAGTATTTATCTTTCTGGGAATGGCTGATTTTACTTAGCATAATGCCTACTATGTCCATCCATGTTGTTGAAATGGCAGGATATTTATCATTTTCATGGCTTAGTAATAGTATATGGTATGTTTGTACAGGCATTTTTAAATCTATTCATCAAAGCAGGCATTTAGTTTGTTTTTATTTTCTTGGCAAATGTGCATAATGCTGCGATATATATAGGGGCGCACAATCTTCTTGAGATACTGATTTTACGTGGTTATACTCATAGGTAGAATTGGTGAATAATAAGGCAGTTGTATTATTTACATTTTTTGACAAATCTCTATGATGACACTATCCATTTACAATCAATAACAGTCTACAGGGATTGATTTCCTGCACATTCTTGTCCTCACTTGTTATGTCTCTTGTTTTGGACACTAGCCATTTTAGCACTTGTGAGGTCATACCTTATCATAGTTTTCATTTGTGTTTATATGATGTTTTGGTGATGCTGAGTTACTCTAGGTGTTTCCTGTTGTAAACTGGTATGTTTTCTTTGAAAATAATCTACATAAACTTTTGCTTATATTTAAGTGTGTGATGACATTGTTTTGCATTTGAAAAATATGAGTTTCCTATATATTTTGGATATTAAAATATTATACAATATAAACTTTGAAAATATATTCTCCCATCGTATATGCTTTCTATTTTTTTTCTTGCTGTACAGAGGATTTTAAGTTTGATGCAGGCCAAATTTTTCCAATTTTGTTCCAGTGCACATTGTTTCATATTCAAAAAAAAAAAAAATTGCAAGTCTTATGTCAAGGCTTTCCCATATTTCTTCTTTTCTTTATACTATTTTTTTTAGAAACATTACAGTTTTATGTCTTCCATTTAAATCTTTATTACATTTGGAGTTAGTTTGTGGGTGCCATATAAGAAACAATAGTCTTATTTTATTCATTTGTTTTTGGGTATCCAGTTTTCCAGCACCAAACATTGAAGAGCCATACTTTCTGCATTGTGCATTGCTAGTGCCTAGATAAATGTTACTTGATCTTGTAAGTTTTGGTTTATTTCTGAGCTCTCCATTCTCCTCCATTGTTATTTGTGATGGTTTTTATGCACATATTTTGCTGATTTTATTACTGCCACCTTAAAATTTAGTTTGAAATCAGAAAGTGTGATGCTGGAACCTTCTTCTTCTTTCTCATTATTGTATAGGGCTCATCAATGGTATTTGAGAGATCATACAAATATTAGAAGTTTTTGGTTAATACTGTCAAGTAATGCCCCTGGAATTTGGATAGGGAGTGCATTGAATGTATACATTGTTTTGGATAATATCATTCTATTCACTCATGCCATCTTCAATTTCTTTTTTTAATATCTTATGGTAGTCAGGGTAAAGGGTTTTTTTAAGCACTTTAGTTAAATTTATTTCTTAGACATCTATTTTCTTGATGATATTATAAATGAGTGTTTTCCTTTTTCATTGTCTGCTTTATTAGTGTATAGAAAAACAACTGCTATCTATATGTAAATTTTATATCCTGTGACTTAACTGAGAGGTTTTATTACTTTTATAGCTTTCTTCCTTTCTTCTTTATGGTTTTTGATCTATAAGATAATGTCATCTGTAAACAGTGTTATTTTTAGTTTTTCTTTTCTAATTTGAGTGGATCTTGTCATGTTCTTGCCAAACATTTCTACTTTGGTGGTGTAGTCACATGATAAAATAGTAGCATTAACAGTGGTTGCACATTATACTTATGGTGGTATGTGTGCATATGAAGGATTAAATACCTTTCCCAGGTTTTATAAACTGGATTTGGAAGGTAAAGATTTTTTTCTTTTGAGTACTTAGACTAAAGGTATGTCCACTGGGTTTTCAATGAAGAGTGGCTGTAGCTAGGACACAAGTCTGCCCCTAGTTCTGCAGTGGAGTCTGCATCTGCTGGGCCAGTTCCAAAGAGCTTGGGTGGTTTTCAATACTCTCTTGTTTCTGGGTAAATTGGTTGCCTTCAGGATTTGGATGTGTATGACACATACTAGGGTATGGTTGTTCATTTCAGTCTGCATATTTTAGGGCTAATACCATAAGCATGGGTGGGCGTGGCTCCCAATGAGTACCTTGGAAGAGTCCCTGCAGGTTGCTGTGTGGATCTATGCACTGAAAGAACTGGACATGGACTATAGTTGAGACAGCTGTAGCAGAGTCACAGTTCTGCTTTACAGATGATAGCAAGCCCAAGTTATTCAGGTCTGCCTCCATGGCTGCAGATAGCTGTGTCTCTCCCAAAGTCTCTAGATGAGCAGCACCACTCCCACTTTGTCACAGGGAACCATCGGAGACTCTGTGTATCCAAGATGGTTGACCCATGTTGCAGTCTGTATTCAGGACAATAGGTCCTTAAGTTTGTCAGCTGGATGAGAGCCTGAATATTCTAAATGACCCCCCCAGATCTATGGTTCCACTAGAGTTTAATAACCTTCCATTTAAGTCCCCAAATTTTCCGTGGAAGGCTGCCAAATTTTTGTTGATCTTTGGGAAAGAGTAAAATAAAACAAGTGGATCCTTCCCCTCCTACCATATAGCTGATTTCCTCTCCTTATATATTTTAAATTTATGATGTGTTGTATTTCAATTTTTATAATTTTTAGAATCAAAGGTTCAGAATGACATAGCAGCATTTTAGTTTCTCTATATTCTCACCATATGTATGTATCTGCATATGCTTTTACTTATTTAAAAGTTCTCAATGTAATGGGTGTGAGGTGATATCTCATTGTGTTTTTGTTTTGCATGTATCTAAAGATTAACAATTTTTAGATTGCTTTCAAATTATGTTTGGCCATTAGTATATCTTCTTTGCAGAAATGCCAGATCAATGTATTGTCCATTAGTTAGTCAAGTTATTCACCTTTGTTTTTGAATTTTAATCATTGTTCATTTATTCACGATGTTCGCTTCTATCAAATATGTGATTTGCATCTATTTTACCCCATTTTGTAGGCGGCATTCTTACTCAACTAAGTTTTTCCCCTGTGCAGAATGATAGAATCTCATTTTTCTTCTCTTCCTTTTTCTTGATTATGCATTTGATGTTACATCTGCTAAAACACTGCCAGGACCAATATCCTGTTGTTTCCTTTACATTTTCTCTAAGAGTTTTATACATGTATTTCTTATGTTTTAATATTTAATTTATTTAAGATATATTCTATATAGTGCAAGGGAAGGTACCAACATCATTTTTTTCTCCCATAAGTATTCAGTTTTCTACAACATTTGTTGAAGTGACTCTTCTTTTTCATTGCATGGTCATTGTAATCTTGAGGAACTTAATTTTGTCATGGACACAAAGGTTTATTTCTGGGTTCTCCATTCTGTTGTTTCATCTCATTATTTGTCTTTGTGCAGTAGCACGTTATTTTATTCCTGTAGATTTGTTTTCAAATCAAGAAGTGCTATTACTCCTTGTTTGTATTTCTAAAACCGTCTGGCTATTTATTGTTCCAATACACTTTTCAATTTATTTTTATGTATTCTCAAAACAAGTATGATAGGACTATTATAGACATTGATTACATTTGTATGTCATTGTGGATAGTATTGACATCTTAACTTTTAAAAATCATCTGACCATTGAACATGAATGCATTAAAGATTGTGTTGAATTTTGACATATTTTTGTATTAGTGAGTTTGTGTTGTGCTTTTGATTTCTAGTTTTGATTTCTAGTTCCACTTCATTTATGTCAAAAAATATATGTTGTATGTTTTTAGGTTTCTTCAACTTCATGAGACTTAAGTGTCCTAACAACATTTGCCATGTATGATTGAAACTATAGTGTATTCTGCTGCTTTTGACTGAAGAGCTCTGTAAATATCTTTTACATCTAACTGGTCTATAAATTTTTCCCATTATCTGTTTTCTTATTTATCTTTTGTCAAATTTTTGTATTCATCATTGAAAGTGAGGTCTTGCAGTCTCTATAACTAGTGTGTTGCTAGGTGTTCCTTGGCACACTTCTGTCCATACTTTTATTCATTTTTTCTTAACATATTTAGAAGCACTGATATATAATATATTTTTTAAAACATCCATGCTAAAATATGTATATTCCATGTATATTATCTGTGTATGTGTATTCTGTACCATAGATATCTCCTAAATGACCCATTTTGTCCTTATAAAAATCTTTGTCACTTTGAAAGGTTTTTGACTTAAAGTGTATTGTCTTTAATTATGGCCAAGATATCCTCCTTTTATTTTTTATGTAGATTTTTTTTACAATTACTTTTAACCAGTTTGACTTTTTAGAGGTAAAGGATGGCATATTGTAGGGTTCTGTTTGTATTTATTGATACATTCATCTTATTTTTCATTAGAGAGTCTAAACAATTTATATTTAATGAAACTTCTGAAGGAAGAGTTTGCTGTTTTTTTATTATTCAAAAACTGAAATTGAGAATTTGAAAGGAATTGCATTTAATCTGTAGGTCAATTTGGACATCTTCACAACAGTAGGTCTTATTCCCTTGAAGAAGAACATATTCAAGAGTGTGTTGTTGATTTTCCTATATTTGTGAATTTTTCTATGTTTCTTCTATAATTCATTTTCAGTTTCATTCCATTCTAGTCAAAAATTAAAGTGTGTAAAATTTCAACTTTCTAAAATTGGGTAAGACTTGTGGCTGAACAGGTAGTTTTTTAGGAAGAATGTTTTATGAGCTATCAAGAAGATTGTATATTCTACTATTATTGTGTAGAGTGTTTCCAATACATCTGTTAGGTCTAATTGCTCTATAGTGTTTTCAAATATTTTGTTTTCTTATTAAATATTTGACTGGTTTTATTATTATTGAAAGTAGAATATCAAAATACCCTATTATTTTGCTGTCCCTTTCTTTCTTCAATTCTGTCAATGCTATTTAAAATATATTTGAAAACCTTGATGTGAGATAATGATAGATATCATATATAGGTATTATTTTCATAAGCCCTCAGTGAATGACCACTTTTTATATTTAATGCCCTTGTTTGTCTCTTGTGACAGTTTTTACTTAAACTATATTTTAAAAATTATAATGTTTTTCACTTCAAAATAATGTGTCTAATATAATTTTGAACTCCACTGCTCTTAGATGCTAAATGTTTTCCTGATATATCTTGCTATATTCTGCAAGTTTTAGTCTATTGTTCTCACCAGGTATGAAGTCAAGTCACTTTAGATACAATATAGTTGGATTTTTTAAGTGCCTTTATTTAACTGTGTCTTCTGACTGGAAACACTAGTACATAAATATTTATATAATTTTCTCAAAGGAAGGATTTACAATTTCTATAATGCTAATTGTTTTATATGACTTTTGTCACTATCTTTTCTTTCTTTCCTCTCCTTCTGTTCTGCATTGTACCCCACTGATTTTTAGTGACATATTTTGTTTCTTTTCCTAGCTTTTTTTATCTCTATAAACATTTTTTTGATGTTCACCTTGAGAACTATGAAAAATCTTTTGAACTTGCAACTTATGTTAAATGGATAACTACTTAACTTCGGTTGCATACAAAAATTCTTAATCTTTACCTCTGCCCTCACCTTTATGATATCGATGTCAATAATTAATTCTCTTTATATTGTGTACAAATTAACACATGGAAATAATAATTTTCTTATTTTGCCTTTCAAATTTTTTTTTTAATTTTGGCATATTATGGGGGTACAGATATTAAGGTTTCAATAAATGCCCATTTCCCCCCTCCCCCCAAAAGTCTGAGTCTCCATCAGGACCATCCCCCAGATGGTGCACATCTCACTCATTATGTATGTATATACCCGCCCCCCTCCCCCTCCCGCCTGCCCAATACCCTATTACTGTAGCACCTATGTGTCTACTTAGGTGCTACTCAGTTAATACCAGTTTGCTGGAGAATATATCTGGTGCTTGTTTTTCCATTCTTGGGATACTTCACTTAGTAGTATGGGTTCCAGCTCTAACCAGGAAAATATAAGATGTGCTATATCACCATTGTTTCTTAGAGCTGAATAGTACTCCATGGTATACATATACCACATTTTATTAATCCATTCTTGGATTGATGGGCACTTGGGCTGTTTCCACAGCCTTGCAATTATGAATTGTGCTGCTATAAACATTCGAGTGCAGGTGTCTTTTTTGTAGAGTGTCACTGTATCATTTGGGTAGATGCCCAGCAATGGGATTGCTGGATCAAATGGTAGATTCACTTGTATCGCTTTAAGGTATCTCCATATTGCTTTCCACAGAGGTTGAACTAGTTTGCAGTCCCACCAGCAGTGTAGGAGTGTTCCTCTCTTTCCGCAACCACGCCAGCATTTATTGTTTGCAGATTTTTTGATAAAGGCCATTCTCACTGGGGTTAAGTGATATCTCATTGTGGTTTTCATTTGCATTTCCCTGATGGTTAGAGATGTTGAGCATTTCTTCATATGTTTGTTGGCCATTCTTCTGTCTTCTTTAGAAAAATTTCTGTTCAAGTTCTTTGCCCACTTTTTAATGGGGTTATTTGATTTTTTCTTCCTAATTTTCATGAGTTCTAAGTATATTCTAGTTATCAGTCCCTTATCGGATGCATAGGATGCAAAAATTTTCTCCCATTCTGTAGGTTGTCTGTTTACTTTCATGACTATTTCTTTGGCTGTGCAGAAGCTTTGTAGTTTGATCATGTCCCATTTATTTATTTTTGTTGCTGCTGTGATTGCCTTTGGGGACTTCTTCATAAACTCTTTGCCCAGGCCGATGTCTAGGAGAGTGTTTCCAACTTTTTCCTCTAGAGTTCTAATAGTTTCATACCTTAGGTTTAAGTCAGCTATCCAGCATGAGTTGGTTTTTGTGAAAGGTGAAAGGTGTGGGTCCTGTTTTAGCCTTCTATAGGTGGCTATCCAGTTTTCCCAGCACCATTTATTGAAGAGGGATTCTCTTCCCCAGCGTATGTTTTTGTCTGCTTTGTCAAAGATTAGATGGCTATATGAGGATGGTTTTATATCAGGATTCTCACATCTGTTCCACTGGTCAATATTCCTGTTTTTGTGCCAATACCATATTGTTTTAATTACTACAGCTTTGTAGTATAGTTTGATATCTGGCATATTAATGCCTCCCATTTTGTTTTTGTTGCCTAGAATTGCTCTTGATATTCAGGGTCTTCTTTGGTTCCATACGAAGCGTAAAATTATTTTTTCTATATCTGTGAAGAATGCTGATGGGATTTTAATAGGTATTGCATTGAATCTGTAGATCAGTTTGGATAGCATAGACATTTTGATGATATTGAGTCTGCCGATCCACGAGCATGGTATGGATTTCCATCTGTTTACATCCTCTGCTATTTCCTTCCACAGTGTTTAATAGTTCTCCCTGTAGAGATCTTTTACCTCTTTGGTTAAATATATTCCTAGGTACTTTAATTTCTTTGTTGCTATTGTGAAGGGAATTGAGTCTTTGATCTGGTTCTCAATTACATTGTTGTTGGCGTATATGAATGCCTCTGATTTCTGTGTATTGATTTTGTATCCTGAGACTTTACTAAATTCATTGATCAGTTCCAGTAGTTTCTTGGTTGAATCCTTGGGGTTTTCTAGATACAATATCATACCATCAGCAAACAGTGAAAGTTTGATCTCTTCTGCCCCTATTTGGATACCTTTGATTCCATTTTCCCGTCTGATTGCTGTAGCCAAGACTTCCAGCACTATGTTGAATAGAAGTGGAGATAGTGGGCAGCCTTGTCTGGTTCCAGTTCTAAGTGGGAATGATTTCAATCTTTCTCCATTCAGTATGATGTTGGCTATGGGTCTGTCATATATGGCTTGTATCATTTTTAGGTATGTCCCTTCTATGCCTATTTTCTTCAGTGTTTGTATCATGAAAGGGTGTTGAATTTTGTCAAAAGCTTTTTCTGCATCTATTGAAAGAATCATGTGGTCTTTTTTTTTGCCTCTGTTTATGTGGTGAATTGAATTTATAGATTTACGTATGTTGAACCATCCCTGATCCCTGGGATGAAGCCCACTGGGTCGTGATGGATTATTTTTTTGATAAGTGTCTGGATTGGTTAGCTAAGATTTTGTTGAAAATTTTTGCATCTATATTCATTAGGGATATTGGTCTGTAGTTTTCTTTTTTTGTTGCATCCTTTCCTGGTTTTGGTATCAGAGTAATATTCTCTTCATAAAAGGTGTCGGGGAGGTTTCCATTCTTCTCGATGTTGTGGAATAGTTTCTGCAAGATAGGTACTAGTTCTTCTTTGTAAGTATGGTAAAATTCAGGTGTGAAGCCATCTGGACCGGGACTTTTCTTTTTAGAGAGATTTTTAATTGCTGTTTCTATTTCAGCTGTTGAGATTGGTCTGTTCAGGGAATCTATTTCTTCCTGGTTGAGCCTAGGGAGGCTGTGTGTTTCTAGAAATTTGTCCATTTCCTCCACATTTTCCAGTTTGTGTGCATAAAGATTTTTGTAGTATTCATAAATTGTATCTTGTATCTCTTTGGTATCAGTTGTGATATCTCCTTTTTTATTCCTGATGGAGCTTATTAAAGATTTCTCTTTTCTGCTTTTCGTTAGGTTAGCCAATGGTGTGTCAATTTTGTTTATTTTTTCAAAGAACCAACTTTTTGTTTTATTAATCTCCTGAATAGCTTTCCTGTTTCCAATTTAGTTTAGTTCTGATTTGATCTTGTTGATTTCACTTCTTCTGCTGGGTTTGGGGTTGGTCTGTTCTTCTTTTTCTAGCTCTTTGAGTCGTTTCATTAGATTGTCTATTTGTGATCTTCTTGTCTTTTGGTTATAGGCATTTATGGAGATAAACCTTCCTCTCAGAACTGCTTTAGCTGTGTCCCAGAGGAGTTGATAACTTGTCTCTCCATGTCGTTTTCTTCATAGAACTTTTTTTATTTCCGTCTTGATTTCTTCATTTATGAAGTCATCATTTAGTAGGAGGTTGTTTAATTTCCATGTTTTTGTGTAGAAATGTGAGTTTCTGTTGGGGTTGATTTCTAGTTTTATTCCACTGTGATCTGAGAAGGTACATGGTATGATTTCTATTTTTTTAAATTTCTTGAGATTTTCTTTGTGTCCTAGGATATGGTCAATCTTAGAGAATGTCCCGTGAGCTGATGAGAAGAACGTATATTCAGTGGATTTTGGGTAGAATGTTCTGTAAATGTCAGTCAGACCCAACTGTTTTAGAGTTTTGTTGAATTCCATTATTTCTTTATTAATTTTCTGTTTGGAGGATCTGTCTCGTGCCGTCAGTGGGGTGTTGAAATCTCCGGCGATTATGGAGTTGCTATTAATCCCTTTGCTTAGCTCCAGTAAGGTTTGCTTTATGAATCTGGGTGCACCTAAGTTGGGTGCATATATATTTAAAATTGTTATCTCTTCTTGTTGGACTGTGCCTTTCACCATTATATAATGACCCTCTTTGTCTTTTACTACTTTTGTTGGTTTAAAAACTAAATCGTCTGAAATTAGAACTGCCACATCAGCCTTCTTTTGGCTTCTATTTGCTTGGAATATTGATCTCCACCTTTTTATTTTTAGTCTATATGCATCCTTGTAGGTTAGATGTGTTTCCTGAAGACAGCATATACTTGGCCTGTATTTTCTTATCCATTCAGCCAGCCTATGTCTCTTGAGTGGAGAGTTTAAGCCATTCACATTTATTGAGAGAACTGATAGGTAAGGTAGATTACTGATCATTCTGTTGGGTTGGATGTTGTTGCTATGATTTCTGTCTTGAGCCATTGTAATATCTGGCCTTTAATATCTCTGGGTTTTGGTTGTTTTTATATTCGTGGTTTATTATTATGATGTTCCATGCGTAACGCTGATTTAAGTACTTCTTGTAGGGCTGGTCTTGTCTTGGTGAATTCTCTGAGCCTTTGCTTGTCTGAGAATGTTTTTATTTCTCCTTCATATACGAAGCTTAGTTTTACAGGGAATAATATTCTAGGCTGGGCATTGTTTTATTTCAAAAGAGTGAGAATGGGGCCCCAGTCTCTCCTTGCTTGTAAAGTCTCATTAGAGAAGTCTGATGTTATTCGAATTGGCTTTCCCTTGTATGTTACTTGCTTCTTTTGTCTTACAGCTTTTAGAAGGGCCTCTTTAGTTGATACTTTGGTCAGTCTGATGACTGCATGTCGTGACGTCTTCCTGTTTGCGTTGAATCTCCCTGGGGTCCTCTGAGCTTCTTGAACTTGTATATCAAGATTTTGAGCAAGGCCTGGAAAATTTTCCTCTATTATATCTTCAAACGGCTTGTCCAACCCTTGAGTGTTGTCTTCTTCCCCTTCTTGTAACCCTATGACCCTCACATTAGGTTTCTTCACATAATCCCACAGCTCTTGTAGGCTTTGCTCTTTTCTCTTGTTTCTCTGCTCTATTGCTGTGACTGATTTATTTAATTGGAGGGTGTTATCTTCAAGCTCTGAGATTCTTTCTTCTGTTTGATCTACCCTGTTCTTGAGACTTTCCACTGTATTTTGTAGTTCCTTGAAATTGATTCTTCATTTCCAGGAGTTCGGTTACACTTTTCTTCAATGTGTCTATTTCTTTTCTCATATCCTGGAGACTTAGTGGTTTCTTGGTGTTGGTTATTGAGTTGTTGTTGCAGCTGGGTGAGTGTTCTTATGTTCCATATACGAAATTCCTCTTCTGTCATATTGGTTGCCTGATTTTGGTCGGTGTCCGTTTCTAGGGGGCTGGTGCTCCTCTTTGGGGGTGTGTTTTCCGTTTGGTTCTTCATATTTCCTGAGTTCTTTTGCTGCTTTCTTCCCATGTCGATCATTTGTTGTTTCTTTCCTTAGGTTATTGTTTGGGTATTCACACACCTTGTTTAGTTTCTGAGGCCTTAGGTGGTGCCTGTGGGTGAAATTGGACCACTCCCTGTATATTGAGTCAGTGGGTGCCGTGGAAAGGCTGTGCAATATGCCGTCCCTGTCAGTAGGTGGCATTTGCTTGGAAGAACAGGCTATGGTGTTAATTTTGAGTCCTGTTATCAGCTCTCGTTCTGGGCGGAGCTTGGGTGGGTAAGCCTGCCCTCAGGCAGTTAGCAGGGGTCAAAGTTCTGTGCTCTGCTTCCAGGGAAAGCTGTCAGGGTGGGGCTGGAATGGTCCTGCTCAGCCACAAAGTCTGGGTGTGGGGGTGGGGCTGTCTGAGACCCGCAGTCTGCAGCAGGCCTCACTTCTTTCCACCCTCCCCAACTCCGCAGCTACTCCTGGGCCTCTGCCAGCAGGCCAGACCACAAGCCGCCAGGCCTCCCCGGACTGTGATGCCGGTGGGGAGGTTCCCTGCACAGGAACGCCACCTGGGTTGGGCGCACGGCCTCCTCCTGGGAGGAGGGTTGCCCTGTAGGACGCCGATCCACCCCGGGAGGCACAGAGACCTCAGTAGGCTGTTCACGTATAACCCTTCTGTGCCCCGGGCAATGCTAGCCCTTGGTGCAGGGGATCTGGTCTGCAGGTCCGACCTCTGGGTCCCAGAGTTCAAACTGTATTCCCACCAGGGAGAGGATTTCTGGTCCTAATTCACCCACAGGGAGCCCAAGCTGGGTCTATGTCTCTCAGCCTCTGAGTCGGCACCGTTTTCCTGGGAACACGGTGCCAGCAGCACCTGGGAGGGCGGGCGGGGTCCCAAACGGGAAGGTCCCATTCCCTGGGGGTGCCTCCGGCTGGTGGATGTATTGTCTCTCTGGGCAGCCGCGGGTAGTGTCGGCTGAGGGGAGGAGGAGGCAATATGGCGCCTGCCGCGCGGCTCGGGTCCATGCACACGGAGGTGCCCGGAGGAAGTTGGGAACCTGGTGCCACGTTTGCTACAGGCTCACCGTTGGCAGGCGGTGGCACTCTCTGGGCTGGTGTCCGCAGGTCTCTCCACCCACTGGGGAGCCCACCAGCAGTCCCAAATGCAGGGGAGGGGAAACAGCAAATCCACCTACCCTTGCCGCTGGTCTCTGGGCTGCTCCGGTGGTCTCAGCCTCCAGTTCTCCTCCGCAGCCTCCTCCCGTGGAGTCTCCGGGGGTCTCAGGTACCCCTATTTCCGGCCCTTGTCCGCTGTATGCTCGTCTTCTTGCTTCTTTCCTCTAGTTTCTGCTAGAATCTGCCTTTTCTGCAGAGACCCTCTGTCTGGAGGTGTTATTCATCCGCCATCTTGCTCCGCCCCACTGCCTTTCAAATTTTATAGCATAATTAAGATTTTGCACCAACATTATGATAATGCAGAATTTTATTCTTGATATATGCATATTTTTCCCATAGAGTTATGTAGTTTTCCTGGAAGATAGAAACTACTCTTTGGAAAGGCTATGAAAAAACAGATATGTTGACATTTGCCTATAGTTTCATTCTCTTTTGGTAGGAAATCTAGGGCATGGATTTTTCTACTAAAGTCATAACTCAGTATCAGCATGGAGGAAGGGCTTTGGTGGATAAATGCAACAAAGTTTCCTTCCCCTTCCATGTGGTTTTTGGTGTTATTCTAATTTAGATATCTATGAACAATTAGAAGTTATGATTTTTAAAAGAATCATGGTTGTCAGTATATTTTTAAGGTCATACATCTATGATAGTATATATGACAGTATATTTTTAAGGTCATACATGGATGATAGATACCCTTGCTAATTTGCTTTCTACAGTTTTATATATTCAAATTGTGAAATATATTCACCTGAGTCTAGTCAGTGAGATACTTTGTTATTTTCATTTCTTTCAGAACTGTCTTCCCATTCTACCAAAGACCTACTGCCAGAGCAAGCCATAAAAGATCCATTTCAGAAATCAATACTGAGACTATATGGAAGCTGTGGCCTTGAAAATGTACACTTAAAAAGAGAATGGGATTGTGTGGTTGAGTGTAAGAAGCAGAAAATATGTTCTGATGGTCTTACCCAATGTCTGTCAAGTTGCCATAGAAAAATCTTCAAATGTTATAAATGTATAAAAGTCTTTAGTAAATCATCAAATCTAAATAGACAGAAAACAAGACATACTGGAGAAAAAAGATTCAAACTTAATGAATGTGCCAAAATGTTTAATCACAGCTCTAATGTATCTGGACATAGGAAATTTCATACGACAGAGAAATCCTACAGGTGTGAAGAATGTGGAAAATCCTTTAACTGTTGCTCAAAACTTATTATACATGGGAGAATTCACACTGAAGAGAAGCCCTACAAATGTGAAGAATGTGGCAAAGCCTTTAACCAGTCCTCAATACTTACTCAACATAAAAGAATCCACACTGGAGAGAAACCCTACAAATGTTATGAATGTGGCAAAGCCTTTCCCCAGCGTATAATCCTTACTCTACATAAAAGAATTCATATGGGAATGAAACCATACAAATGTAAAGAATGTGGCAAATTCTTTAACCAGTGCACACACCCTACTCAACATAAAAGAATCCATAGTGAAGAGAAACCCTACAAATGTGAAGAATGTGGCAAAGCCTTTGACCGGTGTACAAATCTTACTCTACATAAAAGAATGCATATGGGAGAGAAACCATACAAATGTGAAGAATGTGGCAAAGCATTTACCCAGTGCATACAGCTTTCTCAACATAAAAGAATCCATTCTGGAGAGAAACCCTACAAATGTGAAGAATGTGGAAAAGCCTTTACCCAGTGCACATACCTTACTGAACATAAAAGAATTCATACAGGAGAGAAACCTTATAAATGTGAGGAATGTGGCAAATCCTTTACCCAGTCCTCAACCCTTACTCAACATAAAAGGATCCATACTGGAGAGAAACCCTACAAATGTGAAGAATGTGGCAAAGCCTTTGCCTGGCGTACAAGCCTTACTCTACATAAAAGAATTCATATGGGAGAGAAACCATACAAATGTGAAGAGTGTGGAAAAGCCTTTACCCAGTGCACAAACCTTACTCAACATAAAATAATTCATACTGGAGAGAAGCCCCACAAATGTGAAGAATGTGGCAAAGCCTTTAAGCACTCCTCAAACCTTACTCGACATAAAAGAATCCATACTGGAGAGAAACCCTAAAAATGTAAGAATGTGGCAAAGCCTTTACCAGGCTAAGAGACCTCACTCTACCTAAATGAATCCATACAGGAAAGAAACCATACAAATGTGAGGAATGTGGCAAAACATTGTCCCAGTGCTCACACCTCTATATAAAAGAATTCATATTAGAGAAAATTTCTACAAATGTGGATATTGTGGCAAAATCTTTAAAAACTGCTCACATTTTATCGAACATCAAAGAAATCATACTAGATAAATGTTAGATAAATGTAATGTGTATGGAATTGCTTTCCCAAAGTATTAGCCTTAAAATGCACAACAGTACTTACAGTAAACTATAATAATGTAGAGAGCTGACAATAGCTTTAGTTATAACAGAGATCTTATTGGACATGGGAGAACTTACACTGAAAGAAATGCCCCAATATTTTCTCAAACATTGCTCAACATCACAAAAATTTTAAGGAATAGAAATCTTACAAATATAATGAATGTGAAAATATATTTATGCAAAAGATACACCTTAGAGAACAATAAAAATTTGATACTTAAAACTACAATACAGATATAATAAATTTCAGAACGCACTTAGTCAAGAATCAAGTCTAAACAGATATCAGAGGACTCACAGAGCAATGCACTGAGTCACTAACACATTCTCACATTTCTTTAAACCAAGTTTTTTATTATAGAGAACACCCAGTTAAAATAGTTAGTTGATTTTTTTTGTATGTCAGCTTTAAAAAAGTGGGAGATTTTTTGAGAGTTATAATTACATGTAATATACACTTTCTGGTCAGTGTGCGGTTTAAATGTAATAAAGTATAATTTTTTGCTATTTTTGACATGCAAATACTGATGTTTTTCAACTTTAAATATACCAGATGTTATGCTTTCATTCTTTGCGTGTATGTGAATGTGTGTGGTTAATGATAGCTACATCACATTTATTCTATCTTAAGAATACAGTCTTTCTATATTAAGTACTCATTATTCATGTACTTTTCCATGGAAAATTGAAAACACTAATATGTAAGATTTATGAAATGGAGAGGTACTATGGAGTTTTCTTATAACAAACAGTATTTCAAGTGATGTATGATGTAGGTATACAGACTCATATTCTACTCATTATAATCAGAATGAAAAAATGACAATATTAGAAATAAATTGTTTTATAATTGCACATTACAATAATAAAGTAGAATGATATTTGGAATGTTTTTAGATAACATGTAAACTTAATATGTTTCATTAAATTAAAAATATTTTTAATGTGTCAAACATTTTGTAGATAGAATGAAGTGTTATTTGCACCAACTTTAACCTATCCCATGTTAGTCATAGTTGGAGATAATGGATTGTAAAAATGTACTGTTGGGTTACACAGTACAAAGACATCATTTGTGATCCTTTTTATCAGTGGCTCTACTTTGAAGAATAATGTTTCCAAAGCTTTTTTTCATTATATTTATAATTACATTGTTGCTCTAATACTTATAATAAAGATTTTGCACTTAATGAAAAGCCATACATTTCTGAACATGGAATGAGTACTTGTTAATTTCTAGCCTACATTTTTCTTTCAATATGCAACCTTCCTGCCAGTGAAACAGATAAGCTTATTTTTTATTTATATTGAATCAAATATATAAATACATCACAGGTAAGTTGAACTATAGTTGTAGCATACTTACAGAGTAAGTAATTATGTTTGTGTGACTGTGGATGTACACTTATTTTGAGCAGAAAAGAAGAAATATTAGACAAAATGGGTAATTTCAACAGTGTAGAGAATTTATTAGCAAATTAGAAACTTACAAGTTTCTGAAAATAGATATTTTGTTCGCTTTATTTGAATTAATTGTTTAAAACCCTAAAGCTTCAGAATGGGAACTTGCCCATGCCTATCCCCTGTTATTACATGCTTGTTACTCATGCTAGGCCAACTATGTTATTTTATTATTTCAAAGTTCATTAAGTATTGTGTATATGACCAGTTCATTAATTACAGCAAGGATTGTTATAAAACTTAATGGTGCTCATAAAATTACCTGAAGGTATGAATAATTCCACCGTGTAATTTAATTTTAGTTAGTACATTCTATATTTTCATTCTAATTAGGGAAGCATATTGAAAGCACTTTTTGGTTACTTTTTCTTTTACTTTTGGTCATAGAACTATTTGATTTATTGAGTTTATCAGGCTACTTTGTTCAGGTAAACATTAGAAGGATTTATAAATTATGGGGTTGAATTTATATTTAAATAGGAGAAATAAGTACAGGATAGTGTTAGATATCTAATAGATGCTTCATAATTACCAGTCAATATTTCTGTGGGAGTGAGCTAGTGGCTCCAGAGAAGAAATTGAATATGTCCAGGGTAAAAAAGTCATTGATTTTGCCTGTGGAGTGAAGAGACAAACAGAACAACCAACTCTCAGATTTTATAAATGCAAATACTGCTTCTTTCATTTCATAATTATCTCCAGTTTTTTGCCATTTATTTTATAATTTGTGCAGTTATTGATACTGCCTTTGTTAGACGAATTGATTCTATTCAATTTTTTCTTAGTCCAAACATAACATATCATCCAGACTGCCTCACAAAACAAATTGTAAGGTGGAGCAAGATGGCAGACGAATAACACCGCCAGACAGAGTGTCTCTGCAGAAAAGACAGATTCTAGCAGAAATTAGAGGAAAGAAGCAAGAAGACGAGCATACAGCGGACGAGGGCTGAAGGAGGGGTACCTGAGACCCAGAGAGACTCCACGGGAGGAGGCTGCTGAGGAGAACTGGAGGCTGAGACCACCGGAGCAGCCCAGAGACCAACGGCAAGGGTATGTGGATTTGCTATTTCCCCTCCCCTGCATTTGGGACTGCTGGTGGGCTTCCCAATGGGTGGAGAGACCTGCGGACATCAGCCCAGAGACCGCTGCCGCCAGCCAGTGGTGAGCCTGTAGCAGACGTGGCAACAGGTTCCCAACTTCCTTCGGGCAGCTCCGGGTGCACAGACCCGAGCCGCACGGCAGGCGCAATATTGCCTCCTCCTCCCCTCCGCCGGCCCTACCCACGGATGCCCAGAGAGACAATACAGCCACCAGCCAGAGGCACCTCCAGGGAACGGGACCTTCCCTTTTGAGACCCTACAGCTGACTCAGGGGAACTCAGACTGTGAGCTCCCTACCCGCCCTCCCTCCCAGGTGCAGCTGGCACGGAGTTCCCAGGAAAACGGTGCAGACTCAGAGGCTGAGAGACATAGACCCAGCTTGGGCTCCCTGTGGGTGAATTAGGACCAGAAATCCTCTCCCTGGTGGGGATACAGTTTGAACTCTGGGACCCAGAGGTGGGACCTGCAGACCAGATCCCCTGCACCGAGGGCTAGCATTGCCCAGGGCACAGAGAGGTTATACGTGAACAGCCTACTGGGGTGTGTGTGCCTCCGGGGGTGGATTAGCAAGCTAGAGGGCAACCCTCCTCCCAGGAGGAGGCCGTGTGCCTAACCCAGGTGGCATTCCATTGCAGGGAACTTCCCCGTGGGCATGACAGTCCGGAGAGGCCTGGTGGCTTGTGGTCTGGCCTGCTGGCAGAGGCCCAGGAGTAGCTGCGGAATTGAGGAAGGTGGAAAGAAGTGTGGCCCCCTCCAGACTGCGGGTATCAGACAGCCACACCACAACACGCAGACTTTCTGGCTGAGCGGGAAAATTCAGCCCCACCCTGACAGCTTTCCCTGGAAGCAGAGCACAGAATTTTGACCCCTGCTAACGGCCTGAGGGCAGGCTTACCCAACCCAGCTCCGCCCAGAACAAAAGCAGATAACAGGACACAAAATCAACAGCATAGCCTGTTCCTCCAAGCAAACGCCACCTACTGACAGGGACGGAATCCTGCACAGCCTTTCCACGGCACCCACTGACTCAATATACAGGGAGTGGTCCAATTTCACCCACAGACACCACCTAAAGCCTCAGAAACTAAACAAGGTGTGTGAATACCCAAACAATAACTTAAGGAAAGAAACAACAACTGATCGACATGGGAAGAAATCAGCGAAAGAACTCAGGAAATATGAAGAACCAAACGGAAAACACACCCCAAAGAGGAGCACCAGCCCCCTAGAAAAGGACACTGACCAAAATCAGGCAACCAATATGACAGAAGAGGAATTTCATATGTGGATCATAAGAACATTCACCCAGCTGCAACAACAACTGAATAACCAACACAAAGAAACCACAAAAAGCCTCCAGGATATGGGAAAAGAAATAGACACAATGAAGAAATGTGTAACCGAACTCCTGGAAATGAAGAATCAATTCTAGGGACTACAAAATACAGTGGAAAGTCTCAAGAATACGGTAGATCAAACAGAAGAAAGAATCTCAGAGCTTGAAGATAACTCCCTCCAATTAAAAAAATCACTCACAGAAATAAAGCAGAGAAACAAAAAAAAAAGAGCAAAGGCTACAAGAGCTGTGGGATTATGTGAAGAAACCTAATGTGAGGGTCATAAGGTTACAAGAAGGTGAAGAAGACAACACTCAAGTGTTGGACAAGCCGTTTGAAGATATAATAGAGGAAAATTTTCCAGGCCTTGCTCAAAATCTTGATATACAAGTTCAAAACCTCAGAGGACGCTTGGGAGATGCAACACAAACAGGAAGACTTCACGACATGTAATCATCAGACTGACCAAAGTATCAACTAAAGAGGCCTTTCTAAGAGCTGTAAGACAAAAGAAGCAAGTAACATACAAGAGAAAGCCAATTCGAATAACATCAGACTTCTCTAATGAGACTTTACAAGCAAGGAGAGACTGGGGCCCCATTCTCACTCTTTTGAAACAAAACAATGCCCAGCCTAGAATATTATTCCCTGCAAAACTAAGCTTCGTTTATGAAGGAGAAATAAAAACATTCTCAGACAAGCAAAGGCTCAGAGAATTCACCAAGACAAGACCAGCCCTACAAGAAGTACTTAAAACAGCGTTACGTACGGAACATCATAATAATAACCCACGAATATAAAAACAACCAAAACCCAGAGATATTAAAGGCCAGATATTACAATGGCTCAAGACAGAAATCATAGCAACAACATCCAACCCAACAGAATGATCAGTAATCTACCTTACCTATCAGTTCTCTCAATAAATGTGAATGGCTTAAACTCTCCACTCAAGAGACATAGGCTGGCTGAATGGATAAGAAAATACAGGCCAAGTATATGCTGTCTTCAGGAAACACATCTAACCTGCAAGGATGCATATAGACTAAAAATAAAAGGGTGGAGATCAATATTCCAAGCAAATAGAAGCCAAAAGAAGGCTGGTATGGCAGTTCTAATTTCAGACGATTTAGTTTTTAAACCCACAAAAGTAGTAAAAGACAAAGAGGGTCATTATATAATGGTGAAGGGCACAGTTCAAAAAGAAGAGATAACAATTTTAAATATATATGCACCCACCTTAGGTGCACCCAGATTCATAAAGCAAACCTTACTGGAGCTAATCAAAGGGATTAATAGCAACTCCATAATCGCCGGAGATTTCAACACCCCACTGACGGCACAAGACAGATCCTCCAAACAGAAAATTAATAAAGAAATAATGGAGTTAAACAAAACTCTAGAACAATTGGGTCTGACTGACATTTACAGAACGTTCTACCCAAAATCCACTGAATATACATTCTTCTCATCAGCTCACGGGACATTCTCTAAGATTGACCATATCCTAAGACACAAAGTAAACCTCAAGAAATTTAAAAAAATAGAAATCATACCATGTACCTTCTCAGATCACAGTAGAATAAAACTAGAAATCAACCCTAACAGAAACTCACATTTCTACACAAAAACGTGGAAATTAAACAACCTCCTACTAAATGATGACTTCATCAATGAAGAAATCAAGACGGAAATAAAAAAATTCTATGAAGAAAACGACAATGCAGAGACAAGTTATCAACTCCTCTGGGACACAGCTAAAGCAGTTCTGAGAGGAAGGTTTATCTCCATAAATGCCTATAACCAAAAGACAAGAAGATCACAAATAGACAATCTAATGAAACGACTCAAAGAGCTGGGAAAACAAGAACAGACCAACCCCAAACTCAGCAGAAGAAGTGAAATCAACAAGATCAAATCAGAACTAAAGGAAATTGAAAACAGGGAAGCTATTCAGGAGATCAATAAAACAAAAGTTGGTTCTGTGAAAAAATAAACAAATTTGACACACCATTGGCTAACCTAACGAAAAGTAGAAAAGAGAAATCTCTAATAAGCTCCATCAGGAATAAAAAAGGAGATATCACAACTGATCCCAAAGAGATACAAGATACAATTTATGAATACTACAAAAATCTTTATGCACACAAAATGGAAAATGTGGAGGAAATGGACAAATTTCTAGAAACACACAGCCTCCCTAGGATCAATCATGAAGAAATAGATTCCTTGAACAGACCAATCTCAACAGCTGAAATAGAAACAGCAATTAAAAATCTCCCTAAAAAGAAAAGTCCCGGTCCAGATGGCTTCACACCTGAATTTTACCACACTTACAAAGAAGAACTATACTTATCTTGCAGAAACTATTCCACAACATCGAGAAGAACGGAAACCTCCCTGACACCTTTTATGAAGCGAATATTACTCTGATACCAAAACCAGGAAAGGATGCAACAAAAAAAGAAAACTACAGACCAATATCCCTAATGAATATAGATGCAAAAATTTTCAACAAAATCTTAGGTAACCGAATCCAGACGCTTATCAAAAAAATAATCCACCACGACCAAGTGGGATTCATCCCAGGTATGCAGGGATGGTTCAACATACATAAATCTATAAATGCAATTCACCACATAAACAGGAGCAAAAACAAAGACCACATGATTCTTTCAATAGATGCAGAAAAAGCTTTTGACAAAATTTAACACCGTTTCATGATACGAACACTTAAGAAAATAGGCATAGAAGGGACATACCTAAAAATGAACCAAGCCATATATGACAGTCCCATAGCCAAGATCATACTGAATGAGGAAAAATTGAAATCATTCCCACTTAGATCTAGAACCAGACAAGGCTGCCCTCGCTCTACACTTCTATTCAACCATAGTGCTAGAAGTCTTGGCTACAGCAATCAGACAGGAAAATGGAATCAAAGCTATCCAAATAGGGGCAGAAGAGATCAAACTTTCACTGTTTGCTGAAGACATAATATTGTATCTAGAAAACACCAAAGATTCAACCAAGAAACTCCTGGAACTCATCAATGAATTTAGTAAAGTCTCAGGATACAGTATCAATACACAGAAATCAGAGGCATTCATATACGCCAACAACAATCTAATTGAGAACCAAATCAAGACTCAATTCCCTTCAAAATAGCAACAAAGAAATTAAAGTACCTAGGAATATACTTAACCAAGGAGGTAAAAGACCTCTACATGGAGAACTATGAAACCCTGAGGAAGGAAATAGCAGAGGATGTAAACAGATGGAAATCCATAACATACTTGTGGATTGGCAGACTCAACATAATCAAAATGTCTATACTACCCAAACTGATCTACAGATTCAATGCAATACCTATTAAAATCCCATCAGCATACTTCACAGATGTAGAAAAAATAATTTTATGCTTTGTATGGAACCAAAGAAGACCCTGAATATCAAGAGCAATTCTAGGCAACAAAAACAAAATGGGAGGCATTAATATGCCAGATATCAAACTATACTACAAAGCTGTAGTAATTAAATCAATATGGTATTGGCACAAAAATAGGAATATTGACCAGTGGAACAGATGTGAGAATCCTGATATAAAACCATCCTCTTATAGCCATCTAATCTTTGACAAAGCAGACAAAAACATACGCTGGGGAAAAGAATCCCTTTTCACTAAATGGTGCTGGGAAAACTGGATCGCGACCTGTAGAAGGCTAAAACAGGAACCACACCTTTCACCTCTCACAAAAACCAACTCACGCTGGATAACAGACTTAAACCTAAGGTATGAAACTATTAGAACTCTAGAGGAAAAAGTTGGAAACACTCTCCTAGACATCGGCCTGGGCAAAGAGTTTATGAAGAAGTCCCCAAAGGCAATCACAGCAGCAACAAAAATAAATAAATGGGACATGATCAAACTACAAAGCTTCTGCACAGCCAAAGAAATAGTCATGAAAGTAAACAGACAACCTACAGAATGGGAGAAAATTTTTGCATCCTATGCATCCGATAAGGGACTGATAACTAGAATGTACTTAGAACTCACGAAATCAGGAAGAAAACATCAAATAACCCCATTAAAAAGTGGGCAAAGGACTTGAACAGAAACTTTTCTAAAGAAGACAGAAGAATTGTCAACAAACATATGAAAAGATGCTCAACATCTCTAATCATCAGGGAAATGCAAATCAAAACCACAATTAGCTATCACTTAAACCCAGTGAGAACGGCCTTTATCAAAAAATCTGCAAACAATAAATGCTGGCGTGGTTGCGCAGAGAGAGGAATACTCCTACACTGCTGGTGGGACTGCAAACTAGTTCCACCTCTGTGGAAAGCAATATGGAGATATCTTAAAGTGATACAAGTGATTCTACCATTTGATCCAGCAATCCCATTAATGGGAATCTACCCAAAGGTCCAATGACACTCTACAAAAAAGACACCTGCACTTGATTGTTTAAGGCAGCACAATTCATAATTGCAAGGCTGTGGAAACAGCCCAAGTGCCCATCAATCCAAGAATGGATGAAAAAAATGTGGTATATGTATACCATGGAGTACTATTCAGCTCTAAGAAACAATGGTGACATAGCATATCTTATATTTTACTGATTAGAGCTGGAACCCATACTATTAAGTGACGTTTCCTAAGCATGGAAAAACAAGCACCACATATACTCACCAGCAAATTGGTATTAACTGAACAGCACCTAAGTGGTCACATAGGGACTATAGTAATAGGGTATTGGGCAGGGGGGAGGAGGGAGGGGGGCGGGTATGAGTGAGATGTGCACATAATGAGTGAGATGTGCACCATCTGGGGGATGGTCATGATGGAGACTCAGATTTTTTGGGGGGGGAAATGGGCATTTATTAAAACCTTAATATCTGTACCCCCATAATATGCCGAAATAAAAAAAAAACACACAAATTGTAAACACACATGGATGTTCTGGGCCAATCGTTTCCAGATTTTTGAATTTCACAGACTAGTGAACTTACAGGAAATACGAATGAAGGAGGTGCCCTGCGTTTGTTAGTATTTCTTTTCTTTTTTTTTTAGTTTGGCTTGGAGGAACAGTCTATGCTGTTGATTTTGTGTCCTGTTATCAGCTGTTGTTCTGGGTGGTGCTGGGTTGGGTAAGCCTGCCCTCAGGCAGTTAGCAGGAGTCAAAGTTCTGTTCTCTGCTTCCAGGGAAAGCTGTCAGGGTGGGGCTAGAATGGTCCTGCTCAGCCAGAAAGTCTGGGTGTGGGGGTGGGATTGTCTGAGACCTGTAGTCTGGAGAGGGCCTCGCTTCTTTCCACCCTCCCCAACTCCACAGCTACTCCTGAGCCTCTGCCAGCAGGCCAGACCACAAGCCACCAGGCCTCCCCGGACTGTGATGCCAGCGGGGAGGTTCCCTGCACAGGAACGCCACCTGGGTTAGGCACACGGCCTCCTCCTGGGAGGAGGGTTGCCCTCTAGGATGCTGATCTGCCCCTGGAGGCACACACACCTCAGTAGGCTGTTCACGTATAACCCTTCTGTGCCCTGGGCAATGCTAGCCCTCGGTGCAGGGGATCTGGTCTGCAGATCCCACCTCTGGGTCCCAGAGTTCAAACTGTATTTCCACCAGGGAGAGGATTTCCAGTCCCAATTCACCCACAGGAAGCCCAAGCTGGGTCTATGTCTCTCAGCCTCTGAGTCAGCACCGTTTTCCTGGGAACTACGTGCCAGCAGCACCTGGGAGGGCAGGCAGGTAGGGAGCTCACAGTCTGAGTTCCCCTGAGTCAGCTGTAGGGTCCCAAAAGGGAAGGTCCCATTCCCTGGAGGTGCCTCTGGCTGGTGGCTGTATTGTCTCTCTGGGCAGCCGCGGGTAGGGCCGGCGGAGGGGAGGAGGAGGCAATATGGCGCCTGCCGTGCGGCTCGCGTCTGTGCACACGAAGGTGCCCGGAGGATGTTGGGAACCTGGTGCCACGTCTGCTACAGGCTCACCACTGGCTGGCGGCGGCGGTCTCTGGGCTGATGTCCGCAGGTCTCTCCACCCACTGGGAAGCCCACCAGCAGTCCCAAATGCAGGGGAAGGGAAACAGCAAATCCACCTACCCTTGCCGCTGGTCTCTGGGCTGCTCCGGTGGTCTCAGCCTCCAGTTCTCCTTCGCAGCCTCCTCCAGTGGTGTCTCAGGTACCCCTCCTTCCGGCCCTCGTCCGCTGTATGCTCATCTTCTTGCTTCTTTCCTCTAATTTCTGCTAGAATCTGTCCTTTCTGCAGAGACACTCTATCTGGCGGTGTTATTCGTCCGTCATCTTGCTCCACCCTCTTTTTTGCCATTTTTTATCTTCATTCCCTTCTACAACTGTATCTAAGCCATTCTTCTTTCTGCCTGTGCTGGGGCTACAATATTCTCACTGTTGTAGTCACCCCCAGCCAGTTCACACAGTATTTAAATTGTTTGATGATAAGTGTAGCGTATTTTTAATTAGGAAGAAAAAAACATTTTAACTAGAAATCCTGAGACCAGGCACAGGCTATACATATAGTATTCTGATTATTTAATTAAGATTAGAGAAATTCATTGTCCTAAGGTTAAAGTAAGAGCCTTAAAGTCCAATGAAAGATAAACAATTCTGAAGGCCAGAGGAGTAAATCAAGAACTCTGCATTTTTTGCTTAGTAAAAGCAAACTGTTACTAGATCCTGACATATAATGCCATAAATATGAAAATAATTACACTAAGTGAAGCATTAATATTAATAAGTGTGTGATGCATATGGTAAATACTATATAAAGAAATATGAGAATTTCACAATCTCTTAATAGGGAGTTTAAATAGCTCTGAATTTAATTTTCTCTGAATTACTTATAGTACAACATATGCATCCATCTAGAATCTATTTATGAGTGTGTATTTCAGTGTTAGAATATAATAGAATGCTTTCTCTGGATTGAAAATATTTGAAATAGTCTTTATTTATCTGATGTTTCAATCTTAGAGAATTTATTTTACATAATTTTATCTCCCTTTATTTTAGCAGGTGCAAGGCACAGTACAGAGTTCTCATTTTTAGTCATCTAACTGTGGCCAACAATTCGGTCATTCTCTCTAGAGGAATCTCAGGGATCATCACCACTTTTTGATTGAAATTTTCATTACTGATTTTGGAGGCAACCCTGTTTTGTATGCTCACAGTGACCAGAGTTGAGACAGTGAGCACCACACACCTCTTCAGTCTCTTCCATAACACGATCATCAGCACCAGGAAGTCCAGGTGTCTTTAGCTTTAAGTGAAAGCATTAAAACCCCTTTGATGTTCTATCCTGGATTATAAGTCGGCTGGTAAATATCAGAGTTCTATTGCTTAGGACTGACAAATGGAATGATAAAAACAGCATTCTCACTCTGTTGCCTTGGCTAGAGTGCCATGGCATCATCCTAGCTCATAGTAACCTCAAACTCTTGGGCTCAAGCAATCCTTCTGTCTCAGCCTCCCTAGTAGCTGAGACTACAGGTGTTTGCCACAATCCCCTGCTAATTTTTCTGTATATTTTTATTTGGCATATTAATTACTTTCAATTTTTAGTAGACACATGGTCTAATTCTGGCTCAGGGTGGTTTCAAACTCCTGACCTTGATTGATGCTCCTGCTTAGCCTCCCAGAATTCTAGGATTACATGTGTGAGCCACTTGGCACAGCCAGCACAAACTCTATTTCCACCAACAGCTCACTTAAAGAATTGGCTCAATTAGAAAAGTTAATTCCTTGGGATTGGAAATCTTCTGTTCCAACAGTTATATCTTCACCTAAATTTTTATAGTTCACCACTTGGGGCAGGGAAAAGATGCATCAGCAACCCTAGCTAAATGGGTCTACAGACCCACCAATACAAATTTCTGACACAAATTACGGGTCAGGAAATTTGGTTTGGTATTAATGCACAATTAAATTATGATGATCAGGCTATTTTGCAAATTCAACAGTGCTGTATTAAAGTGTGGAAAAAGATAGCTTCTCTTAGGCTGTATCTTCCTAAATAAATGTTAAACAAAATGTTAATGAAACTTATGTAGATTTAATTGCTAAATTGCAAGAAATATCAGGTGCAAGCAATGATTAGTCCTTCTAATTTAAGAAATATGATATTAGTACATTGGCTTTTAATAATGTTAATTCTAAATGCCAGCAGCTTTATGCCCAGCATAAGGAAACATCATGGTGCCACCGCTGCCATGGCTGCTGAGCCACCCGGGCTATGGCTGTGCTCAGCCAGGCACCCCAGCACCAGCTCCCCACCACCACACCCCAATGGCACCTTATGTAGCAACTGGGGCACCTGGCTGCTGAAATATCTTTTAAGAAATTCCCAAAAGGTTTGCTCAGACATTTAAAAGGCAACTTTTGGCTGAGACTGTTGGCACAAAAGGTAATTTTAGAGAACAAAAACCATCTTGTGACAATGGCCTGTTAATACCATCTACATATATATATATACATATATATATATATCTACTGATATATATATCAGTATATATATATTAGTTATATATATAATCATTTATATATATATATATATTTTAGTAGATTATATAGCTTGCTGGACTCTGAAAATTGCAGAAATGTCTACAGAACTCATATGTTCAACACTGTTTTTCACTCCTAGACACATTGTAGAATATATTCCTTCCTCAATGAAAGAATGAGTGAATGAATAAAATATATAGTGGAGAACATCACAGACCTTAACGTCAGTGTTTAGGTACTTACTAAAACCAGGGGTGGCTTTATTCTCTGCTGGAGGTACTTTTGTTTTTGTATTTAAAAAATACCTATATTATAAAAAGTATCTAGAAAAATAAAATTCATAGAAATGAAAATTAAAATGGTGGTGCCAGGGACTGAACAAATGGAAAAATGGAGCTATGTTTACTGGGTGTAAAAAAGTTCTGCAAATTTCTTTCACATAGTGTGAATATACTTAACACTACTGTACTGTATACCTAACAATGTGTAAGATGGCAAATATTATATTGGGTGCATTTTACCACAATACAAATTGTAAATTACCTATATAGTCACCAAGTGGTTTAGAATAGGACAGGGTTATTCTTTCTATATTATCACATTGGTGATATTGGCCACATTGGCCAGAATGTTTTCTCAGTCATGAACCCCCATTTTTGTTTACATTTTTGCTTTTATTCAGATAACTCATAGAGGGTTTTGATTCTATGTATGTGCTTAAAATTGGGAGAGGTTTTATTCCTCTTTCAAAAAATTTTTTTAGAAAATAGATATCCAATCTGAGTTGCAATATTATGTCCATTACCTTGTGGGTTTGCCCTACACAGCAAGCCCTTTCCTTGCAGCATTCAGGGGCAGTTCTAGTAACAAGGAAGGTCCTCAGAAGCCAGAGCATGTGAGTGGAGCAAGAAGAGGGTGGGGCATGAAAGAAGATCCTGAGAGGTGAGAACATGGTGGAAGGGGTGTAGACAGAAAAATGGGTGACCTGAGTGATCTCTACTCCAGCTGAGGAGAAGCAAAGGAATGCTTTTGTCTCAGGACAGCAGAAGACCCTGGACCAGGCCAACTGCCAGAGAGTACTGAGAGAGCCCTGGACTGGATCAAGCAGTGGCAAGGCCACCATGGCACACCAGAGAGAGAAGGTGATCTGAGATGATATTTATCAGAACTAAATTGATGTTGTGCCAGGTGGCTTAGAAGGTGGAGAATGGGCTGGGTATACATACACCTAATGCTTGCAGTGCTCACCATCTGGGGGATCAACATAATGGAAGCTCTGACTCATGTGGGGCAAAGGTCATATACATAATGTAAACATTTTACTCCTATAATATGCTGAAATAAAAAAAAATTAAAAAGACCTCAATCTTTTCGGAAAGGTACTACAAGGAGCTACTAACCCAAAATGTCTATACTCATCATTACAGAAATGCCCTCCAAAAGTGAGAGACATGGTGATTGGTACAATGGGCAAGAGTGGCGAGGGCACCCCAGGAAGGAGGAGTCAGGGGTGAGGATGGGGGTTGCAGGTGATAGTGAAAGAGAAGACGTCTTTTTGCACACCCCAACCTCTTTCATAGACTTCAAAAATAGTAAATTTGGAAGGGGTGTCTCATTCCATATCACAGTGGTAAGTAGGCTTAAATCCCATCAATTCCTTAATATTTCTCTTACCTGACTCCTATGTTCTTACCTCAGTAAGAAATACCATTCTGCACTTCATCTCACTTCTAATATTACCTGAATCTACCTCTCTCCTTCCTCAATGCCAAAGCCTCAGCAGGGCCCTAGTCACTGCCACCTTGACTGGTCTGATGGGTTTCCAACTATGCTTTTCCCCTGAAAGTTGGCTCCTCCAACCCATCCCCTACACCACTACTAGCTAGAGGGATGCTAAACAGCCAGTTTTAACACATCAATCCCTCCATAAAATTCTTCAGAGCCCTCCACAGTCTCTGAGCTTTCATAATCAGTAAATCAGCTCCTTTGGATTGGACTCTAATACCTGATAGTTTCCTTCCATACTCTCCTTCATCATTCCGCCTGTGTTATTTTCATAAATGTTTAAGTATCTACTATGCAGCAGCCACTGCTGAAGGATTCTACACATGACCCATGCTCTCTCACCATTTACAAATAAATGGAATTCCTAATGACACCATGCCATTTTCTACTTCTTTACCTATACAAACATTGTGGTTTTTTTTTTTTTATTCTCCAACTCCTGTGCCTAATTAACTACAGTCCATAGAAGCCTGACTACAGAGATAAAATATAGTGTGTTTTCTTTACTTATAACTTACCTGGTTTTCTTTAGGAGCCTCCAGCGACAAATTTCAGGAAAAAAAAATTAAGTCCAATTCCCATTTTACAAATGAGAAAACTGAGAGTCAGTAAGCATAAAGAACTCGTTCAAAGTTATATACCAAGTAGAGGAGCTTGAGTTGCCCAAAAGTGGTACTTATAAGTATGCCATATGCCTCTTTTCCAAATGACTTGTTTATGGAAATTTTTGCATTACTTATAGGAACTTTTGGCTGTGAAGAAGTTTTGCTATATACTGAGTGGCAAAAATTTGGTCCATTCAACCAATTTAATTAATCCCTTCTGACAACTTTAAGACTTTATAAGGAAGCACAATCACTCAATTAATGTCCCTTAGGCAAATGATACATTGGGGTAAAGTGAGAGAATACTAGAACTTGTATAGATGTTTACTTTTATCCTTAAATGTAGTGATGATGCTTTGCTAATATACTGATACTAGTAAATAAAGAGTATATGTATGAATTTTAGGGGTGCATGCCCCAAAGTATTTTACTCTAGGAGTTTGAGAGAAATAGTATAAGGACCCTGTTCTCTACTGACATCTGCACCTTTCTTTCTATTCTCCACACAAATCGCACCACTTGAGCCAAAACTCACCAAGCTCACACTCAGGTTCTTCCCACATATCCTCACACAGTGCACTCATTACCTTCATCCAGGCACCTGATCAAATGGATCTCCCTAGGGGCACAAGACCCACACCCCACCCCACCATCAACTCTCCTTCCACTATTCCTGTTTTACTCCTCTCCATCACAGTTACATTTACCTGACATTATATATTTGTGCCCATCACTACAAACAGAATGAAAGCTTACAAAGCCTGGGAGTCTTCTCTGTTTTGTTTCCAGCCTTTTCTCCAGTGCAGTAGGAATTATGACCTGAATGGATGAATGTAGATTTTGCTCTCTGTTACCATGTACACTCCTGAGTGTACATCATCCTTTGGCTAAGCTTGTTTGGCTGCCTTGTGGGTTTGTATTATGTACAGGCCAGTACTGTCTCTTCCTATGGCTGGTGTCTGCTTGGCATCCAAGAGAACCTTCTTCAATACTGAAAATGTTTGGTATCCATGCAATAGTATAAGCTGTAGTCTTTAAACACATGTTGCTATTTAGCTCTAACTAGCTCTTAGTCTAGTGTAACTAAATTATTGTATTTGGTTCTTCAGAATGTTTACTGTAATTGTGAGAGGATTTCAATTTATAGAACTTTAATTAAGGTAAAAATATTTCCAATATACATGTTCAAATACAACAGTGATTATGCTCTCTCCTCCAATGTGTCAAGTGTCATATTCTAGAACTCCTTTATGATTCCTTAGTAAATCCTGGTGAAATGCAAATGTAATTATTTACTGAAACTAAAAGAAGAAGGGCAGGGCAAAAATGAATTTAAAGTGCTGGAAAGTGCCTTGTGATTTAATTTAGAGTAATTATGTACAGATTGTCAATATATCTCTTTCAATCTGTCTCGAAAGTTAAGAAGTAAGGAACAACCACGGCAGAACAACCAGACATCAAGGGTGATGTCATCCTTTCTGCCTGTTTCACAGAACCCAGGATCCCTGGCTTATTTTTGTCCTCACCATGCTGGAAATCCTGGTCCTTTCTGGAAACACCACAGTCATCCTTCTCATTCAGCCCTACCCACCTCTCCACTGCCGTATATATTTTCTGATGACCAAGCCATCTATCATGTAGCAGTTCTATATGTCCATGTTTGTTCCTCAAATGGCCCTCAACTTTCTCTCTAGGGATCATGACATCTCTCTCACTAAATGTGGCATTCATCTCTTTCTTCTCATCACCCTGTCAGCAGCAGAGTGTCAGATGCTGGCCGTCCTGGCTTAGGACTTCTACGTGGCCATCTGTCACCCATTGCACTACCCCATCCACATTCCCCATGTTCTCCGTGTTCTCCTGGTACTTCCATCTTGGCTGAGGAGCGTGCTCAATGCCTTGATCCATGTGCTCGGCCCTCTGACTTTCCATAACTTCCCTTACAGGAAAGGTCATCATTTTGTTTCTGTGATCCCAGCTGTATTTAACAGTCTCTGCTGACACGTCCCTCTATATAAGGGTCTTTTTATCCACGGTGTTATTTTCCTCTTCCCTCCTATCTTAGCTATTATGGCCTCCTATGTATTTATACTGTCCACTTGACTAGTTGCAGTCTCAAGCCTGGGGCACATGGAAACTCTTGCTACTTACTTCTCTCACATGCCCCTGGAGTCTCTAATCTATGTGGCTTCAATTACCAATTCCCTTCTACAAAAGTCTCATTCCCCTGAGCAGGAGAACTGGCCTCTGTCATCTACACCATCCTAATGTGAATGCTCAACCCACTCATCTACAATCTGACAAACGGGGATGTCTTTGGAGCCCCCAGGAGAGTTCTCAGAAAATAGGGAATATGATATATTTAACTTTCCACTGAAAATACAAATCTAAAACAATGAAACATATACATTGAAATCTTGGGATTTACCATATGTAGAGAGACATATTCATATGCATTTAACTATAAAGTCAGATATTTTGAGGAACAGATCATGGACAAAAAGAAATGATCCTGCCTTGAAAGTTGATATGTAAATTGGTCATTTTCTTCCTTTTATTCATTTCTGTATTTGTACTAAAATATAATATATTTGGAATGTGGCTTATTTGTGCACTATATCAAATATCCATTTCTTATTCCTGTGCAATCATCTTATTTGGTCATTGTTATTTACTTTCCTACATTTTTGTTTTTAATTGACAAATAATTGTATATGTATATATTAGACACAGTGTGATGATTTCATCTACGCATACTTTGGGAAAGATATGATAAAACTAATTGACATTTCTCAAAAGACAGAAATCAATGTTCAACAGATATATGTCAAAATGCTCAACGTATCTAATCATCATGGAAATGAAAGTTAAAGCCACAATGAGCTATTTGCTCACACCTGTGAGAATGCCAGTTCTCAATATGATGATTGCTAAGTGCTGGTGAGGATGTGGGGAAAAGGAAACACTTGCATATTGTGGCTGTGAATGTAAATCAGGATAGACAAATTTATTTGTATTACAATAAATCTGGGGGGGGTACCAGTTGTGTTTGTTTCTTTGATGAATGTATGAATTATATAGTGTTAAATTCAGAACATTTATTGTATCAATCATTCAACAAATGTAGGTTTCACCCAGTAGATAAGATTTGATCCCTCAATCCCAAACACCATCCTCCCTTCTTAGCCTTAAAATCTATTTTCTCAACACAGCCATTGTAGAAAATAGTATAGAGATTCCTCAAAAATGAAAATTGAATTACCATATGATCCATCACTCCCATTTCTAGATGCATATTCAATTGAAGCAAAACCAGTATGTAGAAGATATATCTGTCCTTCCATATTCATTACAAAAATATTCATTCTAGCCCAGGTATAGAAGCAGCTTAAGCGTCCACCAGCACATGAATAAATGAAGAAAATGAGGTGCATTTACACAATGAGCCTTCAAACAGAATGAAATTCTCTCATTTGTGACAACATGTTTTGAACTGGAGGACATGATGCTAAGTAAAGTAAGCCAGGCACAGAAAGACAAATACTGTATGATCTCACTTATCTGTGGAATCTAAAGAAAGCTGATTTCATAGTGTGAAGTGTGGTTACCACAGAGAGTGGGATGGGGAAAGAGAAAAACAAAGGGTACGGAATATCTGTTTGTGCATTTTTTAAAATTCATAGACCTCTAAATAGATGAACCATGGTATCTTTACATAATTATCACCATTAAAATGTAGTAATATTCTAATATTACTATTGTAGACAAGGTAATAATTTGTATTTTTTAATATATAATTTTTTCCTAAATTTTAAATTTCCCCTAAAATCACCCTAACCTTAACTTCCTGGCATGAGATTACTAAATCAAACTTTATTGATACATAGATAATTTTCAAATAAACTTGACTTTTTTGCTTAAGTTACTTTGAAATCATACTTGATTGACTTTTATATTTGCTTTGTTACTCAATATTTGGTATTTTTATAAAGTTTAGGAAAGAAGTATGGTTTTTATATTCATTTTTTTATTACAAGAAAATATGAGAGTACAAACATTTTAGTCACATTTTATATCTTTGCCTCTCCCTACCAAGGGTTAGAGTTATGCCCTTCTTCTTCATGGAGATCAAGGCATCCCTAAGATGTGGGTCTTCCTCCAAACTCCTGAATCCCTGATGAACACCACCACCATTTGAGCACCATACTTTTAATCAATTAGTACCAATTTGATGACTAGTACATGTGGAGCCAGTCTTCTGAGCTTGTGTCACTTCACTTTGCATAATGGGCTCACTCAATTCAGGAAAATATAAGCAGTGCTAGCTCCTTGTCATTTCGTAAATTGAATAATATTTCATTGTAAACATATACCAAATATTAATAATCCACTCATATAATGACAGGCTCTTGGGTGTTTTTTATTATTTTACTTTAAAATTGTAACATGCTCATTAATTTTATTTCATCAGAATTTGTATCTTCAGAAGTGTAGATTATTATCAAATAATCAACTGGTGTCCTGAAAATTTCATCACACTATAGGAGCTCTTTCTAAGAAAGGCCATGGAGAAAGGTGAACTGCAATGCAGATGAAAGCTAATGACTTATTAATTACACTTAGGATACCCTAGGTCACTTTGTAAATCTTATTATGCCTTGGCTGGGGAAATGCTAGATTGATAAAGCATTCCCTCATTCCTCAGGTATAGAAGTGGCTCAGGGGAGAATGAAGGGTGGAGCAGAACAAAAATGGAATGGCAGCCTTATCCATCTCTCCAGGTGGAGCAATTGCTGGAAACAGCACCAAAATGGGGCACCATTGTCCCCAAAAGAACCAGAGATCCTAAGTATCTGCCTAAGATTTGAATATCCTTTTGAAAGATTTTTTAAAAAAGGTTTTTTTAGAATATTTTTCTGAAACTGAGAAACATCTCTTTGAAATGATATATCCAGGTAGATAATTTCCTATCCCACAATTTCAATAAGATGGGATCCTAACTTCAGAGAGCACCTAGCTTTAAGTTGCCAAATTATCTCCTCCTGCATTGATTTGAGACACTTGTATTTTATTTGAATTTAACCAATAACCATAAAAAGAGTCTCACTAGTTACCAAGTAAGTATACAGTGCACTCTTTATTACAAAATAGGACTGTTTAGTCTTCTTTCTTCAAAGCAAATTATTATTTATCTAGATAACATGTATGTAAAAGTTAGGATTTGCTTAGTTATGTACAATAATAACTTTATGTGTTACTTTGAAATCTCTCAGTGGATTCGCACTGTGCACATCACATTCTGATTTAATTGAGTAATAAAAGGGTTTTCTTTTAATTTTCTTCAAACTTTGTGGAGAGGTTTTCTTAGTTGGAATCTCTTTTAATATTTCCTGAACACTTTCCAGAATTAAAAATGCAACATAAACATAAAATGTGCCCACCACTTCTAAATTAGTAAGGCTTTGAACACCAGATTCCTTCTTGAGCTTCCAGTCTGTAACCTGCAAGTCTGCAGCACAGAGCTTCACTGTCCCACATCTGCACACAGTAATTTCTCTAGGCCTCTTCGGTGTCTACTGTCCCTCCAGAGCATACTTAGAGCAGATTCCCTTGAATACACTCTCATAGGATAATAATCAGTTGTACTATCCTTTCTATAAATGTATCTCACATCTTTAAAACTGAAATGGAGTCAGAGACCATGGGGCTCAGACACAAATGGGAACAAGATTATGTGCACTGTGTGCAATGCGTAAACTCCCTTTCTGCCTTCTCTTCTTGTCCAAATGCCAGGAAATGTGCAGTGAGTTCTACTCAATCCAGGCCTCTCTAGAGACCTAAATCTGCAGCTCTGAATTCAGAATCCAAAGTCTGAGGTTCCTCAGAAAGCATTAGAGCATGTCCCAAGGAGGAATTTCTCTTCCTGTTTTCCTTCCCTCTCTGTCAAAGCAAAGAATACAGAAGTTCCATCCAAACTAGACATGGCCTCAACCTGGAATTCACAAGACAGGGACATACTTTGGACTAAGGATGTACAAAAATCTCAGGGGAGACATATGCTGCAGTGTAAGAGATCAGCATGGACTTGTAAGTCGAGCTGGAAAAGACCTTTTTAGGGTGAGTGTAGACAATTTTCTGGATCTTGTGTCATCTTGTATTATACTTGAGTGAGAAGAATAGAAAGGCTGGCACCACATCTAAAATTTTCTGTAAATTATTGGACAGTTACTACTCACCATTTCTGGTATAATAAGGAATACATCACACAATTTAAAGGCTTTTTCACAATGCAACAAACCATACTTCTGAGCACATAGCACATGCTCAGTAGACATTGCATTATGCTGCTCTTTGCTTTGGAAATTAAGTATATGTTGTGATGAGTGTTGGGCAAAAGGCAGTATGTATGCTGTGCTTGCTGTCTCTACCTGAGTGCTACTAATAATGGATCTAGGTTGAGCAACATCAGCACTAAAAGGGGACCTGACAAAGAACCCAATGAATGTACCCCTTCCACACCAGCTGACCACATTTCTTAGAGTGAGGCCCACAGTACCACATGATTTATATTCACAGTGATGTCTCAGAGACAATTTTAAGGTAATTGCCTCTTATCCCAGGCTTTCAATTAGGATAACCTGGCTAGATTGAAGAAACACCATCACCTGCCTGCTGGGCTGGGTGGGAACATCCATGTGGTTTTAATTGTGCCCCAAATAATTCCAATTTGATACCAGGGTCAAGCATTAGGACTCCTACATATATTCATGAGAGTTCAGTTTAGCCTTGTTACAGTGTAAACAAGGTTCTTCTGTCTTGGTTTTGGTAGAGGCAGATCAGTGTGGTCCAGATTCCCATTCCTGTTGCAGAAATGCCTGGCACCTGTAGCAGGGGGAGGTAACCGGAAGAAAAGACAGGAGAACCTCACATTTTGGTCTCCGTAAAGGAGCTGATCATAGATGTATGTTTCCTTTGACAAAGAACAACTTAGTGTAGCCTTTCCACATTTTATGTTCCTCCTGCTTGTGAATGTTTCAGAAACAAGGGAAGAAATTGTGCTGATGCCATTAAGTGTAGTCTCAGGATTTAATTCTAATTGTTCTACACAATATCAGCTGAAAAGAAATTTCAGAGTAGGAGTAGAGGAAGAGGAAATGGCTGGTTTTCAGGTAAGTGTGTCCCAGATTAGGGTTTGGGTCCACTCTTTTTTCCAGAAATGCATGTAGAATGTAAGCTTTTTGAACTTGTAAACCTTTACTTCTTTACTTGTGATGTGTATGCCTAATAGCTTTGTAACTACATTTTTTTTATTTTTTCTTACAATAGTCAAAGTTCTCTGGGAAATCCTTCCTGTACAGGGCCTGCTGTACATTCTCTCCCACAAGCTTGTTAATACAATAACCAAGTTTTATAAGAAATGTATGACATGGCCGGGCACGGTGGCTCACGCCTGTAATCCTAGCACTCTGGGAGGCCGAGGCGGGAGGATTGCTCAAGGTCAGGAGTTCGAAACCAGCAGGAGCAAGAGCGAGACCCCATCTCTACTATAAATAGAAAGAAATTAATTGGGCAACTAATATATATATAGAAAAAATTAGCCGAGCATGGTGGCGCATGCCTGTAGTCCCAGCTACTCGGGAGGCTGAGGCAGGAGGATTGCTTGAGCCCAGGAGTGTGAGGTTGCTGTGAGCTAGGCTGATGCCACAGCACTCACTCTAGCCTGGGCAACAAAGTGAGACCCTGTCTCAAAAAAAAAAAAAAAAAAAAAAGAAATGTATGACATGTAATATTAAAAATGTCCCCTTCATGACAGGTCAAGATAGAATAGTGTGAATGTTTGAGATTCCCATTGAGGATAGGATAGAGTCTTTGGATTTGAGTGAGGAAGGGAAACAGATACTCTCAAAGTTTGATCTAGATGATTCATCATCTCTACCTAATATATTATTAGGAAAGTTCAGAAAGAAGATAGCATTGATTACCTAAAATAACCAGAAGATTATGGAAAAAATATAAAATAAAAGATTTGCTCTGTATGATACTAAAGTATTTACATACATTATTAAAGGTAACAAAACATAGGAAGTATCTACATCTGAAATTTGCGTAAATCTAATGATTTTTCATGGCTACATATTGTAGGCCGCTACCATCCCAGCAGTGATTTTGTATCCTCCTCTTTGCAATGGCGCCTAACACCAATTTGTCCCACTAAAGTTATGTTAATTTCATTCATTTGCTTAAGATGCTTTCTGACAGATTCATTCAATATAAAGTTAATTGTTTTTTTTTCTTTATCATTAAGTGCCTTGTGGAGATTTACTTACTGATGTGCATGAGCCATCACATTTATTCTGGAAGCTCTAATTTCTTCTTATAGCTTGCTTTGAAAAATGAGGGCTATTATCTGTGTTCTGTTCAGATGAACTGAGATAAATTCAAAGTTTGCCACTTACTGGATGATGACAAAATACTCTCCTTAGGCAAGAAGCATTGTTATCGGTAGTTAGTTATATCATGTGACATGCAGAAATTCAGACCTCACCCCAGATCTACTGAATCAGAGTCTGTCTTTTAACAAAATCTCCAGTTCTTTATTGTACTCGTAAAAATTAGGTGAAACTTTCAAACGCTCTTTGTTCCTCTATGTGAGTAATATGCACAATTCATTGATATGATGTAAATATAACACCCATAAAGTAATATTACTATTGTAAGGCCCTAAATTTTGTATTAAATACTTTATCATCCAAAGCATAATCATATGCACAAAGTTTCATACATCTTTTGCGATCCTCATTCCTGTGAATAAGAGAATATATGCAAGAATATCAATGTACTAAAAATATCTTATTGGATAATTCCAGTCCCTCATATGTCAGAAACAGTTCTCATAACTCATTTTCCTTGTAGTCAAATTATGAACTCTCTCTATGGCCACTTGGGAAATATGTGTCTTTTTACAGGAGATGGTGACATTCCAGGATGTGGCTGTAGAATTCTCTCCAGAGGAGTGGGCATGCCTTGACAATGCTCAGCGGAATTTGTATAGAGATGTGATGTTAGAGAACTATGGAAACCTGGTCTCCCTTGGTGAGGATCACTTATATACACAATTCCTATTCCACATTAAGGCCATGAATTTATTTTTGCAGAGAGTTTCTTAAAAGTTTCTACTTTACATGAATGAATTTTATATCAATGGTTTTAAAAAAACATTTGAAGATTTTTGGTGTATAAAATAAAATCATTAGATATCTCATATTATCTTGAACCTTTCCCTTTCTTGGGCTAATATATATATTTCACACTAGATTAGTGGTTACTCTAGAAATCAGGGTATATAATAGTTGCCTGCACCTTAGAATATAATTTCCACCTCTTATTTATTTGGTGCTAGTGGTAATTGGTGCTCTCATTATAAATTAGAAATAATTTTTTATGATTCTACAGGGTGTGTGGGAAAAAAATATGTTTCTAAGGAATTTTCTACAATATTCTATAATGTTATCTCTACTAAGGATAGTACTACATTAAGAATTGGGAAGACTTCAGCAAATGTCATGTGCATTTTTTTCTTACAAAACAGGTCTTGCTGTCTCAAAGCCAGAGCTGATCACATGTCTGGAGCAAAGGATAGAGCCCTGGATTATGAAGAAAGAGGAAACAACAGCTAAATATCCAGGTAGGTGAGATTCAGTGAAGCAGATAACAAATGTTAGAGAGGTAAAGCTCAAGGAGGAAGGCAGATATTAAAAAATGGTTTGGAATATTCTGCTTTGTTGGAAATGATTTTTAGTAGCCTTGTATGTTTCTCTTTAACTTACAGAAGGACATCTTCTGTCCCATGCTCTTAAACTCTCTACAAAGTCTACCCATGCACTGATTTTCCTTAGAATTCAGCAAGAGCCAAACTTCCTGTCATGGCTTTTAATGGACTCTATTATCTGTCAGTATTTCTATTGTTTGGGGTGATATGAGAATATCTGTACATATTTTGAAGACCTGTACATTAAATCATTGTTTGACAGTTTGCTCTGCTGCCTCTTCTGGAGTAGAGTGGCTGATCCTAGCTCACTGCAACCTCAAACTTCTGTGCTCCAGGGATCCTAATACCTCAGTCTTCTAAGTAGCTAGGACTATGGGCATGAGCTACCATTGCAAGCTAACTTTTGTTATTAATATATATATATATATATTTTTTTTTTTTTTTTTAAATGGAGTCTCCTTATGTTGCTGGGGCTCGTTTCAAGATCCTGGCCTCAAGTGATCCCAAATTCTGGGATTATAAGTGTGATTCACCATGCCCAGCTCCATGTTTGAAGTTCCATTTGTTGCCCCATTGCTATAATTTGTAAATGGGGAATAAGAGATATTAGGATTTGTTTCAATAATGCTAGAAATACTAGGGAAAGATGTTCATATTGTCTGCACCATAATTTGTAATTCGAAGCTTTCAGAGGCAATTGACAGAAATTCAGACTCACCAATTATATAGAAATGCATAGCCTCTTCCTAAACATTAGAATATCTAATGTTATTTCACTTCTAAATATCCTTTATTCTAGTACAAAATAAGAGTAAAATTGCAATTTTATTATACCCAAATTCACAAACAGTAATATAGTTTATTTTGCATATTCACCTCATAGAATTTTTAAACATACTGTCTCATTGAGTGCTTCAAATTGCTGAATATATTTAAAATCATAATTGATACATAATATTTTGATAACTTATATTTCCTAATTTTCCCCTAATTAATACTATCAGGAATGTGTCATTCCTATTGCGTATATGTGTGTGTGTATATACATATGTGTGTGTGTTTGTGTGTTTACCAGGTGGACTTTTCCACAAATTAGAATTATATAACTATATACATTTATTGTATATGCTGTAATGATTTGATGTGTGTATACATTGTAAAATAACAGAGTTAAAATAATAAACATATCCATCATCTCACACATTTATCATTCATTTATAGTGAGAATATTTAAGTATAGTGAGGTCTATGGTCTTAACAAATTTCATGCATATAAATCATTGTTAATAACTGTAACATTATTAATAACTGTAAAGATGCCATGAATTAGATCTCCAAAACTTATTCATCTTATAACTAAAAGATTTTCCCTCAAACATTTCCCTACTTTTCTTGCCACCACACCCTGGGAATCACTGTTGTACTATTTATTTTTATAAATTCAACTATTTTATATAACCCATAGCAGTATTTATCTTTCTGGGAATGGCTTATTTTACTTAGCACAATGCCTACCATGTACATCCATGTTGTTCAAATGGCAGGATAATTATAATTTTTATGGCTTAATAATATTCTATGGTATGTGTCTGTATACTCATTTTTTGGTCTATACAACATAAACAGTCATTTAGTTAACATTTTATTGGCAAATGTGCATAATACTGCGATATACATGGGTGTGCAGAATCTTCTTAAGATACTGATTTTACATCTTTGGTTATACTCATAAGTAGAATTGATGAATGATAAGGCAGTTCTATATTTTTACAATTGTTAATGAATCTCTATGATGACATTGCCAATTTATGATCAATAACAGAGTACAGGGATTGCTTTCTTGCATACTCTTGCCCGCACTTGTTATATCTCTTCTTTTGCACATTAGCCATTTTAACAGTTGGGAAGGGGATACCTTACCAAAATTTTGCTTTGTGTTCACATGATGTTTTAGTGATGCTGAATTACTCTTCATGTTACTTGTAAACTTGTATGTTTTCTTTGAAAAAAATTACACAAAGTTTTGCTTATTTTTGATTGGATTAGGATGATAATATTGTATTGGGTTTTGAATAATAGGAGTTTCCTATATATTTGGGGTATGAACATATTATACAATATAAAGTTTGAAAATTTTTTCTCCCATTCTATGTTTTCTTATGTTTTTTGTTTCCTTGCTGTACAGAGGATTTGAAGTTTGATGCAGCTCAAACTTTTTATATTTTGCTCCAGTGCTTATTTTGTAAAATCCATAATACAAACAACAAAAAAAGATAATTTCAAGACTTATATCAAGGTTTTCTCACATTTCTTCTTTTTATTTATGCTTTTTATAAAAGAAACATTACACTTTTAAGTCTACCATTTAAATCATTAATAAATCTCAAGTTAGTTTTGGTGTATCATGTAAAAAAAAATAGTATACTTTTATTAATTTGTTTGTGGGTATCCAGTTTTCCATCACCAAGCCTTGAAGAGATCATACTTCCTGCATTCGCATTGCTAGTGCCTTAGATAAAGATTAGTTACCTTATATGCTTAATTAATTTCTGAGCTCTCCATTCTATTCCTTTGCTTTTTGTGGTCGTTTTTATACACATATTTTTTTTGTTTTTATTACTATCACCTTGATATATATTTAAAAATCAGAAAATGTAATGCCAGAACCTTTTCTATTCTTTCTAAACATAGTTTTAGCTCACCAAAGGTATTTGTGATATGAAACAAATATTAGAATTTTTTTGTTAATACTGTGAATAATACCTCTAGAATTTTGATAGGGAGTACATTGAATGTATGCATTGTTTTGGATAATATCTTTCTATTTACTGATGTCTTCTTCAATTTCCTTTATTAATATCTTCTAGTACACAGTGCAAAGGATTTATTTTTACCACTTGGTTAAATTTATTTCTTATGAATCTATTATCTTGATACTATTGTATCACAGTGTTTTCTTTTCTTAATGGATAGTTTGCTAGTGTATAGAAAAACAATTGATATTTGTATGTAAATTTTATATCCTGTGAGTAGCTGAGTGGTTTTACTACTTTAAAAAAATTTTCCCATCTTCTTTATGGTTTTTGGTATATAAGATAAGGTCATCTGCAAACAGTATTATTTTTACTTTTCTGTTTCTTATTTGAGTGGATTTTTGTTATGTTCTTGCCTAACATGTCTGATTAGATCTTGTAGTAATATGATAAAATAGAAGCATTATGAGTGGTTGCACATTATCCTTATATTGGTGTCTGTGCATGTGACGGATTCAATACTTTTCCAGTTTTTATAAACTGATTTTGGAAGGTAAAGATATTTGCTTTAGTGTCCTGGGTTTTCAATGGATAGTTGCTGTAGCTAGGTAACAAGGCTGCCCCTTGCTCTGCAGTGGAGGGTGCATTTGGTGGGTCACTTCTGAAGTACTAGGGCCATTTTTAATCCTCTCTTGTGTCTGGGTAAACTGGTTTCCTTCAGGATTTTGATCTGTAGGACACTGACTAGGGCATGGTTGTATAGTGAGTCTGCATATGGTGGGGCTGATATTAGCTGTGTGGATGGGTGTGGCTCCGAATGAATGCATTGGAAGTTTCCCTTCAGGTCACCATGTGGATCTATGCACTGAAAGAACTGGACATGGACTGTAGTTGAGACTGCTGCAGCAGAGCCACAGGTCTGCTTTACAGATGATAACAAGACTAAGTTATATAGGCCTGCCTTCATGGCTGCACATAGGTGTGTCTCTCCCAAAGTCACTGGATGAGCAGCACCACTCCAACTTTCACAGGGAACCACTGGAGACTCTGTGTATCAAAGATGATGACCCATGTTATAGTCTGTAGTCAGGACAAGGAGTCCTTAATTTTGCCAACTAGATGAGAGCCTGAAATTCAAAATGACCTTCCTAGATCTGTGCTCCCTCTATGGTTTAATTACCATCTATTTTAGTCCCAAATTCAGAAAAAAATAATTTTCTGTGGATGGCTGCCAAATTTTTGTTGTTTGGGATAAAACAAGTGGATATTTCCCCTCTGACCATATTGTTCATTTTACTCTTCTTTTTTTTTTTTATTTCATCATATTATAGGGGTACAAATGTTAAGGTTACGTATATTGCCCATGCCCCCTTTCCCCCACCTACCCTCCGGACAGATAAATGTAACTCCTATATGTCCAATTAAGTGTTGATTCGTTAATACCAATTTGCTGATGAGTTCATGTGGTGCTTGTTTTTCTATCCTTGAGATACATCACTTAGTAGAATGGGTTCCAGCTCTATCCAGGAAAATACAAGAGGTGGTATATCACCATTGTTTCTTTCTTTCTTTTTTTTTTTTTTTTTTGAGACAGAGTCTTGCTTTGTTGCACAGGCTAGAGTGAGTGCCATGGCATCAGCCTAGCTCACAGCAACCTCAAACTCCTGGGCTCAAGCAATCCTACTGCCTCAGCCTCCCGAGTAGCTGGGACTACAGGCCTGCACAACCATGCCTGGCTAATTTTTTCTCTATATATTAGTTCGCCAATTAATTTCTTTCTATTTATATTAGAAACAGGGTATCCCTCTTGCTCAGTCTGGTTTTGAACTCCTGACCTTGAGCAATCTGCCTGCCTCAGCCTCTGGAGTACTAGGAATACAGGCATGAGCCACCATTCCAGGCCATCACCATTGTTTCTTAAAGCTGAATAGTACTCCATGGTATACGTGTACCACATTTTATTAATCCACTCATGTATTGATGGGCACCTGCGTTGTTTCCACACCTTTGCAATTGTGAACTGTGCTGCTATAAACATTAGGGTATAGGTGTCCCATTTGTTGAGTGTCATTTGACCTTTTGGGTAGGTTCCCAGTAGTGGAATTGCTGGATCAAATGGTAGATCTACTTGTATCACTTTAAGGTATCTCCATATTGCTTTCTACAGAGGCTGAACCAGTTTGCAGTCCCACTAGCAGTGTAGGAGTGTTCCTATCTCTCCACATCCACTCCAACATTTGTTGTTTGGGGGAGTTTTTGATAAAGGCCATTCCTACTGGACATAAGTGATATGTCATTGCAGTATGCTCAACATCTCTAATCATCAGGGAAATGCAAATCATTTTCCTCTTTATGTATTTTTAATTTTTGATCTGTTCTAAGTCTATTTTTTTATACAATTAGAATCCAAGTTTCAGAATAATATGGCAGCATTGCCATTTCTCTACATTCTCACCATATGTATGTGTATATATATATAATTACTTATTTAAAAATTTTCAATGTAATGGATATGAGGTAATATCTCATTGTGATTTTGCTTTGCATTTCTCTAAAGATTAATAATTTTTAGGACCCTTTCAAATTCTATTTGGCCATTTGTATATCTTCTTTCCAGAAATGCCAGATCAATCCATTGTCAATTTTTTAATCAAGCCATTCACTTTTGTTGTTGAATTGTAGTCATTTTTATATTTTCAGGATGTTAAGTCTTATGAAATATGCAGTTTACATCTATTTTTACCCATTTTGTAGGAGGCATTTTTACTCTATCAAGTTTTTTCTTTGTGCAGAAATTTTGAAATTTGATGCAATCTCATTTATCTTTTCTTCATTTTTTTTTTTTTTTGAGACAGAGTCTCGCTTTGTTGTCCAGGCTAGAGTGAGTGCCGTGGCGTCAGCCTAGCTCACAGCAACCTCAAACTCCTGGGCTCGAGCGATCCTTCTGCCTCAGCCTCCCGAGTAGCTGGGACTACAGGCATGAGACACCATGCCCGGCTAATTTTTTATATATATATCAGTTGGCCAATTAATTTCTTTCTATTTATAGTAGAGACGGGGTCTCGCTCTTGCTCAGGCTGCTTTTGAACTCCTGACCTTGAGCAATCTGCCCGCCTCGGCCTCCCAAGAGCTAGGATTACAGGCGTGAGCCACCGCTCCCGGCCTCTTCATTTTTATTGCTTATTCATTTGATGTTACATCTACTAAAACAGTGTCAGGACCAATATCATGATTTTCCTTTATATTTTCTTCTAAGAGTTTTATATTGTATTTCTTATGTTTTAGCATTTAATTCAACTAAAATATATCCTACATATAGTGGAAGGAAAGGACCCAACATCATTTTTTTCTTTCATAGATATTCAGTTTTCCACAATATTTGTTGAAAGGGCTATTCTTTTTGATTGTGTGGTCTTTGTAATCTTGAGGCATGTAATTTGATCATGGACACAAAGATTTATTTCAGGGTTCTCCATTCTGTTATTTCATTTCATATTTGTCTTGGTGCCAGTAACATGTTGCTTTTATTCCTGTAGAGTTGTTTTCAAATCAAGAAGTGCAATGCTCCATGTTTTTACTTTCAAAAACAGTCTTGGTATTTACTATTCCAATACACTTTAGAATTTATTTTTATATGTATCCAAAATAAGTATTAATGGAATGTTATAGACATTGCATTAAATTTGTAAATCACTGAGAATGGTATTGACATCTTACAATTTCAAATTATCTGACCATTGAGCATGAATACCTTTAAGAGTGTGTTTAATTTTGATATATTTTTCTATTAGCCACTTTATATTTCGCTTTTGATTTCTACTTCCACTTCATTTTTTTTTTCAGAAAATATATGTTGAATATTTTTAGGCTTCTTCAACTTGATAAGATTTAATTGTCGTAATATAATTTGCCATGTATGATTTAAACTATTGTATATTCTGCTGCTTTGGACTGAAAAGCTCCTTAAATGTCTTTTACATCTAAGTGGTCTATAATGTTTTTCTCATTATCTGTTTTCTTATTGATCTTCTATTAAATCTTTGTACTTAGTGAAAGTGAGGTCTTGCAGTCTCCTATAACTAATTTGTTGCTAGTTGTTTCTTGCCACACTTCTGTCCGTACTTTTGTTCATATTTGCTTAACATATTTAGAAGCCCTAATATATAATATATATGTAAAATATCTATGATAAAATATGTACAATAAATGTATATCATCTGTGTTTGTGTATTCTATAGATTTATCCTAAATGACCCATTTTATCATTATCTTATAGCAGTCTTTGTCTCTTCTGCTGGTTTTTCACTTAAAGTGTACTTCTCTTAATTATGTCCATGATATCCTCCCCTAAATACTTACATAGATTTTTTTTTATTACTCTCTGCCAATATGACATTTTAGAGCTAAAGGAAGGCTTTTGTAGGTGGCATATTGTACGGTTGTTTGTTCTTTATCCATATACTTGTCTTAGTTTTCTTTAGAGAGTCTAAAACATTTATATTTAAAGTAACTTCTGAAGAAAATGAAGTTATTGCCATTGGTTAATTCTTTTCCATGTGCCTTGTCAATACATTATTCCTCATGCCTGTCTTACTCTGTTTATTTTTGTTATCTTAATTTTGAAGTGACATGCTTTGATTGCTTTCCAATTTGCTTTAGATTACATTCTATAGGCATTCTGTTTGTTATCACATTAGGAAATGGAGGCTACTTAAAATATTTCTGTTACAACAATATATCTTAATCTCATAACAACTTCAGTTCAAGTGAATACAAAACCCACATATCTTAGAGTGCCACATTTTGTTATTAATGTCACAAATGATGTGTTTTTTATTTTATATATGAGAACAGATTTTTTTCACACTTGTGCTTTTGTTTATTTTTAATTCTATAGAATAATTATGAGGGTTTATGAGCCATCATGGTCCTATAGAATTCTATATATGTATACAGATTTATCTTTAATACAGAGCTTTATGTTTTTAAGTGTTTATTATGCTACCCAACATCATTTCATTTTTCATCACAGTGGACTCCATTTACTTTCTTGTGGGCTGTTCTAGTGGAGATGAACACCATTGGCTTTTGCTTAGCTTGGAAAATATTTAGTTTTTGTATTGTTTTTGAAAAAATTCTAGATAAAGTATTCTTAGTTGATAGTATATTTTTTTTATCACTATAGCATTTTGAAAAATCTCAGCTGCTTTATTCTCCAAATAATCTTCCTGCCACTGTCCCACTATATTCTTCTTCTAGGAGTCTTTCTTAAATATATTAATCTATTTGATTATGTTCAATAAATCCCATAATCTATCTTCACTTGTCTCTCTTTTAAAATTTTGCTTCTATGACTCAAGATTTATACATGAAATGTCTTCAACTTTCTGATTCTTCTGCTTCATTAACAGTGCTTCTGTGCTTGCCTAGTGAATTTCTCAACTCAGTAATTGTATACTTGAGGTCTACAATTTTTATTAGGCTCTTGCTATACTTTTTATGGCATTGTTTATATATCACTTTCTTCAGGCAACAGATTGTGTTGGCAGTGTTTTGTTATTTCTTGCAGAGGATGGTTCAAATGATTATGTTTCATTTATTTCAAATACAGTAAATATCTCCATTTCTTAAGACTTGATTCCCAGAGATTTATATTTTTTGTGGATGTGGGACAGGTTTTGTGAATCATCTGCTTGCCCTGAAATCTTATGATAAGTTCAGTTAATTTTATCTTTGTTTTTAACTAGACTTTGTAATTTTGTGTGGTGATATTAAACTCGGCTCACTTTAACACTGTATGGGTTAACATTTAAATAAGAAATAGCCATTTATCCATCGCTAAAATAATTCTCTATGTGTTTGTGTGACCAGATGTGTAATGATTATGTATATTTTGTTTGAAATTTAAATATTTGTTATCTTGGTTTGTGCTCAATAGTTCTTTTGTCTTCACTAGGTGATTAGTCATGGAAATTGTAATTTCAGCAGCTCTTTATCTGTGAAAATGTATTATATTTGTGTAAGAAAAATAATTGTGTAAGAAGACTTCAAGATCACTGATGAGAATCAAGGCTTGTTGGACTTTCCAAGTAGAACATTGAGGATTGAACATAGGGGAGTGGAAGATGATTCCAGGTCAGCATGGAACAGTATAGACAGAAATAAGTGGAGTCTAGAACACTAACACAGGTAGTAAGCAGTTGAGAGAGAGGAGGATAGAAGGTCGAAACTCACATAATCAAAATCAGAGGACTTCTGGAGCCCAGGGAAAGAGTAAGGGGTTTTGACCTCCCCCACCCAAGTGCCTTGGGAGTGCAATGGATCAGGTTTCTCATCCTATGGGAGTGTGCTAAGAGCAACACGAGAGCCAGAATCACTACACCTGGACACCCCCTCCTCTGCATCTGCTACACTCCAGGCATCCCAGAAAGAAACCTTTTGGTTCAAGGTTCTCATACATGTGTGACCACACTCACCCCATAGCAGCTGCCAAAGCACCTTGTACTGAGTGACTCAGCCTGCCTTGGGCAATGGGTAGAACACTTCCAGCACAATCTGGACTGAATGACTGAGCATGCTTGGGCAGTGGGGTGCAAAATGCCAGCCAATGCTGTCTTCTAAAGTGTAGCTGGTGCTACAACTCAAAGTGGAGGAGGGTGGTTTGACACACAAACAGCTTCAGAGTGCTACAGGAAGACCATGGCACCTTCTCACCACAATAGTCGATGCTGGAATTGTCTGTGCAGAGATGCCCCCCTTTCTGTGCCAAGGGTACATTTTCACCAAGCTCCATCAGCATGGCCTTAGCTTGTGATCTACCCATTGACAGGCTTTTCATGCTATTTCTATTTTTGAAAACATGAAATTGAGAATTTGAAAGGAATTGCATTTAATCTGTAGATCACATTGGACATCTACACAACATTAGGTCTTCTTCCCTTGAACAAGAACGTGTTCAAGAGTGTGTTGTTTATTTTCCTATACTTTTGCATTTTTTTTTGTCTTTTTTGTTATTTATTTACAGTGTCATTCCATTCTGGTCAGAAATTAAAGTGTGTAAAATTTCAGTTTTCTAAAATTGGTTAAGGCTTGTTTTGTGTCTGAAAAGGTAGTTTGTAGGAAGAATGTATAATGAGCTATCAAGAATATTGTATATTCTACTATTATTCAGCAGAATGTTCTCTATATATCTGTGAGGTCTAATTGCTCTCTAGTGTTTTCAAACCTCCTGTTTTCTTATTAGTAATTTGACTGGCTTTATTATTATTGAAAGTGGAATACCACGGATCCTATCATTTTTTCTGTCTATTTCTTGCTTCAATTGTGTCAATGCTTTTTTATGTATTTGAGAACCTTTATATGAGATATAGATAGATATCAGATATACCTATTATATTTAAATGGTTTGCAGTGAATGATCTCTGTTTATATTAAATGTCCTTGTTTGTCTCTTGTGGCAGTTTTGACTTAAAAGTATATTTTATAAACTATAACATTTTGTACTACAAAAGTAATGCGCCTAATATAATTTTGAACTCCACTGGTGTTGTATGCTTAACATTTTCGTGGTATATCTTGTTATTTCCTTCCACTTTTTGTCTATTTCTTTCACCAGGTATGAAGTCAAGTCTCTTTAGAGAGAATATAGATGGATTTTTTTTAATTCCTTTATTTGACTGTGTCTTCTGACTAGTAATACTAGTACATATATATTTGCATAATTTTCTCAAAGGGATGGATTTATAATTTCCCTAATAATTGTTTTATATAACTTTTGCCACTATATTTTCTTTCTTCCCACTCCTTTCCCCCTCATTGCACCTCACTGATTTTTAGTGATACATGTTTTTACTGAGGCCACCTTTTTTGTGTGTGTCTTTAAAGATTTTTCTGCTGTTCACTGTGAGAATTACATAAAATATTTTGAAGTTGCAACTTATGTTAAACCGATAACTACTTAACTTCAATTGTATACAAAAATTCATAATCTTTACATCTGCCCTCAACTATATGATATGGATGTCAAAAATTATGTCTTTTTATATTGTATGTCACTTAACACATGGGAATGATCATTTTTATTTTGTCTTTCAAATTTTATAGCATAATTAAATGTTTTTGCACCATCAATATAATACCGTGGGGTTTTAGTTTTCATATGTGCATATCTTTCCCAGAGAGTTATGTACTTGTCATGGAAAATAGAAACCAGCTATTCAAAGGTCATCAAAAACCAGATATATGGACTCATGTGCCATTGGTTTGAATCTCTTTTGAAAGGGAATCCAGGAAATGGAATTTTACTGCTAAAGTGATAACTCTGTATCAGTGGGGAGGAAGGGTTTTGCTGGGTAAATGTAACAACTGTTCCTTCCCCTTCCATATGGTTCTTGGTGTCATTCACATCTGGGATGCCATGAAATATTATCACTGATGATTTCTCAATGAATCATGTTTGCAAGTATATTTTGAAGGTCTTACATCTAAGATGCAAGTAAGATTATGGTATTCTATTGCACATTATTGCTAATGTGCTTGCCATAGTTTTGCACATTCAAATTGTGAAGTATATTTACCTAAGTATAATTAGTGAGATACTTTGTTCTTTTCATTTATTTCAGAACTGTCTTCCCATTGCACCCAAGAACTACTGTCAGAGCAGGGTATAAAAGCTTCATTCCAGAAATCAATAATGAGACTAAATGGAATCTGTAACCTTGACATTGTACATTCAAGAAAGGACTGGGAGTGTGTTGGTGAGTGTAAGCGTCAAAAAGTATGTTATGATGGTCTTACCCAATGTTTGTCAAGTAACCATAGGAAAATCTTCAAAAGTTATAAATGTATAAAAATGTTTAGCAAATCTTCAAATCTAAATATATCTAATATAAGACATACTAGAGAAAAAAATTTCAAATATAATGAATGTGGCAAACCTTTTAACCACAGATCAAACATTCTTGGACTTAGGAAATTTCACACTGTAGAGAAACCCTACAAGTGTGAAGAATGTGGAAAACCCTTTAACTGCTACCCAAAATTTACTATACATAGGAGAATTTACACTGGAGAGAAATCCTACAAATGTCAAGAATGTGGCAAAGCCTTTACCTGGTGCACAAATCTTACTCGAAATAAAAGAATTCATAGTGGAGAGAAACCCTACAAATGTGAAGAATGTGGCAAAGCCTTTACCCAGTGTACAAATCTTACTCAACATAAAAGAATTCATAGTAGAGAGAAACCCTACAAATGTGAAGAATGTGACAAAGCATTTATCTGGCTCAGAGACCTTACTCAACATAAAAGAATTCATACAGGAGAGAAACCATACAAATGTGAGGAATGTGACAAAGCCTTTACCCAGTACATACACCTTGTTCAACATAAAAGAATTCATAGTGCAGAGAAACCCTACAAATGTGAAGAATGTGGTAAAGCCTATACTCGGTGCATAAACCTTACTCAACATAAAAGAATTCATACTGGAGAGAAACCCTACAAATGTGAAGAATGTGGCAAAGCCTTTATCTGGCTCAGAAACCTTACTCGACATAAAATAATTCATACAGGAAAGAAACCATACAAATGTGAGGAATGTGACAAAGCCTTTACCCAGTACACACACCTTGCTCGACATAAAAGAATTCATAGTGCAGAGAAACCCTACAAATGTGAAGAATGTGGAAAAGCCTATACCCGGTGCATAAACCTTACTCAACATAAAAGAATTCATACTGGAGAGAAACCCTACAAATGTGAAGAATGTGGCAAAGCCTTTATCTGGCTCAGAAACCTTACTCGACATAAAATAATTCATACAGGAAAGAAACCATACAAATGTGAGGAATGTGACAAAGCCTTTACCCAGTACACAAACCTTGCTCAACATAAAAGAATTCATAGTGCAGAGAAACCCTACAAATGTGAAGAATGTGGAAAAGCCTATACCCGGTGCATAAACCTTACTCAACATAAAAGAATTCATACTGGAGAGAAACCCTACAAATGTGAAGAATGTGGCAAAGCCTTTATCTGGCTCAGAAACCTTACTCGACATAAAATAATTCATACAGGAAAGAAACCATACAAATGTGAGGAATGTGACAAAGCCTTTACCCAGTACACAGACCTTTCTCGACATAAAAGAATTCATAGTGCAGAGAAACCCTACAAATGTGAAGAATGTGGAAAAGCCTGTACCCGGTGCATACACCTTACTCAACATAAAAGAATTCATACTGGAGAGAAACTCTACAAATGTGAAGAATGTGGCAAAGCCTTTACCTGGCACATAAACCTTACTCAACATAAAAGAATTCATACTGGAGAGAAACCCTACAAATGTGAAGAATGTGGCAAAGCCTATACCCAGCGCATAAACCTTACTCAACATAAAAGAATTCATACTGGAGAGAAACCCTACAAATGTGAAGAATGTGGCAAAGCCTTTATCTGGCTCAGAAACCTTACTCGACATAAAATAATTCATATAGGAAAGAAACCATACAAATGTGAGGAATGTGGCAAAGCCTTTTCTCAGCACACACACATTACTCAGCATAAAAGAATTCATACAGGAGAAAAACCCTAGAAATGTGAGCAATGTGGAAAAGCCTTTTCCCAGTGCTCAATCCTTACACTACATAAAATAATTCATAGTGGAGAGAAACCATACAAATGTGAAGAATGTAGCAAAGCCTATATCTGGTGTAGAGACCTCAATCTACATAAAACAATTCATACAGCAGAGAAACCATACATATGTGAAGAATGTGGCAAAGTCTTTATCTGGCTCAAAGACCTCAGTCTACGTAAACGAATTCATACAGGAGAGAAACCATACAATTGTGAGTAATCCAGCAAAGCTTTTACCCAGTGCTCACATATTAATCTACTTGAAAGAATTCACCACAGAGAAAAATTCTACAATTGTTACAAAATCTTTAATACCTGCTCACATTTTACTCATCATCAAAGAAATAAAACTAGATAAAAGTGAGATAAATGTAATGACTTTGGAAATACTTTCCCAAAATATTAGCTTTAAAATATACAACAGTACTTAAAGTAAACAATAATAATATAGAGTGCTGACAATACCTTGAGTTATAACAGACATTTTATTAGACATGGGAGAACTTACCCTGAAAGTAATGCTCCAATATTTTCTCATTGTTCAACATCACAAAATTTTTCATAGATAGAAACCTTACAAATATAATGAATGTGAAAAAATATTTATGCAAAAGGCATACCTTTAGAGAACAACAAGGAATTGATACTTAAAACTACTTTACAGATATGATAAATTTCAGAATGCATTTAATCAAGAATCAAGTCTAAACAGAATCAGAGGACTCAAAGGGCAATGCACTTGGGCTCTAACACATTCACAGATTTCTTAAACCAAGTTGTTGAGTATAGAGATTAAACCAGTTAAAATAGATAACTTATTTGTATGTCAGTTTTTAAAACAAGAGATTTTTTAAAGTTATAATGACATGTAAAATATACTTTCTAGTCAGGTTGGGATGCAAATGTAATAAAGTATAATTTTTTGCGATTTTTGATAAGGAAATACTGATGTTATTCAACTTTAAGAACAGTGGATGCTATGCTTTCATTTTTAGTGTGTATGTGAATGCCTATGGTTAATGATAGCTACATCACAGTTATTAGAAGTCTTTGTGTATTAAGTACACATCATTCATGTACTTTCCCATGGAAAATTAAAATCACTGAAATGTAAGATGTCTGAAATAGAGAGGTGATTTGTAGTTGACTTCTAAAAAACAGTTTTTCAAGTGATATATGATATAGGTATATAGACTAATATCCTTCTCATTATAATCAGAATGAAACAATGACAATATTACAAATAACTTGTTTTACTAATTGTACATTAGAATAATGAAACAGTGAGTTTTGAAATATTTTAGATTACATGTAAACTTAATTTGTTTTATTAAATTAAAAAATATTTTATTGTGTCATCGTGATGTAGATTGAATGAACTGTGAATTTGCCACCAACATTAATCTATTGTATGTTACTCAAAGTTGGGGGAAATGATTGTAAAGATGTATTATTGGGTTACATAGTAAAATTAAATCATTTGTGATCCTGTTTTCAGTGACTTCAAATATGTAATTCTTTGAAGAATAATGTTCCCAAAGTTTTTTATTATTATTTTTATAATTTCATTGTAACTGTAATGCTTATAATAAAGTTTGTCCATTTTATGTAAAGCCATACATTTTTGAATACTGAATGAGTACTTGTTACACTTTATCCTACATTTTTTTTTCAACATGCGACCTGTCTGGCCAGTGAAACAGAAATAAACACTTTTTTTAATTTCTACTGAATCAAATATACAAATACATCATGGTTCAGATGAACTTTAGTTGTATTAGATTTGCAGAGTAAGTAATTATGTTTGTGTGAATGAGGATGTATACATATTTTGAAAAGAAAAGGAGAAATATTGAAAAAATAGGTAATTTCATAATTGTTGAGAAGTTACTAGCAAACAAGAAACTCCAAATATTTTGAAAGCAAAGGGTTTTTTTTTGCTTTATGTTGAATTAATTTGTTTAAAATTGTAAAGTTTCTAATTCAGAACCTGCCCATGCCAATCCTCTGTTCTTACATGCTTATTACTTATGCTAGGCCTACTCTATTATTTTATTATTTGAAAATTTGTTATGTATTGTATATATGTCCTACTCTGCAATTATAAGAATGATTTTTATAAAATTTAATTGTGGCTCCAGGTAAGAGATTGAAATATCCAGGGTGAAAAATGTCACTGATTTGCATGTGGAGTGAGGGGACCTGCAGAACAAACTCTAGAATTTATAAGTGGGAATTCTGCTTCTTTCATTTCATAATTGTCTCCAGCATTTTTTCCTATCTTTTTATCTTTTTCCTATCTTTTTCCTTCTACAAATGTATCTAAGCCATTGTTTTTCTGCCTGCAATTGGGCTGCAACATTCTCATTGTTGTACTCACCCCCTGTGAGTTCACATAATACTTTAAAAGTTCTGATGAGAATTGTAGAATTATTTAATTACATGAAAAAAATTTAAGTAGAGATCTTGAAGCCATATATAGGCTATACATGCAGTATGCTGATTACTTAATTAAGATAAGAGAGATTCAGAATCCTAAGCTTAAAGTAAGAGCCTTAAGTATAAAGACAGATATACAATTCAGAATGCCAGTAGATTAAATCAAGAACTCAGTATTGTTTGCTGTGTAAGAGCAAACAGTTATTAGATCCTAACCTGTAATGCCATAAATATGAAAATAATTACAATAAGTAAATAATGAGTGTGTGATGCATATGGTAAGTACTATATAAAGAAACATGAGAATCTAACAATCTGTTAATTGAGAGTTTAGGTAAATAAAGAAGATTGATTTTAATTATTAAGTACTTCATTAATTATGAAGTACTTATAGTACAACATATGCATCCGTCTAGAATCTATTTATGAGTGTGTATTTTCAGTGTTAGAATATAATAGAATGATTTCTCTGGATTGAAAATATTTGGTTATAAAAAAAAAAAAGAAAATATTTGGAATAATCTTTCTTTATCTTTTATTTCAATGTAGAGAATTTATTTTACATGACTTTATCTTCCTTTACTTTAGTGGGTGAAGTGCGTAGTCCACAGTTCTCATTTTTAGTCATGTAACTGTGGCCAACAATTTGATCATTCTCTCTAGAGGAATCTGAGGGATCATGGCTGCTATTTGATTGAAAATTTCATTAGTGATTTTGGATGCAATCCTGTTTTCTATGCTCACCATGGCCAGAGGTGAGACAGTGAGCACCACATGCCTCTTTAGTCTCTTCCATAACATAATGATCAGCACCAGGAAGTCCAGGTGTCTTTAGCTTCAAATAAAAGTGTTAAAGCCCCTTTCATGTTCTGTGCTGCAATATTAATCTGTTGGTAAATATCAGAGTTCCTTTGCTTATGACTGACAACTGGAATGACAAAAGCATCATTCTCACTCTGTTGCCCAGGCTAGAGTGCCATGGAATCAGCCTAGCTCATAGCAACCTCAAACTCTTGGGCTCAAGCAATCCTTCTGCCCCAGCCTCCCTAGTAGCTGGGACTGCAGCCATATGCCACAATGCCCTGCTAATTTTTCTATATATTTTTACTTGGCCGATTAATTTCTTTCTATTTTTAGTAGAGACACAGTCTTGTTCTTCCTCAGGCTGGTTTCAAACTCCTGACCTTGAGTGATCCTCCTGCCTTGGCTTCCCAGAGTGCTAGGATTACAGGTATGAGCCACTGCACCCGGTCAGCACAAACTCTCTTTACACCAATAACTCGTTTAAAGAATTGGCTCAAATGGAAAGATTAATTCCTTGGGTTTGGAAATAAATCTCTTTTGTGAACCGTTATATCTCTGTGTAAATTTTTAAAGTTCACCACTTAGTGCAGGGATTAGATGTGTCAGAAACCCTAGCTAAATGAGTCTGCAGATCCACCAGTAAAAATTGATGGCACAAATGATGGGACAGGAAATCTGGTTTGATATTAATGCTTAACTAAAATATGATGATCAAGTTATTTCTCAAATTCAACAGTGCTGTATTAAAGAATGGAAAAAGATAGCTTCTCTTAGACTGTAGCTTCCTATATAAATGTTAAACAAAATGTTAATGAAACTCATGTAGATTTTATTGCTAGATTACAAGAAAGATATGGTACAAGACATGGTTAGTCCTCCTAATTTATGAAATATGATTTTACATATATTGGCTTTTAATAATGTTAATTGTAAATCCCAGCAGCTTTATGCCCAGCAAAATTAAACTGCATGGTTCCACCACTGCCATGGCTGCTGAGCCACCCAGGCTGTGGCTGTGCTCAGCCAGGCAGCCCAGCACCAGCTCCCCACAACCGCACACCAATGGCACCTTATGTAGCAAGGGGAGCACCTGGCAGCTGAAAAAACTTTTACGAATTTGCCTAAAGATCCAGTCAGACGTTTAAAATGCAACTTTTGGCTGAGACTGTTGGCTCAAAAGATAATTTCACAGAACAAAGACCATCTTGTGACAATACATATACCTATATATATATTTGTCCTGGTCCTACAGGCACATTAATATTAATTAATAATTTGGTCATATTTCTATTACATCAAAAAGAGTATCAATACATAGAGATAGAATTGATTCAGCTTATTGGAAAGTAATTTCAGTTATGATGAGTTTCACTTCCAATTATAGTATTCAGGCTGGAGTAGTATTGCACAATTTCTGCTATTAATATGTAAATTAAAAAATCTAATGTTTTAAGACAAGGAGGATTTGGAAGTACTGGAATAAATGTATATTAGCAAACCTTTATTAATGACCAAAAACCTCAATTAGAAATTAAGGTAAATGGCAAATCTTTTGTTGAACTTATAGATACTGGAACAGATGTTACAATTTTTCTAAAGGTTTCTGGCTAAGGGTTGGCATAATAATAGATTTAAAAGATTGTTTTTTACTATCCTTTTGCAAATATCTGATAGAGAAAAATTTGTCTTAACCATACCTGCTTTAAACAATCAACAGACAACTAAATGGTATCAATGGAATGAAAGGGAAACAATTCTATACAAAATTTATAAATAAAAATGACTTAAAACAAAAGTATTTTATTAAGAGATAATTTTGGATAATTTATTGTTTTTTTTAAATCAAGTACATTCAATATGTGAATGAGCATTAAAAATTAAGTGTATGTAAAAGTTAAAGGTTATAAAACATTTATAAAATCTTAGCTTACAGTCAAATTGGTTAGAATTAGGTGGATTTGTTTATAAGATTTTATTAAAGTTAACTATCATTGATACACTAATAGAATGAAATTTGGTTTTCTCTTTCAATATAGATTGTCATGATATGAATAGAAATAACAAGATTTTGTATTCACCTTTTAATAAATTGCGAAAATGAAGGCAAAGAAAAAAAGACAGACTCAGCCTGCTTTTTAACTTGTACTATAGTCTGTCTATTAGGTCTTATACTTGTTTGAAAAACTGAATCTCCTGTCTCAAGGAATGGGATTTTTGCATTTTGAAAAATATTTGAATTATTAGTTTGGCTATAATTTTATAGGAACCTATAAACTTGTTTCATGATGACAAAAGTCTTATGATAAAAAATTCATGACTTCCTGCTTTTTAAGTTTTCATTAAAATTTAATGTTACTAAAAATAAGAATTCTGGTCAATGCATGCAATTCTACATATAAGATACAGCATAGAATAAGATGTTTGTGATAGGAAAAAATATAAAAGAAAAAGAATGTGTTCTTGTTAAAATATATATTTTGTCTAATTCATGGGTTATTTAAAGATTGAATCAAAATAAATTTAAAAACAAAATAAAAAGAAAATTTCACTTGTGAGTAAGAAAAAGATGTAAGAAGTCAAAGAATATAACGTTTTATTTAGAATTTTTTTTTTATTTTTGGCTGACAATAAATCCTTTCTTTTTATTATTTCCATAAAGAAAAGATAATGTAAAGAAAGGATATTGCATAGAATATTTTGTTCTAAAAATGACTGGTTATTCAGGAAAAAGGAGTTAGGGCAAAACACAAAGTTTTAAGGTATGTTTTATAGATGCTATGTGATACATGCAAGATGGGATAAAGTTTATGAAAAGAAATTTATTAGGGAATTTTGACTAAAACAAAGATCTTTGTTAATATTAATTTACTCTTAATAAAATGGCCTGCGTACTCATCTTAATTCTTTAACATGTTTTTTTTTTAATTTAAAAATTATGACTATGTAAGGTTTTTCTTTAATTTGGTAACTAACCTAAAAAAAAAACAGAAACAGACTAGAACAAATGAGTGGCCAAGTCCCTGAAAAAAATATTATTCCTCTTACTAATTCACAAATTCAAATGGCTATCAGTGAAATCTGGATTGGCAATCAGATATATCTGCTTTTATAGAAAAAATTGATAATCACTGTCCAAAAAATAAATTATTCAGATTTCACATTTAACTCAATAGATATTACCTACAATAGTAAAAACATACTCATCAAACCTTAAAATATATGTTATTTAAACAAAAAGGGGGAGGTATATGATCCCCCAGAGATAGAATAAATTAAGCCTTCTTTAATTTTTTTGAGTTATCATAAAAAAGATACTTTAACAGCAGTATAAGGTATTGGAAAGGGAGCCATCCACCAGATACTTTCCCTCACTAGCCTATCTGGTGGAAAGGTGATAGAGAAGAATAAATGGAAAGAAGGATGGGTGAAGGTGTGGGTTAGAGGTTTTGGCTTGTGTTTTGACAGATGATGGACAAACAGTCTGGATTCCAAGCAGAAGAATCAAACCCAGAGTGGAAACCCAAGGTGAAAAAATGGAAGAGACCACCAGAAGTGAACCAGGCCCTGGCTGAGGGCATTAAGAGGATGAAAATAAAGAATAGGAAGTGCTGAAGCAAGAAAACATCCCAGCCATGGATCATGACATGCGGACAGCTGAAGAGGACCTATGAAGAAGCAGACAGAATATTGAAGTTGATGTCTGTACCTAAAACATCTGTAAACCTCTTTCTTCTCATGATCTGCATAGTGAGCATGGCAGTAAGAATGTCTGATAACCCCACTTATCATTACTGGGCCTGTATTCCCAACCCAACTTTAAATAAGATTGTCAATCGGGCTGGCATTCCTTTCCTAGTATTTAATAATGATTCTAATTGGCTACCAGGACCTTACGATTATTGTGGTCCAATGAAACTCCACGAATAGGACACTATAATTAATAAATATGATGATGAAACATAAGGCCCTCCCATATGTATTGGTAAAGGTATTCATTGTTTAAAATCTGCTACTCAAATCCATCTAATCACCTGCAACTCTACCAGTGACAAAACAAAACCCTGGTTATTTCTTTTAACTGTCTCCTTTTTTTTGCTTCTGGACATATTACATTTGCACCTACAGATGTACCCATCTGTAAGGAGGTAGTAATTTCTGACCCTAAATCCTGGGTACAATGGAGAAATTGTAAAAGTCACATGGGACGCATTCTTACTGGCTCACCTTCTTGAGGTTATGTATTAATTGAACTGGAGTCCCCACGGACATCCTGCCTCATCTTATAAAGTTAAAAAACTTTGTTATAAAAAAACCTGTCACCTCGATGTCTATAACAGACACTAACTTTGTAAGTCATGTTACATGGCTCAATTATGGTATGAGCACTCCAGCTCCTCATAGTTTAGATGGCTCTATTCATCAGCAACTGTGGAAATTATCGGCTGCTTTACACCCTTTGCAGTCCTGGATTACCACAAACACATTAGATATAAACAGCAGCGGAGAGTGGAATTTTTACCTAAACTCTACTCATTATACTCAACCTTGTGTTAAATTGCCTTACTTATTCCTGACTGGACATGCTATATATGATGCACCCTCCTTCCTAGTGACTTATAACAGCTGTTCTTATTTTTCTCTATTGATTATTCCATAAAATTCAATCCTCATAAAGAAACACTTTATATTCTTAAAGCCAGAGCAGGGCTGTGGTTACCTGTTAAAATGAATAGAATTTGGTAGGGATCCTCAGCAAAGTTTGCTTTGGATAAACTACTTAACCACATTCTTAAACTTACAAAAAGATTTATTGGTCTATTAATAGCAGCTACTTTGGGAATTATTGTTGTCACTGCATCTACCAACACAGCTGGTGTAGCATTACAACAAACAGCTGAAACTACTGAATTTGTTCAAAAAATTGGCATTATGAATCAAATCAATTATGGTCCAATCAGAATCAAATTGACAGCAAATTTGCTGGTTAAGTGGCTGACTTACAACAAGCAGTCACCTTACTGGGAGACCAGGTCATAAGTCTGCAAAAGCAACTTAGGCTCTGTTGTGATTGGAATATCACTCAATTGTATTTCTCTCTCTCTCTTCTCTCTCTCTCTCTCTCTCTCTCTCTCTCTCTCTCTCTCTCTCTCTCTCTGTGTGTGTGTTTATACACACACATATATAATCAAACTGTATTTCTTTGGCATCATCCTAGCTCACAGCAACCTCACACTCCTGGGCTGTGGCAATCTTACTTTCTCTGCATCCCAAGTAGCTGGGACTACAGGCATGCACCACCATACCCGGCTATTTTTTTTTTCTATATATATTAGTTGGCCAATTAATTTATTTCTATTTATAGTAGAGATGGGGTCTGTATCTTGCTCAGGCTGGTTCAAACTCGTGACCTTGAGCAATCTGCCCACCTCGGACTCCTAGAGTGCTAGGATTACAGGCTTGAACCACCGTGCCAGGCCTATGCAGGTTTTCTATTTCTGGTTTTAAATTTTCTGAAAATTAATATCTTTATAGAACTTACCCATTTGTCTGAAGCTGTCAAATGTATTGATCAAATTGTACAGACTATTCCTTTAGAATAAATTTAAATCGGTATGATTTTTAATGAAGTTCCACTTTTATTCATTATATTGGACATTTATGTTTTCTTTTATCTCCTAGATTAATCTAGCTAGAAGTTTATCCAGGGTGTTGATATTTTCAATAAACCAGCCTTATCTTGATTGGCTTGTGGAGTCCTTGCTAGGTAAAAAACTCAGACATGAAATTCTGAAATATCTCAACCAGCAAATGGAGTTATATTTACTCTGAGTAAAAAAGTAGTGGAGATTTCTTTCACATAGTGTGAATATACTTAACACTACTGTACTGTATGCCTAACAATGTGTAAGATATTATACAGGGTGTATTTTACCACAAAGTCAAATTTTATAGTACCTATATAGTCAGTCACCAAGTGATTTAGAATAGGAGAGGATTATTCTGTCTATATTATCACATTGGTGATATTTGCCACATTGACCAGAATGTTTTCTAAGTCATGAAACCCCCATTTTTGTTTTTATTTTTCCTTTTTTCAGATAGTCCTAGAGGGTTTTGATTCTATGTATTTTCTTAAAAGTGGGAGAAGTTTTAGAACTCTCCCAAGACTTTTTTTTGAAAATAGATATCTAAGGTGAGTTCTAATATGTCCATTTCCTTGTGGGTTTGTCCTAGACTGCAAGCCCTTTCCTGGCAGTATCCAGGGGGCAGTTCTAGTAATAAGGCAGTTTCTCAGAAGCCAAGGCATGTGAGTGGAGCAAGAAGAGGGTGGGGAATGAAATAAGATCCTGACAGGTGAGGAGAAGGTGGAAGGGATGCAGCCAGGAAAGTGGGTTACCTGAGTGAGATCTTCCCCAGCAGGGGAGTAGCACAGCTGTGCTTTTATATGGATCCAACAGAAGACCCTGGACAGGGCCATCTGCCAGAGAGTACTGAGAGAGCCCTGACCTGGATCAAGCAGTGGCAAGGTCACTATGGCAACCAGAGGGAGAAGGTGATCTAAGATGATATTCATCAGAACTAAATTGATCCCATCTAGAAAGGAGGAGAGCGTGAAGGAGTGAATGGGTACATACACACTTAATGGTTGCAGTGCTCACTGTCTTGGGGATGGACACACTTGAAGCTCTGATGCTTGTGGGGCAAAGGCCATATACATAACTTAAACATTTTTACCCCTGTAATATAAAGAAATAAAAAGAAATATTTGAAATAACTAAATCTTGTGGGAAACATACCACAAAGAGCTACTAAACCAGAAAGACTATACTCAGCATTACAGAAGCCCCTCCAAAAGTGAGAGATGTGGTGATTGGTACAATGGGCAAGAGTTGGGAGGGCACCCCAGGAAGGAGGAGTCAGGGTCTGAGGGATGGGGGTTGCAGGTGCCAGTGACAGAGAAGACGCCTTTTTGCACACCCCAAACTCTTTCATAGACTTCAAAAAATAAATAAATTTTGAAGGGGTCTCATTCCTCATTACATTACACATATTAGCTATGTAAAAATTCATCCACAATGTGATTCAAAAATATTGTTGTGTGAAAAAAGCAGAATGGCTTTTGATAACATTTCTTTGCAAATAATTATATTTTACAAGGTTTTCACATTTTGATTTTATTTGTATTTTGGTTTGTTTTTAACAAGCTAGAGGTTTTACATCAGGCTTCTGATATTGTTTTAGACCTTTGAAAGTTCACAGGTAGTAGCTTCTAGGCCTGTGTTACTCCCCTGATAAAACAAACTTACCCTCCACTCTTCACTGAGCACACTCCTTGGGCAGTTTTATCTAGTCCTGTCACATCAGCTCCCCCTAAATGCTACAAATGCTAAAATGCAGCTTCAGGTCCACACACCAAACCACAGCCCAGAGGTGGTTGCCTTCCCTGGGTAACACATACTCACACTTAGCAGGTGGAAAGCTAGGCTCACTCTGGACCTTCTTTTACACCCTCTTTGGTACTTCAGATCATCTTGTCTCAGCAGAAGACACCACAATCATTTGTCCTCTGAATTTGAAAGCCCAAGGGTCATTATCAAGGCCTATCCTTCACTCCATATTCTTAACCACTTTGGTTCTGTGCTTACTGGCCATTAAACCTTGCCCTCAGCTGGCACTCACAGTCAGCCTGATAGTTTGAGCTGTACATTGATGACGAATCCATTTTGCTCTTGTGTGATGAAGAAAGCTTTCAAGCACTGAAAGCTTGCTTTACTTTAAGGCAGCTTAGGAAAATAACTATAATAACTCATAGTAAGGACTTGTTAAAAGGTCACAGATACATAGTAATATATTAGGTGAGCATACACACTGCAACTACAGAGATAAAAGCTATAAAAGTAAGAGCTTTTGGCTGTCGACTAATGTAGACACTCAGCTGTGCACCTTCATATCAGGGCTGTTGACTAAAGTCCATGCTCAGCTGTGCATGTTCATCTGTGGCTGTCAACTATAGTTGATGCTCGTATCAAAGTTGTTAGTAGGCTTAAATTCCTTCAATTTCTTAATATTTCTCTTGCCTGACTCATATGGTCCTACCTCAGTAAAAAATACCATTCTGCACTTCATCTCACCTCTAATATTACCTGAATATACCTCTCTCCTTCCTCAATGCCAAAGCCTCAGCAGGGCCCTAGTCACTGCCACCTTGATTGGTCTGATGGGTTCCCAACATGCCTTTCCCGTGAAAGTTGGCCACTCCAACCCATCTTCTACACCTCTACTAGGTAGAGGGATGCCGAAAGGCAAGTTTTATCACATCAATCCCTCCATATAATTCTTCAGAGGCCCATATAATTTCTGAGCTATCAGAATCAGTATAGAAAGCTCCTTTGGATCGTACTCTAATTCCGGATAGTTTTCTTCCATACTCTCCTTCATCATTCTCCCTGTATTATTTTCATAAATGTTTAAGTATCTACTATGCACTAGCCACTGCTGAAGGATCCTACACATGTCCCATGCTCTCTCACCATTTACAAATAAATGGATGTTCTAAATACATCATGCCATTTTCTACTACTTTACACATACAAACATTGCGATTTTTTTCCCTGAACTCCTTCATCAATTCGAGTGCCTAATTAGCTACAGTCCATAGAAGTGTTACTACAGAGATAAAATGTAGTGTGTTTTCTTTACTTATAACTTACCTGGTTTTCTTTAGGAGCCCCCAGTCTCGAATTTCAAGAAAAAAAATTAAGTCCAACTCTCATTTCACAAATGAGAACACTGAGATTCAGTAAGCATAAAGAACTTGTTCAAAGTTATACACGAAGTAGAGGAGCTTGATTTGCTCGAAGTGGTACTTAGAAGTATGCTATACAGCTTCTTTCCAAATGGCTCGGTTATAGAAGTTTTTGCACTGCTTACAGGAGCTTTCTGCTGTGAAGAAGCTTTGCTATGTCCTGAGTGGCTAAAATTTGGTCCATTCATTCAATATAATTAATCCCTTCTGGCAACTTTCAGACTTTATAAGGAAAGAAAATCTCTCACTTAATATCCCTTAGGCAAATAATACATTGGGGTAAATTGAAAGAAAACTAGAACTTGTATTGATGTTTACTTTTACCTTTAAATGTAGTGATGATGCTTTGCTAATATACAGATAATAATAAAGACTCTCATGTGCATGAATTAGGGTTGCATGCCACCAAGTTTTAGACAAACAGTAGGGACCCCTGTTCTCTACTGACCTCAGCTCATTTCCTTCTACTCTCCACCCAGCTCATTCCACTTGAGCCACAACTCACCAAGCTCACATTCATTCGGCCCAACCCACCTGTCCACTGCCCTATATATTTTCTGATCAGCAAGCCATCCCTCATGTGCCAGTTCTCTAAGTCTATGTTTGTTTGTCAAATGGCCCTCAACTTTCTCTCTAGGGATCATCCCATCTCTCTCACTGACTGTGGCATTCATCTCTTCCTCCACATCACCCTGTTGGCCGCAGAGTGTCAGATGCTGGCCGTCCTTGCTTAGAACTGCTACGTGTCGTTATGTCACCCATTGTGCTACCCCATCCACATTCCCCATGTTCTCTGTGTTCTCCTGGTGCTTCCATCTGAGGACAGTGCTCAATGCCTTGATCCATGTGCTCTATCCTCTGACTTTCCATTACTTCACCTCCATGGAAGGTCATCATTTACTTTCTGAGATCCCAGCTGTATTTAAAATAGTCTCTGCTGACACTTCCCTCTATATAAGGGTCTTTTTATCCATGGTGTTATTTTTCTCCTCCCTCCTATCTTAGCTATTACGGCGTCCTATGTATATATACTGTCCACTCGACTGGTGACAGTCTCAAGCCTGGGGCACATGGAAACCCTGGCTACTTACTTCTCTCACATGTCCCTGGAGTCTCTATTCTATGTGGCTTCCATTACCAAGTACCTTCTACAAAACGCTCATTCTCCTTGGCAGAAAAAGTGGTCTCTGTCATCTACACCATCCTTATTCCAATACTTAACCCTCTCATCTACAATCTGACAAATGGGGATGTCTTTGGAACCCCCAGAAGAGTTCTCAGAAAATAGGGAATATGACATACTTAACTTTCCACCGAAAATCCAAATCTAAAACAATGAAATATATACATTGAAATGGTGGTATTTACCATATGTAGAGCACATATTCATATACATTTAACTATAAAGCCAGATATTTTGAAGAACAGATAATAGACAAAAAGAAATCATCCTGTCTTCAAAGTTGATATGTGAATTGGTCATTTTCTTCCTTTTATTCATTTCTGTGTTTGTACTCCAATATAATATATTTAGAATGCAGCTTATTTGTGTACTATATCAAATATCCATTTCTTATTCCTGTGCAATCATCTTATTTGGTTATTGTTATTTATTTTGCTATATTTTTGTTTTTATTTGAGAAATAATTGTATATGTACATGTTGGACACAGTGTAATGATTTTATCTAGGCATACTTTGGGAAAGATGTGATAAAACTAATTGATATTTCTCAAAAAGCAGGAATGAATGTTCCACAGCTATATGTCAAAAACCTCAACCAATCTAATTGTCATGGAAATGAAAGTTAAAGCCACAGTGAGCTATTACCTCACACCTGTGAGAATGCCTATTCTCAATATGATGAATGCTAAGTGCTGGTGAGGATGTGGAGAAAAGGAAACACTTGCATATTGTTGCTGTGAAAATAAATTAGGACATCCAAATTTATTTGTATTTCAATAAATTAAGAGGGTATCAGTTGTGTTTTTTTCTTTGATGTCTACCCCCCAGCCCTGAATCCCTGGTGAGCACCACCACCATTTGAGCACTGTAGTGTTAATCAGTCAGTACCAATTTGATGGCAAGTATATGTGAAGCCCATTCTTCTGATCTTGTGTCACTTAAATTTGGATATTGGGCTCACTCAATTCAGGAAAATATAAGCAGTGCTAGCTAACTGTCATTTCTTAAAATTGAGTAATATTTCATTGTAAACATATGCCCAATATTAATAATCCACTCATGAATTGATGGGCTCTTGGGTGGCTTTTATTTTTTTACTTTAAACTTGTAACATGCTCATTAATTTTATTTCTTCAGAATTTGTATCTTCGCAAGTGTAGGTGCTTATCAAATAATCAACAGGTGTCTTGAAAGTTTCATCAAACTATAGGAGCTCCCACTAAGAAAGCCCACAGGGGAGGGTGAACTGCAATGCAGATTACAGGTAATGACATATTCATTACCCTTAGGATAACCTAGGTCACTTTGCAAATCTTATTACGTCTTGGATGGGGAAATCCTATATTGATAAAACATTCCCTCCTTCCTCAGGTGTAAAAGTGGCTCAGGGTAGAATTAAGGGTGGAGCAGCACCAAATTGGAATGGCAGCCTTATCCATCTCCACAGCTGGAGCAATTGCTGGAAACAGCGCCAAAACAGGGCACCATTGTCCCAAGAAGGACCAGAGATACTAACTATCTTCTTAAGATTTGTAAATTTTTTGAAAGATTTATAAAAGTTTTTTTTTTTTAAATACTTTTTCTGAAACTGAGAAACATCACTTTCAAATGAAATATCAAGGAACATAGCTCCCTATCCCACAATTTCCATGTGAAGATGGGATCCAAACTTCAGTGAGCACCTAGCTTTAAGTTGCAAAATTATCTCCTCCTGCATTAATTTCAGAAGCTTGTTTTTTATTTGAATTTAACCAATTATCAAAAGAAGAGAGTCTCACTAATTACCCAGTAAGTTTATGGTGCACTGTTTAGGACAAATAGGGCTGTCTAGACTTCTTTCTTCAAAGCTAATTATTATTTATCTAGATAACATTTATGTAAAAGTTAGGATATCCTTAGTTATATACTGGAACGACTTTATGTGTCCCTTTGCCATCTCTCAGTGGATTGGCACTGTGCACATCACATTGTGATTTGAGTAATAAAAGGGTTTCTTTTAATTCTCTTTTAACTTTGTGGAGTGGTTTTCTTAGTTGGATACTCTTTACTATTAATATTTCCTGAACACTTTCCAGAATTAAAACTGCAACATAAACATAAAATGTGCCCACCATTTATAAATTACAAGGGCTTTGAATACTAGATTCCTTCTTGAGCATCCAGTCTGTAACCTGCAACTCTGCAGCACAGAGCTTCACTGTCCGGACATCTGCACACAGTAAGTTCTCTAGGCCTCTTTGGTGTCTACTGTCCCTCCAGAGCATACTTAGACCAGATTCCTGTGAATACACTCTCATAGGATAATGATCAGTAGTTCTATATTTCTCTAAATGCATCTCACATCTTTAGCACTGAAATGGATTCAGAGACCATGGGGCTCAGATACAAATGGGAACAAGATAATGCACTCTGGGTTGGACACATAAACTCCCTTTCTGCCTTATCTTCTTGCCCAAATGCCAGGAAATGTGCAGTGAGCCCTACTGAATTCATGCCTCTCCAGAGACCTAAATCTGCAGCTCTGAATTCTGAATCCAAGGCTCCTCAGGATGCATTAGAGCAGGTTCCAAAGAGAAATTTCTCTTCCTGTTTTCATTCCCTCTCTGTAAAAGCAAAGAATACAAAAGTTCAACCCAAACTAGACCTGGCCTGAACCTGGAATTCACAAGACAGTGACATACTATGGACTGAGGAAGGACCAAAATCTCAGGGGAGACATATGCTTCAGTGTAAGAGAACAACATGGACTTGTTAGTTGACTTTGAAAGGACCTATTTGGAGTGAGTGTAAAGAATTTTCTAGATCTTGTGTAGTGTCATATTATAATTGTGTGAGAATTGAAAGAATGGCACCACATCTAAATTTTTCTGTAAATTATTGTACATTTACTACTCACCTTTCTGGTATAACAAGGATTAAATCACACAATGAAAATGCTCTTCACAGTGCAACAAACCATGCTTCTGAGCACATAGCACATGCTCAGTGTACATTGCATTATGCTGCTCCTCACTTTGTAAATTAAGTGTATGTTGTCATGAGTGTTAGGCAAAAGGCAGTATGTATGCTGTGCTTGCTGTCTCTACCTGAGTGCTACTAATAATGGATCTAGGTTGAGCAACATCAGCACTAAAGGGAGACCTAACAAAGAACCCAATGAATGTACACCTTCCGCACAAGCAGACCACATTTCTTTGAGTGAGGCCCACAGTACCACATGATTTATATTCAGTGATGTTTCAGAGACAATTTTAAGGTAATTACCTCTGAGCCCAGGTTTTCAATTAGGATAACCTGGCTAGATTGAAGAAACCCCATCACTGGGCTGCTGGGCTGGGTGGGAACATTCATGTGGTTTTAATTGTGCTCCAAATAATTCTAATTTGATACCAGGGTCAAGTATTAGGACTCCTGCATATATTCATGAGAATTGAGTTTAACCTTTGTTCTCAAGGGAAGTCACAGGTTCTGCTCTCTAAGGTTTGGTAGAGGCAGATCAGTGTGGCCCAGATTCCAATTCCTGTAGCAGAAACTATTGGCACCTGTAGCCGGAGAAGATAACCAGAAGAAAAGACAGGAGAACCTCTCATTTTGGTCTCCCTGAATGAGCTGATCATAGCTGATTCTTTCCTGTGACCAAGAATAAGTGAGTGTAGTCCTTCTGCATTTTATGTTCCTCCTACTTGTGAGTGTTGTGGAAAAAGGAAAGAAATTGTGCTGACTCCATTAAGGGAAGTCTCAAGATTTAATTTTAATTGTTCCACACAATCTCACCTGCTAAGACATTTCAGAGTAGGAGAAGAGGAAGAAGAAATGGCTGGTTTTCAGGTAAGTGTATCCCAGATTAGGGGTTCTGTCCACTATGTCTTCCAGAAAGCCTTGTAGAAGTTTAATTTTTTGAACTTGTAAACCTTTCCTTCTTTACTTCTGATGTTTATGCCTAATAAGTTTTGTAACTACATTTTTTTTTCTTATGGTAGTCAAGGTTCTCTGGGAAATCCTTCCTCCCTATGTAAGAGAGCCTGCTGTATATTCTCTCCCACAAGCTTGTTACTACAATAACCATGTTTCATAAGAAATATATGACATGTAATATTAAACATGTTTCCATCGTGACAGGTCAAGATAGCATAGTGTGAATTTGTGAGATTCCCATTGGGAATAGGATAGAGTTTTTGGATTTGAGTGAGGAAAGGAAACAAGTACTCTCAAAGTTTGAACTGGATGCTTCATCATCTCTACGTAATATATTATTAGGAAAGTTCAGAAAGAAGAAAGCATTGATTGCCTAGGATAACCAGAAAATTATGGAAAAACTATAAAAGACTTGCTCCGTATGATGCTAAAGTGTTTACATACATTATTAAAGATAACAAAACATGGGAAGTATCTGTATCTGAAATTTGCATAAATCTGATGATTCTTCATGGTTACATATTGTTGGCCACTACCATCCCAGCAGTCATTTTGTATCCTCCTCTTTGCAACAATGCTTAACACCAATTTATTCTGCTAAACTTATGCTAATTTCATTCACTTGTTTAACATGCTTTCTTACAGATTCATCCAATATAAAGTTAATTGTTTTTTTTTTGTTCATCATTAAGTGTCTTGTGGAGATTTACTGACTGATGTGCATGAGCCATCACATTTAATCTAGAAGCTCTAATTTCTTCTTATAGCTTGCTTTGAAAAATGAGGGCTATTATCTGTGTTCTGTTCAGATGTACTGAGATAAATTCAAAGTCTACCACTTACAGGATATTGACAAAATACTCTCCTTAGGCAAGAAGCATTGTTATCAGTAGTTATATCATGTGACAGGCAGAGATTCAGATCCCACCCCAGATCTACTGAATCAGAGTCTGTCTTTGAACAAAATCTCCAGTTCTTTTTTGTACTCGTATAAATTAGGTGAAACTTTCTAACTCTTTTGTTTCTCTATGTGAGTAATATGCACAATTTATTGATAGGATGTAAATATAACACCAATAAACTTATATTACTGTTATAAGGCCCTTAATTTTGTATTAAATACTTTATCATCCAAAGCAGAATCATATGCACACAGTTTCATACATCTTTAGTGATCCTCATTCCTGTGAATAATAGAATATGTGCAAGAATATCAATGTGCTAAAAAATATCTTATTCGATAATTCCAGTCCCTCTTATGTCAGAAACAGTTCTCATAACCATTTTCCTTGTAGTCAAATTAGGAACTCTCTCTATGTCCCCTTGGGAAATATGTGTCTTTTTACAGGAGATGGTGACATTCCAGGATGTGGCTGTAGAATTTTCTCCAGAGGAGTGGGCATGCCTTGACAATGCTCAGCGGAATTTGTATAGGGATGTGATGTTAGAGAACTATGGAAACCTGGTCTCCCTTGGTGAGGATCACTTATGTACAGAATTCCTATTCCACATTAAGGCCATTATTTTATTTTTGTAAATAGTTTCTTAAAAGTTTCTAATTTACATGAATGAATTTTATATCAATGCTTTTATAGAAAATTTGAAGATTTTTGGTGAAAAAAGGAAAATCATTAGATGTCTCATGTTATCTTGAACCTTTCCCTTTCTTGGGCTGATATGTATATTTCACACTAGATTAGTGGTTACTCTAGACATCAAGGTATATAATTGTTGCCTGTACCTTAGAATAGAATTTCCACCTCTTATTTACTTGGTGCTATTGGGAATTGGTGCTCTAGTCATAAATTAGAAGTAATTTTTTTTATCATTCTACAGGGTCTGTGAGAAAACCACATGTTTCAAAGAAATTTTCTAGAATCTTCTATAATGTTCTCTCTACTAAGGATAGTACTGCATTAGTAATTGAAAAGTCTACAGCAAGAGTCATGTGAATTTTTTTCTTAAAAAAACAGGTCTTGCTGTCTCAAAGCCAGAGCTGATCACATGTCTGGAGCAAAGGATAGAGCCCTGGATTATGAAGAAAGAGGAAATGACAGCTAAATATCCAGGTAGGTGAGATTCAGTGAAGCAGATAACAAATGTTAGAGAGGTAAAGCTCAAAAAGGAAGACAGATATTAAAAAGTGGTTTCCAATATTCTGCTCTGTTGTAAATGATTTTTAAAAGTCTGTGTATGTTTCTTTTTACCTTATAGAAGGACATCTGCTGTCCCATGCTCTTAAACTCTCTAAAAAGTCTACCCATGCACTGATTTTCCTTAGAATTCAGTAGAGCCAAACTTCTTTTTATGGCTTATAAGGGACTCTATTATCTGTCATTATTTCTATTTTGGAGGGGGATATGAGAATATCTGTACATATTTTGAAGACCTCTGCATTAAACCATCTTTTGACATCTGCTGTCCCTTCTGGAGTATAGTGACTGATCATAGCTCACAGCAACCTCAAAATTATGGGCATCAGGGATTTTACTACCTCAGTCTTTAAGTAGCTAGCAGTAACTATGGACATGAGCTACCTTTGCAAGGTAATTTTTGTTATTAATAATTTTTTGGAAAAAAATGTAGTCTCCTTATGTTTTTGAGGCTGGTTTCAAGATTCTGGCCTCAAGTGATCCTCTTTCCTTGGCCTCCCAAATTGCTTGCATTATAACTGTTATCCACCATGCCCAGATCCATGTTTTAAGTTCCTTTTGTTGCCTTATTGCTGTAATTTGAAAGGGGGATATTAGAGATATTAGGATTTGTTTCAGTAATGCTAGAAACTCTAGGGACAGAAGTTCATATTCTGCATCATAATTTCCAATTTGAAGATTTCAGAGGCAATCCTTCAGAAATTGAGACTCACTAATTTTGTATAATTGCATAGACTCTTCCAAACATAAGAAAATCTAATGTTATTTCACTTCTACGTATTCTTTTTCCTAGTTCAAAATAAGAGTAAAATTGCAACTTTATTATACCCAAATTCCCAAACAGTAATATAGTTTATTTTGCATACTCACCTCATAGAAGTCTTAAATATACTATCTCATTGAGTGCTTCAATTTGGTGAATATATTTATAATCACAATTGATACATAATATTTTGATAACTTATATTTCATAATTTTCCCCTATTGGTACTATCAGGAATGTGTCATTCCTATGTGCATGCGTGTGTGTGTGTGTGTGTGTGTGTGTGTGTGTGTTTGGACTTTTCCACAAATAAGAATTGTATAACTCTATACATTTATTGTTTATGCAGCAATGATTTGATGTGTGTATACATTGTAAAAAAATACAATACAATGTTAAAGTGATAAACATATCATCTTTTGGGGGTGTGTTTTCTGTTTGGTTCTTCATATTTCCCAAGTTCCTTCAGTAATTTTTTCCCATGTCAATCAGTTGATGTTTCTTTTCTTTAGGTTTTTGTTTGGGTATACACACATCTTGTTTAGTTTCTGAGCAAGTAGGTGGTTTCTGTGGGTGAGATTCGACCATTCCCTGTATAATGAGTCTGTAGGTGCCGTGAAAAAGCTGTGCAGGATGTCCTCCATGTCAGTAGGTGGCGCTTGCTTGCAAGAACAAGCTACACTGTTGTTTTTGTGTCCTGTTATAAGCTCTTGTTCCTGTAGGGAGGCACTCTAGTGCCTCAGGTGGTGGATGGGGCCCTGGGACTTCCAAGTGTGTCCTTTTCTCCCTTTCAGGGAGGGCTGGTCTAAGAGAGAGTCTGGGTGGAGCTGTGTTGAGTAAGCCTGCCCTCAGACACCACCAATGCCATTAGCAGGGGTCAATGTTCTGATCTCTGCTCCTAGGAAAAGCTTTCAGTGAGGGGCTGGAATGGCCCGCTCAGTCAGAAAGTCTGCCTGTGGGGGTGGGGCTGTCAGAGACCCGCAGTCTGGAGTGGGCCTCGCTCCTTTCCACCCTCCACAACTCCACAGCTACTCCTGGGCCTCTGCCAGCAGGCCAGACCACATGCCACCGGGCCTCCCCAGACTTTGATGCTGGCAGGGAGGTTCCCTGCGTAGGAACAACACCTGGGCTGGGTGCACGGCCTCCTTTTGTGCGGACAGTTGCTCTCTAGGATGCTGATCTGCCCCTGAAGGCACACAGACCTCAGTAGCTGTTCACATATATCCCATCTGTGCCCTGGGCAATGTGAGACCTCGGTGCAGGAGATCTGGTCTGCAGGTCTGACCTCTGGGCCCCAGAGTTCAAACTATATCCCCACCGGGGAGAGCAGTGCCAGTCCCAATTCACCCACAGGGAGCCCAAGCTGGGTCTATGTCTCTCAGCCTCAGGGTCTGGCCCGTTCTCCTGGGATCACCATGCCAGCAGCACCCGGGAGGGCTGGCGGGTAGAGAGCTCACAGTCTGAGTTCCCCTTAGTCAGCTGCAGGGCCCCAAAAGGGAAGGTCCTTTTCCCTGTAGGTGCCTCCAGCTGGTGGCTGTATTGTCTCTCTGGGCAGCCATGGGTAGGGTCAGCGGAGGGGAGATGGAGGCAATATGGTGCCTGCTGTGGGCCTTGGGTCTGTGCACACGGAAGTGCCCCAAAAGATTTGGGAACCTGAAGCTGCCTCCGCTACAGGCTTACCACTTGCTGGCAGCTGCCGTCTCTGGCCTGGTGTCCGCAGGTCTCTCCACCCACTGAGGAGCCCACCAGCAGTCCAAGATGCAGGGGAGGGGAAAGGTGACTGATCCACCAACCCTTCCCGCTGCTCTCTGGGATTCTCTGGTGGTCTCAGCTTCTGGTTCTCCTCCCCCACCTCCTCCCGTGAAGTCTCCTGTGGTCTTAGGTACCCCTTCTTCCGGCCTCGTCCACTGTATGCTCATCTTCTTGCTTCTTTATTCTAACTTCTGCTAGAATCTGTCTTTTCTACAGAGACACTCTGTCTGGTGGTGTTTCTCGCCCGCCATCTTCATCCTCCCCCCTCTGACCACTTTTTATATTTAATATCCTTGTTTGTCTCTTGTGACAGTTTTGATTTAAAGTATATTTTTAAAACTATAACATTTTTTACTTCAAAAGTAATGTGCCTAATATCATTTTGAACTCCATTGCTCTTAGATGCTTAATGTTTTCCTGCTATATCTTGCGATATCCTGCCAGTTTTAGTCTATTGTTCACACCAGGTATGAAGGCATGTCGCTTTAGATAGAATATAGTTGGCTTTTTTAATCCCTTTATTTAAATGTGTTCTGACTGGAAATACTAGTACATAAATATTTACATAATTTCTCAAAGAAAGGACTTACAATTTCCCTAATGTTAATTGTTTTATGTAACTTTTGTCACTATCTTCTCTTCCTTTCCTCTCCTTCTTTGTTCATTGTGCCTCAATGATTTTGATTGACATTTGGTTTCTTTGCCCACCTTTCTTTTTGTATCTGTATAAACATTTTTTCTGATATTCACTGTTAAAATATGTAAAATCTTTGAAACTTGCAACTTATGTTAAATGGATAACTACTGAACTTCGGTTGCATACAAAAATTTTTAATCTTTACATCTGCCCTCACTTTTATGATATTGATGTCAATAATTTTGGCTTTTTATATTGTAAACAAATTAACACATGGGAATAATCATTTGTTTTATTTTGTCTTTCAAATTTTATATCATAATTAACTGTTTTTCACCATCATTATGATAATGCAGAATTTTATTCTTGATATGTGGACATTTTTCCCCAGAGAATTATGTATTTGCCATGGGAGATAGAAACCAGCCTTTGGAAAGGCCATAAAAAAATAGATGAGTGGACATGTGCCCATAGTTTTATTCTCTGTTGAAAGGGAATCCGGTAGATGGGATTTTTCTACTAAAGTGATAAATCAGTATGAGCGTGGAGGAAGGGCTTTGGTGCATAAGTGCAACAAAGTTTCCCTCCCCTTCCATGTGGTTCTTGGTGGGTGTTTTTCACATCTGAGGTACTATGAACAATTAGCAGTTATGATTTCTAAAAGAATCATGGTTGTAAGTATATTTTTAAGGTCATACATCTATGATGGAAGTAATGCCATGCTATTCTATTGTGCTTTATTGCTAATGTGCTTTCTATAGTTTTATATATTCAAATTTTGAAGTATATTCATCTGAGTTTAGTTAGTGAGATACTTTGTTATTTTCATTTCTTTCAGAACTGTCTTCCCATAGCACCAAAGGCCAAATGCCAGAGCAGGGCATAAAAGACCCTTTTCAGAAATCAGTAATGAGACTATATGGAAGCTGTGGCCTTGAAAATATACACTTAAGAAGAGACTGGGAGTGTGTGGATGAGTGTACGAAGCAGAAAGTTTGTTCTGATGGTCTTACACATAGTTTGTCAACTTGCCATAGAAATATCTTCAAATGTTACAAATGTATTAAAGTCTTTAGCAAATCATCAAATATAAATAGATGCAAGACAAGACATACTGGAGAGAAAAGTTTCAATCTTAATGAATGTGGCAAAGCTTTTCATCACAGCTCTGATGTTTCTGGACATAGGAAAATTTATACCAGAGAGAAATCCTACAAGTGTGAAGAATGTGGAAAAACCTTTAACTGTTGCTCAAAACTTATTATACATAGGAGAATTCACGCTGGAGAGAAACCTTACAAATGTGAAGAATGTGGCAAAGCCTTTAACCAGTCCTCAATCCTTACTCAACATAAAAATATCCATTTTGGAGAGAAACCCTACAAATGTGATGAATGTGGCAAAGCCTTTACCTGGTGTACAAAACTTACCCTACATAAAAGAATTCATATGGCAATGAAACCATACAAATGTGAAGAGTGTGACAAAGCCTTTACCCAGTCCTCAACACTTATGCAACATAAAACAATTCATACTGGAGAGAAACCCTACAAATGTGAAGAATGTGGCAAAGTCTTTAACCAGTGCTCAACCCTTATGCAACATAAAAGGATTCATTCTGGAGAGAAACCCTACAAATGTGAAGAATGTGGCAAAGCCTTTCACTGGTGCACAAGCCTTACTCTACATAAAAGGATTCATTCTGGAGAGAAACCCTACAAATGTGAAGAATGTGGCAAAGCCTTTACCCAGTCCTCAACACTTATGCAACATAAAACACTTCATACTGGAGAGAAACCCTACAAATGTGAAGAATGTGGCAAAGTCTTTAACCAGTGCTCAACCCTTATGCAACATAAAAGAATTCATACTGGAGAGAAACCATAAAAATGTGAAGAATGTGGAAAAGCCTTTCACTGGTGCACAAGCCTTACTCTACATAAAAGGATTCATTCTGGAGAGAAACCTTACAAATGTGAAGAATGTGGCAAAGCCTTTACCCAGTCCCCACACCTTACTCAACATAAAAGAATTCATACTGGAGAGAAACCCTACAAGTGTGAGGAATGTTGCAAAGCCTGTACCCAGTGCTCAACTCTCATGGAACATAAAAGAATTCATACAGGAGAGAAACCCTACAAATGTGAAGAATGTGGCAAAGCCTTTACCCACTCCTCGACTTTTACTCGACATAAAAGAATTCATACTGGAGAGAAATCATAAAAGTGTGTAGAATGTGGCAAAGCCTTTATTAGGCTCAGAGACCTCACTCTACATAAATGAATCCATACAGGAGAGAAACCATACAAATGTGAGGAATGTGGCAGAGCATTTCCCAGTGCTCACCCCTTAATCTACATAAAATAATGCATAACAGAGAAAATTTCTAGGAATGTGAGAATTGTGGCAAAGTCTTTAATAACTGCTCACATCTTATCCAACACCAAATAAATCATACTAGATAAAAGTGGGATAAATGTAATGAGTATGGGAGTGCTTTCCCTAAGTATTCGCCTTAAAATGCACAAGAATACTTATACTTAAAGTAAACAATCATAATGTAGAATGCTGACAATACCATTAGTTATAACAGAGATCTCATTGGATATGGGAGAACTTACACTGAAAAAATGCTCCAATATTTTCTCTAATATTGCTCAACATCACAAAAATTTTAAGCGATAGAGACCTTACAAATATAATGAATGTAAAAAATATTTATGCAAAAGATATAACTTAGAGAACCACAAAGAATTGATACTTAATACTACTCTACAGGCCGGGCGCGGTGGCTCACGCCTGTAATCCTAGCTCTCTGGGAGGCCGAGGCGGGCGGATTGCTCAAGGTCAGGAGTTCAAAATCAGCCTGAGCAAGAGCAAGACCCCATCTCTACTATAAATAGAAAGAAATTAATTGGCCAACTGATATATATATAAAATTAGCCGGGCATGGTGGCACATGCCTGTAGTCCCAGCTACTCGGGAGGCTGAGGCAGTAGGATTGCTTGAGCCCAGGAGTTTGAGGTTGCTGTGAGCTAGACTGACGCCACGGCACTCACTCTAGCCTGGACAACAAAGCAAGACTCTGTCTCAAAAAAAAAAAAAAAAAAAAAAAAAAAACTACTCTACAGATGTAATAAATTTCAGAACGCATTTAATGAAGAATCAAGTCTAAACATATATCAGAGGACTCACAGTGCAATACACTAATGCACTAACACATTCACTCATTTCTTTAAACCAGGTTGTTGATTATAGAGAACAACCCAGTTAAAATACTTAGTTGATTTATTTGTATGTTAGCTTTAGAAAGAGAGAGAGATTTTGTGAGAGTTATAATTCCATGTAAAATATACTTTCTGGTCAGGGTGGGGTTCACATGTAATAAAGTATAATGTTTTTGCTATTTTTGACAAGCAAATACTGATGTTATTCAACTTTAAATACAGTAGATGGTATGCTTTCTTTATTAGCATGTATGTGAATGTGTGTGGTAAATGATAGCTACATCAGATTTATTAGAATTCTTTCTGTATTAAGTAGGCATTATTCATGTACTTTTCCATGGAAAATGAAAAACACTGAAATGTAAGATTCATGAAATGAAGAGGTACTATGGAGTTATCTTATAACAAACAGTATTTCAAGTGATGTATGATGTAGGTATACAGAGTAATATTCTTCTCATTATGATCAGAATGAAAAAATGACAATATTAGAAATAACTTGTTTTACTATTGCACATTATGATAATAAAATAGAATGTAATTTGGAATATTTTTAGATTACATGTAAACTTAATTTGTTTCATTAAATTCAAAATGTTTTTACTGTTTCCAATATGTTGTAGATTGAATAAAGTGTTATTTTGCCACCAACATTAACCTATCCCATGTTACTCAAAGTTGGAGAAAATCGAGTGTAAAAATGTACAATCGATTTTCTCCAACTTTTATTTTTTAATAATTTTGGAAGCATATTGAAAGCACTTTTTGGTTACTCCTTCTTTTACTTTTGGTCATCGAACTAATTGATTTATTCACTTTATCAGGCTACTTTGTTCAGGTAAACACTCAGAAGGATTTATAGATTATGGAGTTGTTTTTATATTTAAATAGAAGAAATAAGTACAGGACAGTGTTAGATATGTAATAAATACTTGATAATTAGCAGTCAATATATCTGTGGGAGTGAGCTTGTGGGTCTAGATAAGAGATTGAAAATGTACAGGGTAGAAAGTCACTGATTTTGCATGTAGAGTGAAGGAACTGGCAGAACAACCAACTCTTGGAATTTATAAGTGAAAATTCTGCTGCTTTCATTTCCTAATTATCTCAGGGTTTTTGCCAATTTTTATCTCCATTCCCTTCTACAACTCTATCTAAGCCATTCCTCTCTCTGCCTGTGCTTGGGCTACAATATTCTCACTGTGGTACTCAAGTCTGGCCAGTTCACACAGTACTTTAAAAGTTCTGATAAGAAGTGTAGAATTTTTTTTAATTTGGTGAACAAAAATTTTAGCTAGAGAGCTTGAGGCCATTTATAGGCTATACATACAACATTCTGATTACTTAATTAAAATTAGAGAGATTCAGTGTCCTAAGGTTAAGGTAAGAGCCTTAAAGGCCAAAGCAAGATATACAATTCTGAGTGCCAGTGGATTAAATCAAGAACACAGTGTTGTTCACTTTGTATAAGCAAACTGTTATTAGATCCTAACATATAATGTCATAAATATAAAAATAATAAAATAATAACTTATTTAAGTGAAGCATTAATAAGTGTGTGAATGCACTTCCTAAGTACTACATAAAGAAATATGAGAATTTGGCAATCTCTTCTTAGGGAGTTCAGGTAAATAAAGAGGATTGAATTTAATTTTCTATGAATTACTTATAGTACAACATATGCATCCATCTAGAATCTACTTAGGAGTGTGTATTTTCAGTGTTAGAATATAATAGAATGATTTCTCTGGATTGAAAATATGTGGAATAATCTTTATCTGATATTTCAATCTTAGAGAATTTATTTTATATAACTTTATCTTCCTTTATTTTATAGGTACAGGTGCAGTATACAGTTCACATTTTTAGTCATCTAACTGTGACCAACAATTTGTTAATTCTCCCTAGAGGAATCTCAGGGATCATGGCCACTTTTTGATGGAAAATTTCATTAGTGATTTTAGATGCAATCCTGTTTTCGATGCTCACAGTGGCCGGAGGTGAGACAGTGAGCACCACATACCTTGTTAGTCTCTTCCATAACATAATGATCAGCACCAGAAAGTCCAGGTGTCTTTAGCTTCAAATAAAAGCATTAAAGCCCTTTTCATGTTCTATGCTGGATTATGAACCTGCTGGTAAATATCAGAGTTCCCTTGCTTATGACTTACAAATGGAATGACAAAAGCAGCACTCTCACTTTGTTCCCTGGGCTAGAGTGCCATGGCATCAGCCTAGCTCACAGCAACCTCAAACTCTTGGGCTCAACCAATCCTTCTGCCTCAGCCTCCCTGGTAGATGGGACTACAGGCATATGCCACAATGCCCTGCTTATTTTTCTATATATTTTTATTTGGCCCATTAATTTGTTTTTATTTTTAATAGAGACACAGTCTCATTCTTGCTCAGGCTGGTTTCAAACTCCTGACTTTGAGTGATCCTCCTGCTTTGGCCTCCCAGAGTGCCAGGATTACAGGTGTGAGCCACTGCTCCCAGCCATCACAAACTGTCATTACACAAAGAGTTCGATTAAATAATTGGCTCAATTAGAACTGTTAATCCCTTGCGATTGGAAATCTTTTGTGCAAACAGTTATATCTTCACCTAAATTTTTATAGTTCACCACTTGGTGCAGGGAAAAGATCCATCAGCAACCCTAGCTAAATGGGTCTACAGACCCACGAATAAAATTTTCTGACTCAAATTATGGGCCAGGAATACTGGTTTGACATTAATGCACAATTAAAATATGATCAGGCTATTTCTGAAATTCAACAGTACTGTATTAAAGTAGGGAAAAGATAGCTTCTCTTAGGGTGTATCTTCCTATATAAATGTTAAACAAAATGTTAATGAAACTTACATAGATTTAATTGCTAAATTGCAAGAAATATCATGTTCAAGAAACAGTAAGTCCTCCTAATTTAAGAAATATCACTTTACATATATTGGCTTTTAATAATGTTAATTCTAAATGCCAGCAGCTTTATGTCCAGCAAAATTAAACAGCATGGTGCCACCACTGCCATGGCTGCTGAGCCACCCAGGCTGTGGCCATGCTCAGCCAGGCAGCCCAGGACCAGGTCTCACCACCGCACCCCAATGGCACCTTATGGCCCAAGGGGAGCACCTGGCTGCTGAAAAAACTTTTAAGAAATTGCCAAAAGGTCTGATCAGACATTTAAAATAGAACTTTGGCTGAGACTCTTGGCCCAAAAGGTAATTTCAGAGAACAAAGATCATCTTGTGAGAATGGACTCTTAACACCATCTACTGAGATATATATAAATATAGATATATTTGGCCTGATTTTACAAGCACATTAATATTAGTTAATAATTTGGTCACATTACTGTTACATTAAAAAGAGTAATAATACATTTAGGTATAATTGATTCAGCTTATTTGAATGAAGTTTCAGTTATGATGAGTTTCACTTCTGATTATGTTATTCAGGTTAAAGACTGTATTGCACAACTTCTGCTATTAATATGCAAATTTAAAAAACTAATGTTTTAAGACAAGGAGGTTTTGGAAGTACTAGAACAAAAGTATATTGGCAAACTTTATTAATGACCAAAAACTTCAATTAGAAATTAAGCTAAATGACAAATCTTTTGTTGGACTTATAAATACTGGAACTGATATTAAAATTTATCTAAAGGTTTTTGGCTAAGGATTGGAATATTATAATAATAGATTTAAGATACTGTTTTTACTATCCTTTTGCAAATATCTGATAGAAAAAAATTTGCCTTCACCATACCTGCTCTAAACAATCAACAGCCAACTAAACAGCATCAATGGAATGAAAGAGAAACAATTCCACACAAAAATGTTTAATAAAAATGATTTAAAACAAAAGTATTAGTTTTATTAAAAGATAATTTTGTTTAATTTATTGATTTTTTTAAACCACTTGGTTTATGTAATGATATAAGCAGAAGAATAAAAGTACAGTGCTGACTTGTCACACAGTCAGCCAGCACACACCCAACACACACATCTCCATACTGTGTCAGGCATTAGTAATGCAGAGATTGATCAGACATATTTGTTTATTTTAAGTAACTTACATATAAAAATGCATTTAATAAAGTACCTATAGATTTCAGGTAGAGCATAGCACAAATAAACATAAAAATGTGGGCCATAAAATCTGGAAAAAATTGTTGTATGTTCTCCAGACAGATGTTCAAAATGGGAGGGAGGAAGTCTTCAGGTAAAACAGCAGGAAGTGATAAGGGAGGAATTATGGAATAGATTTTTGGACTTTTAAAACTGCATAAATGTCTACAAAGCTCATATGTTCCACACTGTCTTTTTCAGTCCTAAACACATTCTAGCACACATTGCTTCCTGAATTAATAAATGAATGAATAAAAATGCAGTGAGGAAAATCACAGCCCTTAAAGTCAGTATTTAGGTACTTATAAAACCAGGGGTTTCTTCTTTCTCTCTGTTGAAGATACTTTTGTTATTGTCTGTTTAAAAAATTAAACTATGTTACACAAAGTATCTAGAAGAATCAAATTCATAGAAGCAAAAATTAAAATGGTTGTGCCAGGGACTGGATGGAGAAATGGAGTTATGTTTAATCGGTGTTCTGGAAAAAAAGTTCTCGAAATTTCTTTCACATAGTGTGAATATGCTTAATACTACTGTACTGCATACCTAATAAGTGTAAGATGGTAAATATTATATTGGGTGTATTTTACCACAATTAACAATTTGAAATTACTTATATAGTCACCAAGTGATTCAGAATAGGACAGGGTTATTCTGTCTGTATTATCACATTGGTGATATTGGCCACATTGGCCAGAATTTTTCTCAGTCATGAAATCCTCATTTTTAGTTTTTATCAGATAGTCCTAGAGGGTTTTGATTCTAGGTATTTGTTTAAAAGTGGGAGAGGTTTTAGACCTCTCCCAAAATCTTTTTAAAATTATAAATACCCAAGCTGAGGTCCAATATTATGTCCATTACGTGTGGGTTTGCCCTACACAGCAAGATCTTTACTGGCAGTATTCAGAGGAAGTTCTAGTAACAAGGCAGGTCCTCAGAAGCCAGGGCATGTGATTGGAGCTAGAAGAGGGTGGGACATGAAATAAGACCCTGGGAGGTGAGAACATGGTGGAAAGGATGCTGACAGTGAAGTGAGTGACCTCTTTGAGGTCCACCCCAGCAGACGAGTAGCACAGGAATGCTTTTTTCTGGAGATAGCAGAAGACCCTAGAGCAGGTCAGCTGCCAGAGAGTACTGAGAAAGCCCTGGACTGGATCAACCAGAGGCAAGGCCACCATGGCACACTAGAAGGAGAAGGTGATCTAAGATAATGTTCATCACAACTAAATTCACTGGGTGTTGGTCTAATGGGAGGATGCAGGAGGGGATAGGTATATACACACCTAATGGCTGCAGTGCTCACCATCTTGGGGATGGACACACTTGAAGCTCTGACTCAGGTGAGACAAAGGCCATGTACATAGCCTAAACATTTTTACCATTGTAATATGCTGAAATAAAAAAAAATTTTTTTAAAAGAGCTAAATCTATTGGGAAAAGTACCACAAGGGACTACTAGCCCATAAAGTCTACACTGAGTATTACAGGAATTTCCCTGAAAAATGAGGGATGTGCTGAGGTGTAGAATGGGCAAGAGTGGGGAGAACAACCCAGGAAGGAGGAGTCAGAGGCTGAGGGATGGGTGTTGCAGGTACTAGTGAAATCGAAGATGCATTTTCACACACCCCAACCTCTTTCATAGACTTTGAGAATAATAAATTGGAAGTGGTCTCTTCCCACATTACATTAGACATATTAGCTATATGAAAAGTCATCCACATCATCAATCAATAATTTTGTTGTAGGAAAAGAGCAGAATGGCTTTTAAGAATATTTCTTTGGAAAAAATTATATTTTGCAAGATTTTTATGTTTCATTTTTTTTGTACTTTTGTTTGTTTTTAACCACTTCAGTATGGTGCTCACCAGTCATGAAACCTTGCCCACAGGAGGAAGTCATAGTCTGCATGATAGTTTGTGCTTTGCATTGAGGACGAATCCATTTTGCTCTTGTGTGATGAGGAAAGCTTGAAAGCACTGAAATCTTGATTTACTTTACAGGGAGCTTTACTTGTAATGTAAATCAGAATAGGTAACATATACATATATGTTTTCATTACCTTATTTTTAAATGTTCACAATTTTATCTTGATAAATGAAAAATCAGAAAAGTGATGTCATGGTGGTCGGTTTAGTTGATGCTTGGCTGTGCACCTTCCTATCATGGCTGTCAGCTAAAGTCGCTGTGCATGTTCATCTGTAGCTATCGACTATAATCGATGCTCAGCTGTGAGTTTTCATCTGTGGCTACCAACTATAATTATGATGCTCACCTGTGCACGTTCATCTGTGGCTATCAACTATAGTTGACATTTGTACCAAAGTGGTTAATAAGCTAGAGATTTTATATCAGCCTTCTGATATTGTCTTAGATATTTGAAAGTCCAGAGATAGTAGCCTCTAGTGCTGTGTTGCTCCCCTGATAAAACAACCTTACCCTCCCCTCTTCACTGTGCACACGCCTTAAGCAGCTTTATCTCATCTTGTCACATCAGCACCCCTAAATGCTACAAGTGCTAAAATGCAGCTTCAGGTCCACACACCAAACCACCTCTCAGCTGCCTGCCCTGGGCAACCCATAGGAAACTCACACTTACCAGGTAGAAAGCTAAGCTCATTCTGCAGCTTCTTTCACAACACCCTGTGATACTTCAGGACATATTGTCACAGTAAAAGACAGCACAATCATTCACCCTCTTAATTTGGAAGGCTAAGTGTCATTGTCAACACCTATCCTTTACTCCATATTCTTAACTACGCATAAATCCCATTGATTCCTTAACATTTCTCTTACCTGACCCATCTGTTCCTACCTCAGAAAAAGACACCATTGTGCACATCATCTCACCTCTAATATTACCTCAATCTGCCTCTCTCCTTCCTCAATACCAAAGCCTCAGCAAGGCCTAGTCAGTGCCAGGTTGATTGGTCTGATGGGTTCCCACTGTTCTTTTCCCCTGCAATTTGGCCCCTCCAACTCATCCCCTAAAACTCTACTAGCTAGAGGATTTCTAGAATGCTGATTTTATCACCTCAATTCTTCCATAAACTTCTTCAGAGACCCCCAAAGTTTCTGTGCTATCAGAATCAGTATATAAACCTAATTTGGATCACGCTCTGATTCCTGCACAGTTTCCTCCCACACTCCCCTCCATCACTCCACCTGTGTTACTTTCATAAATGTCTAAGTATCTACTATGCACCAGCCACTGCTGAAGGATCCTACACATGTCCCATCCTCTCTCACCATTTACAAATAAATGGATTTCCTTAATTCGCCATGTCATTTTTTACTAGTTTACCTATACAAACATTGATTATTTTTCTTCCTGAACTCCTTTTCCAACTCCTGTGCCTAGTTAACTATAGTCCAGAGAAGCCTGATTACAGAGATAAAATGTAGTGTGTGTTTTTACTTATAACTTACTGGGTTTTCCTTAGGAGCCCCTAGTCACGAAATTCAGGGAAAAAATTAAGTCTAATTCCCAGTTTACAAATGAAAAAAGTGAGAGTCAGTAAGCATAAAGAACTTGTTGAAAGTTATACAGCAGTAGAGGAGCTTGATTTGCCCAAAAGTGGTACTTATAAGTAGGCTATATGGCTTCTTTCCAAATGGCTTGGTTATGGAAATTTTTTGCACTGCTTACAGGAGCATTCTGCCGTGAAGCTTTGCTATATGATGAATGGCAAAAATTTGATCCATTCAACCAATTTAATTAATCCCTTCTGGAAACTTTAAGACTTTATAAGGAAGCACAATTGCTCACTTAATGCCCCTTAGGCAAATGATCCTTTGGGGTAATGTGAGAGAATACTAGACCTTGTATTGATGTTTACTTTTATACTTAAATGTAGTGATGATGCTTTGCTAATATACTGATAATAGTAAATAAAGACTCTCTGTATGCATGAATAAAGGGTGCATGACTCAAAGTTTTTTTTACTAGTAGAAGTTTGAGATAAAGGGTATAGGGACCCCTGTTCTCTACTGACCTCTGTTCATTTCCTTCTATTCTCCTCTAAGCTCACTCCACTTGAGCCACAACTCACCAAGCTCACACTCAGGTTCTTCCCACATATCCTCACACAGTGATCTCACTACCTTCATCCAGGCCCCTGATCAGATGGATCTCCCTAGGGGGTCATCACCCACACCCCCCCCCACCATCCACTCTCCCTCCACTTATCCTACTTTACTCCTCTCCATCACAGTTACAGCTACCTGACATTATATATTTGGGTCAGTCACCAAAAACAGAATGAAAGTTCAGGGAGCCTGGGAACCCTCTCTGTTTTGTTTCCAGCCTTTTCTCCATTGCAGTATGACCTGAATGGATGAATGTAGATTTTGCTCTTCTGTTACTATGTACACTCCTGAGTGTAGAGCATTCTTTGGCTTAACTTGTTTGGCTGCCGTGTGTATTTTTCTTACATATAGGCCAGTACTGTCTCTTCCCATGGCTGGTTCCTGCTTGGCATCCAACAGAACATTCTTAAATACTGAAAATGTTCTGTATCCGTGCTGTAGTATAAGCTATAGCCTTTAACCACATGTTGCTATTTAAAACTCTTGTGCTATTTAAAGCTCTTGAAAACTGTCTAATGAAACTAAAGCACTGAATTTTTGATTGTATGTAGTTCTTCAGAATCTTTACTGTATTTGTGAGAGGATTTCAATTTCTAGAACTTTAATTAAGAAAAAAATATTTCAAAATTACAGGTTCAAATGCAACAGTGCTTATGCTCTCTCTTCCAATGTGTCAAGGCTCATATTCTAGAACTCTTTTATGATACCGTAGTAAATCCTGGTGAAATGCAAATATAATTATTTACTGAAATTAAAAGAAGAAGGGCAGGGAAAAAATGAACTTGAAGTGCTGGAAATATCCTTGTGAATAAATTCAGTGCAATTATGTACAGATTGTGAACATAATGCTCTTTCAAACTTTCTTCACAGTTAACAAAAAAGGAACAAGCACAGCAGAACAACCTGACATCAAGGGTTGTGTCATCCTTTAGTCCTGTTTCACAGAACCCAGGATCCCTGGCTTCTTTTTGTCCTAACCATGGTGGAAATTGTGGTCCTTTCTGAAAACATCACAGTCATCCTCCTCATTCACCCCTACCCACCTCTCCACTGCAATATATATTTTCTGATCAGCAAGCCATCTGTCATGTATCAATTCTATATGTCCATGTTTGTTCCTCAAATGGCCCTCAACTTTCTCTCTAGGAATCATCACATCTCTCTCACTGACTTTGGCATTCATTTCTTCCTTCTCATCACCCTGTCAGCAGCAGAGTGTCAGATGCTGGCCGTCCTGGCTTAGCACTGCTACGTGGCCATCTGTCACCCATTGTGCTACTCCATCCACATTCCCCATGTCCTCTGTGTTCTCCTGGTGCTTCCATCTTGGCTGAGGGTAGTGCTCAATGTGTTGATATCTGTGCTCTGCCCTTTGACTTTCCATTACTTCACATCCAGGGAAGGTCGTCATTTTGTTTCTGAGATCCCAGCTGTATTTAAACTAGTCTCTGTTGACACTTCCCTCTATATCAGGGTCTTTTTATCCATGGTGTTAGTTTTCTCTTCCCTCCTATCTTAGCTATTACGGCCTCCTATGTATTTATACTGTCCACTCGACTGGTGACAGTCTCAGTCCAGGGACACATGGAAACCCTGGTTACTTCTCTCACATGCCCCTGGAGTCTCTCTTCTATGTGGCTGCCTTTAGCAAGTACCTTCTACAAAAGTGTCATTCCCCTGAGAAGGAGAAGTGGTCTCTGTCACCTACACCATACTAATGACAATGATCAACCCTCTCATCTATAATCTGACAAACGGGGGTGTCTTTGGAGCCCCCAGGAGCGTTCTCAGAAAATAGGAGTATGACATATTTAACTTTCCACTAAAATCCAAATCTAAAACAATGAAACACATACATTGAAATGGTGGGATTTACCATATGTAGAGAGACATATTCATATGCATTTAACTATAAAGCCAGATATTTTGAGGAACAGATAACAGACAAAAAGAAATGATCCTCTCTTGAAAGTTGATATGTAAATAGGTCATTTTCTTCCTGTTACTCATTTCTGTATTTGTACTCCAATATAATATATTTGGAATGTGGCTTATTCATGTACTATATCGAATATCCATTTCTATTCCTATGCAATCATCTTATTGGTAATTGCTATTTATTTTTATATTTTTTGTTTTTAATTGACAAATAATTTTTTATGTATAAGTCGGACACAGTGTGATGGTTTTATGTAGGCATACTTTGGGAAAGATATGATAAAAATAATTGACATTTCTCAAAAGAGACTAATGAATGTTCAACAGATATAAGTCAAAATGCTCAACCTATCTAATTATCATGGAAATGAAAGTTAAAGCCACAATGAGCTATTATCTCACACCTATGAGAATCCCTATTCTCAATATAATGAATACTAAGTGCTGGTGAGGATGAGGAGAAAAGGAAACACTTGCATATTGTTGCTCTGAATATAAATTAGGACAAGCAAATTTATTTCTATTTCAATAAATTTATGGGGTACCAGTCGTGTTCTGTTTTTTTTTTCTTTGATGAATGTATGAATTATACAGTGTTAAATTCAGGACATTTAGTGTATCATTCATTCAACAAATATAGGTTTCACCCAGTACATGAGATTTGATCCCTCAATCCCAATCACCATCCTCCCTTCTGAGTCTTAAAAATCAATTTTCTCATTACCGCCAATGTAGAGAATAGTAGAGAGATTTCTCAACAATGAGAATTGAATTACCATATGGTCCATCACTCCCAATTCTTCATGCATATTCAATTGAAGCAAAACCAGTATGTAGAAGATATATCTGTCCTTCCATGTTCATTACAACAATATACATTCTAGCCCAGGTACAGAAGCACCTTAAATTTCAACCATCACATGAGTGGAAGAAGAAAATGAGGTGAATTTACACAATGAGCCTTCAAACAGAATGAAATTCTCTCATTTGTGACAACATATTTGAACTGAAGGACATGATGCTAAGTAAAGTAAGCCAGGCACAGAAAGCCAAACACTGTATGATCTCACTTATCTGTGGAATCTAAAGAAAGCTGATTTCTTAGTGGGAAGTGTGGTCACCACAGAGAATAGGATGGGGAAAGAGAAAATCAAAGGGTACAAAGTATCAGTTTGTGCATTTTTAAATATTCATAGACCTCTAAAAAGAAGTACCATGATATCCTTACATAATTATATCCATTAAAATGTAGTTATCTTCTAATGCTACCATTATAGACAATATACTAAATTATATATTTTAACATATAATTTTTCTTAAATTTGAAATTTTTCTAAAGTCACCCTAACCCTAAGTACCTGGCATGAGATTACTACATCAAAATTTATTGATGCATTTATAATTTTTAAATAAACTTGACTTTTGGCTTAAGTGACTTTGAAATCATTACTTGTTTGACCTTTATATTTGCTTTGTGACTCAATATTTGGAATTTTTATAAAATTTAGGAAAGATATATGTTTTTTATTTTTATATTTTTTATTTCAAAAAAATATGAGAGTACAAATATTTTAGTCACATTTTATAGCTTTGCCTCTCGGTAGCAAGGATCAGAGGTGTGCCCTTCCCCTCCATGATGATCAAGGCATCTTTCAGATGTGGGCTTACCCAAAACCCCTGAATCTCTCTTGAACACCACCACCATTTGAGCACCATAGTGTTAATCAGTCAGTACCAACTTGATGGCAAGTACATGTGGAGCCATTCTTCTGATCTTGTGTCACTTCACTTTGGATAATGGGCTCACTCAATCCAGGAAAATATAAGCAGTGCTGGCTCACTGTCATTTGTTAAAATTGAGTAATATTTCATTGTAAACATATACCAAATATTAATAATCCACTCATGAATTGATGGGCTCATGTGTGGTTTTTATTTTTAGATTTTAAAATTGTAACATGCTCATTAATTTTATTTCATCAGAATTTGTATCTTCAAAGGTGTAAGTTCTCATCAAATAATCAACATGTGTCCTGAAAATTTCATCAAACTATAGGAGTTCCCTCTAAGAAACCCCATGGGAAAGGGTGAACTGTAATGGAGATTGAAGCTAATGACATATTAATTTCCCTTAGGATACCCTAGGTCACTTTGTAAACCTTATTATGTCTTGGCTGGGGAAACATTAGATTGATAAAGCATTCCCTGGGTCCTCAGGTAAGAAGTGGCTCAGGGTAGAATGAAGGGTTGAGCAGCACCGAAATGGAATGGCAGACATATCCATCTCCCCAGGTGGAGCATTTTCTGGAAACAGCACCAAAACATGGCATCATTGTCCTAAGAAGAGCCAGAGATCTTAACTATCTGCCTAAGTTTTGTAAATCCTTTTGAAATATTTTTAAAAAGGACTTTTTTAAGAAATGCTTTTTCTGAAACTGAGAAAGATGACTTTGAAATGAAATATCAAGGAACATAGTTCCCTGTCATGCAATTTCCATATAAAGATGGGATCCAAACTTCAGTGAGCATCTATCTTTAAGTTGCAAAATTATCTTTTCCTGCATTGACTTCAGAAGCTTGTTTTTTATTTGAATTTAATCAATTACCAAAAAAAGAGAGTCTCACTAATTACCCAGTAAGTTTATGGTTCACTGTTAAGGACAAATAGGGCTGTCTAGACTTCTTTTTCCTTTCTTCAAAGCTAATTATTATTTATCTAGATAACATGTATGTAAAAATACAGGTGCGACTTTATGTGTCCCTTTGCAATCTCTCAGTGGATTGTCACTGTGCACATCACATTCTGCTTTAATTGAGTAATAAAAGGGTTTTCTTTTAATTCCCTTTTAACTTTGTGAAGAGGTTTTCTTATTTGGAGACTCTTGACTTTTAATATTTCCTGAACACTTTCCAGAATTAAAAATGCAACATAAACATAAAATGTGTCCACCACTTCTAAATTAGAATGGCTTTGAATATTAGATTCCTTCTTGAGCTTCCAGTCTGTAACCTGCAACTCTGCAGCAGAGAGCTTCACTGTCCCCACATCTACACACAATAAGTTCTCTAGGCCTCTTTTGTGTCTACTGTCCCTCCAGAGCATACTTAGTCCAGTTTCCTGTAAATACACTCTCATAGGATAATAATCAATAGCTCTATCCTTTCTCTAAATGCATCTCTCATCTTTAGCACTGAAATCAATTCAGAGACCATGGGGCTCAGACACAACGGGAACAAGATAATGCAGACTTGGTTGGACACATAAACTCCCTTTCTGCCTTCTCATCTTGCCCAAATGCCAGGAAATGTGCAGTGAGCCCTACTGAATTCATGCCTCCCTGGAGACCTAAATCTGGTGCTCTGAATTCTGGATCCAAGGTTCCTCAGGATGCATTTGAGCAGCTTCCAAAGAGGAATTTCTCTTCCTGTTTTCATTCCCTCTCTGTTCATGCAAAACATACAAAAGTTCAATCCAAACTAGACCTGGCCTGAACCTGGAATTCACAAGACAGTGAGATACTATGGACTGAGGAAGGACCAAAATCTCAGGGGAGACATATGCTTCAGTGTAAGAGATCAACATGGACTTGTAAGTTGACTTTGAAAGGACCTATTTGGAGTGAGTGTAAAGAATTTTCTAGATCTTGTGTAGTGTCATATTATAGTTGTGTGAGAAGAATAGAAAGAATGGCACTACACCTAAATTTTTCTGTAAATTATTGCACACTTACTACTCACCTTTCTGGTATAACAAGGATTAAATCACACTATGTAAATGCTGTTCACAGTGCAACAAACCATACTTCTGAGCACATAGCACATGCTCAGTAGACATTGCATTACGCTGCTCTTCACTTTGGAAATTAAGCATATTTTGTGATGAGTGTTGGGAAAAAGGCAGTATGTATGCTGTGCTTGCTTTCTCTACCAGAATGCTACTAATAATGGATTTAGGTTGAGAGACATCAGCACCAAAGGGGGACCTGACAAAGAACCCAATGAATGTACCCCTTCCACACTAGCAGACCTCATTTCTTGGAGTGAGGCCCACAGTACCACATGATTTATATTCACAGTGATGTTTCAGAGACAATTTTAAGGTAATTCCCTCTCAGTCCAGGATTTCAATTAGGATAACCTGGCTATATTGAAGAAACACCATCACCTGCCTGTTGGGCTGTATGGGAACATTCATGTGTTTTTAATTGTGCCCCAAATAATTCTAATTTCATAATAGGGTCAATCATTAGGACTCATGCATACATTCATGAGAATTGAGTTGAGCCTTTGTTCAAGAAAGAAGTCACAGTTTCTGCTCTATTGAGTTTGGTAGAGGCAGATCAGTGTGGTCCATATTCCCACTCCTGTTGCAGAAACTCCTGGCACCTGTAGCAGGGGGAGGTAACCGGAAGAAAAGACAGTAGAACCTCCCATTTTGGTCTCCATGAATTAGCTGATTATAGCTGACTCTTTACTGTGAGTAAGAAAAAGTGAGTGTAGCTCTTCTGCATTTTATGTTCTTCCTGCTTGTGAGTGTTGTGGAAACAAGGGGAGAAATTGTGCTGACTCCTTTCAGGGCAGTCTCAAGATTTAATTCTCATTGTTCTACACAATATCACCTGAAAAGAAATTTTACAGTAGGAGAAGAGGAAGAAGAAATGGCTTGTTTTCAGGTAAGTGTGTCCCAGATTTAGGTTGTGTCCACTATTTCTCCTAGAAAGTCATGTAGAACTTCAATTTTTTTTAACTTGTAAACCTTTACTTCTTTAACTCTGATGTGTATGCCTAATAAGTTTTGTAACTACTTTTTTTAATATCTTCTTATGATAGTCAAGGAGCTCTGAAAAATCATTCTTCCCTATATAACGGAGCCTGCTCTACATTCTCTCCCATAAGAAACGTATGACATGATTGAAAATGTAACCATTTTGACAGATCAAGATAGATTAGTGTGGATGTCTGAGATTCCTGTTGGATATAGTCTTTGAATTTGAGTGAAGAGGGGGAACATGTGCTCTCAAAGTTTTATCTGGCTGCTTGATCAGCTCTATGTAAAATATTATTAGGAGAATTCAGGAAGAGGATAGCATTGATTGCCTAGGATAATCAGAAAATCATGGAAAAAACAGAAAATAGAAGACTTGCTCTGTATGATGCTAAAGTATTTACATACATCATTAAAGATCACAACAAATGGGAAGAATCTGTATCTGAAATTTGCATAAAACTGATGATTACTCATGATTACATATTGTTGGCACTGCCATGCCAGCAGTGATTTTGTTTCCTCCTCTTTTCAATGGTACCTAACACCAATTTGTCCCATTAAAGTTATGTTAATTTCATTCACTTGCGTAAGATGCTCTCTGACAGATTCCTCCAATATGAAGTTAATTTTTTTTTTATCATTAAGCGTCTCGTGGAGATTTACTGACTGTTGTGAATCAACCATCACATTTAATCTGGAAGCTCCCCTTTCTTCTTATAGCTTGCTTTAAAAAATGAGGGCTGTCATCTGTTTCTGTTCAGATGAACTGCGATACATTCAAAGTCTACCATTTACTGCATCCTTACAAAATACTTTCCTTAGGCAAGAAGCATTGATATTAGCAGTTATATCATATGATGCAGAGATTCAGGCCCCATCCCAGATCACCTGAATCAGAATCTGTATTTTAACAAAATCTCTAATTCTTCATTGTACTCGTAAAAATTAGGTGATACCTTCTAACTCTCTAAGTTTCTTTATGTGAGAAATATGCACAATTTATTAATGTGATGTAAATGTAACACACATAAATTTATATTACTGTAGTAAGGCCCTTAAATTTGTATTCAATAATTTATCATCCAAAGCATAATCATATGCACACAGTTTCATACATCTTTTGTGATCTTCATTCCTGCAGATAAGAGAATGTGTTCAATAATATCAATGTGCTAAAAATTATATTGTTGGATAATTCCAGTCACTCATATGTCAGAAGCAGTTCTCATAACTCATTTTCCTTGTAGTCAAATGAATCTCTCTCTCTACGGCCACTTGGGAAATATGTGTCTTTTTACAGGAGATGGTGACATTCAGGGATGTGGCTGTAGAATTCTCTCCAGAGGAGTGGGCATGCCTTGACGATGCTCAGCGGAATTTGTATAGGGATGTGATGCTGGAGAACTATGGAAACCTGGTCTCCCTTGGTGAGGATCACTTATATACAGAATTCCTGGCCGAGCGCGGTGGCTCACGCCTGTAATCCCAGCACTGTGGGAGGCCGAGGCGGGCGGATTGCTCAAGGTCAGGAGTTGGAAACCAGCCTGAGCAAGAGCGAGACCCCGTCTCTACTAAAAATAGAAAGAAATTAATTGGCCAACTAATATATGTATATAGAAAAAATTAGGTGGGATGGTGGTGCATGCCTGTAGTCCCAGCTACTCGGGAGGCTGAGGCAGCAGGATGCTTGAGTCCAGGAGGTTGAGGTTGCTGTGAGCTAGGCTGACGCCACAGCACTCACTCTAGCCTGGGCAACAAAGTGAGACCCTGTCTCAAAAAAAAAAAAAAAAAAAATATATATATATATATATATATATACAGAATTCCTATTCCACATTAAGCCCATTTTTTTTATTGATAGTTTTTTAAAAGTTTCTAATTTACATGAATTTTATTTATTTATTTATTTATTTATTTATTTATATTTTAGTCTGTTATGGGGTATAAGAGTGAAGGTTACTTATATTGCCCATGCCCCACTCTCCCCTCGAGTAAGAACTTCAAACATGTCCATCCCCCAAACGTTGCACATCTTACTCGTTGTCGTTGTATACACCCATCCCCTCCTTCCCCCTCCCACACTCCCCACAGTCCATAAATGTTACTCCTACATGTCCACTTAGGTGTTGATCCATTAATATAATTTGCTGGTGAGTACATGTGGTGCTGGTTTTTTCATTCTTGAGGTACTTCACTTAGAAGAATGGGTTCCAGCTGTATCCAGGAATATACGAGAGGTGCTATATCACCATTGTTTCTTAAAGCTGACTAGTATTTCATGGTATACATATACCACATTTTATTAATCCACTCATGAATTCATGGGCACTTGGGTTGTTTCCATAGCTTCACAATTGTGAATTGTGCTGCTATAAACATTCGAGTGCAGGTGTCTTTTTCATAAAGTGACTTTTGATCTTTTTTTTTTTTTTTTTTTTTCTCCTCAGCCCCTCAAGGCCACCACTACAGACCCTCATCTTCTTATAAACACACTGTCATGACAAGCAGGTGAAGGAAAGTGCAATTCTGAAAATAATGCCACATAACCAAAGTAGGAGACAAAAACAGGCAGAGGCCAGTGGGTTTGTTGGCTAGTGCTCTACTCACAGGCCCGAGTCCTGCTTATCTTCTTTCAGTAGAAAACCTTTTAGGAATAGAAACTCCCGAGCATTATTTGAGTACTCTCTTGGTAGCATACTTCTTCCAATTCCTTCTATCCTGATGTTGTAACTAGCTTACTTGTAACTTCTTCAAGAAATTCCACCCTGGATTATATCCCTGTCAGTTGCCCATAGCCCTTTGAGCTTCAAAACAAACAACAAAACTATAGAAGAGCAGTAAGTTTCAAAAGGACGTCAGCTGAGGCCTTTTACAGATGAAACCTACTTCCTAGAAGTCACCTGGCCAATATATATGCACAGCTGGAGACAACAGACTGTGAAAATAGGTCCAGCTGGAAAACAGATATCCAATTTAGATCTAGTTATTCTGCATCTGTGGATTTGAAGTGATCATCATCCACGGTAGAATAGATGTGTCCCTCATTGCTCAGAAAATCCACAGCTTGCTTGATTGAGGCTACAGACATATGTTTGAGTTGGTTCTTGAGATCATGAAAGTTCAATCCTTCAGGTCTTGGGCAAGCCTTAATCAAATTCAGCACCTGGTTTTGGCCAACAGTGAGGCCATTTGCTGGCATGAAGCTAGTCCCACCAAAGTTCCCTGCTTCACTCATTCCTGGGTTAATGATAGGTGCTCTCCCTGCTGGGGGCTGGCTGTTAGATTTGCTCAGTATCATGTGTGAATTGACTACTTCCAGAATATGTGTGGTAAACTCATTCATATCCTCCAGGGGCATGATCTTAAAGGCTACCAGGCTCTTTTTGTTCTGAAAAGATCTCAGGTGGCCTGCCACTTTCACGTATGTTTCTGGAGGAACCACAGTGTTTTCACCGCTGGTATCATCTGTGTCAACCCACTGCCGAACATCCATGGGTGCAGCTGTCATGTCATCTATTTTATAAACAATGTTGGTTGGAGCCTTCTCTGCATGTCTAATTATCCCCACAATAATGACCTGTGAAATCTCAACATTCCCAATTTTGAATGCTTCATCAACCAGAGTGGCGGAAAGCAGCTGAGATATAGTACAGGGCACAATGTGCTGGGCTCGGGCTCTTGATTTCTTTTCGGCCTGAGAAGGTGTCGGCGATCCAAAGCCTCCCGCTGTGTGTAGCCGCCGGCTCCCCCATACGTGGAGCTGCCGTAGCTATCGAATCCACCGCTATTCCACATCTTGGTCGCGACGCCCTCAGGAAAGAGGCCCAGAAAGTTCAGGTCTCGTGGGTTCCCAAACACCTCAGAATCCCGTTGCTGCTGCAGCGGTGTTTGTACTTCTGTCTCGTGACTTTTGATCTTTTGGGTAGATGCTCAGTAATTGAATTGCTGGATCAAATGGTAGATCTACGTGTATCGCTTTCAAGTATCCCTATATTGCTTTCCACAGAAGCTGAACCAGTTTGCAGTCCCACTAGCAGTGTAGGAGTGTTCCTATCTCTCCACATCTATGCCAATATTTATTGTTTGGGGACTTTTTACTGGAAGGTCATTCTTACTAGAGATAAATGATATCTTATCGCAGTATGCTCAACATCTCTGATCATCAGGGAAATGCAAATCAATTTATTCTTAATGTATTTTTAATTTTTGATCTGTTCTATGTCTATGTTGTATAATATTAGAATCCAAGGTTCGGAATAACATAGCAGCATTTCAATTTCTCTACATTCTCAACATATGTATGTATGTATGTGTATATACGTTTACTTATTTAAAAGTTCTCAATGTAATCAAAACGTTCCCAAACAGCAAATGTTGGTGTGGATGCAGAGAGAGAGGAACACTCCTACACTGCTGGTGGGACTGAAAACTAGTTCAACCTCTGTGGAAAGCAACATGAATGAATTTTATATTCATGCTTTTAAAGAAAATTTGAAGATTTTGGTTCATAAAATAAAATCATTAGATGTCTCATGTTATCTTGAACCTTTCCGTTTGTTGGGATTTCACACTAGATTAGTGGTTACTCTAGAAATCAGGGTATAAAATTGTTGTCTGCACCTTGGAATAGAATTTCCACCTCTTATTTATTTGGTGCTAGTGGGAATTGGTGCTCTAGTCATAAATTAGATCAATTTTTATCATTCTACAGGGTCTGTGAGAAAGCAATATGTTGCAAAGGAATTTTCTAGAACCTTCTCTAATATTCTCTCTACTAAGGATAGTACTGCATTAGTAATTGGAAAGTCTTCAGCAAGAGTCATGTGAAATTTCTCTAATGAAACAGGTCTTGCCGAGTCAAAGCCAGAGCTGATCACATGCCTGGAGCAAAGGATAGAGCCCTGGATTATGAAGAAAGAGGAAACAACAGCTAAATATCCAGGTAGGTGAGACTCAGTGAAGCAGATTAACAAATGTTAGAGAGCCAAAAGTCAAGGAGGAAGGCAGATATTAAAAAGTGGGTTGGAATATTCTGCTCTTTTGGAAATGATTTTTAGAAGCCTGTGTATGTTCCTCTTTATCTCACAGAAGGACATCTTCTGTCCCACGCTCTTAAACTCTCTAAGAACTCTACCCATGCAGTGATCTTCCTTAGAATTCAGTGAGAGCCAAACTTGTTGTCATGGCTTATAAGGGAATACATTATCTATCAGCATTTCTATTGCTTAGGAGTTATGGGACTATCTGCATATTTTAAAGACCATGACATTAAACCATCTTTGACAGTATTTTGGTTTTCTGTCCTTTCTGGAGTACAGTGGCTGATCATAGCTCACTGCAACCTCAAACCTATGGGCTCCAGAGATCCTACAATCTCTGTCTTCCAAGTAACTAGATTTTTGTGCATGAGCTACCATTTTGTTATTATTATTTTCTTATAAAAATGGAGTCTCCTCATGTTGCTAGGGCTGGTATCAAGATCCTGGCTTCCTTCTTGCTTGGTCTCCCAAAGTGCTGGGATTATAAGGGTGATCCTCCATGCCCAGGTCCATGTTTTAAGTTCCTTTTGATGCCTCATTTCTGAAATGTGTAAAGGGGTATAGTGGAGATGTTGGGATTTGTTTCTGGAATGCAAGAAACACTAGGGAAAGATATTTATATTCTCTGCATCATGATTTCCAATTCTACGTTTTCAGAGGCAATCCTACAGAAAGTCAGATTCACTAATTTTGTACAAATGCATATCCTCTTCCTAAATGTAAAAATATCTAATGTTATTTGACTTAAAATAATCTTTTTCTAGTATAAAACAAGAGTAAAATTTCAGCTTTATTATACCCAAATACCCAAACTATAACATAGTTTATTTTCTCTGTTCACCTTATATAATTCTTAAATACACTGTCTCATTCAGTGCTTCAAATAACTGAATATATTTATACTCCCAATTGATATATAATACTTTGATAACTTATGTTCCATAATTTCCTCCTATTTAGTAGTATCAGAAATGTGTCACTCATATGTGTGTGTGTGCATATATTTCTGTGTGTGGAGTGTTTAATGGGTGGAAGTCTCCACATATTTGTATAACTGCATAAATTTATTGTACACACTGTAGTGATCTGATGTGTGTATGAATGGTAAAACAATATAATTAAGGTAATAAACATATCCATCATCTCACATATTTATCATTTAATTTTAGTGAGAACATTTATTAATAGTGAGTTCTATGGTCTTAAAAATTTTAAGCGTATAAAACATTATTAATAACTCTAATCATGTTGCCATACAATAGATCTCCAAGATCTAATCATCTTATAACTAAAAGATTTTACCCTTAAAATCTCCTCATTTTTCCTTACTCTACACCCTGGAAACCACTGTTGTACTCTTTACTTTTGTAAATTCAGCTTTAAAAAAATTATCCATAGCAGTTTTTATCTTTCTGGGAATGGCTGATTTTACTTAGCATAATGCCTCCTATGTCCATCCATGTTGTTGAAATGGCAGGATATTTATCATTTTCATGGCTTAGTAATATTATATGGTAGGTGTTTGTACAGTCATTTTTTATTCTATTCATCAAAGCAGGCATTTAGTTTGTTTCCATTTTCTTGGCTAATGTGCATAATGTTGCAATATATATGGGGGTGCAGAATCTTCTTCAGATACTGATTTTACATGAGTATACTCATAGGTAGAATTGGTGAATGATGAGGCAGTTGTATTATGTATATTTTTTAACAAATCTGTATGATGACACTATCCATTTATAATCAATAACAGTCTACAGGGATGGATTTCCTGCACTCTCTTGTCCTCACTTATTATGTCTCTTGTTTTGGACATTAGCCATTTTAAAAGTCTACAAATTTGAAGAATGTGGCAAAGCCTTTAACCAGTGCACATACCTTACTCCACATAAAAGAATCCATAGTGGAGAGAAACCCTACAAATGTGAAGAGTGTGGCAAAACCTTTACACGGTGCACAAACCTTACTCGACATAAAAGAATCCATAATGGAGAGAAACCCTACAAATGTGAAGAATGTGGCAAAGCATTTTCCCAGTCCTCAATCCTTATTCATCATAAAAGAATACATACTGGGGAGAAACCCTACAAATGTGAAGAATGTGGCAAAACCTTTACATGGTGCACACACCTTACTCGACATAAAAGAATCCATAGTGGAGAGAAACCCTACAAATGTGAAGAATATGGCAAAACCTTTACACGGTGCACACACCTTACTCAACATAAAAGAATCCATAATGGAGAGAAACCCTATAAATGTGAAGAATGTGGCAAAGCCTTTTCCCAGTCCTCAATCCTTATTCAACATGAAAGAATACATACTGGGGAGAAACCCTACAAATGTGAAGAATGTGGCAAAACCTTTACACGGTGCACAAACCTTACTCAACATAAAAGAATTCATACAGGAGAGAAACCCTACAAATGTGAGGAATGTGTCAAAGCCTTTACCCAGTGCACACACCTTACTCGACATAAAAGGATTCATACTGGAGAGAAACCCTACAAATGTGAAGAATGTGGCAAAGCCTTTACTTGGTGCACACACCTTACTCAACATAAAAGAATTCATACTGGAGAGAAACCCTAGAAAGGAATAGAATCTGGCACAGCCTTTATCCAGCTAAAAGGCCTCACTCTACATAAATGGATCCATAGAGCAGAGAAACCATACAAATGTGAGGAATGTGGCAAAGCATTTTCCCAGTGACACACATTAATCTACATAAAAGAATTCCTATCACTGAAAAATTTTACGAATGTGAGATTTGTGGCAAAGTCTTTAATATTTGTTCACATCTTATTCAACATCAAAGAAATCATACTAGATAAAAGTTAGATAAATGTAATGAGTATGTAAGTGCTTTTCCAATGTATTAGCCTTAAAATGCACAACAGTACTGAAACTTAAAGTAAAATATAATGATGTAGACTGCTGACAATACCTTTAGTTATAACAGATCTTACCAGATATGGGAGAACTTACACTGAAAGAAATGCTCCAATATATTCTAAATATTGCTCAACATCAGAATAATATTAAAGAATAGAAACCTTACAAATATAATGAATGTGAAAAAATATTTATGCAAAAGATATACCTTGGAGAACACAAAAAGAGTTGATACATAAAACTACTGTAATAAATTTCAGAATGCAATTAATCAAGAATCAAATATAAACATATATCCGATGACTCGCAGTGCAATACACTAATGCACTAACACATTCACACATTTCTTTAAACCAGGTTGTTCATTATAAAGAACTACCCAGTTAAAATAGTTAGTTGATTTATTTGTATGTTAGCTTTAAAACAAGAGAGATTTTCTGAGAGTTATAATTACATGTAAAATATACTTTCTTGTCAGTGTGGGGTGAAATTGTAATAAAGTGAAATTTTGTTTTGCTATTTGTGACAAGCAAATACTGATATTATTCAACTTTAAATACAATTGATGGTATGCTTTCATTCTTAGCGTGCATGTGAATGTGTGTGGTTAATGATAGCTACATCACATTTATTAGAGGTCTTTCTGTATTAAGTAGGCATTATTCATGTACTTTTCTATGGAAAATTAAAAACACTGAAATGTAAGATTTACTAAATTGAGAGGTACTATGGAGTTTTCTTATAACAAACAGTATTTTAAGTGATGTATGATGTAGGTATACAGACTAATATTCTCCTCATAATCAGAATGAAAAAATTACAATATGAAAAATAACTTGTTTTAATATTGCACATTACGATAATAAAATAGAATGAAATTTGGAATGTTTTTAGATTGCATGTGAACTTAATTTGTTTCATTAAATTAAAAATATTTTTAATATGTCAAACATGTTGTAGATAGAATGAAGTGTTATTTTGCACCAACATTAATCTATCCCATGTTACTCAATGTTGGAGGTAATGGATTATAAAAATGTACTGTTGGGTTACACAGTACAAAGACATCATTTGTGATCCTTTTTATTAGTTGCTCTACTTTGAAGAATATTGTTCCCAAAGCTTTTTTTAATCATATTTATACTTATATTGTTGCTGTAATGCTTACAATAAAGATTTTGCACTTAATGAAAAGCGATACATTCCTGAACATGGAATGACTAGTTGTTACATTTTATCCTACATTTTTCTTTCAACATGCAACTTGCTTAGCCAGTAAAACAGAAATAAGCATATTTTTTTAATTTATATTGAATCAAGTATACAAATACATCATGGTTAAGTTGACCTATAGTTGCAGTATATTTACAGAGTAAGTAATTATGTTTGTTTGAATGTGGATATATACTTATTTTGAACAGAAAAGAAGAAATATTAGACAAAATGGGTAATTTCAAAAGTGTTGAGAATTTACTAGCAAACTAGAAACTTCAAAGAATCTGAAAGGAAATATTTTGTTCCCTTTATATTGAATTAATTGTTTAAAACCCTTAAGCCTCTGAATGGGAACCTGCCCATGCCAATCCCCTGTTCTTACATGCTTATTACTCATGCTAGGCCTACTATGTTTTTTTATTATTTCAAAGTTCATTAAGTATTGGTTATGTGATGTGATCTGCAATTACAGCAAAGATTGTTATAAAACTTACTGGTGCTCATAAAATTACCTGAAGGTATGAATAATTCCACAGTGTAGTAATATCATTTTACTTAGTACATTCTACCTTTTCATTCTAATTTGGGAAGCATATTGAAAGCACTTTTTGGTTACTGTTTCTTTTACTTTTGGTCATTGAACTAATTGATTTATTGATTTATCAGGCTACTTTGTTCAGGTAAACACTAAGAAGGATTTATAAATTATGGAGTAGATTTTATATTTAAATAGGAGAAAAAAGTACAGGACAGTGTTAGATATGTAATAGATGCTTCATAATTAGCAGTCAATATGTCTGTGGGAGTGAGCTTGTGGCTCCAGAGAAGAGATTGAAAATGTCCAGGATAAAAAAAAGTCATTGATTTTGCATGTGGAGCGAAGGAACAAACAGAACAACCAACTCTCGGAATTTATAAGTGGAAATTCTGCTTCTTTCATTTCATAATTATCTCCAGTTTTTTTGCCATTTTTTATCTTCATTCACTTCTGCAACTGTATCTAAGCCATTCTTGTTTTAGCCTCTGCTTGTGCTACAATATTATCACCATTGTGCTCACCCCCAGCGAGTTCACACAGTCCCTTAAAAGTTCTGATGAGCAGTGTAGAATATTTTTAATTTCATGAAAAAAAATTTAACTAGAGAGCTTGAGACCATTTACAGGCTATACATACAGCATTCTGATTATTTAATTAAGATTAGAGAGTTTCAGTTTCCTAAGGTTAAAGTTAGAGCCTTAAAGTCCAAAGAAAGATGAACAATTCTGAATGCCAGAGGATTAAATCAGGAACTCAGCATTGTTTGCTTTGTAAAAGCAAACTGTTACTAGATCCTAACATATAATGCCATAAATATGAAAATAATTACAAGAAGTGAAGCATTACAAAGTGTATGATGCATATCTTAAGTACTATATAAAGAAATATGAGAATTTGGCAATCTCTTAATAGGGAGTTTAGGTAAATAGAATTGAATTGAATTTTCTATGAGTTACTTATAGTACAACATATGTATCCATCTAGAATCTACTTATGAGTGTGTATTTTCAGTGTTAGAACATAATAGAATGATTTATCTGGATTGAAAGTATTTGCAATAATCTTTATGTGATATTTAAATCTTAGATAATTTATTTTACATAACTTCAGCTTCCTTTATTTTAGTAGGTGCAGGGTACAGTACACAGTTCTCATTTTTAGTCATCTACCTTTGGCCAACAATTCAGTCATTCTCTCTAAAGGAATTTGAGGGATCATGGCTACTTTTTGATTGAAAATTTCATTAGTGATTTTGGATGAAATCTTGTTATCTATGCTCACAGTGGCCAGAGGGGAGACAGTGAGCACCACATACCTCTTCAGTCCTCTTCCATAACATAATCTTCAGCACCAGGAAGTCCAGGTGTCTTTAGCTTCAAATAAAAGCATTAAAACCCCTTTCATGTTCTATGCTGAATTATGAATCTGTTGGTAAATAACAGAATTCCCTTGCTTATGACAGACAAATGGAATGGCAAAAGCAGCACTCTCACTCTGTTGCCTGGGCTAGAGTGCCATGGCATCAGCCTAGCTACAGTAACCTCAAACTCTTGGACTCAAGCAATCCTTCTGCCTCAGCCTCCCTAGTAGCTGGGACTACAGGCATATGCCACAATGTCCTGATGATTTTTCTATATATTTTTATTTGGCTGATAAATTTATTTCTAGATTTAGTAGAGACATGGTCTTGTTCTTGCTCGGGCTTTTTTCAAACTCCTGACCTTGAGTGATCCTCCTGCCTTGGCCTCCAAGAGTGCTAGGATTATAGGTGTGAGCCACTGTGCCTGGACAGCACAAACTCTCTTCACACCAAGAGCTCACTTAAAGAATTGGCTCAAATAGAAAAGTTAATTCCATAGGATTGGAAATCTCCTGTGCAAACAGTTATATCTCCACCTAAATTTTTACAGTTCACCACTTGATGCAGGACTCAGATGTGTCAGAATCCCTAGCTAAATGAGTCTACAGACCCACCAGTAAAAATGTCTGGCACAAATTATGGGTCCACACCTCTCATCTCTCACAAATATCAACTCACAATGGATGAAAGACTTTATCCTATGGCATAAAACCATACAATTGTAGAAGAAAATGTTGAAAGTACTCTTACATACTTCAGCCTAGACAAAAAATTTAGGAAGATTACCCCAAAATCAATCACACCAACAACAAAAATAAATAAATCAGTCCTCATCATACTAAAAAGTTTCCAGACAGCCATTAAAAGTATAACTAGAGCACACAGACAACCTAGAGGATGGGAGAAAATATTTGCATGGTATATATTCAATATATTGCTAATAGCTAGAATTTATACATAAGTCCAGGAACTCAGTAAGATAAAATCAAACAACCTGATTAAAAGTGTGCCAATATATGAACAGAAAGTTTTAAAAAGGACATGTACTATGGCCAAGAAGCATATGAAAAAAGTGTGTACATCTCTATTCATCAAGGAAATGCAAATGAAAACCAAACTGAGATATCCCTTAACTCCAGTGAAAATGGCTTTTATCAATAAGCCCAAAATAAGTGTAGGTGTGGATGTAGACAGGTAGGAACACTTATATATTACTAGTGGGACTGCAAACTGGTACAATCTCTCTGGAAAGTTATATGGAGACACAGGAAAGTACTAAATTTAGAACATCCATTTGATCCAGAAATCCCATTATTAGGTATCTAACCAATGTAAAAACGTCATCCTATAATAAATACATCTGCACTTGAATGTTTATAACATCAAAATTTACAATTGCAAAGAGGTAGAAACATCCTTGGTACTTATAGATACATTAATATAAATATATCTATAAATAAATATAAAATGTGATATATGTATACCATGGAGTACTACTGAGCCTCAAATTCAGTGGCTAAATGACAGCCTTTTATATTATCCTTGATTGTGCTGGAGGCCTTTCTTTAAAGTAAACTATCACAAGAATGGAAAAACAAGCACCACAAATAGTCCCTATCAAATTGTTACCAATCGATCAACACATATGTGAACAAATGGAAGTAAAATTCAGTGGGTATTGGGCTGTTGAAAGGAGGAGAAGGTGTTGGGAAAATCCACTCCTAATGAGTGTGGTGCACACGATCTGTGGATGGGCACAGTTGTAGCTCTGATCAGTCAGTGCAAAAGCAATATACATATTCTAAATGATTTACTCCCATAATATTTTGAAATTAAAAAAACAATTTTGTAATATGTAAGAAAGTTTTGAAAAGTTCATCTCTGTATCTCTTTAAGATATTCTTTTTATTTTAATTATTGTAAAATCACAAAAATTGAAATCTTAATTACTTTTAGTTGTTAATATCAGTCATGTGAGCTATATTTACATCATCATGTACTATATTGTCTGGAATGTATGTACTAAGTAAATGTGAATTTGAGTACACATGAGGAAACTACCTGTTTTGCCCATTGCCTAACTGCTGACGAAAAGCATTATGTTTTCTGTTCCTAGCAGTGTAACAGCTTAGAAATATCCTATAAATACAATCAAAATACATCTGTCTTATTGTGACTGAGGTTTCATTAAGCATATTGTCATCGAGGTTTATCTATATTGTGGATGTTATTAGAGAATCTGTTTTTTCTTAAGCTGAGAAATAATCCATTATTTCTACATTTCAAAGAGTATTTATCTGTTCATTTGGCAAAGGCAGTTTGTGTTGCTTTCATCTACTGACTTTTGCGAATTATGGTGAAATAAATATGCATATGAGTATAACTCTTTATTTTACAATATATGCATGAGTTTATTTGTGTTTCTTTCTCATTCATTGGTCCAGGTGTCTCTGCCCTTAGATAACTTCATTGACTAGTGTATTATTTTTTTATTTTTCTATTTTTTTTCAGCATATCATGGGGGTAGTAATGTTTAGGTTATGTGTGTTGCCTTCACCCCCGGAGTCAGAGTTTTAAGCATGTCCATGCCCTGATGGTGCACATCGCACTCATGTTTGTATATACCCATCTCCTCCTCCCCCTCCCACCTGCCCGACACCCGAAAAATGTTATTCCTGTATGTCCACTTAGGTGTTTATCAGTGAAATCAATTTCCTGGTGAGTACATGTCGTGCTTATTGTTCCATTATTGGGATACTTCACTTAGGATAATGGGGTTCAGCTCTATCCAGGAAATTACAAGAGGTGCTATATCAGTGTTGTTTTTTATAGCTAAATGGTACTCCGAAGTATACATTTTTAATGTTTCAAAATGGGTAAGTGTGGTACCTATAGCATTGCTTCTCTTTTTGATGATTGTTCACATCTTTGTGGTCTCTTGAGATTTCATATTATTTTGGGGTTTGCTATTTCTGTTTTTGAAAAAAATGAAATAGAGAATTTGAAAGGAATTGTATTTAATCTGTAGATCACTTTGGACATCTTCACATTAGGTCTTCTTCCCTTGAACAAGAACGTGTTCAAGAGTGTGTTGTTTATTTTCCTATACTTTTGAATTTCTCTGTGTTTTTTGTGTCACTTATCTACAGTTTCATTCCATTCTGGTCAGAAATTAAACTGTGTAAAATTTCAATTTTTGAAAATTGGTTAAGACATGTTTTGTGTCTGAACAGGTAGATTTGTAGGAAGAATTTTTATGAGCTATCAAGAATATTGTATATTCTATTATTACTCAGCAGAGTATTATCTATATATGTGTGAGGTCTTATTGTTCTCTAGTGATTTCAACTCTCCTGTTTTTTTATTAGTAATTTGACTGACCTTATTAGTAGTGAAAGTGGAATACCATGCTATCCTATTATTTTTATGTCCATTTCTTGCTTCAATTGTGTCAATGCTTTTTATATATTTGAGAACCTTTATGCGAGATATAGATAGATATCAGATATATCTATTACATTTAAAGGGTTCTCAGTGAATGACCTCCTTTTATATTAAATGTCCTTGTTTGTCTCTAGTGGCACTTTTGACTTAAAGTATATTTTATAAACTATAACATTTTGCACTTCAAAAGTAATGTGCCTAATATAATTTTGAACTCCACTGCTCTTGTAGGCTGAACATTTTCATGATATGTCTTGTTATTTTCTATCACTTTTTGTCTATTGCTTTCACCAGGTATGAAGTCAAGTCTCTTTAGAGAGAATATAGTTGGATTTTTTAATTTCTTTATTTAACTGTGTCTTCTGACTAGAAATACTATTACATAAATATTTGCATAATTTTCTAAAAAGGAGGGATTCAAAATTGCACTAATATTAATTGTTTATATAACTTTTGTCACTATTTTGTCTTTCTTTCCACTCCTTTTTCCTCATTCCACCTCACTGATGTTTATTGATACATTTTGTTTCTGTGGCCACCTTCGTTTGTATATCTCTTTAAACACTTTTCTGCTGTTCACTGTGAGAATTACATAAAATCTTTTGAAGCTGCAACTTATGTTAAACTGATAACTACTTAACTTCAATTGTACACAAAAATTCATAACATTTATATCTGCCCTCAACTTTATGATATAGATGTCAATAATTATGTCTCTTTATATTAAGTCAATTAACAAGTGGGAATCATCATTTTTATTTTGTCTTTCAAATTTGATAGCATAATTAAATGTTTTTGCACCATCTATATAATACTGCAGAATTTTATTTTTGATATCTGCATATATTTCCCAGAGTATTATGTAGTTGTCTTGGAAGATATAAAGCAGCCATTCAAAGGATATCAAAAACCAAATGTATGGACACATGTGCCCCTGGTTTGAATCTCTTTTGAAAGGAAATCCAGGAAATGGAATTTTACTGTAATATCAGTGGGGAGGAAGGGTTTTGCTGGGTAAATGTAACAAATGTTCCTTCCCCTTCCATATGGTTCTTGGTGTCATACTCATCTGGGGTGCCATGAAATATTACCACTTGTGATTTCTCAATGAATCATGTTTGCAAGTATATTTGAAGGTCATGCATCTATGATGGAAGTAAGACTATGGTAGTCTATTGCACTTTCTTGCTAATGTCCTTGGTATTCTTTTGTATATTGAAATTATGAAGTATATTTACCTAAGTATAATTAGTCAGATACTTTGTTATTTTCATTTCTTTCAGAACTCTCTTCCCATTGTACTGAAGACCCAATGCCAGAGCAGGGCATAAAACATTCATTCCAGAAATCAATAATAAGACTATACGGAAGCTGTGACCAGGAAAATGTACTCTTAAGAAAAGACTGGGAGTGTTTGGATGAGTGTAAGAGGCAGAAAGTATTTTATGATGGTCTTACCCAATGTTTGTCAGGTAACCATAGGAAAATCTTGAAAGGTTATAAATGTATAAAATTCTTTAGCAAATCCTCAAATCTAAATAAACCTAAGATAAGACATACTGGAGAGAAAAGTTTCAAACATAATGAATGTGGCAAATCTTTTAACCACAGCTCAAATATTCTTGGAAATAGGAATTTTCACACTGTAGAGAAAACTTACAAGTGTGAAGAATGTGGAAAACTCTTTAACTGCTATCCAAAACTTTCTATACATAGGAGAATTCACACAGGAGACAAATCCTACAAATGTGAAGTATGTGGCAAAGCTTTTACTCAGTGCTCAACTGTTACTCAACATAAAAGAATTCATAGTGGAGAGAAACCCTACAAATGTGAAGAATGTCGCACAGCCTTTATCAAGAATGGACATGTCAATCGATATAAACAAATTCATACAGGAGAGAAACCCTACAAATGTGAGGAATGTGGCAAAGCCTTTACCCAGTGCTCAAACCTTACTCGGCATAAAAGAATTCATAGTGGAGAGAAACCCCACAAATGTGAAGAATGTGGAAAAGCCTTTACCCAGAGCACACACCTTAATCAACATAAAAGAATTCATACTGGAGAGAAACCCTACAAATGTGAAGAATGTGGCAAAGCCTTTATCCAGTGCACAAACCTTACTAAACATAAAAGAATTCATAGTGGAGAGAAACCATACGAATGTGAGGAATGTGGCAAAGCCTTTACCCAGTGCTCAAACCTTACTCGGCATAAAAGAATTCATAGTGGAGAGAAACCCCACAAATGTGAAGAATGTGGAAAAGCCTTTACCCAGAGCACACACCTTAATCAACATAAAAGAATTCATACTGGAGAGAAACCCTACAAATGTGAAGAATGTGGCAAAGCCTTTATCCAGTGTACAAACCTTACTAAACATAAAAGAATTCATAGTGGAGAGAAACCATACAAATGTGAGGAATGTGGCAAAGCCTTTACCTGGTACACACAACTTACTCTACATAAAAGTATTCATACTGGAGAGAAACCCTAGAAATATGAGCAATGTGGAAAATTCTTTTCCCAGTGCTCAATCCTTACACTACATAAAATAATTCATAGTGGAGAGACACCATACAAATTTGAGGAATGTGGAAAAGCTTTTACCCAGTGCTAACACCTTAATCTGTATGAAAGAGTTCATAACAGAATAAATTCTATAAATGTGAAAATTGTGGCAAAGTCTTTAATATCTGTTCACATCTTACTCATCATCAAAGAAACCATACTAGATAAAAGTGAGACAAATGTAATGAGTATGGAAGTGCTTTCACAAAGTATTAGCCTTAAAAGGCACAACAGTACTTATACTTACTATAAACAATAATAATATAGACTGCTGACAATACCTTTAGTTATAACAGAGATCTTATTGGACATGGGAGAACTTACACTGAAAAAATGCTCCAATATTTTCTCATACATTGCTCAACATCACAAAATTTGTCATAAATAGAAACCTTCCAAATATAATGAATGCGAACACATATTTATGCAAATGGTATACCTTAGAGAACAACAAAGAATTGATACTTAATACTACTTTACAGATATAATAAATTTCAGAACACATTTAATCAAGAATCAAGTCTAAACAGATATCAGAGGATTCACTGGGCAATGCATTGAGGCACTAACACATTCGTGCATTTCCTTAAAACAGGTTGTTGAGTATAGAGAATAACCTCATTAAAATAGTTAGATTATTTATTTGTATGTCAGTTTTAAAAATTAAACATTTTTTGAAAGTTATAATGACATGTAAAATATACTTTCTGTTCAGCTTGGGATGCAAATGTAATAAAGTATAATTATTTTCAAATTTTGACAAGGAAATACTAATGTTATTCAACTTTAAACACAGTAGATGCTATGCTTTCATTTGTAGTGTGTATGTGAATGTCTACAGTTAATGATAGCTACATCACAGTTATTAGAAGTCTTTGTGTATTATACTTTTTCATGGAAAATTAAAATCACTGAAATGTAAGATGTATGAAATGGAGAGGTGCTGTGTGGTAGACTTCTAACAAACAGTTTTTCAAGTGATATATGAGGTAGCTATACAAACTAATATCCTTCTCATTATAATCAGAATGAAACAACGACAATATTACAAATAACTTGTTTTACTAATTGCACGTTAGGAAAATGAAACAGTGAATTTTGAAATATTTTTAGATTACATGTAAACTTCATTTGTTTTATTAAAGTAAAGAATGTTTTTATTGTGTCAACGTGTTGTAGATTGAATGAACTGTTATTTTGCCACCAACATTAACCTATTCCATGTTACGCAAAGTTGCAGGCAATGGATTGTAAAAATGTACTATTGGGTTACACAGTAAAATTAAATCATTTATGATCCTTTTTTCAGTGGCTTCAAATTTCTAATTCTTGAAGACTAATGTTCCCAAAAGTTTTATTTTTTATTATTTTTATAATTCCATATTAACTCTAATGCTTATAATAAATTTGTCTGCTTAATGAAAAGCCATGTATTTCTGAACACTGAATGAGTACTTGTTACATTTTATGCTACATTTTTCTTTTAACATGCAGCCTGTCTGGCCAGTGAAACAGAAATAAACACATTTTTTATTTACACTGAATCAAATATACAAATACATCACATATAAGAAGAACTTTAATTGTAGTAGATTTACAGAGTAAGTAATTCTGTTTGTGTAAATGTGGATGTATATTTATTTTGAAAAGAAAAGAAGAAATATTAAAAAATGGGTAATTTCATAATTGTTCGGAATATACTAGCAAACTAGAAACTCCATAGATTCTGAAAGCAAATGTTTTTCCTTTATGTTGAATTAATTTGGTTAAAATTCTAAAGTTTCTAATTCAGAACCTGCCCATGCCTATCTTCTGTTTTTACATGGTTATTACTCATGCTAGGCTTAATATATTATTTTATTATTTCAAAGTCTGTTATGTATTGTATATATGTCCTACTCTGAAATTATAAAAATAATGTTTATAAAATTTAATTATGGCTCCATGTAATAGATTGAAATGTCCAGGGTGAAAAATGTCACTGATTTGCATGTGGATTGATGAAATCTGCAGTACAAACAACTCTCAGAATTTATCAGTGGGAATTCTTCTTTCATTTCATAATTATCTCCACCGTTTTCTTTCTTTCTTTTTTCTTTTATCCCCTAGATTAATCTAGTTAGAAGATTATCCAGGGTGTTGATATTTTCAATAAACCAGCATTAACTTGATTGGTCTATGTAGTCCTTGCTAGGTAAAGAAACTCAGACATGAGTTTGTGAACTAGCTCAGCCAGCATGTGATGAAATCTGTTAGTGTATGATGAAATGCTTTATATAATGATTTAAGGAGAAGAATAAAATTATAGTGCTGACTTGTCACACTCACAATGAGCCAGCAAACATTTACCCAACACACACCTCTCCATACTGTGTCAGGCATTAGAAATGCTGAGACTGATCACCTATATTTGTTGATTTTAAGTAAGTTAGATATAAAAAATACGTTTAGTAAAGTACCCATAGATTTCAGGTGGAGCATAGCACAAATAAACATAAAACTGTGGGCCACAGAATCTGAAAAATATTGTAAAAGATTATGTGTAGCTCATTATAAATATTTCTCATATGTTCTCCAGACAGATGGTAAAAATGGGAAGGAGGAAGCCTTCCAGGTCAAAGAGCAGGAGGTAATAATGGAGGAATTATGGAATAGCTTTCTGGACTCTGAAAACTCCAGAAATGTCTACATAACCATATGTTGAACACTGTGTTTTTCAGTCCTAAACACATTGTAGAACACATTTTTCCTGAATGAATGAATGAATGAATAAAATATGAAGTGGAGAAAATCACAGGCCTTAAAGTCAGTGTTTAGATACTTAATAAAATGAAGGGTTGCTTCACTCCCTCTGCTGGAGATACTTTCGTTTTTGTCTTTTTAAAAAATTAAGTATATTATACAAAGTATCTAGAAGAATCAAATTCATAGAAACAAAAAGTAAAATGGTGGTACCAGGGACTGGAAGAATGGAGAAATGGAGCTATGTTTACTGGGTGTAAAAAAGTTCTGGAAATTTCTTTCACATAGTGTGAATACACTTAACACTACTTTGCTGTGTACCTAACAATGTGTAAGATGGAAAATATTATATTGGGTGTATTTTACCACAATTTCAAATTGTAAATTGCCTATATATTCACCAAGTGATTTAGAATAGGACAGGGTTATTCTGTCTATATTATCACATGAATTATATTGCCCACATTGGCCAGAATGATTTCTCAGTCATGAAACCCCCACTTTGTTTTTATTTTTGCTTTTTGTCAGATAGTCCTAGAGGATTTTGATTCTAGGCACGTGCTTAAAAGTGGGAGAGGTTTTAGACACCTTCCAAATCTTTTTTAGAAAATAGATATCCAAGCTGAGGTCCAATATTATGTCCATTACCTTGTGGGTTTGCCCTACACAGCAAGCACCTTCCTGGTAGTACTCATGGGCTGTTATATTAACAAGGCAGATCCTCAGAAGCCAGAGCATGTGAGTGGAGCGAGAAGTGGGTGGGGCATGAAGTAAGTAAGATCCTGAGAGATTAGAACATGATGGAAGAGATGCACAGAGGAAAATGGGCGACCTGAGTGAGATGTCCCCCAGTAGGGGAGTACCAAAGGAGTGCATTTGACTTGGGACAGCAGACCTTGGACCCAGGCCAACTGCCAGTGAATACTGAGAGAGCCTTGGACTGGATCAAGCTGTGATAAGGCCACCACAGCACACCAGAGGGAGAAGGTGATCTAAGATGATATTCATCAGAACTAAATTGATCCCATATCAGGCAGATGGGAGGAGAATTGAGGAGCGGATGGGTATATACACATCTAATGGTTGCAGTGCTCACCATCTTGGGGATGGACACTCTTGAAGCTCTGACTCCTGTGGGGAAAAGGGCATATACATAACCTAAACATTTTTACCCCTGTAATATGCTGAAATAAATAAAAAAAGAAGTCAATCTTGTGGGAAAAGTATCACAAGGAGCTACTAACCCAGAAGTCTATACTCAGCATTACATAAATCCCCTCCAAATTTGAGAGATGTGGTGATTGGTACCATGGGCAAGAGTGGGGAGGGCACCCCAAGAAGGAGGAATCAGGGGCTGAGGGAAGGGGGTTTCAGGTGCCAGTGAAAGAGAAGACACCTTTTTGCACACCCCAACCTCTTTCCTACAGTTCAAAAATAATAAATTTGGATGAGGTCTCATTCCACATTACATTACACATATTGGCTATATGAAAAGTCATCCACAATGTGATTCAATAATATTGTTGTAGTAAAAAAGCAGACTGGGTTTTGATAATATTTCTTTGCAAATAATTATATTTTGCAAGGTTTGTATGTTGTTTTTGTTTGTATTTTGGTTTGGTTTTAAAAAGCTAGAGGTTTTACATCAGGCTTCTGATATTGTTTTAGACCTTGAATTTCACAAGTAGTAGCTTCTAGGCCTGTGTTGCTCCCCTGATAAAACAACCTTACCCTCCAATCTTCACTGTGCACACTCCTTGGACAGTTTTATCTAGTCCTGTCACATCAGCTCCCCCTAAATGCTACAAGTGCTAAAATGGAGCTTCAGGTTCACATGACAAACCACAGCCCAGAGGTGGTTGCCTTCCCTGGGCAACCCATACTCACATTTAGCAGGTGAAAAGCTAGGTTCACTCTGTACCTTTTTTCACAACCCCTTGTGATACTTCAGAACATCTTGTCTGAGCAGAAGACACCCCAATCATTCATCCTTTGAATTTGAAAGCCCAAAAATCATTATGAAGGATTATCATTCAGTCCATATTATTAAACACTTCAGACCTGTGTTCACTGGCTATGAAACCTTGCCCTCTGCTGGCACTCATAGTCTGCATGATACTATGTGCTGTACATTGATGACAAATCCATTTTGTTCTTGTGTGATGAGGAAAGCTTTAAAGCACTGAAAGCTTGTTTTACTTCGCTGGCAGCTTTAGGAAAATAACTATAATAACTCCTACTAAGGACTTGTTAAATGGTCACAGATTCATAGTAACTTATTAGCTGAACATACATATTGCAACTGCAGAGAGAAAAGCTGTAAAAGTAAAAGCTTTTGGCTGTTGACTAAAGTCGACGCTCAGCTGTGCACCTTCATATCATGGCTGTTGGCTAAAGTCAATACTCAGCTGTGCACGTTCATCTATGGCTCTTGACTATAGTTGATGCTTGTATCAAAGTGGTAAGTAGGCTTAAATCTCATTGATTCCTTAATATGTCTTTTACCTAACTCATATGTTCCTACCTCAGTAAAAAATACCATTGTGCACTTCATCTCACCTCTAATATTACCTGAATCTACCTCTCTCCTTCTTCAATGCCAAAGCCTCAGCAGGGCCCTAGTCACTGCCACCTTGATTGGTCTCCTGGGTTCCCAACTATGCTTTTCCCCTCAAAGGTGGCCCCTTCAACCCATCTCCTACACCTCTACCAGCTAGCGGGATGCTAAAAGGCCAGTTTTATCACATCAAACCCTCCATAAAATTCTTCAGAGGCCCCGACAGTTTTTGAGCTGTCATAATCAGTACATAAAGCTCCTTTGGATTGGATTCTAATTCCAGATAGTTTCCTTACATACTCCCCTTCATCACTACCCCTGTGTTATTTTCATAAATATTTAAGTGTCTAGTATGCACCAGCCACAGCTGAAGGAACCTACACATATCCCATGCTCTCTCACCATTTATAAATAAATGGATTTCCTAAATATACCATGCCATTTTCCACTACTTTACCTATACAAAGCTTATTTTTTTTCTTCCTGAACTTCTTCCCCTATTCCTGTGTCTAATTAACAACCATCCACTGGAGCCTGACTATAGAGATGAAACGTACTGTCTTTGCTTTACTTATAACAAACTTGGTTTTCTTTTGGATTCCCCAGTCACAAATGTCAGAAAAAAAATTAAGTCCAATTCCCATTTTACAAATGAGAAAACTGAGAGTCAGTAAGAATAAAGAACTTCTTGAAAGTAATACAGCAATAGAAGAGCCTGATTTGCCAAAAAGTGGTACCTATAAGTATGCTATGCAGCTTCTTTCCAAATGGCTTGGTTATAGAAGATTTTGCACTGTTTACAGAAGTTTTCTGCTGTGAAGAAGCTGTGCTATATGCTGAATAGCAACAATTTGGTCCATTCAACCGATTTAATTAATCCCTTCTGGCAACTTTAAGACTTTATAAGGAAGCACAATCACTCACTTGAGGTCCCTTAGGCAAATGATACATTTGGGTAAAGTGAGAGTATACTAGACCTTGTATTGATGTTTACTTTTATCCTTAAATGTAGTGATGATGCTTTGCTAATATACTGATAATAGTAAATAAAGACTTTCTATTTGCATGAATTAGGGGTGCATGCCCCAAAGGTGTTTACTGGTAGGAGTTTGAGACAAACAGTCTAGGGACCCTGTTCTCTACTGACCTCTGCTCATTTGCTTCTACTCTCCACGAAGCTCACTCCACTTGAGCCACAACTCACCAAGCTCACATTCAGGTTCTTCCCACATATCCTCACTCAGTGCACTCACTACCTTCATCCAAGCCCCTGCTCAAATGGATCTCCCTAGGGGGACGTCACCCACACCGCACCCCACCATCAACTCTCTCTCCACTTATCCTGCTTTACTCCTCTCCATCACAGCTACATTTACCTGACATTACATATTTGTGTCAATCACCACAAACAGAATGAAAGATCAGGAAGCCTGGGAGCCTTCTCTGCTTTGTTTCCCGCATTTTCTCCAGTGCAGTAGGAATTATGTTCTGAATGGATGAATGTAGATTTTGCTCTTCTGTTACCATGTACACCCTTGAGTGTAGGTCATTCTTTTGCTAAACTTGTTTGGCTGCCTTGTGGGTTTGTCTTATGTATAGGCCAGTATTGTCTCTCCCAGTGGCTGGTTTTTGCTAGGCATCCAAGAGAATATTCTTCAATACTAAAAAAGTTTAGTATCCATGCTGTAGTATAAGCTGTAGCCTTTAACTACATGTTGCTATTTAGCTCTTGAAAACTGTCTACTGTAACTAAACACTAAATTTTTTATTGTATTTAGTTCTTCAGAATGTTTACTGTAATTGTAAGAGGATTTCAATTTCTAGAACTTAAGGAAAAATATTTCAAAAGTACATGTTCAAATTCAACAGTGATTATGATCTCTCTTTTAATGTGGCAAGTGTCATATTCTAGAACTCGTTCATGATTCCTTAGTAAATGATGATGAAATGAAAATGTTATTATTTACTGAAACTAAAGCCAAAGGGCATGACAAAAATGAAATGAACGGGAACATCTTCAGATCCCTCAGGATTCTTTTTAGAAAATAGGGAATATACCATATTTAACTTTCCACTGAAAATCCAAATCTAAAACAAGGGAACATATTCATTGAAATGGTGGGATTTGCCATATAGAGAGAGACATATTCATATGCATTTAACTATAAAGCCAAATATTTTGAGGAACAGATCAATATACAGAAAGAAATGATCCTGTCTTGAAAGTTGGTATGTAAATGGGTCATTTTCTTCCTTTTATTCATTTCTGTATTTGTACTCCAATAGAATATATATGGAATGTGGCTTATTTGTGAACTATATCAAATATCCATTTCTTATTACTATGCAATCATCTTATTTGGTCATTGTTATTTATTATGCTATATATTTTGTTTTGAATTGACAAATTATTGTATATGTATATGTCAGACACAGTGTGATGATTTTATCTAGGCCTACTTGGGGAAAGATATGATAAAACTAATTGACATTTCTCAAAAGACAGAAATGAATATTCAACAGATATATGCCAAAATGCTCAACCTATCTAATCATCATGGAAATGAAAGTTGAAGCCACAATGAGCTGTTATCTCATACCTGTGAGAATGCCTACTCTCAATATGTGAGAATGCTAAGTGCTGCTGAGGATGAGGAGAAAAGGAAAACCTTGAATATTGTTGCTGTGAATATAAATTAGGGCAGCCAAATTTATTTGTATTTCAATAAATTTAGGGGGTGCCAGTAGAGTTTTTTTCCTTGATGAATGTATGAATTATATAGTGTTAAATTCAGGACATTTAGTGTATCATTCATTCAACGAATATAGGTTTCACCCAGTAGATAAGATTTGATTGAACAATCCCAATCACCCTCCTCCCTTCTGAGTCTTAAAAATCTATTTTCTCATTACAGCCAATGTAGAAAATAGTATAGAGATTCCTCAACAATGAAAATTGAATTACCATATGATCCATCACTCCCATTTCTTCATGCATATTCAATTGAAGCAAAACCAGTATGTAGAAGACATATCTGTCCTCCCATATTCTTTCCAATAATATTCATTCTATTGTAGGTATAGAAGCAGCTTAAGTGTCCACCAGCACATGAGTGGATAAAGAAAATGAGGTGCAGTTACACAATGAGCCTTCAAATGGAATGAAATTCTGTCATTTGTGACAACATGTTTTGAAAGTAAGCCAGGCACAGAAAGACAAATACTGTATGATCTCACTTATCTGTGGAATGTAAAGAAAGCTGATTTCATAGTAGGAAGTGTGGTAACGACAGAGAGTGGGATTAGGAAAGTGAAAATCAAAGCGTACAAAGTATCAGTTTGTGTCTTTTTAAAAATTCATAGACCTCTAAATAGAGGAACCATGGTATCCTTATATAATTATCTCTATTAAAATGTAGTAATCTTCCAATGGTACCATTATAGACAATATAATACTTTATATTTATTAATGTACAATTTTTCCTAAATTATAAATTTACCCTAAAGTCACCCTAACCCTAACTTCCTGGCATGAGATTACTCAATCAACATTTATTGATATATTTATAATTTTTAAATATGCTTGAAATTTTAGCTTAAGTTACTTTGAAATGATTACTTGATTGACCTTTCTATTTGCTTTGTGACTCAATATTGTGTATTTTTATGAAGTTTAGAAAAGATGTATGGTTTGTATTTTTATTTTTTTTATTTCAAGAAAATATGAGAGTACAAATATTTTAGTCACATTATATATCTTTGCCTCTCCCTAGCAAAGCTTAGAGGCATGCCATTCTGCTCCATGATGATCAAGGCGTCTTTCAGATGTGGGTCTATCCCCAAACACCCAAATTCCTGGTGAACACTACCACCATTTGTGCACCGTAGTGTTAATCATTCAGTACCAATTTCATGGCGAGTGCATGTGCAGTCCATTCTTCTGATCTTGTGTTACTTCACTTCTGATAAAGGACTCACTCAATCCAGGAAAACATAAGCAGTGCTAGCTCACTGTCAAAATTGAGTAATATTTCATTGTATACATATACCAAATATTAATAATCCACTCCTGTGTTGACGGGCTCTTGGGTGGTTTTAATTGTTTTACTTTAAATGCTAACATGCTCATTAATTTTATTTCATCAGAATTTATATCTTCAGGGGTGTAGGTTCTTTTCAAATATTCAAAAGGTGTCCTGAAAATTTCATCACACTATGGGATATCCCGCTAAGAAAGCTCATGGTGGAAGGTGAACTGCAATGCAGATTAAAGCTAATGACATATTAATTATCCTTAGGATACCCTAAGTCAACTTGCAAATCTTATTATGCCTTGGCTAGGGAAACACTAGATTGATCAAGCATTCACTCCTTCCTCAGGTCTAGAAGTGATTCAGGGTTGAATTAAGGGTGGAGCAGCACTGAAATCGAATGGCAGCCTTAGCCATCTCCCCAGCTGGAGCATTTCTGGGAACAACACCAAAACAGGGCACCATTGAACCAAGAAGAGCCAGAGATCCTAACTATTTGCCTAAGACATCTAAATACTTTTTAAAGATTTTTAAAATGTTTTTTTTTCTTAAGAAATGCTTTATCTGAAACTAAAACATCTCTTCAAAATGAAATATCAAGGAAGATAGTTCCCTATCCCACAATTTCCATATGAAAATGGGATCATAATTTCAGTGAGCACCTAGCTTTAAGTTGCAAAATTATCTCCTCCTGCATTGACTTAAGACACTTGATTTTTATTTGAATTTAACCAATTACCAAAAAAAAGAGTCTCACTAATTACCAAGTGAGTTTACGGTGCACCCGTAACAACAAATAGGGCTGTCTAGTATTCTTTCTTCTTTCTTGAAAGCTAATTATTATTTATCTAGACAACATGTATGTAAAGTTATGATTTGCTTAGCTATGTTAAGTAACGACTTTATGTGTGCCTTTGAAATCTCTCAGTGGATTGGCACTGTGCACATTGCATTCTGCTTTAATTCAGTAATAAAAGTGTTTCCTTTTAATTCCCTTTTAAGTTTGTGGAGAGGTTTTCTTATTTGGAGACTCTTGACTTTTAATATTTTGGGAACACTTTCCAGAATTAAAATTATTCCAGAAAATTCAATCCTCATAAGGAAACACTTTATAACGTTAAAGCTAGAACAGGACTGTGGTTACCTGTTAAAATGAATAGAATTTGGTAGTAAACCCCAGCAATACATGGTTTGGATAAACCCACATTCTTAATTATACAAAAAGATTTATTGGTGTATTAATAGCAGCTACTTTGAGAATTACTGCTGTCACTGCATCTGCCTCCAAGGCTAGTGTAGATTTACACCAAATAGCTAATAAGTAGTTCTATCCTTTCTCTAAACGCATCTCACATCTTTAGAATTGAAATAGATACAGAGACCATGGGGCCCAGATACAAATGGGAACAAGATAATGTGCACTGGGTTGGACACATAAACTCCCTTTCTACCTTCTCTTCTTGCCCAAATTCCCGGAAATGTGCAGTGAGTCCTACTGAATCCATGCCTCTCTAGAGACTTAAATCTGAAGCTCTGAATTCAGAATCCAAAGTCTGTGGTTCCTCAGAAAGCATTACAGCATGACCCACAAAGTAATTTCTCTTCCTGTTTTCCTTCCCTCTCTGTAAATGCAAAGAATACAAAAGGTCAATACAAACTAGACCTTACCTCAACCTTGAATTCACAAGACAGGGACATACTTTGTATTGAGTATGTATTAAAAACTCAGGGGAGACGTGTGCCTCACTGTAAGAGATAAACATGGACTTGTAAGTTGATTTTTAAAGGACCCTTTTGGGGTGAGTGTAAACAATTTCTAGATCTTCTAGTGTTGTATTATAGTAGTGTGAGAAGAATAGAGAGGCTGGCACTACATCTAAATTTTCTGTGAATTATTGGACACTTACTACTCACCTTTTCTGGTATAGTAAGAATTAAATCACACAATGTAAAGGCTTCCTCACAGTGCAACAAACCATACTTCTGAGCACATAGCACATGCTCAGTAGACACTGCATTATGCTGCTCTTCACTTTGGTATTAAGTATGTGTAATGATGAGTATTGGGCAAAAGGCAGTATGTATGCTGTGCTTGCTGTCTCTACCTGAGTGCCACTAATAATGGACCTACGTTGAGCAACATCAGCACTAAAAGGGGACCTGACAAAGAACCCAATTAATGTACCCCTTCCACAACAGCAGACATTTCTTAGAATGAGGCCCACAGTACCACATGATTTATATTCACAGTGATGTTTCTGAGACAATTTTAAGGTAATTACCTCTGAGCCCAGGCTTTCAATTAGGATAACCTGGCTAGATTGAAGAAACACCATCATCTGCCTGCTGGGCTGGGTGGGAACATCCATGTGGTTTTAATTGTGCTCCAAATAATTCTAATTTGATACCAGGGTCAAGTATTAGCACTCCTGCATATATTCATGAAAATTGAGTTTAACCTTTGTTCTCAAGGGAAGTCACAGGTTCTGCTCTCTAAGGTTTGGTAGAGGCAGATCAGTGTGGCCCAGATTCCAATTCCTGTAGCAGAAACTATTGGCACCTGTAGCCGGAGAAGGTAACCAGAAGAAAAGACAGGAGAACCTCTCATTTTGGTCTCCCTGAATGAGCAGATCATAGCTGATTCTTTCCTGTGACCAAGAATAAGTGAGTGTAGTCCTTCTGCATTTTATGTTCCTCCTACTTGTGAGTGTTGTGGAAAAAGGAAAGAAATTGTGCTGACTCCATTAAGGGAAGTCTCAAGATTTAATTTTAATTGTTCCACACAATCTCACCTGCTAAGACATTTCAGAGTAGGAGAAGAGAAAGAAGAAATGGCTGGTTTTCAGGTACGTGTATCCCAGATTAGGGGTTGTGTCCACTATTTCTTCCAGAAAGCCTTGTAGAAGTTTAATTTTTTGAACTTGTAAACCTTTCCTTCTTTACTTCTGATGTTTATGCCTAATAAGTTTTGTAACTACATTTTTTTTTCTTCTTATGGTAGTCAAGGTTCTCTGGGAAATCCTTCCTCCCTATATAAGAGAGCCTGCTGTATATTCTCTCCCACAAGCTTGTTACTACAATAACCATGTTTCATAAGAAATATATGACATGTAATATTAAAAATGTTTCCATTGTGACAGGTCAAGATAGCATAGTGTGAATTTGTGAGATTCCCATTGGGAATAGGATAGAGTTTTTAGATTTGAGTGAGGAAAGGAAACAAGTACTCTCAAAGTTTGAACTGGATGCTTCATCATCTCTACGTAATATATTATTAGGAAAGTTCAGAAAGAAGAAAGCATTGATTGCCTAGGATAACCAGAAAATTATGGAAAAACTATAAAAGACTTGCTCCGTATGATGCTAAAGTGTTTACATACATTATTAAAGATAACAAAACATGGGAAGTATCTGTATCTGAAATTTGCATAAATCTGATGATTCTTCATGGTTACATATTGTTGGCCATCCATCCCAGCAGTGATTTTGTATCCTCCTCTTTGCAACAATGCCTAACACGAATTCATTCTGCTAAAGTTATGCTAATTTCATTCACTTGCTTAACATGCTTTCTGACAGATTCATCCAATATAAAGTTAATTGTTGTTTTGTTTATCATTAAGGGTCTTGTGGAGATTTACTTTCTGATGTGCATGAGCCATCACATTTAATCTAGAAGCTCTAATTTCTTCTTATAGCTTGCTTTGAAAACTGAGGGATATTATCTGTGTTCTGTTCAGATGAACTGAGATATATTCAAAGTCTACCACTTACTGGATATTGACAAAATACTCTCCTTAGGCAAGAAGCATTGTTATCAGTAGTTATATTATGTGAAATGCAGAGATTCAGACCCCACCCCAGATCGCCTGAATCAGAAGCTGTATTTTAACAAAATCTCCAGTTCTTTACTGTACTTGTAAAAATTACGTGATACCTTCTAACTCTCTATGATCCTGTATGTGAGAAATATGCACAATTTATTGATGTGATATAAATATAACACCCTTAAATTTATATTACTGTAGTAGGGCCCTTAATTTTGTATTAAATACTTTATCATCCATAGCAGAATCATATGCACACAGATTCATACATCTTTTTTGATCCTCATTCCAGCGGATAAGAGAATATGTTCAAGAATATCAATGTGCTAGAGAATATCTTATTGGATAATTCCAGTACTTCATGTGTCAGAAACAGTTCTCATAACTCATTTTCCTTGTAGTCAAGTGAATAACTCTCTCTATGGCCACTTGGGAAATATGTGTCTTTTTACAGGAGATGGTGACATTTCAGGACGTGGCTGTAGAATTCTCTCCAGAGGAGTGGGCAAGCCTTGACAATGATCAGCGGAATTTGTATAGGGATGTGATGTTAGAGAACTATGGAAACCTGGTCTCCCTTGGTGAGGATCACTTATATACAGAATTTCTATTCCACATTAAGGCCATTCTTTTTTTATTAATAGTTTCTTAAAAGTTTCTACTTTACATGAATAAATTTTATTTTATTTTATTTATTTATATTTTAGCATGTTATGGGGGTACAAGTGTTAAGGTCACTTATATTGCCCATGCCCCCCTCCCCCCTCAAATAAGAGCTTCAAACATGTCCAATCCCCAAACGTTGCACATCTTACACATTGTCGTTGTATATACCTATCCCCTCCTCCCCCCTCCCACCATCCCAACACCAGATAAATGTTACTCCTATATGTCCACTTAAGTGTTGATCCATTAATACCAATTTGCTGGTGAGTACATGTGGTGCTGGTTTTTCCATTCTTGAGATACTTCATTTAGTAGAATGGGTTCCAGCTGTATCCAGGAATATACGAGAGGTGCTATATCATCATTGTTTCTTAAAAGTGAGTAGTATTCCATGGTATACATATACCTCATTTTATTAATCCATTCATGAATTGATGAGCACTTGGGTTGTTTCCATAGCTTCACAATTGTGAATTGTGCTGCTATAAACATTCGAGTGCAGATGTCTTTTCATAAAATGACTTTTGATCTTTTGGGTAGATGCTCAGTAATTGAATTGCTGGATCAAATGGTAGATCTACTTGTATCGCTTTGAGGTTTCTCCATATTGCTTTCCACAGAGGCCGAATCAGTTTGCAGTCCCACTAGCAGTGTTGGAGTGTTTCTATCTCCAAATCTATGCCAATATTTATTGTTAGGGGACTTTTTACTGGAAGGTCATTCTTACTGGAGATAAGTGATACTTCATTGCAGTATGTTCAACATCTCTGATCATCAGTGAAATGCAAATCATTTTATTCTTTCTGTATTTTTATTTTCTTATCTGTTCTATGTCTATTTTGTATAATATTAGAATCCAAGGTTCAGAATAACATGGCAGCATTTCAATTTCTCTACATTCTCAACATATGTATGTATGTATGTAGGTGTATATATATTTACTTATTTAAAAGTTCTCAATGTAGTCAAAAAGTCCCCAAACAGCAAATGCTGGCATGGATGCAGAGACAGAAGAACACTCCTACACTGCTGGTGGGACTGCAAACTAGTTCAACCTCTGTGGAAAGCAACGTGAATGAATTTCATATCCATATTTTAAAGAAAATTTGAAGATTTTGGTGCATAACATGAGACATCTAATGATTTTATTTTATCTTGAACCTTTCCCTTTGTTGGGATTTCACACTAGATTAGTGGTTAGTCTAGAAATCAGGGTATAAAATTGTTGTCTGCACCTTGGAGTAGAATTTCCAACTCTTATTTATTTGGTGCTAATGGGAATTGGTGCTCTAGTCATAAATTAGATCAGTTTTTTTTATCATTCTACAGGGTCTGTGAGAAAGCAATATGTCGCAAAGGAATTTTCTAGATTCTTCACTAATGTTCTCTCTACTAAGGATAGTACTGCATTAGTAATTGGAAACTCTTCAGCAAGAGTCATGTGAAATTTCTGTAATGAAACAGGTCTTGCCAAGTCAAAGCCAGAGCTGATCACATGCCTGGAGCGAAGGATAGAACCCTGGATTATGAAGAAAGAGGAAACAACAGCTAAATATCCAGGTAGGTGAGATTCAGTGAAGCAGATTAACAAGTGTTAGAGAACCAAAACTCAAGGAGGAAGGCAGATATTAAAAAGTGGGTTTGAATATTCTGCTCTTTGGAAATGATTTTTAGAAGGACATCTTCTGTCCCACGCTCTTAAACTCTCTAAGAACTCTACCCATGCAGTGATCTTCCTCAGAATTCAGTGAGAGCCAAACTTCTTGTCATGGCTTATAAGGGAATACATTATCTATTAGCATTTCTATTGTTTAGGAGTTAAATGACTATCTGTGCATATTTTGAAGACCATGACATTAAACCATCTTTTGATAGCCTTTCACTCTCCTGCTCTTTCTGGAGTACAGTGGCTGATCATAGCTCACTGCAACCTCAAAACTATGGGCTCCAGAGATCCTACAACCTCTGTCTTCCAAGTAACTAGATCTATGGGCATGAGCTACCATTTTGTTATTATTATTTTCTTATAAAAATGGAGTCTCCTTGTGTTGCTAGGGCTGGTATCAAGATCCTGGCTTCCTTCTTGCTTGGTTTCCCAAGGTGCTGGGATTGTAAGGGTGATCCTCCATGCCCAGGTCCATGTTTTAAGTTCCTTTTGATGCCTCATTTCTGAAATGTGTAAAGGGGAATAGTGAAGATGTTGGGATTTGTTTCTGGAATGCAAGAAACACTAGGGAAAGATATTTATATTTTCTGCATCATGATTTCCAATTCTACGTTTTCAGAGGCAATCCTACAGAAAGTCAGATTCACTAATTTTGTACAAATGCATATCCTCTTCCTAAATGTAAAAATATCTAATGTTATTTGACTTAAAATAATCTTTTTCTAGTATAAAATGAGAGTAAAATTTCAACTTTATTATACCCAAATACCCAAACTATAATATAGTTTATTTTCTCTGTTCACCTTATATAATTATAATTCTTAAATACACTGTCTCATTCAGTGCTTCAAATAACTGAATATATTTATACTCCCAATTGATATATAATACTTTGATAACTTATGTTCTATAATTTCCTCCTATTTAGTAGCATCAGAAATGTGTCACTCATATGTGTGTGTGTGCATATATTTCTGTGTGTGGGGTGCTTAATGGGTGGAAGTCTCCACAAATAATATTTGTATAACTGCATAAATTTATTGTACACACTGTAGTGATCTGATGTGTGTATGAATGGTAAAACAATATAATTAAGGTAATAAACATATCCATCATCTCACATATTTATCATTTAATTATAGTGAGAACATTTATTAATAGTGAGTTCTATGGTCTTAAAAATTTTAAGCATATAAAAAATTATTAATAACTCTAATCATGTTGCCATACAATAGATCTCCAAGATCTATTCATCTTATAACTAAAAGATTTTACCCTTAAAATCTCCTCATTTTTCCTTACTCTACACCCTGGAAACCACTGTTGTACTCTTTACTTTTGTAAATTTAACTTTTTAAAAATAATTATCCATAGCAGTATTTATCTTTCTGGGAATGGCTGATTTTACTTAGCATAATGCCTCCTATGTCCATCCATGTTGTTGAAATGGCAGGATATTTATCATTTTCATGGCTTAGTAATAGTATATGGTATGTGTTTGTACAGTCATTTTTTATTCTATTCATCAAAGGAGGCATTTAGTTTGTTTCCATTTTCTTGGCTAATGTGCATAATGCTGCAATATACATGGGGGTGCAGAATCTTCTTCAGATACTGATTTTACATGAATATACTCATAGGTAGAATTGGTGAATGATGAGGCAGTTGTATTATTTACATTTTTTAACAAATCTGTATGATGACACTATCCATTTATAATCAATAACAGTCTACAGGGATGGATTTCCTGCACACCCTTGTCCTCACTTATTATGTCTCTTGTTTTGGACATTAGCCATTTTAAAAGTCTACAAATGTGAAGAATGTGGCAAAGCCTTTAACCAGTGCACATACCTTACTCAACATAAAAGAATCCATAGTGGAGAGAAACCCTACAAATGTGAAGAATGTGGCAAAACCTTTGCACGGTGCACACAACTTACTCGACATAAAAGAATCCATAATGGAGAGAAACCCTACAAATGTGAAGAATGTGGCAAAGCCTTTTCCCAGTCCTCAATCCTTATTCAACATAAAAGAATACATACTGGAGACAAACCCTACAAATGTGAAGAATGTGGCAAAACCTTTACACGGTGCACACACCTTACTCGACATAAAAGAATCCATAATGGAGAGAAACCCTACAAATGTGAAGAATGTGGCAAAGCCTTTTCCCAGTCCTCAAGCCTTATTCAACATAAAAGAATACATACTGGAGAAAAACCCTACAAATGTGAAGAATGTGGCAAAACCTTTACACGGTGCACACACCTTACTCAACATAAAAGAATGCATAATGGAGAGAAACCCTACAAATGTGAAGAATGTGGTAAAGCCTTCATCCAGTGTACAAAACTTACTCTACATAAAAGAATTCATACAGGAGAGAAACCCTACAAATGTGAAGAATGTGGCAAAGCCTTTAACCATTCCTCAATTCTTACTCGACATAAAAGAATCCACACTGGAGAGAAACCCTACAAATGTGAGGAATGTGTCAAAACCTTTACCCAGTGCACACACCTTACTCGACATAAAAGGATTCATACTGGAGAGAAACCCTACAAATGTGAAGAATGTGGTAAAGCCTTCACCCAGTGTACAAAACTTACTCTACATAAAAGAATTCATACAGGAGAGAAACCCTACAAATGTGAAGAATGTGGCAAAGCCTTTAACCATTCCTCAATTCTTACTCGACATAAAAGAATCCACACTGGAGAGAAACCCTACAAATGTGAGGAATGTGTCAAAGCCTTTACCCAGTGCACACACCTTACTCGACATAAAATGATTCATACTGGAGAGAAACCCTACAAATGTGAAGAATGTTGCAAAGCCTTTACTTGGTGCACACACCTTACTCAACATAAAAGAATTCATACTGGAGAGACATCCTAGAAAGCAATAGAATCTGGCAAAGCCTTTATCCAGCTAAAAGGTCTCACTCTACATAAATGAATCCATAGAGCAGAGAAACCATACAAATGTGAGGAATGTGGCAAAGCATTTTCCCAGTGCTCACACCTTAATCTACATAAAAGAATTCCTATCACTGAAAAATTTTACGAATGTGAGATTTGTGGCAAAGTCTTTAATATTCTTCACATCTTATTCAACATCAAAGAAATCATACTAGATAAAACTTAGATAAATGTAATGAGTATGTAAGTGCTTTTCCAATGTATTAGCCTTAAAATGCACAACAGTACTGAAACTTAAAGTAAAATATAATGATGTAGACTGCTGACAATACCTTTAGTTATAACAGATCTTACCGGATATGGGAGAACTTACACTGAAAGAAATGCTCCAATATATTCTAAATATTGCTCAACTTCAGAAAAATATTAAAGAATAGAAACCTTACAAATATAATGAATGTGAAAAAATATTTATGCAAAAGATGTACCTTAGAGAACACAAAAACAGTTGATACTTAAAACTACTTTAATAAATTTCAGAATGCAATTAATCAAGAATCAAGTATAAACATATATCCGATGACTCGCAGTGCAATACACTAATGCACTAACACATTCACACATTTCTTTAAACCAGGTTGTTCATTATAAAGAACTACCCAGTTAAAATAGTTAGTTGATTTATTTGTATGTTAGCTTTAATACGAGAGAGATTTTCTGAGAGTTATAATTACATGTAAAATATACTTTCTTGTCAGTGTGGGGTGAAATTGTAATAAAGTATAATTTTGTTTTGCTATTTGTGACAAGCAAATACTGATATTATTCAACTTTAAATACAATCGATGGTATGCTTTCATTCTTAGCGTGCATGTGAATGTGTGTGGTTAATGATAGCTACATCACATTTATTAGAGGTCTTTCTCTATTAAGTAGGCATTATTCATGTACTTTTCTATGAAAAATTAAAAACACTGAAATGTAAGATTTACTAAATTGAGAGGTACTATGGAGTTTTCTTATAACAGTATTTTAAGTGATGTCTGATGTAGGTATACAGACTAATATTCTCCTCATTATAATCAGAATGAAAAAATTACAATATGAAAAATAACTTGTTTTTATATCGCACATTACGATAATAAAATAAAATGAAATTTGGAATGTTTTTAGATTGCATGTGAACTTAATTTGTTTCATTAAATTAAAAATATTTTTAATATGTCAAACATGTTGTAGATAGAATGAAGTGTTATTTTGCACCAACATGAATCTATCCCGTGTTACTCAATGTTGGAGGTAATGGATTATAAAAATGTACTGTTGGGTTACACAGTACAAAGACATCATTTATGATCCTTTTTATTAGTTGCTCTACTTTGAAGAATATTGTTCCCAAAGCTTTTTTTTATTATATTTATACTTATATTATTGCTGTAATGCTTATAATAAAGATTTTGCACTTAATGAAAAGCCATACATTCCTGAACATGGAATGACTAGTTGTTACATTTTATCCTACATTTTTCTTTCAACATGCAACTTGCTTGGCCAGTAAAACAGAAATAAGCATATTTTTTTTTAATTTATATTGAATCAAGTATACAATACATCATGGTTAAGTTGACCTATAGTTGCAGTATATTTACAGAGTAAGTAATTATGTTTGTTTGAATGTGGATATATACTTATTTTGAACAGAAAAGAAGAAATATTAGACAAAATGGGTAATTTCAAAAGTGTTGAGAATTTACTAGCAAACTAGAAACTTCAAAGATTCTGAAAGGAAATATTTTGTTCCCTTTATATTGAATTAATTGTTTAAAACCCTTAAGCCTCTGAATGGGAACCTGCCCATGCCAATCCCCTGTTCTTACATGCTTATTACTCATGCTAGGCCTACTATGTTTTTTTATTATTTCAAAGTTCATTAAGTATTGGTTATGTGATGTGATCTGCAATTACAGCAAAGATTGTTATGAAACTTACTGGTGCTCATAAAATTACCTGAAGGTATGAATAATTCCACAGTGTAGTAATATCATTTTACTTAGTACATTCTATCTTTTCATTCTAATTTGGGAAGCATATTGAAAGCACTTTTTGGCTACTGTTTCTTTTACTTTTGGTCATCGAACTAATTGATTTATTGACTTTATCAGGCTACTTTGTTCAGGTAAACACTCAGAAGAATATATAAATTATGGAGTTGATTTTATATTTAAATAGGATTAAAAAGTACAGGACAATGTTAGATATGTAGTAGATGCTTCATAATTAGCAGTCAATATGTCTGTGGGAGTGAGCTTGTGGCTCCAGAGAAGAGATTGAAAATGTCCAGGGTAAAAAAAATTCATTGATTTTGCATGTGGAGCAAAGGGACAAACAGAACAACCAGCTCTCGGAATTTATAAGTGGAAATTCTGCTTCTTTCATTTCATAATTATCTCTAGTTTTTCCCATTTTTTATCTTCATCCCCTCTACAACTGTATCTAGCCATTGTTCTTTCTGTCTGTGTTTGGTCTATGATATTCTCACTGTTGTACTCACCCCAGCCAGTTCACAAAGTTTTTAAGAAGTTTTGATGAGAATTGTAGAGTATTTATAATTTGGAGGAAAATAACATTTTAACTAGAAAGCTTGAGACCATTTACAGGCTATACATATAGCATTCTGATTATTTAATTAAGATTAGAGAAATTCATTGTCCTAAGGTTAAAGAAAGAGCCTTAAAGTCCTATGAAAGATAAACAATTCTGAAGGTCAGAGGATTAAATCAAGAACTCAGCATTGTTTGCTTAGTAAAAGCAAACTGTTACTAGATCCTAACATATAACGTCATAAATATGAAAATAATTACAATAAGTGAAGCATTAATAAGTGTGTGATGCATATGGTAAGTACTATATAAAGAAATATGAGAATTTGGCAATCTCTTAATAGGGATATAATAGTTTAGGTAAATAAAGAGCATTGAATTTAATTTTCTATGAATTACTTATAGTATAACATGCATCCATCTAGAATCTACTTATGAGTGTGTACTTTCAGTGTTAGAATATAATAGAATGATTTCTCTGGATTGAATATATTTGGAATAACCTTTCTTATCTGATATTTCAATTTTAGAGAATTTGTTTTACATAACTTTATCTTCCTTTGTTTTAGTATGTGCATGGTGCAATACACAGTTCTCATTTTTAGTCATCTACCTTTGGCCAACAATTTGGTCATTCTCTCTAGAGGAATCTCAGGATTCATGGCCACTTTTTGATTGAAAATTTCATTAGTGATTTTGGATCCAATCCTCTTTTGTATGCTCACAGTGGCCAGAGGTGAGACAGTGAGCACCACATACCTCTTCAGTGTCTTCCATAACATAATGATCAGCACCAGGAAGTCCAGGTGTCTTTAGCTTCAAATAAAAGCATTAAAACCCCTTTCATGCTCTGTGCTGGATTATGAATTTGTTGGTCATTATCAGAGTTCCCTTGTTTATGACTGACAAATGGAATGACAAAAGCAGCACTCTCACTCTGTTGCCCAGGCTAGAGTGCCATGGGATCAGCCTAGCTCACAGCAACTTTAAATTTCTGGGCTCAAGCAATCCTTCTGCCTCAGCCTCCCTAGTAGCTGGGACTACAAGCATATGCCACAATGCCCTGCTGATTTCTCTATATATTTTTATTTGGACAATTAATTACTTTCTATTTTTTAGTAGAGATATGGTCATCTTCTTGTTCAGGCTGGTTTCAAACTCCTGACCTTGAGTGAACCTCCTTCCTTTGCCTTCCAGAGTACTAGGGTTACAGGGGTGAGCCACTGGGCACAGCCAGCACAAACTCTCTTGACACCAAGAGCTCACTTAAAAAATTGGCTCAATTAGAAATGTTAATTCCTTGGGGTTGGAAATCTCCTGTGTGAACAGTTATATCTCTGATTAAATGTTTACAATTCACCACTTGGTGCAGGGATAAGATGGGTCAGAGACCCTAGCTAAATGAGCTTACAGACCCACCAGTAAAAATTTCTGGCTCAAATTATGGGTGAAGAAAATTGGTTTGATATTAATGTTCAACTAAAATGTGATGATCAGGCTATTTCTCAAATTCAACAGTGCTGTATTAAAGTATGGAAAAAGATACCTTCTCTTAGACTGTAGCTTCCTATATAAATGTTAAACAAAATGTTAATGAAACTCATGTAGATTTTATTGCTAGATTGCAAGAAAGATATGGTGCAAGAAATGGTTAGTCCTCCTAATTTAAGGAATAGTATTTTACATATATTGGCTTTTAACAATGTTAAATCTAAATGCCAACGGCATTATGCCCAGCAAAATTAAGCAGCACGGTGCCACCGCTGCCATGGCTGCTGAGCCACCAAGGCGGTGGCTGTGCTCAGCCAGGCAGCCCAGCACCAGCTCCCCACCACCGCACACCAATGGCACCTTATGTAGCAAGTGGAGCACCTGGTGGCTGAAAAAACTTTTAAGAAATTCCCAAAAGATTTGGTCAGACATTTAAAATGCAACTTTTGGCTGAGACTGTTGGCACAAAAGGTAATTTTAGAGAACAAAAACCATCTGTGACAATGGCCTGTTAATACCATCTACTGATATATATATATATATGTATATATATATATCTACTGATATATATCAGTTATATATATCAGTTATATATATAATCAGTTATATATATCAGTTATATATATGTATATATATATATATTAGTAGATGATATAGCTTGCTGGACTCTGAAAATTGCAGAAATGTCTACAGAACTCATATGTTCAATACTATGTTTTTCAGTCCTAGACACATTGCAGAATATATTCCTTCCTCAATGAAAGAATGAGTGAATGAATAAAATATACAGTGGAGAACATCACAGACCTTAACCTCAGTGTTTAGGTACTTACTAAAACCAGGGGTGTCTTTATTCTCTGCTGGAGATACTTTTGTTTTTGTATTTAAAAAATACCTATATTATACAAACTATCTAGAAAAATCAAATTCATAGAAACAAAAATTAAAATAGTGGTGCCAGGGACTGAACAAATGGAAAAATGGAGCTATATTTACTGGGTGTAAAAAAGTTCTGCAAATTTCTTTCACATAGTGTGAATATACTTAACACTACATTACAGAAATGCCCTCCAGAAGTGAGAGACATAGTGATTGGTCCCATGGGCAAGAGTGGGGAGGGCACCCCAGGAAGGAAGAGTCAGGGGTGAGGATGGGGGTTGCAGGTGATAGTTGAAGAGAAGACGTCTTTTTGCACACCCCAACCTCTTTCATAGACTTCAAAAATAGTAAATTTGGAAGGGGTGTCTCATTCCATATCACAGTGGTAAGTAGGCTTAAATCCCATCAATTCCTTAATATTTCTCTTACCTGACTCCTATGTTCTTATCTCAGTAAAAAATACCATTCTGCACTTCATCTCACTTCTAATATGACCTGAATCTACCTCTCTCCTTCCTCAATGCCAAAGCCTCAGCAGGGCCCTAGTCACTGCCACCTTGACTGGTCTGATGGGTTTCCAACTATGCTTTTCCCCTGAAAGTTGGCTCCTCCAACCCATCCCCTACACCACTACTAGCTAGAGGGATGCTAAACAGCCAGTTTTAACACATCAATCCCTCCATAAAATTCTTCAGAGCCCTCCACAGTCTCTGAGCTTTCATAATTAGTATATGAAGCTCCTTTGGATAGGACTCTAATTCCTGATAGTTTCCTTCCATACTCTCCATCATTCCGCCTATGTTATTTTCATAAATGTTTAAGTATCTACTATGCACCAGCCACTGCCTAAGGATCCTACACATGACCCATCCTCTCTCACCATTTACAAATAAATGGAATTCCTAATTACACCATGCCATTTTCTACTACTTTACCTATACAAACATGGTGGGTTTTTTTTTTTTTTTAATTCCTAAACTCCTTCTCCAACTCCTGTGCCTAATTAACTACAGTCCATAGAAGCCTGACTACAGAGATAAAATATAATGTGTTTTATTTACTTATAACTTACCTGGTTTTCTTTAGGAGCCTCCAGCCACAAATTTCAGGAAAAAAAATTAAGTCCAATTCCCATTTTACAAATGAGAAAACTGAGAGTCAGTAAGCATAAAGAACTCGTTCAAAGTTATATACCAAGTAGAGGAGCTTCATTTTCCCAAAAGTGGTACTTATAAGTATGCCATATGCCTTCTTTCCCAATGGCTTGTTTATGGAAATGTTTGCATTACTTATAGGAGCTTCTGGCTGTGAAGAAGTTTTGCTATATACTGAGTGGCAAAAATTTGGTCCATTCAACCAATTTAATTAATCCCTTCTGACAACTTTAAGACTTTATAAGGAAGCACAATCACTCAATTAATGTCCCTTAGGCAAATGATACATTGGGGTAAAGAGAGAGAATACTAGAACTTGTATAGATGTTTACTTTTATCCTTAAATGTAGTGATGATGCTTTGCTAATATACTGATACTAGTAAATAAAGAGTATATGTATGAATTTTAGGGGTGCATGCCCCAAAGTATTTTACTCTAGGAGTTTGAGAGAAATAGTATAAGGACCCTGTTCTCTACTGACATCTGCTCCTTTCTTTCTATTCTCCACACAGATCGCACCACTTGAGCCAAAACTCACCAAGCTCACACTCAGGTTCTTCCCACATATCCTCACACAGTGCACTCACTACCTTCATCCAGGCCCCTGCTCAAATGGATCTCCCTAGGGGCACAACACCCACACCCCCCGCCACCATCAACTCTCCTTCCACTATTCCTGCTTTACTCCTCTCCATCACAGTTACATTTACCTGACATTATATATTTGTGCCCATCACTACAAACAGAATGAAAGCTTACAAAGCCTGGGAGTCTTCTCTGTTTTGTTTCCAGCCTTTTCTCCAGTGCAGTAGGAATTATGACCTGAATGGATGAATGTAGATTTTGCTCTTCTGTTACCATGTACACTCCTGAGTGTAGATCATTCTTTGACTATACTTGTTTGGCTGCCCTGTGGGTTTGTCTTATGTATAGGCCAGTACAGTGTGATCCCATGGCTGGCGTCTGCTTGGCATCCAAGAGAACATTCTTCAATACTGAAAATGTTCGGTATCCATGCAGTGGTATAAGCTGTAGCCTTTAAACACATGTTGCTATTTAGTTCTAACTAGCTCTTAGTCTAGTGTAACTATATTATTGTATTTGGTTCTTCAGAATGTTTACTGTAATTGTGAGAGGATTTCAATTTCTAGAACTTTAATTAAGAAAAAAATATTTCAAAAGTACATGTTCAAATGCAACAGTGATTATGCTCTCTCCTCCAATGTGTCAAGTGTCATATTCTAGAACTCTTTTATGATTCTTTAGTAAATCCTGGTCAAAGGGAAATGTAATTATTTACTAAAACTAAAAGAAGAAGGGTAGGGCAAAAATGAATTTGAAGTGCTGGAAAGTGCCTTCTGATTTAGAGTAATTATGTACAGATTGTGAATATATCTCTTTCAATCTATCTTGAAAGTTAACAAATAAGGAACGAGCACGGCAAAACAACCAGACATAAGGGGTGACATCATCCTTTAGGCCTGTTTCATAGCCCCCAGGATTCCTGGCTTCTTTTTGTCCTCACCATGCCAGAACTCCTGGTCCTTTCTGGAAACACCACAGTCATCCTCCTCATTCGGCCCTACCCACCTCTCCACTGCCCTATATATTTTCTGATGAGCAAGCCATCCCTCATGTACCAGTTCTATATGTCCATGTTTGTTCCTCAAATGGCCCTCAAGTTTCTCTCTAGGAATCATCACATCTCTTGCACTGACTATGGCATTCATCTCTCCTCCTCATCACCCTGTTGGCAGCAGAATGTCAGATGCTGGCCGTCTTGGCTTAGGACTGAGACATGGCCATCTGTCACCCATTGCGCTACCCCATCCACATTCCCCATGTTCTCTGTGTTCTCCTGGTGCTTCCATCTTGGCTGAGCACATTGCTCAATGCCCTGATCTATGTGCTCTGCCCTCTGAATTTCCATTACTTCACATCCAGGGAAGGTCGTCATTTTGTTTTTGAGATCCCAGCTGTATTTGAACTAGTCTCTGATGACAATTACCTGTATATTGGGTCTTTTTATCCATGGAGTTATTTTTCTCTTCCCTCCTATCTTAGCTATTATGGCCTCCTATGTATATATACTGTACACTCAACTGGTGACCGTTGCAAGCCTGGGGCACATGGAAACCCTGGCCATTTACTTCTTTCACACGCCCCTGGAGTCTCTATTCTATGTGGCTGCCATTACCAGATCTCTTCTACAAAAGTCTCATTCCCATAAACGGGAGAAGTGCTCTCTGTCATCTACACCAGCCTAATTCCAATGCTCAACCCTCTCATCTACAATATGACAAATTGGGATGTCTTTGGGGCCCCAGGAGAGTTCTCAGAAAATAGGGAATATGAAATGCTTAACTTTCCACTGAAAATCCAAATCTAAAACAATGAAATCTGTACATTGAAATGTGAGATTTACCATATGTAGAGCAACATATTCAGATGAATTTAACTATAAAGCCAGATATTTTAAGAATAGATAATAGACAGAAAGAAATGATCTTGTCTTGAAAGTTGATATGTCAATTGGTCATTGTCTTCCTTTTATTGATTTTTGTTTTTGTACTCCAATATGATATATTTGGAATCTGGCTTATTTGTGTACTATATCCAATATCCATTTCTTATTCTTGTGCAATCATCTTATTTGGTAATTTATTTATTTTGCTATATATTTTTTTTAATTCACAAAAAATTGTATATTATATGTTGGACACAGTGTGATGATTGTATCTAGGTATACTTTGGAAAAGATACGATAAAACTACTTGAAATTTCTCAAAAGACAGAAATGAATTTTCAACAGATATATGTCTAAATGCTCAACATATCCAATCATCATGGCAATGAAAGCTAAAGCCACAACGAGCTATTACCTCACACCTATTAGAATGCCTATTCTCAATATGATGAATGTTAAGTGCTGATGAGGATCTGGAGAAAAGGAAACACTTGCATATTTTTGTTGTGAATATAAATTGTAACAGCCAAATTCATTTGTATTTCAATAAATTGAGGGTTGCCAGTCGTATTTTTTTCTTTTATGCATGTATGAATTATATAGTGCTAAATACGGGACATTTAGTGTGTCATTCATTCAATGAATATAGGTTTCACCCAGTAGATAAGATTTGATCCCTCAATCCTAATCATCCTTATCCCTCTGAGTCTTAAAAATCTATTTTCTCAATACAGCCATTGTAAAAAATAGCACAGAGATTTCTCAACACTGAATTACCATATGATCCATCTCTCCCATGTCTAGATGCATATTCAATTGAAGCAAAACCAGTATGTAGAAGATATATCTATCCTTCCATATTCCATTACAACAATATTCATTCTAGCCCAAGAATACAAGCACAAGTGTCCAATAGCACATGAATGGATGAAGAAAATGAGGTGCATTTACACAATGAGCCTTCAAACAGAATGAAATTCTGTCATTTGTGATAACATGTTTTGAACAGCAGGACATGATGATAAGTAAAGTAAGCCAGGCATAAAAAGACAAATACTGTATGATCTCACTTTGGAATCAAAGAAAACTGATTTCATACTGGGAAATGTGGTTACAACAGAGAGTGGGATGGAGAAAGACAAAATCAAAGGGTACAAAGTATCAGTTTGTGCAGTTTGTTAAATTCATACACCTCTAAATAGAAGAACCATGGTATCCTTACATAATTATCTCTATTAAAATGTAGTGATCTTCTAATCCTACCATTATAGACAATATAATAATTTATATTTTTAATGTATAATTTTTTCTAAATTATAATTTTCCCTAAAGTCACCCTAACCTTAACTTCCAGGCATGAGATTACTAAATCAAAATTTATTGATACATTTATAATTTTAAATAAACTTGACTTTTTTGCTTAAGGTACTTTGAAATCATTGCTTGATTGACATTTATATTTGCTTTGTGAGTCAATAATTGGTATTTTTATAAAGTTGTATATTTACACTTTATATACATTTATATTTATGGTATATTTATAAATACCAATACCAAAATATTGGTATTTTTTTAAGTTTAGGAAAGAAGTATGGTTTTTATTTTCATTTCAGAAATATGAAGGACACACATTTCAGTCACATTTTATAACTTTGCCTCTCCCTAGCAAGGGTTAGAGGTATACCCTTCCCTTCCATGGTGATCAAGGCATCCCTCAGATGTGGGTCTACCCCAAACCCCTGGTGAACACCACCACCATCTGAGCACTATTGTGTTAATCAGTCAGTACCAGTTTGATGGTGAGTACATGTGCAGCCCATTCTTCTGATCTTGTGTCACTTCACTTCAGATAATGGGCTCACTCAATCCAGGAAAATATAAGCAGTGTTAGCTCACTGTCATTTCTTAAAATTGATTAATATTTCATTGTAAACATATACCAAATATTAATAATCCACTCATGAGTTGTCAGGCTCTTGTGTGGTTTTTATTTTTTTACTTTAAATTTGTAACACACTCATTAATTTTATTTCATCAGAATTTGTATCATCGGAGGTATAGGTTCTTATCAAATAATCAACAGGTGTCCTGAAAATTTCATCAAACTATGGGAGCTCCCTCTAAGAAACCCCATGGGGGAGGGTGAACTGCAATGCAGATTAAAGCTAATGACATATTAATTACCCTTAGCACACCCTAGGTCACATTGTAAATCTTATTAAGCCTTGGCTAGGGAAACACTAGATTGATAAAGCATTCCCTCCATCCTCAGGTGTAGAAGTGACTCAGGGTAGAATTAAGGATGGAGCAGCACTGAAATCCAATGGCAGCCTTATCCATCTCGCCAGGTGGAGCAATTGCTGGAAACAGCACCAAAACAGGGCACCATTGTCCCGAGAAGAGCCAGAGATCCAAACTATCTGCCTAAGATATGTATATCCTTTTGAAGATTTAAAAAAAATTTTTTTTTATTATAACAAATGATTTTTCTGAAACTGAAAAACATCTCTTTGAAATAAAACATCAAGGAACTTAGGTCCCTATCTCACAATTTCCATAGGAAAATGTGATCCTATGTTCAGTGAGCATCTAGATTTAAGTTGCAAAATTATCTCCTCCTGCATTGACTTCAGACGCATGTATTTTATTTGAATTTAACCAATTACCAAAAAAAGAAAGTCTCACTGAAAACCAAGTAAGTTTAGGGTGCACCGTTTATGACAAATAGGACTGTCCAGTCTTCTTTCTTCACAGAAAATTATTATTTATCTAGATAACATGTATGTAAAAGTTAGGATTTGCTTAGCTATGTACAGTAGCAACTTTGTGTGTGCCTTTGAAATGTCTCAGTGGATTGGAACTGTGCATATCACATTCTGCTTTAATTGAGTAATAAAAGAGTTTTATTTCAATTCTCTTTTATCTTTGTGGAGAGGTTTTCTTAGTTGGAGACTTTTAATATTTCCTGAACACTTTTCAGAATTAAAAATGCAACATAAACATAAAATGTGCCCACCACTTCTAAATTAGAAGGGCTTTGAACACTAGATTCCTTCTTGAGCTTCCAGTCTGTAACCTGCAAGTCTGCAGCACAAAGCTTCACTGTCCCCACATCTGCACACAGTAAGTTTTCTAGGCCTCTTTGGTGCCTACTGTCCTTCTGGAGCATACTTAGACCAGATTCCTGTGAATACCCTCTCATAGGATAAAAATCAGTAGTTCTATCCTTTCTCTAAATGCATCTCACATCTTTAGAACTGAAATGGATTCAGAGACCATGGGGCTCAGACAGAAATGGGAACAAGAAACTGTGCACTGTGTGTGATACATAAACTCCCTTTCTGCTTTCTGTTTTGCCCAAATGCCAGGAAGTGTGCATGAGTGCTACTGAATCCATGCCTCTTTAGAGACCTAAATCTGCAGATCTGAATTCTGAATGAAAGCTCTATGGTTCCTCAAGATGCATTAGACAGGTTCCAAAGAGGAATTTCTCTTCCTGTTTTCCTTCCCTCTCTGTAAAAGCAAAGGATACACAAGTGTATACACACGTTGTATACACACGTTGTATACACATGTTGTGTATCCTTACAGAGAGGGAAGGAAACTAGCCCTGCCTCAACCTAGAATTCGCAAGACAGGGACATAATCTGGAATAGGGATGTACCAAAAACTCAGGGGAGACATATGCTACAGTGTTAGAGATCAACATGGACTTGTAAGTTGAGTTTGAAAAAACCATTTTGGGGTGAGTGTAGACAATTTTCTAGATCTTCTGTAATGCCGTATTATAATGTCTTATAATGTCTTGTATTATAATGTCTTGTGTAATGTCATATTATAATTGTGTTAGAGGAATAGAAAGGCTGGCACCACATCTAAATTTTTCTGTAAATTATTGGACACTTACTACTCACCTTTTCTGGCACAGCAAGGATTAAATAACACAATGTAAAATAAAGCCTTCTTTACAGTGCAACATACTATACTTCTGAGCACATAGCACATGCTCAGTAGACATTGCATTATGCTGCTCTTCACTTTGAAAATGAAGTATATGTTGTGATGAGTGTAGGGCAAAAGGCAGTATGTATGCTGTGCTTGCTGTCTTTACCTGAGTTCTAATAATGGATCTAGATTGAACAACATCACCACTAAAAGGGGACATGTCAAAGAACCCAATTAATGTACCTCTTCCACACCACCAGACCACATTTCTTAGAGTGAGGTCCACAGTACCACATGGTTTATATAAACAGTGATGTTTCAGAGACAATTTTAAGGTAATTACCTCTCAGCCCAGGTTTCAGTTAGGATAACGTGGCTAGATTGAAGAAACACCATCACCTGCCTGTTGGGCTAGGTGGGAACATCCATGTGGTTTTAATTGTGCCCCACTAAATTCTAATTTGATACTAGCGTCAAGCATTAGGACTTCTGCATATATTCATGTGAATTGAGTTTAGCCTTTGTTCTAGAGGGAAGTCACAGGTTCTGCTCTCTTGAGTTTGGTAGAGGCAGATCAGTTTGGTACAGATTCCCATTCCTGTAGCAGAATCTCCTAGCACCTGTAGCAGGGGGAGGTAACCAGAAGAAAAGACAGAAGACCCTCACTTTTTGGTCTCCATAAAGGAGCTGATCATAGCTGAATCTTTTTTCTGTCTAAGAACAAGTGAGTGTAGCCTTTCTGCATTTTATGTTCCTCCTGCTTGTGAATATTGTGGAAACAAGGGAAAAAATTGTGCTGACTCCTTTAAGCGTAGTCTGAAGATTTAATTATAATTGTTCTACACAATCTCACCTCAAAAAGGAATTTCAGAGTAGGAGAAGAGGAAGAAGAAATGGCTGGTTTTCAGGTAAGTGTGTCCTAATTTAGGGGTTATGTCTACTCTTTCTCCTAGAAAGTCATGTAGAACTTTAGTTTTTTGAACTTGTAAAATTTACTTCTTTACTTCTGATGTATATGCCTAAAAAGTTTTGAAACTACATGTTTTTCTTTATTTTTATGATAGTCAAGGAGCTCTGGAAAATCCTTCCTCCCTATATAACAGAACCTGCTCTATATTCTCTCCCACAAGCTTCTTACGAAAATAACCAAGTTTCATAAGAACTGTATGACATGTAATATTGAAAATGTTCCCATTGTGACAGGTCAAGATGGAATAGTGTGAATGTCTGAGATTCGTCCTAAGGATGGGATAGAGTCTTTGGATTTCAGTGAGGAAGAGAAACATGTACTCTCAATGTTTGATCTGGATGCTTCATTAGCTCTACATAAAATATCATTAGGACAATTTAGAAAGAGGATAGCATTGATTGAAAAGAATAATTATGGAGAAAAGAGAAAATAGAAGACTTGCTCTGTATGATGCTAAAGTATTTACATACATTATTAAAGATAACAAAATATAGGAAATATCTGTATCTGAAATTTGCATAAATTGATGATTCTTCATGGTTACATATTGTTGGCCACTACCATCCCAGCAGTGATTTGTGTCCTCCTCTTTGCAACGATGCCTAACACCAATTTGTGCAGCTAAAGTTATGTTAATTTCATTCACTTGCTTAAGATGCTCTCTGACAGATTCATCCAATATAAAGTTAATTGTTTTTTTTTCTTTATTGTTAAGAGTCTTGTGGAGATTTACTGACTGATGTGCATGAGGCATCACATTAAATCCAGAAGCTCTATTTTATTCTTATACATTGCTTTGAAAAATGAAGGCTATTATCAGTGTTCTGTTCAGATGAACTGAGATAAATTCAAAGTCTACCACTTATTGGATATTGACAATATACCCTCCTTAGGCAAGTAGCATTGTTATCAGTAGTTGTATTATGTGACAGGCAGAGATTCAGACTACACCCCAGATCTACTGAATCAGAGCCTGCATTTAAAAAAAAAAATCTCCAGGTCTTTATTGTACTGATCAAAATTATGTGATACTTTCTAAATCTCTATGTTTCCCTATGTGAGAAATATGCACAATTTACTGCTATGATGTAAATATAACACCTATAAATTTATATTACTGTACTGAGGCCTTTAATTTTGTATTAAATACTTTATCATCTAAAGCAGAATCATATGCACACAGTTTCATACATCTTTTCTGATCCTCATTCCTGTGAATAAGAGAATATGTTCAAGAATATCAATATGCTCAAAAATATCACATTGGATAATTCTATTCACTCATATGTCAGAAAAAGTTCTCATAACTTATTTTCCTTGTAGTCAAATGAATAACTCTCTCTATGGCCACTTGGGAAATATGTGTCTTTTTACAGGAGATGGTGACATTTCAGGATGTGGCTGTAGAATTCTCTCCAGAAGAGTGGGCATGCCTTGACAATGCTCAGAGGAATTTGTATAGGGATGTGATGTTGGAGAACTATGGAAACCTGGTCTCACTTGGTGAGGATCACTTAAGTACAGAATTCCTATTCCACATTAAGGCCATTAGTATATTTTGTATATAGTTCCTTAAAAGTATCTACTTTACATGAATGAATTTTATATCCATGCTTTTACAGAAAATTGGAAGATTGTTGTTGTGTAAAATAAAATCATTAGATGTCTCATGTTATGTTGAACCTTACCCTTTCTTGGACTGATATGTATATTTCACACTAGATTAGTAGTTACACTAGAAATCACGGTATATAATTGTTGCCTGCACCTTAGAATAGAATTTCCACCTTTATTTATTTAGTGCTAGTGGGAATTGGTGCTCTAGTCATAAAGTAGAAATAATTTTTTATCATTCTACAGGGTCTGTGAGAAAACAATATGTTGCAAAGGAATTTTATGGAATCTTCTGTAATGCTGTGTTTACTAAGGATAACTGCATTAGTAATTGGAAAGTCTTCAGTAAGAGTCATGTAAATTTTTTCTAATGAAACAGGTCTTGCTGTCTCAAAGCCAGAGCTGATTGCATGTCTGGAGCAAAGGATAGAGCCCTGGATTATGAAGAAAGAGGAAACAACAGTTAAATATCCAGGTAGGTGAGATTCAGTGAAGCACATAACAAATGTTAGACAGGTATATCTCAAAGAGGAAGATAGATATTAAAAAGTGGCTTGGAATATTCTGTTCAGTTGGAAATGATTTTTAGAAGCCTGTGTAAGGTGCTCTTTATCTTCCAGAAGGACATCTTTTGTCCCAGGCTCTTTAACTCTCTAAGAATTCTACCCATGAAGTGATCATCCTTAGAAGTCAGTGAGAGCCATACTTCTTGTGATAGCTTATAAGGGACTACATTATCTATTAGCATTGCTAATAGATGGGACTATCTGTGCAGGCGGAGTTTATGAGTTATGGGACTATCTGTGCATATTTTGAAGACCACGACATTAAACCATCTTTTGACAGGGTTTTGCTCTCCTGCCATTTCTTGACTACAGTGGCTGATCATAGCTCACTGAAAACTCAAACATCTGGGCTCCAGGGATCCTAAAACCTCTGTCTTCCAAGTAGCTAGAACTATGGGTATGAATTATCATGGCCAGCCATTATTTTTCATTATTATTATTATCTGGTAAAAATGGAATCTCCTTATGTTGCTAGGGCTGGTATAAAATCCTGGCCTCAAGTGATCCTTCTTGCTTGGCCTCCAAAAGTGCTGGGATTATACGTGTGATCCTCCATGCCCAGCTCCCTGTTTTAAGTTCCTTTTGATGCGTCATTTCTGAAATGTGTAAAGGGGAATAGTGGAGATATTTGGATTTGTTTCTGTAATACCAGAAACCCTAGGGAAAGATAGTCATATTTTCTGCATCATGATTTCCAATTCTAAGTTTTCAGAGGCAAGTCTACAGAAAGTGAGGCTCACTAACTTTGTACAAATGCATAGCCTCTGCCTAAATGTAAGAAAATCTAATGTTATTTCACTTCTAACTAATCTTTTTCTAGTATAAGAGTAAATTTTCAACTTTATTATAGCCAAATACCAAAACTATAATATACTATATTTTGCACTCTCACCCTATAGAATTCCAAAATAATCTGTCTCATTCAGTGCTTCACATACATGAATATATTTATATTCCCAATTGATTCACACTATTTTGATAACTTATATTCCATAATTTCCCCCTGTTTAGTAGCATCAGAATTGTGCCATTCATATGTGTGTATGTGTGCATATATTTCTGTGTATGGGATGTTTAATGGGTGGAAGTTTCCACAAATAAGAATTGTATAACTGTATATATTTATTGTACACACTGTAGTGATCAGATGTGTGTATAAATAGTAAAACAATATAATAAAGGGCATAAACTATTCCATCATCTCACATATTTTCCATTTAATTATACTGAGAAAATTTAGTAATAGAGAGGTCTATGGTCTTAACAAATTTTAAGCATATAAAACATTATTAATAACCCTAATCATGTTGCCATACAATAGATCTCCAAGATCTATTCATCTTATAACTAAAAGATTTTACTCTTAAACATCTCCTCATTTTTCCTGACTCTACACCCTGGAAACCACTGTTGTACTCTTTATTTTTGTAAATTCAACTTTTTAAAAATAATTATCCATAGCAGTATTTATCTTTCTGGGAATGGCTGATTTTACTTAGCATAATGCCTACTATGTCCATCTATGTTGTTGAAATGGCAGGATATTTATCATTTTCATGGCTTAGTAATATTATATGGTATGTGTTTGTGCAGTCATTTTTTAATCTATTCATCAAAGCAGGCATTTAGTTTGTTTCCATTTTCTTTGAAAATGTGCATAATGGTGCGATATATATGGGGTGCAAAATCTTCTTCAGATACTGATATTACATGGTTATAGGTAGAATTGGTGAATGATAAGGCAGTTGTGTTATTTATATTTTTAACAAATCTCTATGACAACACTATCCATTTACAATCAGTAACAGTCTATAGGGATTGATTTCCTGCACACTCTTGTCCTCACATGTTATGTCTCTTGTTTCAAACATTAGCCATTTAACACTTGTGCGGTGATCCCTTATCATAGTTTTCATTTGTGTTTACATGATGTTTTGGTTATGCTGTGTTACTCTTCATGTTTCCTGTTGAAAACTGGTATGTTTTCTTTGAAAATAATCTACATAAACTTTTGCTTATTTTTAAGTGGGTGATGACATTGTTTTGCATTTGAAAAATATGAGTTTCCTATATATTTTGGTTGTTAACATTTTATACAATAAAAACATTGAAAATATTTTCTCCCATCCTATATATTTTCTTATTTTGTTTTTTTCCTTGCTGTGCGGAGGATTTTAAGTTTGATGCAGCCAAAATTGTTCATATTTTGTTCCAGTGCTTATTGTGTCATATCCAAAAAAAAGATAATTGCAAGTCTTAGGTCAAGGTTTTCTCATATTTCTCCTTTTCTTTATACAATTTTTCTAAGATACATTACAGTTTTATATCTTCCATTTAAATCTTTATTACATATGGAGTTACATTTTGGGTGTCATATAAGAAAAAAATAGTCTGCCTTTATTCATTAGTTTTTGGGCATCCAGTTTTCAAGCACCAAGCATTGAAGAGCCATACTTTCTGCATTGTGCATTACTAGTGCCCACATAAATGTTACTTGACCTTATATGTTTTGGTTTATTTCTGAGTTCTCCATTCTCTCCCATTGTTATTTGTGTTGGATTTTAGGCACATATTTAGCTGTTTTTATTACTCCCACATTAAAATTTAATTTGAAATCTGAAAGTGTGATGCTGGAACCTTTTTTCTTCTTTCTAATTATGTATAGGGTTCATCAATGGTGTTTGTGAGATCATATAAATATTAGAATTTTTGGTTAATACTGTCAAGTAATGCCCCTGGAATTTTGATAGGGAGTGCATTGCATGTATACATTCTTTTGGATAATATATTTCTATTTCCTCATGTCATCTTCAATTTCTTTTATTAATATCATAGAGTAGTCAGTGTAAGAGGTTTTTTTAACCAAATGTTAATTTTTTTTTCTCAGAAATCTATTATCTTGATGGTATTGTACATGAGAGTATTTTCCTTTTTTATTGTGTACTTTATTGGTGTATAGAAAAGAAACTGATATCTGTATGTAAATTTTACATCCCGTGACTTAAGTGGGGGTTTTATTACTTTTAAAGCTTTCTTCCTATCTTCTTTATTGTTCTTCATATATATGATAATGTCATCTGCAAATAGTGTTATTTTTATTTTTTCCTTTCTAATTTGAGTGGATCTGGTCATGTTATTGCCTAATTTTTCTGCTTAGGTCTTGTAGTAATTTGATAAAATAGAAGCATTAAGAGAGGTTACACATTAACCTTATATTGGTATCTGTGCATATGAAGGATTAAATAGCTTTCCCAGATTTTATAAACTGGTTTTGGAAGGTAAAGATTTTTTTCTTTTGAGTATTTGGGCTAAAGGAATCTCCACTGGGTTTACAATGAAGAGTTTCTTTAGCTAGGTCACAAGGCTGCCCCTTGCTCTGCAGTGGAGTCTGCATCTGGTGGGCCAGTTCCAAAGGGCTTGGATAGTTTCCAATCCTCTCTTGTTTCTGGGTAAACTGGTTGCCTTCAGGATTAGGATGTGTATGCCACATACTAGGGTATGGTTGTGCATTTCAGTCTGCATATTTTAGGGCTGATACTATATGTGTGGCTGAGTGTGGCTCCCAATGAGTACCTTGGAAGAGTCCCTGCAGGTCGCTGTGTGGATCTATGCACTGAAAGAACTGGACATGGACTATAGTTCAGACTGCTGTAACAGAGTCACAGTTCTGCTTTACAGATGATAGCAAGACCAAGTTATTCAAGTCTGCCTCCATGGCTGCAGATGGCTGTGTCTCTCCCAAAGTCTCTGGATGAGAAACACCACTCCAACTTTGTCACAGGGAACCATTGGAGACTGCATATCTAAGATGGTTGACCCATGTTGCAGTCTGTATTCAGGACAATGGGTCCTTAAGTTTGTCAGCTGGATGAGAGCCTGAATATTCTAAATCATCCTCCCAGTTCTATGGTTCCACTAGAGTTTAATGACCTTCCATTTAAGTCCCCAAATTCAGATAATTGTAATTTTCCATGGATGGCTGTCAAATTTTTTTGTTCTTTGGGGGAAAAACAAGTGCATCCTTCTTTACCCACCATAGAGCTGATTTTGATTCCTCATATATTTTAAATTTGTGATCTGTTCTATTTCAATTTTTTTGTAATTTTTAGAATCAAAGGCTCAGAATAACATGGCAGCATTTCCCTTTCTATACATTCTCACCATATGTATGTATTTGCATAGGCTTTTATTTATTTTTAAGTTCTCAATGTAATGCATGTGAGATGGTAAATCATTGTGATATTGTTTTGATTTCTCTATAGTTTAATAATTTTTAGGATGCTTTCAAATTATGTTTGTCCATTAGTATATCTTCCTTGCAGAAATGCCAGAACAATCTATTGTCCATTTATTAGTCAAACTATTCACCATTGTTTTTGAATTTTAATCATTTTTTACTTATTCACCATGTTAACTTCAATCAAATATTTGATTTGCATCTATTTTTACCCATTTAAAAGGAGGCATTTTTACTCTACTAAGTTTTTCCTTTCTGCAAAAAAATTTGAAGTGTGATACAATCCCATTTTTCTTCTCTTCCTTTTTCATTATTATGCATTTCATGTTACATCTACTAAAACAGTGTCAGGATCTTAACAATTTTTAATCATCTGACCATTGAGCATGAATGCATTAAAGAATGTGTTTAATTTTGACATATTTTTGTATTAGCCAGTTTATATTGTGCTTTTGATTTCTAGTTCCACTTCAATTTTGTCAAAAAATATATGTTGTATGATTTTAGGGTTCTTCAACTTGATAAGACTTAAGTGTCCTAATAGCATTTACCATGTATGATTGAAACCATAGTGTATTCTGCTGCTTTTGACTGCAGACCTCTTTAAATGTCTTTTACATCTAACTAGTCTATAATGTCTTTCCCATTATCTGTTTTCTTATTTATCTTCTGTCAAATTTTTGTATTCATCATTGAAATCATATACATGAGGCAAAGCCTTATATATTCATCATTGAAATAATCATATATCATGCAAAGCCCTGATATATAATATATATTTAAAAAATATCTAACCTAAAATGTGTACATTACATGTATATCATCTGTCTATGTGTGTTCTGTGCTATAGATTTCTCCTAAATGACCGATTTTGTCATTATAAAAGTCTTTGTCTCTTCTGATGGTTTTTGACTTAAAGTGTATTTTCTTTAATTATGGCCACAATATCCCCTTCCTATTATTTATGTAGTGTTTTTTACATTACTTTCAACCATTTGACTTTTTAGAGCTTTTAAAGGAAGGATTTTGTAGGTGGCATATTGTAGAGTTCTGTTTGTTTTTATACATACATTCATCTTATTTTTCATTTGAGAGACTAAACCATTTACATTTAATGAAACTTCTGAAGGAAAAGTTTGCTGTTTCTATTATTCAAAAACTGAAATTGAGAATTTGAAAGGAATTGCATTTAATCTGTAGATCAATCTGGATATCTTCACAACATTAGGTCTTCTTCCGTTGAAGAAGAACGTATTCAAGAGTGTGTTGTTTATTTTCCTATATTTGTAAATTTTTCTGTGTTTCTTCTATTATTTATTTTCAGTTTCATTCCATTATAGTCAAAAATTAAAGTGAGTAAAATTTCAATTTTCTAAAATTGGTTAAGACTTGTGGCTGAACAGGTAGTTTTTTAGGAAGAACATTTTATGAGCTATCAAGGAGATTGTGTATTCTACTATTATTCTGTAGAGTGTTTCCAATATATCTGTTAGGTCTAATTGCTCTGTAGTGTTTTCAAATCTTTTGTTTTCTTATTAATAATTGACTGGTTTTATTATTATTGAAAGTGGAATAGAATATCAAAGTATCGTATTACTTTGTTGTCCATTTCTTGCTTCATTTCTGTCAATGCTTTTTAAAAATATATTTGATAACCTTGATTGGAGATAAAGATAGATATCATATAAATGTATTATTTTCATAGGCCCTCTATGAATGACCACTTTTTATATTTATTGCCTTTTTTTCTCTTGTGACAGTTTTGACTTAAAGTATATTTTAAAAATTATAACGTTTTTTACTTCAAAATAATGTGCCTAATATAATTTTGAACTCCACTGCTCTTAGATGCTAAATGTTTTTCTGATATATCTTGCTATATCCTGCCATTTGTAGTCTATTGTTCTCACCAGGAATTAAGTCAAGTCGCTTTAGATAGAATATAGTTGGATTTTTTTTAACTCTTTATTTAACTGTGCCTCTGACTGGAAACACTAGTACATAAAATTTATGTAATTTTCTCAAAGGAAGGACTTACAATTTCTCTTATGTTAATTGTTTTATATAACTTTTGTCACTGTCTTTTCTTTCTTTCTCTCCTACTGTCCTGCATTGTGCCTCACTGATTTTTAGTGACATATTTTGTTTCTTTGCCTAGCTTTCTTTTATCTCTATAAACATTTTTTCTGATGTTCACTGTAAGAACTACTTAAAATCTTTGAACTTACAACTTATGTTAAATGAATAACTACTTCAGTTGCATATAAAAATTTTTAATCTTTACATCTGCCCTCACCTTTATGATATCAATGTCAATAATTATGTCTTTTAATATAGTATAGAAATTAACACATGGCAATGATCTTTTTTTATTTTGCCTTTCAAATTTTATAGCATAATTAAATATTTTGCCCAACATCATTATGATATTCCCGAATTTTATTCTTAATATGTGGATATTTTTCTCAGAGAGTTATGTAGTTGTCAAGGGAGGTGGAAACGAGCCTTTGGAAAGGCCACAAAAAACACATGTGTGGACATGTGCCCATAGTTTCATTCTCTTTTGAAAGGGAATCAAGGAGATGGGATTTTACTACTAAAGTGATAACTCAGTGTCAGCATGGAGGAAGGGCTTTGGTGGGTAAATGCAACAAAGTTTCCATCCCTTCCTGTGGTTCTTGGTGTTTTTCTCAGTTGGGGTGCTATGAACTATTAGCAGTTATGATTTGTAAAAGAATCATGGTTGTAAGTATGTTTTTAAGGTCATACATCTATGATGGAAGTAAGACCATGGTATTCTATTGTGCTTTCTTGCTAACGTGCTTTGTATAGTTTTATATATTCAAATTGTGAAGTATATTAACCTGAGTCTGGTTAGTGAGATACTTTGTTATTTTAATTTCTTTCAGAACTGTCTCACTATTGCACCAAAGACCTATTACCAGAGCAGGGCATAAAAGACCCCTTTCAGAAATCAATAATGAGTCTATATGGAAGCCGTGGCCTTGAAAATATACACTTAAGAAGAGATTGGGAGTGTGTGGCTGAGTGTAAGAAGCAGAAAGTATGTTCTGATGGTCTTACCCAATGTTTGTCAACTTGCCATAGAAAAATCGTCCAATGTAATAAATGTATAAAAGTCTTTAGCAAATCATCAAATCTAAATAAACACAAGACAAGACATACTGGAGAGAAAAGTTTCAAACTTAAAGAATGTAGCAAAACTTTTAACCACAGCTCTAATATTTCTGGACATAGAAAAATTCATACCACAGAGAAATCCTACAAGTGTGAAGAATGTGGAAAACCCTTTAACTGTTGCTCAAAACTTATTATACATAGGAGAATTCACACTGGAGAGAAACCCTACAAATGTGAAGAATGTGGCAAAGCCTTTACCTGTTGCGCAAACCTTACTATACATAAAAGAATTCATACTGGAGAGAAACCCTACAAATGTGAAGAATGTGGCAGAGCCTTTTCCTGGTGCACAAACCTTACTGTACATAAAAGAATTCATACTGGAGAGAAACCCTACAAATGTGGAGAATGTGGCAAAGCTTTTAACCAGTTCTCAATCCTTACTCATCATAAAAGAATCCATACTGGAGAAAAACCCTACAAATGTGATGAATGTGACAAAGCTTTTAACCTGTTCTCAAGCCTTACTCAACATAAAAGAATTCATACTGGAGAGAAACCCTACAAATGTGAAGAATGTGGCAAAGCCTTTACCTGTTGCACAAACCTTACTCTACATAAAAGAATTCATACTGGAGAGAAACCCTACAAATGTGAAGAATGTGGCAAAGCCTTTAACCGGTCCTCAATCCTTACCCTACATAAAAGAATTCATACTGGAGAGAAACCCTACAAATGTGAAGAATGTGGCAAAGCCTTTAACCAGTCCTCAATCCTCACTCGACATAAAAAAATTCATACTAGAGAGAAACCCTACAAATGTGAAGAATGTGGCAAAGCCTTTACCCAGTGGTCAAGCCTTACTCAACCTAAAAGAATTCATACTGGAGTTAAACCCTAAAATGTTGTAGAATGTAACAAAAGTCTTTTTCCAGCTCAGAGGCTTCACTCTACATAAATGAATCCATACAGGAGAGAAACCATACAAATGTGAGGAATGTGGCAAAGCATTTTCCCAGTGCTCACACCTTAGTCTTCATAAAATAATGCATAACAGAGAAAAATTCTATGAATGTGAGAATTGTGGCAAAGTCTTTAATAACTGCTCGCATTTTATTCAACACCAAATAAATTATACTAGATAAAAGTGAGATAAATGTAATGAGTATGGAAGTGCTTTCCCTAAGTATTAGCTTTAAAATGCACAACAGTACTTATACTTAAAGTAAACAATCATAATGTAGAGTGCTGACAATACTTTCAGTTATAACAGAGATCTTATTGGACATGGGAGAACTTACACTGAAAAAAATGCTCCAATACTTTCTCCAACTTTACTCAGCATCACAAAAATTTTAAGAAATAGAGACCTTACAAATACAATGAATGTGAAAAAATATTTATGCCAAAGATATACCTTAGAGAACCACAAAGAATTGATACTTAAAAATACTCTACAGATATAATGAATTTCAGAATACATTTAATGAAGAATCAAGTCTAAACAAATATCAGAGGATTCACAGTGTAATACACTAATGCACTAAGACATTCACAAATTTCTTTAAACCAGGTTGTTGATTATAGAGTACCACCCAGTTAAAATAGTTAGTTGATTTACTTGTATGTCAGCTTTAAAAAGAGAGAGATTTTGTGAGAGTTATAATTACATGTAAAATATACTTTCTGGTCAGGGTAGGGTAAAAATATAAAAGGCATAATTTTTTTTTCCTTTTTGACAAGCAAATACTAATGTTATTCAACTTTAGATACAGTAGATGGTATGTTTTCATTCTTAGCGTGTATGTGAATGTGTGTGGTTAATGATAGCTACATCGCATTTATTACTAGTCTTTGTGTATTCAGTAGGCATTATTCATGTACATTTCCATGGGAAATTAAAATCACTGAAATGTAAGATTTTTGAAATCGAGAGGTACTATGGATATTTTTTTATAACAAACAGTATTTCAAATGATGTATGATGTAGGTATACAGACTAATATTCTTCTCATTATAATCAGAATGAAAAAATTAGAATATTAGAAATTACTTGTTTTAATATTGTACATTATGATAGATAATAAAATCGAATGAAATTTGGAATATTTTTAGATTACATGTAAACTTAATTTGTTTCATTAAATTAAAAGTAATTTTAATGTGTCAAACACGTTGTAGATTGAATGAAGTGTTATTTTGCACCACAATTAACCTATCCCATGTTACTCAAAGTTGGAGGTAATGGGTTGTAAAAATGTACTGTAGGGTTACATAGTAGCAAGACATCACTTGTGATCCTTTTTATCAGTGTCTCTGCTTTGAAGAATAATGTTCCCAAAGCTCTTTTTCATTATATTTATAATTAAATTGTTACCATAATGCTTATAATAAAGATTTTGTACTTAATGAAAAGCCATACATTTCTTAACACAGCATGGATAGTTATTACATTGTATCCTACATTTTTCCTTCAACATGCAACCTGCCTAGCCAATAAAACAGAAATAAGTATATTTTTATTTATATTGAATCAAATATACAAATACATCATGGTTAAGTTGAACTATAGTTGTAGTATATTTACAGAGTAAGTAATTATGTTTGTGTGAATGTGGATGTATACCTATTTCAACAGAAAAAAAGAAATATTAGAAAAGATGGATAATTTCAAAAGTGTTGAGAATTTACTAGCAAACTAGAAACTTCAAAGATTCTGAAAGGAAATATTTTGTTCACTTTATGTTGAATTAATTCTTTAAAACCCTAAAGCTTCTGAATGGGAACCTGCCCATGCCAATCCTCTGTTCTTACATGCTTATTACTCATGCTAGGCCACCTATGTTATTTTATTATTTCAAAGTTCATTAAATACCATTTATGTGACCTGATCTGCAATTACAACAAGCATTGTTATAAAACTTCATGGTGCTCATAAAATTACCTAAAGGTGTGAGTAATTCTACATTGTAGTAATTACATTTTACTTAGTACATTCTATATTTTCATACTAATTTGGGAAGGATATTGAAAGAACATTCTGGCTACTGTTTCTTTTACTTTGGGTTATCGAACTAATTGATTTATTGACTTTATCAGGCTACTTTGTTCAGGTAAACACTCAGAAGGATTTATAAATTATGGAGTTGATTTTATATTTAAATAGAAGAAATAAGTACAGGACATTGTTAGATATTTAATAGATGCTTTATAATTAGCAGTCAATATTTCAGTAGGAGAGAGCTTGTGGCTCCAGAGAAGAGATTGAAAATGTCCAGGGTAAAAAATCACTGATTTTGCATGTAGAGCGAAGGAACTTGCAGAACAACCAACTCTTGGAATTTATAAGTGGAAATTCTGCTTCTTTCATTTCATAATTATCTCGAGTTTTTTGGCATTTTTTATCTGCATTCCCTTCTACAACTCTATCTAAGCCATTCTTCTTTCCATCTGTGCTTGGGCTATAATATTCTCACTGTTGTACTCAAGCCTGGCCAGTTCACACAATACTTTAAAAGTTCTGATGAGAAGTGTAGAATTTTTTTAGTTTGGTGAACAAAAATTTTAGCTAGACAGCTTGAGGCCATTTATAGGCTATACATACAGCATTCTCATAACTTAAGTAAAATTAGAGAGGTTCAGTGTCCTAAGGTTAAAGTAAGAGCCTTAAAGGCCAAAGAAAGATAAACAATTCTGAAGGCCAGAGGAGTAAATCAAGAACTCAGCATTGTTTTCTTTTGTAAAAGCAAACTGTTATTAGATCCTAACATATAATTTCATAAATATGAAAATAATTATAATAAACGAAGCATTAATAAGTATGTGATGCATATGGTAAGTTCTATAAAAAGAAATATGAGAATTTGGCAATCTCTTAATAGGGAGTTTAGGTTAAGAGCATTGGATTTAATTTTCTATTAATTATAGTACAACATATGCATCCATCTAGAATCTACTTTTGAGTGTGTATTTTCAGTGTTAGAATATAATGGAATGATTTCTCTGCATTGAAAATGTTTGGAATAATCTTTCTTTACCTGGTATTTCAATCTTAGAGAATTTATTTTACATAACTTTATCTTCCTTTATTTTAGTAGTTGGAGTGTGCAGTATACACTTCACATTCTTAGTTATCTAACATTGGCCAATAATTTGGTCATTCTCCCTAGAGGAATCTCAGGGATCATGGCCACTTTTTGATTGAAAATTTCATCAGTGATTTTGGATGCAATCCTGTTTTCGATGCTCACAGTGGCCAGAGGTGACACAGTGAGCACCACATACATCTTTAGTCTCTTCCATAACATAATCATCAGCACCAGGAAGTCCAGGTGTCTTTAGCTTCAAATAAAATCGTTAAAGCCCCTTTCATGTTGTGCTGGATTATGAACCTGCTGGTAAATATCAGAGTTCCCTTGCTTACGACTGACAAATGGAATGACAAAAGCAGCACTTTCACTCTGTTGCCTGGGCTAGAGTGCCATGGCATCAGCCTAGCTCACAGCAACCTCAAACTCTTGGGCTGAAGCAATCTTTCTGCCTCAGCCTCCCTAGTAGCTGGGACTACAAGCATATGCCACAATGCCCTGCTGATTACTCTATGTATTTTTATTTGGCCAATTAATTACTTTCTATTTTTAGTAGAGACATAGTCAATGTCTTGCTCAGGCTGGTTTCAAACTCCTGACCTTGAGTGATTCTCCTGCCTTGGCCTTCCAGAGTGCTAGGATTACAGGTGTGAGCCCCTGTGCACAGCCAGCACAAACTCTCTTTACACCCTGAGCTCCATTAAACAAGTAGTTCAAATAGAAAGGTTAATTCCTTGGGTTTGGAAATCTCCTGTGCGAACAGTTATATCTCTGCCTAAATTTTTCCAGTTCACCACTTGGTGCAGGGATAATATGTGTGAGAAACCCTAGCTAAATGAGTCCATGGACCCACCAGTAAAAATTTCTGGCACAAATTACGGGTCAAGAATATTGATTTGATATTAATGCTCAACTAAAATATGATGATCAGGCTATTTCTCAAATTCAACAGTGCTGTATCAAAGTATGGAAAAAGGTACCTTCTCTTAGACTGTATGTTCCTATATAAATTTTAAACAAAATGTTAATGAAACTCATGTAGATTTTATTGCTAGATTGCAAGAAATATATGATGCAAGAAATTGTTAGTCCTCCTAATTTAAGAAATATGATTTTACATATATTGGCTTTTAATAATGTTAATTATAAATGCCACCAGTTTTATGCCCAGCAAATAAAACAGCATGGTGCCACGGCTGCCATGCTGCTGAGCCACCCAGGCTGTGGCCATTTTCAGCCAGGCAGCCCAGTACCAGCTTCCCACCACTGCATCCCAATGGCACCTTATGGCCCAAGGGGAGCACCTGGCTGCAGAAAAAAACTTTTCAGAAATTGCCAAAAGGTCTGGTCAGACATTTAAATGCAACTTTGGCTGAGACTCTTGGCCCTAAAGGTAATTTCAGAGAACAAAGATCATCTTGTGACAATGGACTCTTCACACCATCTACTGAGATATATATACCTATAGATATATTTGGCCTGATCCTACAAGCACATTAATATTAGTTAATAATTTGGTCATATTTCTGTTACATTAAAAAGAGTAATAATACATTTAGATATAATTGATTCAGCTTATTCAAATGAAATTTCCGTTATGATGAGTTTCACTTCCGATTATGTTATTCAGGCTAGAGACTGTATTGCACAACTTCTGCTATTAATATGCAAATTAAAAAATCTAATGTTTTAAGACAAGGAGGTTCTGGAAGTACTGCAACGAAAGTATGTTGGCAAACTTTATTAATGACCAAAAACCTCAATTAGAAATTCAGCTAAATGACAAATCTTTTGTTTGATTTATAAATACTGGAACTGATATTAAAATTTATCTAAAGGTTTTTGGCTAAGGATTGGCATATTATAATAATAGATTTAAAAGATTTTTTTACTATCCTTTTGCAAATATCTGATAGAAAAAAATTTGCCTTCACCATAGCTGCTTTAAACAATCAACAGCCAACTAAACAGTATGAAAGGAATGAAAGGGAAATAATTCTATACAAAAAATTTTAATGAAAATGATTTAAAACAAAAGTATTAGTTTTATTAAAAGATAATTTTGTTTAATTTATTGATTTTTTTAAACCACTTGGTTTATGTAATGATATAAGCAGAAGAATAAAAGTGCAGTGCTGACTTGTCACACACACAGTCAGCCAGCACACATTTACCCAACACACACATCTCCATACTGTGTCAGGCATTAGTAATGCAGAGATTGATCAGATATATTTGTTGATTTTAAGTAACTTACATATAAAAATACATTTAGTAAAGTACCTATAGATTTCAGGTAGAGCATAGCACAAATAAACATAAAAATGTGGACCATAAAGTCTCGAAAAAATTGTTAGATGTTCTCCAGACAGATTGTAAAAATGGGAGGGAGGAAGCTTTCAGGTAAAAGAGCAGGAGGTAATAAGGGAGGAATTATGGAGTACATTGTTGGACTTTTAAAACTGCAGAAATGTCTACAGAGCTCATATGTTCCACACTGTGTTTTGCAGTCCTAAACACATTCTACAACACATTGCTACTGAATTAAGAAATGAATGAATAAAAATACAGTGAGTAAAATCACAGGCTTTAAAGTCAGTATTTAGGTATTTAATAAAACCAGTGTTCCTTCTTTCTCTCTGCTGGAGATACTTTTGTTATTGTTTGTTTAAAAAATAAACTATGTTATAAAAAGTATCTAGAAGAATCAAATTCATAGAAGCAAAAAGTAAAATGGTTGTGCCAGGGACTGGAAGAATGGAGAAATGGAGTTATGTTTAATTGGTGTTCGGGGGAAAAAAGTTCTCAACATTTCTTTCACATAGTGTGACTATGCTTCACACTACTGTACTGCATACCTAACAAGTGTAAGATGGTAAATATTATATTGGGTGTATTTTATCAAAATTTCAAATTTTAAATGACCTATATAGTCACCAAGTGATTTAGAATAGAACAGGGTTGTTCTGTCTATATTATCACATTGGTGATATTGGCCACATTGGCCAGAATGTTTTCTCAACCATGAACCCCCATTTTTGTTTCCATTTTTGCTTTTATTCAGATAACCCATAGAGAGTTTTGATTCTATGTATGTGCTTAAAATTGGGAGAGGTTTTATTCCTCTTTCAAAATATTTTTTTTAGAAAATAGGTATCCAAGCTGAGTTGCAATATTATGTCCATTACCTTGTGGGTTTGCCCTACACAGCAAGCCCTTTCCTGGCAGTATCCAGGGGTAGTTCTAGTAACAAGGTAGGTCCTCGGAAGCCAGCACCTGTGAGTGGAGCAAGAAGAGAGTGGGGCATGAAATAAGATCCTGAGTGGTGAGAACATGGTGGAAGGGATGCAGACAGGAAAATGGGCTGAGTGAGCTCTACCCCAGCAGAGGAGTAGCACAGGAATGCTTTTGTCTGGAGACAGCAGAAGACCCTAGAGTAGGTCAGCCGCCAGAGAGTACTGAGAGAGTCCTGGACTGGATCAAGCAGTGGCAAGGCCACCATGGCACACTAGAAGGCAAAGGTGATCTAAGATAATGTTCATCACAACTAAATTCATTGGGTGTTGTGCTAATGGGAGGGTGGAGGAGGGGAGGGGTATATACAACCTAATGGCTGCAGTGCTCGGCATCTTGGGGATGGACACACTTGAAGCTCTGACTGAGGTGAGACAAAGGCCATGTACATAACCTGAACATTTTTACGCTTGTAATATGCTGGAAAAAAATTAAAAATAGCTAAATCTTGTGGGAATGGTACCACAAGGGACTACAAACCTAGAAAGTCTACACTCAGTGTTACAGGAATTTCCTTGAAAAATGAGGGATGTGCTGAGGTGTAGAGTGGGCAAGAGTGAGGAGAACACCCCAGGAAGGAGGAGTCAGAGGCTGAGGGATGGGTGTTGCAGGTGCTAGTGAAAGAGAAGATGCATTTTCACATACCCCGACCTCTTTCATATACTACAAGAACAATCAATTTGAAGGGGTCTCAGCCTACATTATATTAGACATATTAGCTATATTCAAATTCATCCACATCATGATTCAATAGTTTTGTTGTAGGAAAAGAGCAGAATGGCTTTTAAGAATATTTCTTTGAAATAATTATATTTTGCAAGATTTTTATGTGTTATTTTTTCTCTTTTTTTGTTTTTTTAACCACTTCAGTCCCGTGCTCACCAGCCACAAAACCTTGCCCACAGCCAGCACTCACAGTCCACATGATAGTTTGTGATTTGCATTGACGACAAATCCATTTAACCCTTATGAGATGAGGAAAGCTTGAAAACACTGAAAGCTTGTTTTACTTTACAGGCAGCTTTACTTGTAATGTCAATCAGACTAGGTCACATATACATATATGTTTTCATTATGTTATTTTTAAATGTTCACAATTTTATTTTGATAAATGAAAAATTAGAAAAGTCATATCACAGCTGCCAGCTAAAGTCAATGCTCGGCTGTGCAGCTTCATATTATGACTGTTGGTTAAAGTCATTGTGTGTGTTTATCTATGGCTATCGACTATAGTCGATGCTCATCCATGCACCTTCATTTGTGGCTATCAACTATAGTGGATGCTCATACCAAAGTGGTTAATAAGCTAGAGATTTTGTATCAGCTTTCTGATATTGTCTTAGATCTTTGAAAGTGCAGAGATAGTAGCCGCTAGTGCTGTGTTGCTCCCCTGATAAAACAACCTTACCCTCCACTCTTCACTGTGCACACGCCTTAACTGTTTTATTTCATCCTGTCACATCAGCACCCCTAAATGCTACAAGTGCTAAAATGCAGCTTCAGGTCCACACACCAAACCACCTCTCAGCTGCCTTCCCTGGGCAACCCATAGGAAACTCCCACCTACCATGTAGAAAGCTAAACTCACTCTGCAGCTTCTTTCACAACCCCCTGTGGTACTTCAGAACATATTGTCCCAGTGGAAGACACCACAATCATTCACCCTCTCAATTTGGAAGGCTAAGTGTCATTGTCAAGGCCTATCCTTCACTCCATATTCTTAACTACGCATAAAGCCCATTGATTCCTTAACATTTCTCTTACCTGACCCATCTGTTCCTACCTCAGAAAAGACACCATTGTGCACATCATCTCACCTCTAATATTACCTCAGTCTGCCTCTCTCCTTCCTTAATACCAAAGCCTCAGCAGGGCCCTAGTCACTGCCACGTTTATTGGTCTGATGTGTTCCCAACTGTTCTTTTTCCCTGTAAGTTGGCCCCTCCAACTCATCCCCTATAACTCTACTACACAGAGGATTTCCAAAATGCCAGTTTTATCACCTCAATTCCTCCATTAACTCCTTCAGAGGCCCCCACAGTTTCTGGGCTATCAGAATCAGTGTATAAAGCTCATTTTATCTGATTCCTGCATAGTTTCCTCCCATACTCCCCTCCATTACTCCACCTTATTTTCATAAATGTTTAAGTGTCTACTATGCACCAGCCACTTCTGGAGGATCCTACACATGTCCGATGCTCTCTCACCATTTACAAATAAATGGATTTCCTAAATACACCATGCCATTTTCTACTACTTTACTTATACAAACACTGTTTTTTTTTTAAATTTACTTTCTGAACTCCTTTTCCAACACCTGTGCCTAGTTAACTACAGTCCAGAGAAGCCTGACTACAGAGATAAAATGTAGTGTGTTTTCTTTACTTATAACTTAATGGGTTTTCCTTAGGAGCTCCTAGTCACTAAATTAAGGAAAACAATTAAGTCTAATTCCCACTTTACAAATGAAAAAAGAGATTCAGTAAGCATAAATAAATTGTTGAAAGTTATACAGCAGTAGAGGAGCTTGATTTGCCCAAAAGTGGTACTTATAAGTATGCTATACGGGTTCTTTCCAAATGGCTTAGTTATGGAAGTTTTTGCACTGCTTACAGGAGCTTTCTGCTGTGAAGAAGCTTTGTTATATGCCGAATGAAAAATATTTGGTGAATTTAACCAATTTAATTCGTCCCTTCTGGAAACTTTAAGACTTTATAAGGAAGCACAATTGCTCACTTAATATCCCTTAGGCAAATGATACATTGGGGTAAAGTGAGAGAATACTAGAACTAGTATTAATGTTTACTTTTATCATTAAATGTAGTGATAATAGTAAATAAAACTTTCTATTTGCATAAATTAAGGGTGCATGCCTCAAAGTTTCTTCCTGGTAGGAGTTTGAGATAAACGGTATAGGGACCCCTGTTCTCTACTGACCTCTGCTCATTTCCTTCTACTCTCCACCCAGCTCACTCCACTTGAGCCACAACTCACCAAGCTCACACTCAGGTACTTCCCACATATCCTCACACAGTGACCTCACTATCTTCATCCAGGCCCCTGCTCAAATGGATCTCCCTAGGGGGTCATCACCCACACCCCACCCCACCATCAACTCTCCCTCCACTTATCCTGCTTTACTCCTCTCCATCACAGTTACATTTACCTGACATTACATATTTGTGTCAATCACCACAAACAGAATGAAATCTCAGGAAGCCTGGGAGCCTTCTCTGTTTTGTTTCTATCCTTTTCTCCAGTGCAGTAGGAATTATGACCTGAATGGATGAATGCAGATTTTTCTCTTCTGTTACCATGTACACTGCTGAGTGTAGATCATTCTTTGGCTAAACTTGTTTGACTGCGTTGTGAGTTTGTCTTATGTATAGGCCAGTACTGTCTCTATGCATGCCTGGTTTCTGCTTGGCATCGAAGAGAACATTCTTCAACACTGAAAATGTTTGGTATCCATGCTGTAGTATAAGCTGTAGCCTTTAACCTCATGTTGTTACTTAGCTCTTGAAAAGTGTCTAGTGTAACTAAAACACTGAATTTTTTATTCTATTTGGTTCTTAAGAATGTTTACTGTAATTATGAGAGGATTTCAATTTCTAGACTGTAATTAAGGAAAAAATGTTTAAAAAGTACATGTTCAAGTGCAACAATGATTGTCTTCTCTCTTCCAATGTGGCAAGTGTCATATTCTAGAACTCTTTTATGATTCCTTAGTAAATCCTGGTGAAAGAGAAATGTAATAATTTACTGAAACTAAAAGAAGAAGGGCAGGGAAAAAATGAATTTGAAGTGCTTGAAAGTGCCTTGTGATTTAATTTGGTGTAATTATGTACAGATTGTGAACATAATGCTCTTTCAAACTGTCTTCTAAATTAACAAATAAGGAACAAGCACGGAAGAACAACCAGACATCAAGGGTGATGTCATTCTTTAGGCCTGTTTCACAGACCACAGGATTTCTGGCTTCTTTTTGTCCTCACCATGCTGGAACTCCTGGTCTTTTCTGGGAACACCACAGGCATCCTCCTCATTCACCCTACCCACCTCTCCACTGCCCTACATATTTTCTGATCAGAAAGACATCGCTCATGTACCAAATCTATATGTCCATATTTGCTCATCAAATGGCCCTCAACTTTCTCTCTTGGGATAATCACATCTCTCTCACTGACTGTGGCATTTATCTCCTCCTCATCATCACCCTGTTGGAAGCAGAGTGTCAGATGGTGGCCACCCTGGCTTAGGACTGCTACGTGGCCATCTGTCACCCATTACACTACCCCATCCACATTCCCCATGTTCTCTGGGTTCTCCTGGTGCTTGCATCTTTGCTGAGTGCAGTGTTCAATGCCTTAATCCATGTGCTCTGCCCTCTGACTTTCCATTACTTCACTTCCAGGGAAGGTCGTCATTTTGTTCCTGACATCCACGCTGTATTTAAACTAGTCTCTGCTGACACTTCCCTCTATATCAGGGTCTTTTAATTCATGGTGTTATTTTTCTCTTCCCTCCTATCTTAGATACTATGGCCTCCTATGTATTTATACTGTCCACTCGACTGGTTACAGTCTCAAGCCTGGGCCACATGGAAACCCTGGCTACTTACTTCTCTCACATGCCCCTAAAGTCTCTATTCTATGTGGCTGCCATTACCAAGTACCTGCTACAAAAGTTTCATTCCCCTGAGCAGGAGAAGTGGACTCTGTCATCTACACCATCCTGCTGCCAATGCTCAACCCTCTCTTCTACAATATGACAAACAGTGATGTCTCTGGAGCCCCCTGAAGAGTTCTCAGAAAATAGGAAATATGACATATTTAACTTTCCACTGAAAATCCAACCTAAAACAATGAAACATATACATTGAAATGGTGGGATTTACCATATGTAGAGAGACATATTCATATGCATTTAACTATAAAGCCAGATATTTTGAGGAACAGATAATAGATAAGAAGACATGATCCTGTCTTGAAAGTTGATATGTAACTTGGTCATTTTCTTCCTTTTATTCATTTCTGTATTTGTACTCTAATAGAATATAATGGAATGTGGCTTAATTTGTGTATTATATCAAATATCCATTTCTTATTACTGTGCAATCATCTTATTTGGTCATTGTTATTTATTTTGCTATATTTTTGTTTCAATTCACAAATAATTGTATATGAATATGTCAGACACAGTGTGATGATTTTATCTAGGCATACTTTGGGAAAGATATGATAAAACTAATTGACATTTCTCAAAAGACAGAAATGAATGTTCAACAGCTATATGTCAAAATGTTCAACCTATCTAATCATCATGGAAATGAAAGTTAAAGCCACAGTGAGCTATTACCTCACACCTGTGAGAATGCCTACTCTCAACATGATGAATACTAAGTGCTGGTGAGGATGTGGGTAAAAGGAAACACGTGCATATTTTTGCTGTGAATATAAATTAGGTCAGCCAAATTTATTTGTATTTCAGTAAATTAAGGGGGTACCAGTCATGTTTTTTTCTTTGATGTCTACCACCCAAGCCCTGAATCCTTGGGGAACACCACCACCATCTGAGCACTGTACTGTTAATCAGTCAGTACCAATTTGATGGCAAGTACATGTGGAGCCCATTCTTCTGATCTTGTGTCACTTCACTTCAGATAATGGGTTCACTCAATTCAGGAAAATATAAGCAGTGCTAGCTTACTGTCCTTTCTTAAAATTGAGTAATATTTCACTGTAAACATGCCAAATATTAATAATCCACTCAGGAATTGACTGGCTCTTGGGTGGTTTTTATTTTTTTTTACTTTAAAATTGTAACCTGCTCATTAATTTTATTTCATCAGAATTTGTATCTTCAGAGGTGTGTTTATTAAATAATCAACAGGTGTCTTCAAACTTTCATCAAACTATAGCAGCTCCCTCTAATAAAGTCCATAGGGGAGGGTGAACAGCAATACAGATTAAAGTTAATGACATGGTAATTACCCTTAAGATAGCCTAGGTCACTTTGCAAATCTTATTATGCCTTGGCTGGGGAAACGCTAGAATGATAAAGCATTCCCTCCTTCCTCAGGTGTAGAAGCGGCTCAGGGTACAATTAAGAGTGGAGCAGCACCAAAATGGAATGGCAGCCTTATTCATCTCCCCAGGTGGAGCAATTGCTGGAAACAGCACCAAAACAGGGCACCATTGTCCTGAGAAGAACCAGAGATACTATCTGCCTAAGATTTGTACATCCTTTTGAAAGATTTTTAAAAAGGTTTTCTTTTAAGAAATGCTTTTTCTGAAACTGAGAAACATCTCTTTACAATGAAATATCAAGGAAAATAGTTCCCCATCCCTCAATTTCCATGTGAAGATGGGGTCCTAAATTCAGTGAGCACCTAGCTTTAAGTTGCAATATTATCTCCTCCTGCATTGACTTCAGAAGCTTGTTTTTTATTTGAATTTAACCAATTACCAAAAATATACAGTCTCACTAATTACCAAGTAAGTTTATGAGGCACTCTTTATGACAAATAGTGCTGCCAAGTCTTCTTTCTTCTTTCTTCAAAGCGAATTATCATTTATCCAGATAACATGTATGTAAAAGTTAGTTGCATACATTTTGTACATACATACAATTGTACATACATTCAAGTTGCTTAGTTATATAAAGTAAAGACTTTATGTGTGCCTTTGAAATATCTCAGTGAATTGGCAGTGTGCACATCATATTCTGATTTAGTTGAGTAATAAAAGGCATTTATTTCGATTCTCTTTTAACATTGTGGAGAAGTTTTCTTATTTGGAGACTCTTGAGTTTTAATATTTCCTGAACACTTCCCATAATCAAAAATGCAACATAAACATAAAATGTGCCCACCACTTCTAAATTAGAAGGGCTTTGAACACTAGATTCCTTCCTGAGCTTCCACTCTGTAACCTGCAATTCTGCAGCACAGAGTTTCACTGTCCCCACATATGCACACAGTAAGTTCTCTCGGCCTCTTTAGTGTCTACTGTCCCTCCAGAGCATACTTCGACCAGATTCCTGTGAATACACTCTCATAGGATAATAAGTAGTTCTACCCTTTCTCTAAACAAATCTCACATCTTTAGAATTGAAATGGATTCAGAGACCTTGGGGCCCAGACACAAACTGGAACAAGATAATGCGCACTGGGTTGGACACATAAACTCCATTTCTGCCTTGTCTTCTTTCCCAAATGTCAGGAAATGTGCAGTGAGTGCTACTGAATCTATGCCTCTCTAGAGACCTAAATCTGAAGCTCTGAATTCTGAATCCAAGGTCTGAGGTTCCTCAGGGTGCATTAGAGCAGGTTCCAAAGAGGAATTTCTCTTTCTGTTTTCCTTGTCTCTCTGTATAAGCAAATACTACACAAGTTTGATCGAAAATATACATGGCCATGGCCTCTACCTGGAATTTGCAAGACAGGGACAGACTTTAGACTGAGGATGTACCAAAATTTCAGGGGAGACATATGCTGCAGTGTAAGAGATCATCATGGACTTGTAAGTTGACTTTGAAAGGACCTTTTTACGGTGAGTGAAAACAATTTTCTAGGTCTTGTGTAGTGTCATATTTTAGTTGTGTGGGAAGAATAGAAAGGCTGGCACCACATCTAAATTTTTCAGTAAATTATTGGACACTTATTACTCACCTTCTCTTGTATAATAAGGATTAAATCAAATAATGTAAAGGCTTCTTCACAGTGCAACAAACCATACTTCTGAACACATAGCACATGCTCAGGAGACATTGCATTATGCTGCTCTTCACTTTGGTATTAAGTATATGTTGTGATGACTGTTGGGGCAAAAGGCAGTATGTATGCTATTCTTGCTGTCTCTACCTGAGTGCTACTAATAATGGACCTAGGTTGAGCAACATAAGCACCAAAAGGGGACATGAGAAATAACCCAATGAATGTACCACTTCCACACCAGCAGACCATATTTCTTAGAGTGAGGCCCACAGTACCACATGATTTATATTCACAGTGATATTTCAGAGACAATTTTAAGGTAATTATCTCTCAGTTTATGCTTTCAATTAGGGTAACCTGGCTAGCTTGAAGAAACACCATCACCTGCCCGTTGGGCTTGGTGGGAACATCCATGTGGTTTTAATTGTGCCCCAAATAATTCTAATTTGATACCAGGGTCAAGCATTAGTACTCCTGCATACATTCATGAGAATCGAGTTTAGCCTTTGTTCTAGAGGGAAGTCACAAGTTCTGCTCTATTGAGTTTGGTAGAGGCAGATCTGTGGGGTCCAGATTCGCATTCCTGTTGCAGAAACTCCTGGCACCTGTTGCAGGGGGAGGGAACTGGAAGAAAAGACAGGATACCCTCACATTTTGGTCTCCATGAAGGATCTGATCATAGCTGAATCTTTCCTGTGACTAAGAATAAGTGAGTGTAGCCTTTCTGCATTTTATGTTACTCCTGCTTGTGAATCTTGTGGAAACAAGGGAAGAAATTCTGCTGACTCCTTTAAGAGCACTCTGAAGATTTAATTCTAATTGTTCTACAAAATCTCACCTGAAAAGAAATTTCAGCGTAGGAGAAGAGGAAGAAGAAATGGCTGGTTTTCAGGTAAGACTGTCTCAGAATAGCGGTTGTGTCCACTATTTCTTCCAGAAGGTCATGTAGAAAGTCAATTATTTGAACTTGTAAACCTTTACTTCTGATGTATATACCTAATAAGTTTTGTAACTACATTTTTTTATTTCTTCTTATGATAGTCAAGGTTCTCTGGGAAATCTGTCTTCCCTATATAACAGAGCCTGCTGTACATTCTCTCCCACAAGCTTGTTACTACAATAACCAAGTTTCATAAGAAATGTATGACATGTAATATTAAAAATGTTCCCATCTTGACAGGTCAAGATAAAATAGTGTGATGTTTTAGATTCCCATTGGGGATGGGATAGTCTTTGGATTTGAGTGAAGAAGGGAAACATATACTCTGAAAGTTTGATCTGGATGCTTCATCATCTCTATGTAATATTATCAGGAAAGTTCAGAAAGAGATAACATTGATTGCTTAGGATAACCAGAAAATTACGGAAAAAAAAATAAAAGACTTGCTGTGTATGATGCTGAAGTATTTACATACATTATTAAATATAACAAAACATGGGAAGTATCTACATCTGAAATTTGCATAAATATGATGATTCTTCATGGTTACATACTGTTGACCACTACCATCCCAGCTGTGATTTTGTATCCTCCTCTTTGCAACAGTGACTACCACCAGTTTTTTCCACTAAAGTTATGTTCATTTCATTCATTAGCTTAAGATGTTTTCTGATAGAGTCATCCAATACAAAGTTAATTGTTGTTTTTCTTTATCAATAAGTGTCTTGTGGAGATTTACTGACTTATGTGCATGAGCCATCACATTTAATCTGGAAAGCTCTTATATCTTTTTATAGATTGCTTTGAAAAATGAGGGCTATTATCTGTGTTCTGTTCAGATGAACTGAGATAAATTCAAAGTCTACCACTTACTAGATATTGACAAAATACTCTCCTTAGGCAAGAAGCATTGTTAGCAGTAGTTATATCATGTGACATGCAGAGATTCAGACCTCACCCCAGATCTACTGAATCAGAGTCTGTCTTTTAACAAAATCTCCAGTTCTTTATTGTACTCGTAAAAATTAGGTGAAACTTTCTAACTCTCTTTCTTTCTCTATGTGAGAAATATGCACAATTTATTGATATGATGTAAGTATAACACCCATAAACTTATATTACTGTTGTAAGGCCCTTAATTTTGTATTAAACACTTTATTATCCAAAGCAGAATCATATGCACACAATTTGATACGTCTTTAGTGATCCTCATTCCTGTAAATAAGAGAATATGTGAAAGAATATCAATGTGCTAAAAAATATCTTATTGGATAATTCCAGTCTCTCATATGTCAGAAACAGTTCTCATAACTCATTTTCCTTGTAGTCAAATGAATAACACTCTCTGTGGCCACTTGGGAAATATGTGTCTTTTTACAGGAGATGGTGACATTCCAGGATGTGGCTGTAGAATTTTCTCCAGAGGAGTGGGCATGCCTTGACAACGCTCAGCGGAATTTATATAGGGATGTGATGTTAGAGAACTATGGAAACCTGGTCTCCCTTGGTGAGGATCACTTATATACAGAATTCCTATTCCACATTAAGGTCATTATTTTATTTTTGTAAATAGTTTCTTAATAGTTTCTACTTTACATGAATGAATTTTATATCAATGATTTTTAAGAAAACTTGAAGATTTTTGGTGTATAACATAAAATCATTAGATGTCTCATATTATCTTGAACGTTTCTTGGGCTGATATGTATATTTCACACTAGATTAGTAGTTACTCTAGAAATCAGGGTATATATTTATTGCCTGCACCTTAGAATAGAATTTCCACCTCCTATTTATGTGGTGCTAGTGGGAATTGGTGCTCTAGTCATAAATTAGAAATAATTTTTTATCATTCTAGAGGGTCTATGAGAAAACAATATATTTCAAAGGAATTTTCTAGAATATTCTATAATGTTGTCTCTACTAAGGATAGTACTGAATTAGTAATTGGAAAGACTTCAGCAATAGTCATGTGAACTTTTTTCTTACAAAACAGGTCTTGTTGTCCCAAAGCCAGAGCTGATCAGATGTTTGGAGCAAAGGATAGAGCCCTGGATTATGAAGAAAGAGGAAACAACAGCTAAATATCCAGGTAGGTGAGATTCAGTGAAGCAGATAACAAATGTTAGAGAGATAAACTCAAGGAGGAAGGCAGATATTGAAAAGTGCTTTGGAATATTCTGCTCGGTTGGAAATGATTTTTAGAAGCCTGTTTCTCTTTACCTTACAGAAGGACATCTTCTGTCCCATGCTCTTAAACTCTCTTAATATCTACCCATTCACTGATTATTTTTAGAATTCAATAAGAGCCAATCTTCTTGTCATGGAGTATAAGGGACTCTATTATCTGTCAGTATTTCTATGGTTTGGTGGGATATGAGAATATCTGTAGGTATTTAGAAGACCTCTACATTAACCATCTTTTGACAGAATTTTGCTCTGTTGCCACTTCCAGAGTGCAGGCTGATCATAGCTCACTGCAACCTCAAACTTCTATGCTCCAGTGATCCTACTACCTTAGTCTTCTAAGTAGCTATGACTATCTATGGGCGTGAAACACCATTGCAAGCTAATTTTTGATATTAATATTTTTTGAAAAAAAGGTGTCTCCTTATGTTGCTGGGGCTGGTTTCATGATTCTGGCCTCAAGTGATCCAAGGCCTCCCAAAGTGCTGGGATTATAAGTGTGATCCACCATGCTCAGCTCCATGTTTTAATTTCCTATTGTTGCCTCATTGCTGTAATTTATAAAGGGGGATACTAGAGATATTAGGATTTGTTTCAGTAATGCTAGAAACACTAGGGACAGATGTTCATATTGTCTGCATAATAATTTCCAATTCATAGGTTTCAGAGGCAATCCTACAGAAATTCAGACTGTTTCTGCTATAACAATATATCTTAATCTCATAACAACTTCACTTCAATTGAATACTAAACCCACATGTCTTAGAGTGCCACATTTTGTTATTAATGTCACAAATGACATGTTTTTTTTTATTTTATATATGAGAACAGATTTTTTCACACTTGTGCTTTTGGTTATTTTTAATTCTATAGAATAATTATGAGGGTTTATGAGCCATCATGATCATATAGAATTCTATATCTGTTTATAGATTTATATTTAACCCAGAGGTTTATGTTTTTAAGTGTTTATTATGGTACCCAACATCATTTTATTTTTCATCACAGTGGACTCCCTTTACTTTCTTGTGGGCTATTCTAGTGGAGATGAACACCATTGGATTTTGCTTGAGTTGGAAAATATTTAATTTTTGTATTGGTTTTGAAAAAAATTTCTAGGTGAGGTATTCTTAGTTGGTATTATATTTTTTATCACTATGAAATTTAGAAAATTGTCTGCTGATTTATTATCCAAATAATCTTTATTCCATTTTCCCACTACATTCTTCTTCTAGGAGTCTTTCTTAAATATATTGATCTATTTGACTGTGTCCAATAAATCCCTTTATCCATCTTTACTTGTCTCCCTTTTAAAATTTTGCTTCTATGACTCAATATTTATACATGAAATGTCTTCAACTTTCTGATTCTTCTGTTTCATTAAGTGTGCTTCTGTGCTTGTCCAGTGAATTTCTCAACTCACTAATTGTATACTTAAGCTCTACAATTTTTATTGGGCTCTTGTTATACTTTTTATGTTTTGTTAATATCTCACTTTCTTCAGGCATCATTTTTCAGATTGTGTTGGCAGTGTTCTGTAATTTCTTGTAGAGCATGTTTCAGATGATTGTTTTTAATTGTTTTCAGATACAGTAAACATCTCTATTTCTTAAGAGTTGATTCCTGGAGATTTATATTTTTTGTGGATGTGGGACAAGTTTTCTGAATCATCTGCATGGCCTGAAATCTTGTGATAATTTCAGTTAATTTTGTCTTTGTTTTTAACTCTATGTTGTAATTTTGTGTGACGATACTGAATTCTGCTCACATTAACACTTTATGGGTTAATATTTTAAAAAGAAATAGCCATTCATCCATTGCCAAAATAATTCTCTATGTATTGGGGTGCCCATATGAGTAAAAATGATGTATATTTTGCTTGAAATTTACATATTTGTTTTCTTGGTTTCCAGTCAATAGTTGTTTTATCTTCACTAGGTCATTAGTCATGACAATTGTAATTTCTGCAGCTCTTTATATGTGAAAGTGTATTATATTTCTGTGAGAGAAATAATTGTGTAAGGAGACTTCAAAATGACTGATGATAATCAAGGCTTGTTGGACCTTCCAAGTAGAACAGTTGAGGATTGAACATAGGGGAGTGGGAGATGATTCCTGATCAGCAGGGGACAGTAGGGAAAGAAATAAGTGGAGTCCAGGACACTAACAGCAGGTAGTGAGCAGTTGAGAGAGAGGAAGATAGAAGCTCAAAACTCACATAAACAAAATCAGAGGACTTCTAGAGCCCAGCGAAAGAGTAAGGGATTTTGACCTCCCCCACCCAGTTGCCTCAGGCGTACAATGGGATGCAGGTCTCTCATCCCATGGGAGTGTGCTAAGAGCAACACGAGAGCCAGAATCATTACACCTGGACACCCCTTCCTCTGTATCTACTACACTCCATGCATCTCAGATACTAATTTTGGTTCAAGGTTCTCATAGATGTGTGACCACACTCACCTCATAGCAACTGCCAAAGCACGTTGTACTGAGTGACTGAGCCTGCCGTGGGCAATGGGTAGCACACTTCCAGCAAAAGCTGGACTGAGTGACAGAGCCTGCCTTGGGCAATGGGGTGCAACATGCCAGCCAATGCTGCCTTTGAAAGTATAGCTGGTGCTACACTCAAAGTGGAGGAGGGTGGTTTGGCACACAAACAACAGTTTCATAGTACTACAGGAAGACCATGACACCTTTTCGCCACTATAGTCAATGATGGAATTGTCTGTGCTGAGATGCCCCCCTTTCAGTGCCAGGGGTGCATTTTCACCCAGCTCCAGTAGGATGGCCTTAGCTTGTGATCTTCCCATTGACAGCTTGTGATCTTCCCATTTGGTGCTATTTCTATTTTTGAAAACATGAAATTGAGAATTTGAAAGGAATTGCATTTAATCTGTAGATCACTTTGGACATCTTCACAACATTAGGTCTTCTTCCCTTGAACAAGAATGTGTTCAAGAGTGTGTTGTTTATTTTCCTATACTTTTGAATTTTTCTTTTTTTTTTTTTTGTTATTTATTTACAGTTTCATTCCTTTCTGGTCAGAAATTAAAGTGTGTAAAATTTCAGTTTTCTACAATTGGTTAAGACATGTTTTGTGTCTGAAAAGGGAGTTTTGTAGGAAGAAAGTTTTCTGAACTATCAAGAATATTGTATATTCTACTATTATTCAACAGAGTGTTCTCTATATATCTGTGAGGTCTAATTGCTCTCTAGTGTTTTCAAATTCCTGTTTTCTTATTAGTAACTTGACTGGCTTTATTATTATTAAAAGTGGAATACAATGGTATCCTATTATTTTTCTCTCCGTTTCTTGCTTCAATTGTGTCCGTGGTCTTTTATATATTGGACAACCTTTATGTGAGGTATAGACAGATATCAGACATATCTATTATATTTAAAGGGTTCTCAGTGAATGACCTCTTTTTATATTAAATGTCCTTGTTTATCTCTTGTAGCAATTTTGACTTGAAGTATATTTTATAAGCTATACCATTTTGCACTTCAAACGTAATGTGCCTAATATAATTTTGAACTCCACTGCTCTTGTATGCTTAACATTTTCTTGGTATATCTTGTTATTTCCTGCCACTTCTTGTCTATACTTTCAGCAGGTATGAAGTCAAGTCTCTTTAGAGAGAATATAGTTGGATTTTTAAATTCCTTTATTTACCCGTGTCTTCTGACTAGAAATACTAGTATATAACTATGCATAATTTTCTCAAAGGAACGGATTTATAATTTCCCTATTATTTATTGTTTTATATAACTATTGTCACTATTTTTTCTTTCTTTTCTCTCCTTTTCTTCTCGTTGCACCTTACTGATTTTTAGTGATATATTTTGTTCCTGGGCCACCTTCCTTTGTGTATCTCTTTAAACATTCTTCTGCTCTTCACTGTGAGAATTACCTAAAATCTTTTGAAGTTGCAACTTATGTTAAACTGATAACTACTTAACTTCAATTGAATACAAAAATTCATAACCTTTACATCTGCCCTCAATTTTATGAAATTGATGTCAATAATTATGTCTTTTTACATTGTAAGTCAATGAACATATGGGAATGAGCATTTTTATTTTGACTTTCAAATTTGATAGCATAATTAAATGTTTTTGCACCATCAATATAATACTGCAGAATTTTATTTTTGATATGTGCATATATTTCCCAGAGAGTTGTCATGGAAGATAGAAACCAGCCATTCAAAGGCCATCAAAAACCAGATGTATGGACACATGTGCTATTGGTTTGAATCTCTTTAGAAAGGGCATATAGGAAATTGAATTTTACTGATAAAGTGATAACTCTGTATCAGTGGGGAGGAGGGGTTTTGCTGGATAAATGTAAAAATATTCCTTCCCCTTACATATGGTTCTTGGTGTCATACTCATCTGGGGTGCCATGATATATTACCACTTATGATTTCTCAATGAATCATGTTTGCAAGTATATTTTGAAGTTCATTCATCTATGATGGAAGTAGGACTATGGTATTCTATTGCACTTTCTTGCTAATGTGCTTGGTATAGTTTTGTATATTCAAATTGTGAATTATATTTATCTAAGTATAAATAGTAAGATACTTTGTTATTTTCATTTCTTTCAGAAATGTCTTCCCATTGCACTGAAGACCCATTGCCAGAGCAGGTCACAAAAGATTCATTCCAGAAATCAATAATGAGACTATATGGAAGCTGTGACCTTGAAAATGTACAGTTAAGAAAAGACTGGGAATGTGTTGGTGAGTGTAAGAGGCAGAAAGGATGTTATAATTGTCTTACCCAATGTTTGTCAAGTAACCGTAGGGAAATCTTCAAATATTATAAATGTATACAAATCTTTAGCAAATCCTCAAATCTAAATAAACCTAAGATAAGACATACTGAATTGAAAAGTTTCAAACATAAAGAATGTGGCAAACCTCATAGCCACAGTTCAAACGTTCTTGGACATAGGAAATTTCACACTGTAGAGAAACCCTACAAGTGTGAAGAATGTGGAAAACTCTTTAACTGCTACCCAAAACTGACTATACATAGGAGAATTCACACAGGAGAGAAGAATGTGAAGAATGTGGCAAAGCTTTTATCCATTGCTCAAACCTTACTCAACATAAAAGAATTCATAGTGGAGAAAAACCATACAAATGTGAAGAATGTGGCAAAGGCTTTACCCAGTGCACACAACTTACTAAACATAAAAGAATTCATAGTGGAGAGAAACCATATAAATGTGAAGAATGTGGCAAAGCTTTTACCCATTGCTCAAGCCTTACTCAACATAAAAGAATTCATAGTGGAGAAAAACCACACAAATGTGAAGAATGTGGGAAAGGCTTTACCCAGCGCGCACACATTACTCAACATAAAAGAATTCATAGTGGAGAGAAACCATATAAATGTGAAGAATGTGGCAAAGCTTTTACCCATTGCTCAAACCTTACTCAACATAAAAGAATTCATAGTGGAGAAAAACCATACAAATGTGAAGAATGTGGCAAAGGCTTTACCCAGTGCACACAACTTACTAAACATAAAAGAATTCACAGTGGAGAGAAACCATATAAATGTGAAGAATGTGGCAAAGCTTTTACCCATTGCTCAAGCCTTACTCAACATAAAAGAATTCATAGTGGAGAAAAACCATACAAATGTGAAGAATGTGGGAAAGGCTTTACCCAGCGCACACACATTACTCAACATAAAAGAATTCATAGTGGAGAGAAACCATATAAATGTGAAGAATGTGGCAAAGCTTTTACCCATTGCTCAAACCTTACTCAACATAAAAGAATTCATAGTGGAGAAAAACCATACAAATGTGAAGAATGTGGGAAAGGCTTTACCCAGCGCACACACCTTACTCAACATAAAAGAATTCATAGTGGAAAGAAACCATACAAATGTGAAGAATGTGGCAAAGCCTTTACATGGTACACACACCTCTCTCTACATAAACGATTTCATAGTGGAGAGAAACCCTACAAATGTGAAGGATGTGGCAAAGCCTTTATCCAGATTGGAGACCTGAATCGACATAAAAGAATTCATAGTGGAGAGAAACCCTACAAATGTGAAGAATGTGGCAAAGCCTTTACCCAGTGCACAAACCTCACTCTACATAAAAGAATTCATAGTGGAGAGAAACCCTACAAATGTGAGGAATGTGGCAAAGCCTTTATCCAGTGTACACACCTTACTCTACATAAACGAATTCATACAGGAGAGAAAGCCTATAAATGTGAGGAATGTGGCAAAGCCTTTACCCACTGCTCAAACCTTACACGTCATAAAAGAATTCATAGTAGAGAGAAACCTTACAAATGTGAGATATGTGGCCAAGGCTTTACCCTGTGCACACACCTTACTTCTCATAAAAGAATCCATACTGGAGAGAAACCCTAGAAATGTGAACAATGTTGAAAAGCCTTTTCCCAGCGCTCAATCCTTACACTACATAAAAGAATTCACAGTGGAGAGAAACCATACAAATGTGAAGAATGTGGCAAATCCTATATCTAGTGTAGAGACCTCACTCTATATAAAACAATTCATACCGGAAGGAAATCATACATATGTGAAAAATGTCACAAAGCCTTTATCTGGTTCAGAGACCTCACTCTACATAAACGAATTCATACAGAAGAGATACCATGCAAAGGTGAGGAATGTGGCAAAGCTTTTGCCCAGTGCTCACACCTTAATCTAAATGAAAGTATTAATAACAGAGAAAAATTCTACAAATGTGAAAATTGTGACAAAGTCTTTAATAACTCTTTACATCTTCCTCATCAAATAATTCATATTAGATAAAAGTGAGATAAGTGTAAGGACTTTGGAAGTACTTTCCCAAAATGTCAGCTTTAAAATGCACAACAGTACTTACACTTAAGTAAACAGTAATAATGTAGAGTGCTGACAATACCTTGAGTTATAACAGAGATCTTATTGGATATAGGAGAACTTACACTGAAAGTAACGCTCCAATATTTTCTGAAACATTGTTCAATATCACAAAATTTTCTATAGATAGCAACCTTACAAATATAATGAATGTGAACAAATATTTATGCAAAAGATATACCTAGAGAATAACAAAGAATTGATACTTAAAACTACTTTACAGATATAATAAATTTCAGAACACATTGAATCAAGAATCAAGTCTAAATAGATATCAGAGGACTCACAGGGCAATGCACTGAGGCACTAACACATTCACACATTTCTTTAAACCAGGTTGTTGAGTATAGAGAATAACCCTGTTAAAATAGATAATTTATTTGTATGTCAGTTTTAAAAAAGAGAGATTTTTGAGGGTTATAATGACATGTAAAATATAGTTTCTGGTCAAAGTGGGATGCAAATGTAATAAAGTATAATTTTTTGCAGCTTTTGACAAGGAAATACTGATGTTTTTGAACTTTAAAAACAGTAGATGCTATGCTTTCATTTTTAGTGTGTATTTGAATGTCTATGGTTAATGATAGTTACATCACAGTTAATAGAAGTCTTTGTGTATTAAGTACACATCATTCATGTACTTTTTCATGGAAAATTAAAATCACTGAAATGGTAGATGTATGATATGGAAAGGTGCTTTGTGCTAGACTTCTGACAGTATTTCAAGTGATATATAATATAGGTATACAGGTTAATGTCCTCATTATAATCAGAATGAGGCAATGACAATATTACAAATAACTTGTTTTACTAATTTCACATTAGAATAATGAAACAGTGAATTTTTAAATATTTTTAGATTACATGTAAACTTAATTTGTTTTTATTAAATTAAAGAATGTTTTTATTGTGTCAAATGTGTTGTAGATTGAATGAACTGTTATTTTGCCACCAACATCAGCCTATTCTATGTTACCTAAAGTTGGAGGCAATGGATTGAAAAAATGTACTATTGGGTTACACAGTAAAATAAATCATTTGTGATTATTTTATTAGTGGCTTCAAATTCCTAATTATTTGAAGAATAATGTTCCCAAATGTTTTATTTTTTTTTATTATTTTTATAATTCAATTGTAACTGTAATGCTTATAATAAAGTTTGTCCAAAAATGAAAAGCGATACATTTCTGAACACTGAATGTGTACTTGTTACATTTTATCCTACATATTTCTTTCAACATGCAACCTGTCTGGCCTGTGAAACAGAAAGAAACACATTTTTTAAATTTATACTGAATCAAATATACAAATACATCACGTATAAGATGAACTTTAGCAGTAGTAGATTTACAGAGTAAGTAATTGTTTTCTTTTTGTGAATGTGGATGTATACTTATTTCGAAAAGAAAAGAAGAAATATTGAAAAAATATAAGTAATTTCATAATTGTTGAGAATTTACTAGCAAACTAGAAACTCCAAATATTCTGAAAGCAAATTTTTTTGTGCTTTATGTTGAATTAATTTGTTTAAAATTGTAAAGTTTCTAGTTCACAACCTGACCATGCCAATCCTTTGTTCTCACATGCTTATTACTCATGCTAGACCTATTATATTATTTCATTATTTCAAAGTTTCTTATGTATTGTATATGTGACATATACTGCAATTATAAGAATGATTTTTATAAAATTTAATTGTGGCTCCTGGAGAGAGATTGAAATGTCCAGGGTGAAAAATGTCACTGATTTGCATGTGGAGTGAGGGGACCTGCAGAACAAACAACTCTCAGAATTTATAAGTGGGAATTCTGCTTCTTTCTATGTTTTTTTTTTTTTGTATTTTTGTTTGTTTTTAACCACTTCAGTATGGTGCTCACCAGCCCTGAAACCTTGTCCACAGGCAGCACTCATAGTCTGCATGATAGTTTGTGCTGTGCATTGATGATGAATCCATTTTGCTCTTGTGTGATGAGGAAAGCTTGAAAGCACTGAAATCTTGTTACTTTAGAGGCAGCTTTACTTGTAATGTAAATCAGAATAGGTAACATATACATATATGTTTTCATTACGTTATTTTTAAATGTTCACAATTTTATTTTGGTAAATGAAAAATTAGTAAAGTCATATCATGGCTGTCAGCTAAAGTCGCTGTGCACATTCATCTGTGGCTATCAACTATAGTCAACGCTTGTGCCGAAGTGGTTAATAAGCTAGAGATTTTATATCAGCCATATGATATGGTCTTAGATCTTTGAAAGTGCAGAGATAGTAGCCTCTAGTGCTGTGTTGCTCCCCTGATAAATCAACCTTACCCTCCACTCTTCACTGTGCACATGCTTAAGCAGTTTTATTTCATGCTGTCACATCAGCACTCCCTAAATGCTACAAGTGCTAAAATGCAGCTGCAGATGCACACACCAAACCACCTCTCAGCTGCCTGCCCTGGGCAACTCAAAGGAAACTCACAATTACCAGGTAGAAATCTAGGCTCACCCTGCAGCTTCTCTCACAACCCCCTGTGGTACTTCAGAACATGTTGTCACAGCAAAAGACACCACAATCATTCACCCTCTCAATTTGGAAGTCTAAGTGTCATTGTCAAGGACTATACTTCACACCATATTCTTAAGTAGGTATAAGTCCCATGGATTCCTTAACATTTCTCTTATGTGATCCATCTGTTCCTACCTCAGAAAAAGACACCATTGTGCACATCATCTCACCTGTAATATTACCTCAATCTACATCTCTCCTTCCTCAATACCAAAGCCTCAGCAGGGCCCTAGTCAGTGTCATGTTGATTGGTCTGATGGGTTCCCAACTGTTCTTTATTCTTGCAAGTTTGCCCCTCCAAATTACTCCCTAAACATCTATTAGCTAGAGGATTTCCAAAATGCCAATTTTATCACCTCAATTCCTCCATAAACTCCTTCAGAGGCCCCCACAGTTTCTGGGCTATCAGATCAGTGTATAAAGCTCATTTGATTGGGCTCTGATTCCTGCATAGTTTCCTCCCATAGTCCCCTCCATCACTCCGCCTGTGTTATTTTCATAAATGTTTAAGTATCTAGGATGCACCTGCCACTGCTGAAGGATCCTACACATGTCCCATGCGCTCCCACCATTTACAAATAAATGGATTTCCTAAATTCACCATGCCATTTTAGAGTACTTTATCTATACAAACATTGATCTTTTTTCTTCCTGAATTCCTTCCCCAATTCCTGTGCCCAATTAACTACTGTCCATAGAAGCCTGACTACATAGATCAAATGTATGGTGTATTCTTTACTTATAACTTACCTGGTTTTCTTTAGGAGACCACAGTCACTAAATTCAGGAAAAAATTCAGAGCAATTCCCATTTTACAAATGAGAAAAGTGAGAGACAGTAAGCATAAAGAACTTGTTCAAAGTTATACAGCAAGTAGAGGAGCTTGATTTGCCCAAAAGTGGTATTTCTAAGTATGCTATACAGCGTCTTTCCAAATGGCTTGGTTATGGAAGTATTTGCATTACTTACAGGGGCTTTCTGCTGTGAAGAAGCTTTGCTATACGCTGAATGGCAAAAATTCGGTCCATACAAGCAGTTTAATTAAACCCTTCTGGCAACTTTGAGACTTTATAAGGAAGCACCATCGATCACTTAATGTCCCCTAGGCAAATGATACATTGGGGTAAAGTGAGAGAATACCAGAACTTGTATTGATGTTTACTTGTATCCTTAAATGTGGTGATAATGCTTTGCTAATATACTGATAATAGTAAATAAAGACTCTCTATATGCATGAATTAGGGGTGCATGCCTCAAAGTTTTTTACTGGTAGGAGTTTGAGATAAAAAGTATAGGGTCCCCTGATCTCTATTGACCTCTGTCCATTTCATTCTACTCACCACCCAACTCATTTCACTGGAGCCACAACTCACCAAGCTCACACTCAGGTTCTTCCCACATATCCTCACACAGTGCACTCACCACCTTTATCCAGGCCTCGGCTCAAATGGATCTCCCTAGGGGGAAATCACCCATACCCCACCCCACCATTAACTCTCCCTCCAATTATCCTGCTTTACTTCTCTCCCTCACAGCTGCATTTACCTGAAACTATATTTTGTGTAAATCACCAAAAACAGAATGAAAGCTCAGGGAGCCTGAGAGCCTTCTCTGCTTTGTTTCCCACGTTTTCTCCAGTGCAGTAGGAATTATGACCTGAATGGATGAATGTAGATTTTGCTCTTCTGTTACCATGTACACTCTTGAGTGTAGGTCATTCTTTTGCTAAACTTGTTTGGCTGCCTTGTGGGTTTGTCTTATGTATAGGCCAGTATTGTCTCTCCCAGTGGCTGGTTTTTGCTAGGCATCCAAGAGAACATTCTTCAATACTGAAAAAGTTTAGTATCCATGCTGTAGTATAAGCTGTAGCCTTTAACTACATGTTGCTATTTAGCTCTTGAAAACTGTCTACTGTAACTAAACACTGAATTTTTTTATTGTATTTAGTTCTTAAGAATGTTTACTGTAATTGTGAGAGGATTTCAATTTCTAGAACTTAAGGAAAAATATTTCAAAAGTACATGTTCAAATTCAACAGTGATTATGATCTCTCTTTTAATGTGGCAAGTGTCATATTCTAGAACTTTTTCATGATTCCTTAGTAAATGATGGTGAAATGCAAATGTTATTATTTACTGAAACTAAAGCCAAAGGGCATGACAAAAATGAAATGAACGGGAACATCTTCAGATCCCTCAGGATTCTTTTTAGAAAATAGGAAATATACCATATTTAACTTTCCACTGAAAATCCAAATCTAAAACAAGGGAACATATTCATTGAAATGGTGGGATTTGCCATATAGAGAGAGACATATTCATATGCATTTAACTATAAAGCCAAATATTTTGAGGAACAGATCAATATACAGAAAGAAATGATCCTGTCTTGAAAGTTGGTATGTAAATGGGTCATTTTCTTCCTTTTATTCATTTCTGTATTTGTACTCCAATAGAATATATATGGAATGTGGCTTATTTGTGAACTATATCAAATATCCATTTCTTATTCCTATGCAATCATCTTATTTGGTCATTGTTATTTATTTTGCTATATATTTTGTTTTGAATTGACATATAATTGTATATGTATATGTCAGACACAGTGTGATGATTTTATCTAGGCCTACTTGGGGATAAAAAGTAATTGACATTTCTCAAAAGACAGAAATGAATATTCAACAGATATATGCCAAAATGCTCAACCTATCTAATCATCATGGAAATGAAAGTTGAAGCCACAATGAACTATTACCTCATACCTGTGAGAATGCCTACTCTCAATATGTGAGAATGCTAAGTGCTGCTGAGGATGAGGAGAAAGGAAAAACTTGAATATTGTTGCTGTGAATATAAATTAGGACAGCCAAATTTATCTGTATTTCAATAAATTTAGGGGGTACCAGTAGAGTTTTTTTCCTTGATGAATGTATGAATTATATAGTGTTAAATTCAGGACATTGAGTGTATCATTCATTCAATGAATACAGGTTTCACCCAGTAGATAAGATTTGATTGAACAATCCCAATCACCCTCCTCCCTTCTGAGTCTTAAAAATCTATTTTCTCATTACAGCCAATGTAGAAAATAGTATAGAGATTCCTCAACAATGAAAATTGAGTTACCATATGATCCATCACTCCTATATCTTCATGCATATTCAATTGAAGCAAAACCAGTATGTAGAAGACATATCTGTCCTTCCATGTTCATTACAACAATATTCATTCTATTTTAGGTAGAGAAGCAGCTTAAGTGTCCACCAGCACATGAGTGGATAAAGAAAACGAGGTGCATTTACACAATGAGCCTTCAAATGGAATGAAATTCTGTCATTTGTGACAACATATTTTGAACTGGAGGACATGATGCTAAGTAAAGTAAGCCAGGCACAGGAAGACAAATACTGTATGATCTCACTTATCTGTGGAATCTAAAGAAAGGTGATTTCATAGTAGGAAGTGTGGTGACCACAGAGAGTGGGATTAGGAAAGTGAAAATCAAAGGGTACAAAGTATCAGTTTGTGCCTTTTTAAAAATTCATAGACCTCTAAATGGAAGAACTATGGTATCCTTACATAATTATCTCTATTAAAATGTAGTAATCTTCCAATGGTACCATTATAGACAATATAATAATTTATATTTTTTAATGTACAATTTTTCCTAAATTATAAATTTACCCTAAAGTCACCCTAACCCTAACTTCCTGGCATGAAATTACTAAGTCAAAATTTATTGATATATTTATAATTTTTAAAGAAGCTTGAAATTTTAGCTTAAGTTACTTTGAAATGATTACTTGATTGACCTTTCTATTTGCTTTGTGACTCAATATTGGGTATTTTTATGAAGTTTAGGAAAGATGTATGGTTTTTATATTTATTTTTTTATTTCAAGAAAATATGAGAGTATAAACATTTTAGTCGCATTATATATCTTTGCCTCTCCCTAGCAAAGGTTAGATTTATGCCATTCTGCTCCATGATGATCAAGGCGTCTTTCAGATGTGGGTCTATCCCCAAACACCTAAATTCCTGGTGAACACTATCACCATTTGTGTACCATAGTGTTAATCATTCAGTACCAATTTCATGGTGAGTACATGTGGAGTCCATTCTTCTGATCTTGTGTTACTTCACTTCTGATAAAGGACTCACTCAATCCAGGAAAATATAAGCAGTGCTAGCTCACAGTCATTTCTTAAAATTGAGTAATATTTCATTGTATAGATATACCAAATATTAATAATCCACTCATGAGTTGATGGGCTCTTGGGTGGTTTTAATTTTTTTACTTTAAAATGGTAACATGCTCATTAATTTTATTTCATCAGATTTTGTATCTTCAGGGGTGTAGGTTCTTTTCAAATATTCAAAAGGTGTCCTGAAAATTTCATCACACTATGGGATATCCCACTAAGAAAGCCTATGGTGGAGGGTGAACTGCAATGCAGATTAAAGCTAATGACATATTAATTATCCTTAGGATACCCTAGATCACCTTGCAAATCTTATTATGCCTTGGCTAGGGAAACATTAGAATGATAAAGCATTCCCTCTTTCCTCAGGTGTAGAGGTGGCTCAGGGTTGAATTAAGGGTGGAGCAACACTGAAATGGAATGGCAGCCTTATCCATCTCCCCAGGTGGAGCAATTGCTGCGAACAGCACCAAAACAGGGCACCATTGAACCAAGAAGAGCCAGAGATCCTAACTATTTGCCTAAGATTGTAAATACTTTTTAAAGATTTAAAAAAAAATTTTTTAAGAAATGCTTTATCTGAAACTCAAACATCTCTTCGAAATGAAAGATCAAGGAAGACAGTTTCCTATCCCACAATTTCAATATGAAGATGGGATCCTAATTTCAGTGAGCACCTAGCTTTAAGTTGCAAAATTATCTCCTCCTACATTGATTTAAGACGCTTGATTTGTATTTGAATTTAATCAATTACGAAAAAAAAAAGAGTCTCACTAATTACCAAGTAAGTTTATGGTGCACCTGTTATGACAAATAGGGCTGTCTAGTCTTCTTTCTTCTTTCTTGAAAGCTAATTATTTTTTATCTAGACAACATGTATGTAAAAGTTATGATTTGCTTAGTTATATACAGTAACAACTTTATGTGTGCCTTTGAAATCTCTCAGTGGATTGGCACTGTGCACATCACATTCTGCTTTAATTCAGTAATAAAAAGGGTTTTCTTTTAATTCCCTTTTAACTTTGTGGAGAGGTTTTCTTATTTGGAGACTCTTGACTTTTAATATTTTGGGAACACTTTCCAGAATTAAAATGCAGCATAAACATAAAATGTGCCCACCACTTCTAAATTAGAAGGGCTTTGGACACTAGATTCCTTCATGAGCTTCCAGTCTATAATCTGCAAGTCTGCAGCACAGAGCTTCACTGTCCCCATATCTGTACACAGTATGATCTCTAGGCCTCTTTGGTGTCTACTGTCCCTCCAGAGCATTCTTAGACCAGATTCCAATGAATACACTCTCATAGGATAAAAATCAGTAGTTCTATCCTTTCTCTAATCGCATCTCACATCTTTAGAGCTGAAATGATTTCAGAGACCATGGGGATCGGATACAAATGAGAACAAGATAATTCTCACTGGGTTGGACACATACACTTTCTGCCTTCTCTTCTTGCCTAAATGCCAGGAACTGTGCAGTGAGTCCCACTGATACATGCCTCTCTAGAGACCCAAATCTGAAGCTCTGAATTCTGAATCCAAGGTCTGAGGTTACTCAGGATGCATTAGTCCAGGTTTCAAAGAGGAATTTCTCTTCCTGTTTTCCTTCCCTCTCTGTAAAAGCAAAGAATATACCAGTTTAATGCAAAGTAGACCTGGCCTCCACCTGGAATTCACAACACAGGGACATACTTTGGATTGAGGTTGTATCAAAAACTCAGTAGAGACATGTGCTACAGTGTATGAGCTCTACATGGACTTGTAAGTTGACTTTGAAAGGACCTTTTTGCAGTGAGTGTAGACAGTTTTCTAGATCGCGAGTAATGTTGTATTATACTTGATTGAGAAGAATAGAAAGGCTGGCACCACATCTAAATTTTTCCATAAATTATTGGACACTTACGGTCAGCTTTTCTGTTATAATAAGGATTACATCACACAATGTAAAGGCTTCTTCACGGTGCAACATAACATACTTCTGAGCACATAGCACATGCTCAGCAGACATTACATTATGCTGCTCTTCACTTTGGAAATGAAGTATATGTTGTGATGAGTGTTGGGCAAAAGGCAGTATGTATGCTGTGCTTGCTGTCTCTACCTGAGTGCTACTAATAATGGATCTACATTGAGCAACATCAGCACTAAAAGGGGACCTGACAAAGAACCCAATTAATGTACCCCTTCCACACCAGCAGACCACATTTCTTAGATTGAGGCTCACAGTACTACATGGTTTATATTCACAGTGATATTTCAGAGACAATTTTAAGGTAATTACCTCTCAGCCCAGCCTTTCAATTAGGATAAACTGGCTAGATTGAAGAAACACCATCACCTGTGTGTTGGGCTGGGTGGGACCATCCATGTGGTTTTAATTATGCTCCAAATAATTCTAATTTGTTTCTGGGTCAAGCATTAGGACTCCTGCATACATTCATGAGAAGTGAGTTTAGCCTTTGTTCCAGAGGAAAGTGACAGGGCCTAATCTATTGAGTTTGGTAGAGGCAGATCAGTGTGGTCCAGATTCCCATTCCTGTAGCAGAAACTCCTGGCACCTGTAGCAGGGGAAGGTAACCAAAAGAAAACACAGGAGAACCTCACATTTTGGTCTCAATGAATTAGCTGCTCATAGCTGACTTTTTCTAGTGACTAAGAACCAGTGAGTGTAGCCCTTCTGTATTTTATGTTCCTCCTGCTTGTGAGTGTTGTGGAAACAAGGGAAGAAATTGTTCTGAGTCCTTTAAGGGCAGTCTCAAGATTCAATTCTCATTGTTCAACACAATATCACCTGAAAAGAAATTTCAGAGTAGGAGAAGAGGAAGAAGAAATGGCTGGTTTTCAGGTAAGTGTGTCCTAGATTTGGGTTGTATCCACTATTTCTCCTAGAAAGTCATGTAGAACTTCAATTTTTGAACTTGTAAAGTTTTACTTCTTTATTTCTGATATGTATGCCTTATAAGTTTTGTAACTACATTTTTTTTTATTTCTTCTTAAGATAGTCAAGGAGCTCTGGAAAATCCTTCCTCCCTATATAACAGAGCCTGCTTTACATTCTCTCCCACAAACTTCTTAATACAATAATCAAGTTTCCTAATAAATATATGACATGTACTATTGAAAATGTTCCCATTGTGACTGGTCAAGATAGTATAGTGTGAATGTCTGAGATTCCCATTGGGGATGGGAGAGAGTCTTTAGTTTTGAGTGAAGACGGGAAAGATGTACTCTCAAAGTTTGATCTGGATGCTTCATTGCTCTACATAATATTTTTATGAAAACTCAGAAACAGTATAGCATTAACTGCTTGGGATAACCAGAAAATTATGAGAAAAAGAGAAAATAGAAGGCTTACTCTGTATGATGCTAAAGTATTTACATACATTATTAAAGATAACAAAACATGGGAAGTATCTGTATCTGAAATTTGCATAAAACTGATGATTCTTCATGGTTACATATTGTTGGCAATACCATGCCAGCAGTGATTTTGTTTCCTCCTCTTTTCAATGGTGCCTAACACCAATTTTTCCCATTAAAGTTATGTTAATTTCATTCACTTGATTAAGATGCTCTCTGAATTATTCCTCCAATATAAAGTTAATTGTTTTTTTCTTTATCATTAAGTGTCTTGTGGAGATTTACTGACTATCGTGAATGAACCATCACATTTAATCTGGAAGCTCCCCTTTCTTCTTATAGCTTGCTTTAAAAAATGAGGGCTGTCATCTGTTTCTGTTCAGATGAACTGAGATAAATTCAAAGTCTACCATTTACTGCATCCTTACAAAATACTGTTCTTAGGCAAGAAGCATTCATATCAGCAGTTATATCATATGATGCAGAGATTCAGACCCCATCTCAGATCTCCTGAATCAGAATCTGTATTTTAACAAAATCTCTAATTCTTCATTGTACTCGTAAAAATTAGGTAATACCTTCTAACTCTCTATGTTTCTCTATGTGAGAAATTTGCACAATATATCAATGTGATGTAAATGTAACACCCATAAATTTATATTATGGTAGTAAGGCCTTTAATTTTGTATTCAATAATTAACATCCAAAGCATAATCATATGCACACAGTTTCATATATCTTTTGTGATCTTCATTCCAGCAGATAAGAGAATGTGTTCAATAATATCAATGTGCTAAAAATTATCTTATTAGACAATAAGATATGAGTGACAATTCCAGTCACTCATATGTCAAAAACAGTTCTCATAACTCATTTTCCTTATAGTCAAATTAAGAACTCTCTCTATGGCCACTTGGGAAATATGTGTCTTTTTACAGGAGATGGTGACATTCAGGGATGTGGCTGTAGAATTCTCTCCAGAGGAGTGGGCATGCCTTGACAATGCTCAGCGGAATTTGTATAGGGATGTGATGTTGGAGAACTATGGAAACCTGGTCTCCCTTGGTGAGGATCAATTATATACAGAATTCCTATTCCACATTAAGGCCATTAGTATATTTTTGTAGATAGTTCCTTAAAAGTATCTACTTTACATGAATGAATTTTATATCCATGCTTTTACAGAAAGCATGGATATCCATGCTTTATATCCATGCTTATACAGAAAACTTGAGGATTGTTTTGTAAAATAAAATCATTAGATGTCTCATGTTATATTGAACCTTTCCTTTTCTTGGACTGATATGTATATTTCACACTAGATTAGTAGTTACTCTAGAAATCAGGGTATATAATTGTTGCCTGCACCTTAGAAAAGAATTTACACCTTTTATTTATTTAGTGCTAGTGGGAATTGGTGCTCTAGTCATAAATTAGAAATAATTTTTTATCATTCTACAGGGTATGTGAGAAAACAATATATTGCAAAAGAATTTTATAGAATCTTCTGTAATGTTGTGTCTACTAAGGATAGCACTGCATTAGTAATTGGAAAGTCTTCAGTAGGAGTCATGTGAAATTTTTCTAATGAAATAGGTCTTGCTGTCTCAAAGCCAGAGCTGATTGCATGTCTGGAGCAAAGGATAGAGCCCTGGATTATGAAGAAAGAGGAAACAACAGTTAAATATCCAGGTAGGTGAGATTCAGTGAAGCACATAACAAATGTTAGAGAGGTAAATCTCAAAGAGGAAGGCAGATATTAAAAAGTGGATTGGAATATTGTGTTCAGTTGGAAATGATTTTTAGAAGCCTGTGTACATTGCTCTTTATCTTCCAGAAGGACATCTGTTGTCCCAGGCTCTTGAACTCTCTAAGACTTCTACCCATGAAGTAATCATCCTTAGAAGTCAGTGAGAGCCATACTTCTTTTGATGGCTTATAAGGGACTACATTATCTATCATCATTTCTATTGTTTAGGAATTATGGGACTATCTATCTGTGCATATTTCGAAGACCACTACATTAAACCATCTTTTGACAGGGTTTTGCTCTCTTGCCATTTCTTGAGTACAGTGGCTGATCATAGCTCACTGCTAACTCAAACATCTGGGCTCCAGGGATTCTAAAATCTCTGTCTTCCAAGTAACTAGAACTATGGACATGAGCTACCATGGTCAGCCATTATTTATTATTATTATTGTTATCTGGTAAAAATGGAATCTCCTTATGTTGCTAGGGCTGGTATAAGATCCTGGCCTCAAATAATCCTTCTTGCTTGGCTTCCAATAGTGCTGGGATTATAGGTGTGATCCTCCATGCCCAGCTCCCTGTTTTAAGTTCCTTTTGATGCATCATTCTGAAATGTGTAAAGGGGAACAGTGGAGATATTTGGATTTGTTTCTGTAATACCAGAAACCCTAGGGACAGATAGTCATATTTTATGCATCATGATTTCCAATTCTAAGTTTTCAGAGGCAATTCTACAGAAAGTCAGGCTCACTAACTTTGTACAAATGCATAGCCTCTGCTTAAGTGTAAGACAATCTAATGTTATTTCACTTCTAAATAATCTTTTTCTAGTATAAATAAGAGTAAATTTTCAACATTATTATACCCAAATACCAAAACTATAATATAGTTTATTTTCGACGCTCAAATTATAGAATTCCTAAATAATCTGTCTCATTCAGTACTTCACATACATGAATATATTTATACTCCCAATTGATTCATAATATTTTGATGACATATATTCCATAATTTCCTCCTGTTTACTAGCATCAGAATTGTGCCATTCATATGTGTGTATGTGTGCATATATTTCTGTGTGGAGGGTGTTTAATGTGTGGAAGTTTCCACAAATAATAATTGTATAACTGTATATATTTATTGTACACACTGTAGTGATCTGATGTGTGTATAAATGTAAAACAATATAATTAAGGTAATAAACTGTTCAATCATCTCACATATTTACCATTTAATTGTACTGAGAAAATTTTTTGATAGTGAGGTCTATGGTCTTAACAAATTTTAAGCATATACATTATTAATAATTCTAATCATATTGCCATATAATAGATCTCCAAGATCTATTCATCTTATAAGTGAAAGATTTTACCCTTAAACATCTCATTTTTTCTGGCTCTATACCCTGGAAACCACTGCTGTACTCTTTATTTTTGTCAATTCAACTTTTTAAAAATAATTATCCATAGTAGTATTTATCTTTCTGGGAATGGCTGATTTTGCTTAGCATAATGCCTACTATGTCCATCCATGTTGTTGAAATGGCAGGATATTTATCATTTTCATGGCTTAGTAATAGTATATGGTATGTGTTTGTGCAGTCAGTTTTTAGTCTATTCATCATAAGCAGGCATTTAGTTTGTTTCCATTTTCTTGACAAATGTGCATAATGCTACCATATATATGGGGGTGCAGAATCTTCTTGAGATACTGATTTTACGTGGTTATACTCATAGGTAGAATTGGTGAATGATAAGGCAGTTGTATTATTTACATGTTTTAACAAATCTCTATGATGACACTATCCATTTACAATCAATAACAGTCTACAGGGATTGATTTCCTGCACACTCTTGTCCTCACTTGTTAAGTCTCTTCTTTTGGACATTAGCCATTTTAGCAGTTGTGAGGTGATACCTTATCATAGTTTTCATTTTGTTTACATGATGTTTTGGTGATGCTGAGTTACTCTTCGTGTTTCCAGTTGTAAACTGGTATGTTTTCTTTGAAAATAATCTACATAAACTTTTACTTATTTTTATGTGGGTGATGACATTGTTTTGCATTTGAAAAATATGAGTTTCCTATATGTTTTGGGTATTAACATTTTATACAATATAAACTTTGAAAATTTTCTCCCATCCTATATGTTTTCTTATTTTGTTTTTTTTCCTTGCTGTGCAGAGGATTTTAAGTTTGATGTAGCCCAAATTGTTCAGATTTTGTTCCAGTGTTTATTGTGTCATATCCAAAAAAAAAAAAAAAAAGAAAGTTGCAAGTCATATGTCAATGTTTTCCCATATCCATATTTCTTCTTTTCTTTATACAATTTTATAGAAACATTACAGTTTTATATTTTCCATTTAAATATTTATTACATCTGGAGTTAGTTTTTGGGTGTCATAAGAAAACATAGTCTGCTTTTATTCATTAGTTTTTGGGTATCCAGTATTCCAGCACCAAGCATTGAGGAGCCATACTTTCTGCATTGTGCATTGCTAGTGCCTAGATAAATGCTAGTTGACCTTATATGTTTTGGTTTATTTCTGAGCTCTCTATTCTCTCCCATTGTTATTTGTGTTGGTTTTTAGGCATATATTTAGCTGTTTTTATTACTCCCACCTTAAAATTTATTGTGAAATCCGAAAATGTTATGCTGGAAACTTTTTTCTTCTTTCTCATTATTGCATAGGGCTCCTCAATGGTATTTGTGATATCATACAAATATTAGGATTTTTTGGTTAATACTGTCAAGTAATGCCTCTGGAATTTTGATAGGGAGTGCATTGAATGTATACTTTATTTTGGATAATATCTTTCTATTTTCTCATGTCATCTTCAATTTCTTTTATTAATATCTTACACCACTCATTGTAAAGGTTTTTTTTAAACCACTTTGGCTAAATATATTTCTTAGGAATCTATTATATTAATGATATTGTACATGAGAGTGTTTTCCTTTTTTATGTCTACTTTATTAGTATATAGAAAAACAACTGATATCTGTCTGTAAATTTTACATCCTGTGACATACTGAGGGGTTTAATTACTTTTAAAGCTTTCTTCATATCTTCTTTATGGTTTTTGATCTATAAGATGATATCATCTTTAAGCAGTGTTATTTTTCCTTTTTCCTCTATAATTTGAGTGGCTCTTGTCATGTTCTTGCCAAATGTATCTGCTAAGGTCTGCAGTAATATGTTAAAATAGTAGCATTAACAGTGGTTGCACATTATGCTTATGGTGGTATCTGTGCATATGAAGGATTAAATACCTTTCCCAGTTCTTATAAACTGGTTTTGAAAGGTAAAGAGTTTTTTCTTTTGAGTACTTGGGCTAAAGGTATCTCCACTGGATTTTGAACGAAGAGTTGCTGTAGCTAGGTCACAAGACTGCCCCTTGCTCTGCAGTGGAGTCTGCATCTGGTGGGCCAGTTCCAAAGGGCTTGGGTGGTTTTCAATCCTCTCTTGTGATTTTCTTTTGCATTTCTCTAAAGATTAACAATTTTTAGGACGCTTTCAAATTATGTTTGGCCATTAGTATATCTTCTTTGCAGAAATGCCGGATCAATCTATTGTCCATTAGTTAGTCAAGTTATTCATCTTTGCTTTAGAATTTTAATCATTGTTCATATATTCACGATTTTAAATTCTAACAAATATGTGATTTGCATCTATTTTTACCCTTTTCATAGGAGTCATTTTTACTCCACTAAGTTTTTCCTTTCTCCAAAATTTGAATTGTGATACAATCCCATTTTTCTTCTCTTCCTTTTTCTTGATTATGCATTTGATGTTACATCTACTAAAACAGTGCCAGACCAATATCATGATATTTCCCTTATATTTTCTCTAAGAGTTTCTAAAATTGGGTAAGACTTGTGGCAGGTAGTTTTTTAGGAAGAACATTTTTTTTTTAAATTTTGGCATATTATGGGGGTACAGATTTTAAGGTTTCAATAAATGCCCATTTCCCCCCTCCCCCACAAGTCTGAGTCTCCATCATGACCATCCCCCATATGGTGCACATCTCACTCACTCCCCCCTCCCACCTGCCCAATACCCTATTACTGTAGTACCTATGTGTCCACTTAGGTGCTACTCAGTTAATACCAGTTTGCTGGAGAATATATCTGGTGCTTGTTTTTCCATTCTTGGGATACTTCACTTAGTAGTATGGGTTCTAGCTCTAACCAGGAAAATATAAGATGTGCTATATCACCGTTGTTTCTTAGAGCTGAATAGTACTCCATGGTATACATATACCACATTTTATTAACCCATTATTGGATTGATGGGCACTTGGGCTGTTTCCACAGCCTTGCAATTATGAATTGTGCTGCTATAAACATTCAAGTGTAGGTGTCTTTTTTGTAGAGTGTCATTGGATCATTTGAGTAGATGCCCAGCAATGGGATTGCTGGATCAAATGGTAGATTCACTTGTATCGCTTTAAGGTATCTCCATACTGCTTTCCACAGAGGTTGAACTAGTTTGCAGTCCCACCAGCAGTGTAGGAGTGTTCCTCTCTCTCCGCAACCACACCAGCATTTATTGTTTGGAGATTTTTTGATAAAGGCCATTCTCACTGGGGTTAAGTGATATCTCATTGTAGTTTTGATTTGCATTTCCCTGATGATTAGAGATGTTGAGCATTTTTTCATATGTTTGTTGGCCATTCTTCTGTCTTCTTTAGAAAAGTTTCTGTTCAAGTCCTTTGCCCACTTTATAATGGGGTTATTTGATTTTTTCTTCCTGATTTTCGTGAGTTCTAAGTATATTCTATATATAGATTTTTAATTGCTGTTTCTATTTCAGCTGTTGAGATTGGTCTGTTCAGGGAATCTATTTCTTCCTGATTGAGCCTCGGGAGGCTGTGTGTTTCTAAAAATTTGTCCATTTCCTCCACATTTTCCAATTTGTGTGAATAAAGATTTTTGTAGTACTCATAAATTATATCTTGTGTCTCTTTGGGATCAGTTGTGATATCTCCTTTTTTGTTTCTGATGGAGCTTATTAGAGATTTCTCTTTTAGGCTTTTCATTAGCTTAGCCAGTGGTGTGTCAATTTTGTTTATTTTTTCCAAGAACCAACTTTTTGTTTTGTTAATCTCTTGAATAGCTTCTATTTTCAATTTTGTTTAGTTCTGATTTTATCTTGTTGATTTCACTTCTTCTGCTGGGTTTGGGGCTGGTCTGTTCTTCTTTGTGAGCTCCTTGAGTCGTTTCATTAGATTGTCTATTTGTGATCTTTTTGACTTTTGTTTGTAGGCATTTATGGAGATAAACTTTCCTCTCAGAACTGCTTTAGTTGTGTCCCAGAGGATTTGATAACTTGCCTCTCCATTATCATTTTCTTCATAGAATTTTTTTATTTCAGTCTTGATTTCTTCATTCATGAAGAAATCATTTAGTAGGAGGTTGTTTAATTTCCACGTTTTTGTGTAGAAATGTGAGTTTCTGTTACGGTTGATTTCTACTTTTATTCCATTGTGATCTGAGAAGATACATGGTATGATTTCTATTTTTTAAAATTTCTTGAGGTTTACTTTGTGTCCTAGGATATGGTCAATCTTAGAGAATGTCCCATGTGCTCATGAGAAGAATGTATATTCAGTGGATTTTGGGTAGAATGTTCTGTAAATGTCAGTCAGACCCAATTGTTCTAGAGTTTTGTTTAAGTCCATTATTTCTTTATTAATTTTCTGTTTGGAGGATCTGTCTCATGCTGTCAGTGGTGTGTTGAAATCTCCGGTGATTATGGAGTTGCTATTAATCCATTTGCTTAGCTCCAGTAAGGTTTGCTTTATGAATCTGGGTGCACCTAAGTTGGGTGCATATATATTTAAATTGTTATCTCTTCTTGTTGAACTGTGACCTTCACCATTATATAATGACCCTCTTTGTCTTTCACTACTTTTGTTGGTTTAAAAACTAAATCGCTTTAAGGTATCTCCATATTGCTTTCCACAGAGGTTGAACTAGTTTGCAGTCCCACCAGCAGTGTAGGAGTGTTCCTCTCTCTCCACATCCACGCCAGCACTTGATATTTGGAGACTTTTTGATAAAGGCCATTCTCACTGGAGTTAAGTGATATCTCATTGCAGTTTTGATTTGCATTTCCCTGATGATTAGGGATGGTGAGCATTTTTTCATATGTTTGTTGGCCATTCTTCTGTCTTCTTTAGAAAAGTTTCTGTTCATGTCCTTTGCCCACTTTTTAATAGGGTTATTTGATTTTTTCTTGCTGATTTTCGTGAGTTCTAAGTATATTCTAGTTATCAGTCCTTTATCGGATACATAGGATGCAAAAATTTTCTCCCATTCTGTAGGTTGTCTGTTTACTTTCATGACTGTTTCTTTGGCTGTGCAGAAGCTTTGTAGTTTCATCATGTCCCATTTATTTATTTTTGTTGCTGCTTTGATTGCCTTTGGGGATTTCTTCATAAACTCTTTGCCTAGGCCGATGACTAAGCGATACAAGTGAATCTACCATTTGATCCAGCAATCCCATTGCTGGGCATCTACCCAAATGATCCAGTGACACTCTACAAAAAAGACACCTGCACTCGAATGTTTATAGCAGCACAATTCATAATTGCAAGGCTGTGGAAACAGCCCAAGTGCCCATCAATCCAAGAATGGATTAATAAAATGTGGTATATGTATACCATGGAGTACTATTCAGCTCTAAGAAACAATGGTGATATAGCACATCTTATACTTTCCTGGTTAGAGCTGGAACCCATACTACTAAGTGAAGTATCCCAAGAATGGAAAAACAAGCACCAGATATATTCTCCAGCAAACTGGTATTAACTGAGTAGCACCTAAGTGGACACACAGGTGCTACAGTAATAGGGTATTGGGGAGGTGGGAGGGGGGAGGGGGCGGGTATATACATACATAATGAGTGAGATGTGCACCATCTGGGGGATGGTCATGATGGAGACTCAGACTTTTGGGGGGAGGGAGGGAAATGGGCATTTATTGAAACCTTAAAATCTGTACCCCCATAATATGCCAAAATAAAAAAAAAAAAAACAAAAACTAAATCGTCTGAAATTAGAACTGCCATACGAGCCTTCTTTTGGCTTCTATTTGCTTGGAATATTGATCTCCACCCTTTTATTTTTAGTCCATATGCATCCTTGCAGGTTAGATGTGTTTCCTGAAGACAGCATATACTTGGCCTGTATTTTCTTATCTATTCAGCCAGCCTATGTCTCTTGAGTGGAGAGTTTAAGCCATTCACATTTATTGAGAGAACTGATAGGTAAGGTAGATTACTGTTCATTCTGTTGGGTTGGATGTTGTTGCTATGATTTCTGTCTTGAGCCATTGTAATATCTGGCCTGTAATATCTTTGGGTTTTGGTTGTTTTTATATTCATGGGTTATTATTATCATGTTCCGTGCGTAACACTGTTTTAAGTACTTCTTGTAGGGCTGGTCTTGTCTTGGTGAATTCTCTGAGCCTTTGCTTGTCTGAGAATGTCTTTATTTCTCCTTCATATACGAAGCTTAGTTTTGCAGGGAATAAGATTCTAGGCTGGGCTTTGTTTTGTTTCAAAAGAGTGAGAATGGGCCCCAGTCTCTCCTTGCTTGTAAAGTCTCATTACAGAAGTCTGGTGTTATTCAAATTGGCTTTCCCTTGTATGTTACTTGCTTATTTTGTCTTACAGCTCTTAGAAGGGCCTCTTTAATTGATACTTTGGTCAGTCTGATGACTGCATGTCGTGATGTCTTCCTGTTTGCATTGAATCTCCCAGGGGTCCTCTGAGCTTCTTGAACTTGTATATTAAGATTTTGAGCAAGGCCTGGGAAATTTTCCTCTATTATATCTTCAAACAGCTTGTCCAACCCTTGAGTGTTGTCTTCTTCCCCTTCTGGTAACCCTATGACCCTCACGTTAGGTTTCTTCACATAATCCCACAGCTCTTGTAGGCTTTGCTCTTTTCTCTTGTTTCTCTGCTCTATTTCTGTGACTGATTTATTTAATTGGAGGGTGTTATCTTCAAGCTCTGAGATTCTTTCTTCTGTTTCATCTATCCTTTTCTTGAGACTTTCCACTGTATTTTATAGTTCCTTGAATGATTCTTCATTTCCAGGAGTTCGGTTAAACTTTTCTTCATTGTGTCCATTTCTTTTTCCAGATCCTGGAGGCTGTTTGTGGTTTTTTTTGTGTTGGTTATTGAGTTGTTGTTGCAGCTCAGTGAGTGTTCGTATGATCCACCGAAGAAATTCCTCTTCTGTCATTTTGGTTGCTTGATTTTGGTTGTTGCCCGTTTCTAGGGGGCTGGGGCTCTTCTTTGGTGGAGAGTTTTCCATTTGGTTCTTCATATTTCCTGAGTTACTTCGCTGATTTCTTCCCATATTGATCAGTTGTTGTTTCTTTTCTTTAGGTTTTTGTTTGGGTATTCACACACCTTGTTTAGTTTCTGAGCCGGAAGGTGGTGTCTGTGGGTGAGATTCGTCCACTCTCTGTCCTGATAAGGGTGTGCAGGTTGCTCTCCCTGTCAGTAGGTGGCATTTGGAGGAATAGGCTAGGCAGTTTTTATGCCCTGTTATCAGCTCTTATTCCTGTAGAGAGAACTCTATTGCCTCAGGTCGTGGGTGGGGCCTGGGACTTCCAGGTGTGTCCTTTTTCCCCTTCAGTGAGTGCTAGTCTAGGAGAGAGTCTGGGCAGAGCTGGGTTGGGTAAGCCTGCCCTCAGGCAACACCAATGTTGTTAGCAGGGGTCAAAGTTCTGTGCTCTGCTTCCAGGCAAAGCTTTCAGGTCGGGGCTGGAATGGCCCGGCTCAGTCAGAGAGTCTGCCTGTGGGAATGGGGCTGTCTGAGACTCACAGTCTGGAGCAGGCCTGGCTTCTTTTCACCATCCCAAACTCCACAGCTACTGCTGGGCCTCTGCCCACAGGCCAGACCACACGCCACGACTCCTCCCCTGGCTGTGCTACCTGCGGGGAGGTTCCCTACGCGGGATCGCCACCTGGGCTGGGTGCAGGGCCTCCCTTTGGGGGAAGGGTTGCCCTCTAGGATGCTAATCTGCCCCTGAAGGCACACACACCACAGTAGGCTGTTCACAAATATCCCTTCTGTGCCCCAGGCAATGCGAGGCCTCGGTGCACACAGGATGTGGTCTGCAGGTCTGACCTCTGGGTCCCAGAGTTCAAACTATATCCCCACCAGGGAGAGCAGTGCCAGTCCCAATTCACCCACAGGGAGCCCAAGCTGTGTCTGTTTCTCAACCTCAGAGTCTGCCCCGTTCTCCTGGGATCACTGTGCCAGCAGCACCTGGGAGGGCTGGCAGGTAGGGAGCTCACAGTCTGAGTTCCCCTTAGTCAGCTTTAGGGCCCCAAAAGGTAAGGTCTCGTTCCCTATAGGTGCCTCCAGCTGGTGGCTATATTGTCTCTCTGTCTCTCTGGGCAGCCGTGGGCGGCTCGGGTCTGTGCACACGGAGGTGCCTGAGGGAATTGGGAGCCCAGCGCTGCGTCCGCCACTGGCTTACCGCTCACTGGCAGTGGCCGTCGCTGGGCTGGTGTCCGCTGGTCTCTCCACTCCCTGGGGAGCCCACCAGCAGTCTGGGATGCAGGGGAGGGGAAACGGCAGATACTTCCTGCTGGTCTCTGGGCTGCCTCAGTGGTCCCAGCTTCCAGTTCTCCTCTGTGACCTCCTCCTGTGGAGTCTCTCGTGGTCTCAGGTACTCTTCCTTCCGACCCTCATCCGATGTAGGCTCGTCTTCTTGCTTCTTTCTTCTGATTTCTGCTAGAATCTATCTTTTCTGCAGAGATACTCTGGCAGTGTTTGTCATCCGCCATCTTTTTTCGGCTTGAAGTGACTCTTCTTTTTCATTGCATGGTCATTGCAATCTTGAGGAACCTAAGTTTGGTCATGGACAAAAAGGTTTATTTCTGAGTTCTCCGTTCTGTTATCTCATCTCATTACTTGTCTTTGGGCCAGTAACACATTTTTTTATTCCTGCAGATTTGTTTTCAAATCAAGAAGTGCTATGCCTCCTTGTTTGTATTTCTAAAACAGTCTGGCTATTTATTGTTCCAATATACCTTAGAATTTATTTTTATATATCTTCAAAATAAGTATGATAGGACCATTATAGGCATTGAATTAAATTTGTATATCACTGTGGATAGTATTAACATCTTAACAATTTTAAATCATCTGACCATTGAGCATGAATGCATAAAAGAGTGTGTTTAATTTTGACATATATTTGCATTAGCCAGTTTGTGTTGTGCTTTTGATTTCTAGTTCCACTTCAATTTTGTCAACAATATATGTTGTATGATTTTAGGTTTCTTCAACTTGATAAGAGTTAAATGTCCTAATAGCATTTATCATGTTTGATTGAAACCATAGTGTATTCTGTTGCTTTTGACTGAAGACCTCTGTAAATGTCTCTTATATCTAACTAATCTATAATGTCTTTCCCATTATCTGTTTTCTTATTTATCTTCTGTCAAATTTTTGTATTCATCATTGAAATCATATATATCAGGCATATCCTTATATATCATCATTGAAATCACCATATATCATGCAAAGTCCTGATATATAATATGTATTTTAAAAATATCTAAGCTAAAATGTGTACATTACATGTATATCATCTGTATATGTGTATTCTCTACCATAGATTTCTCCTCAATGACCCATTTTGTCATTATAAAAGTCTTAGTCTCTTCTGATGGCCTTTGACTTAAAGTGTATTTTATTTAATTATGTCCACAATATTCTCTTATTATTATTATTATTTTTTTTTATTTTGCTTTGTTCGTTTTTATTTTCATTCATACTAACCTGACTTCTTACTTGGTACCGATCCCATGTTATATTAAGGCACTTGTTCTCAGAGAAGTTACATAAGTATCTGCAATCGCTGTCATTAAGGTAGTGGGATTTTTTTTTTTATTTTGGCATATTATGGGGGTACAGATTTTAAGGTTTCAATAAATGCCCATTTCCCCCCCTCCCCCCAAAAGTCTGAGTCTCCATCATGACCATCCTCCAGATGGTGCACATCTCACTCATTATATATGTATATACCCGCCCCCCTCCCCCCTCCCACCTGCTCAATACCCTATTACTGTAGCACCTATGTGTCCACTTAGGTGCTACTCAGTTAATACCAGTTTGCTGGAGAATATATCTGGTGCTTGTTTTTCCATTCTTGGGATACTTCACTTAGTAGTATGGGTTCCAGCTCTAACCAGGAAAATATAAGATGTGCTATATCACCATTGTTTCTTAGAGCTGAATAGTACTCCATGGTGTACATATACCACATTTTATTAATCCATTCTTTGATTGATGGGCACTTGGGCTGTTTCCACAGCCTTGCAATTATGAATTGTGCTGCTATAAACATTCGAGTGCAGGTGTCTTTTTTGTAGAGTGTCACTGGATCATTTGGGTAGATGCCCAGCAATGGGATTGCTGGATCAAATGGTAGATTCACTTGTATCGCTTTAAGGTATCTCCATATTGCTTTCCACAGAGGTTGAACTAGTTTGCAGTCCCACCAGCAGTGTAGGAGTGTTCCTCTCTCTCCGCAACCACGCCAGCATTTATTGTTTGGAGATTTTTTGATAAAGGCCATTCTCACTGGGGATAAGTGATATCTCATTGTGGTTTTGATTTGCATTTCCCTGATGATTGGAGATGTTGAGCATTTCTTCATATGTTTGTTGGCCATTCTTCTGTCTTCTTTAGAAAAATTTCTGTTCAAGTCCTTTGCCCACTTTTTAATGGGGTTATTTGATTTTTTCTTCCTGATTTTCATGAGTTCTAAGTATATTCTAGTTATCAGTCCCTTATCGGATGCATAGGATGCAAAAATTTTCTCCCATTCTGTAGGTTGTCTGTTTACTTTCATGACTATTTCTTTGGCTGTGCAGAAGCTTTGTAGTTTGATCATGTCCCATTTATTTATTTGTGTTGCTGCTGTGATTGCCTTTGGGGACTTCTTCATAAACTCTTTGCCCAGGCCGATGTCTAGGAGAGTGTTTCCAACTTTTTCCTCTAGAGTTCTAATAGTTTCATATCTTAGGTTTAAGTCTGTTATCCAGCGTGAGTTGGTTTTTGTGAGAGGTGAAAGGTGTGGGTTCTGTTTTAGCCTTCTACAGGTTGCTATCCAGTTTTCCCAGCACCATTTATTGAAGAGGGATTCTTTTCTCCAGCGTATGTTTTTGTCTGCTTTGTCAAAGATTATATGGCTATATGAGGATGGTTTTATATCAGGATTCTCACATCTGTTCCACTGGTCAATATTCCTGTTTTTGTGCCAATACCATATTGTTTTAATTACTACAGCTTTGTAGTATAGTTTGATATCTGGCATATTAATGCCTACCATTTTGTTTTTGTTGCCTAGAATTGCTCTTGATATTTGGGGTCTTCTTTGGTTCTATACGAAGGGTAAAATTATTTTTTCTATATCTGTGAAGAATGCTGATGGGATTTTAATAGGTATTGCATTGAATCTGTAGATCAGCTTGGGTAGTATAGACATTTTGATGATATTGAGTTTGCCGATCCACGAGCATGGTATGGATGTCCATCTGTTTACATCCTGTGCTATTTCCTTCCTCAGTGTTTCATAGTTCTCCCTGTAGAGGTCTTTTACCTCCTTGGTTAAGTAAATTCCTAGGTACTTTAATTTCTTTGTTGCTATTGTGAAGGGAATTGAGTCTTTGATTTGGTTCTCAATTAGATTATTGTTGGCGTATATGAATGCCTCTGATTTCTGTGTATTGATTTTGTATCCTGAGACTTTACTAAATTCATTGATCAGTTCCAGGAGTTTCTTGGTTGAATCCTTGGGGTTTTCTAGATACAATATCATATCATCAGCAAACAGTGAAAGTTTGACCTCTTCTGCCCCTATTTGGATACCTTTGATTCCATTTTCCTGTCTGATTGCTGTAGCCAAGACTTCCAGCACTATGTTGAACAGAAGTGGAGATAGTGGACAGCCTTGTCTGGTTCCAGTTCTAAGTGGGAATGATTTCAATTTTTCCCCATTCAGTATGATGTTGGCTATGGGCCTGTCATATATGGCTTGTATCATTTTTAGGTATGTCCCTTCTATGCCTATTTTCTTAAGTGTTCGTATCATGAAAGGGTGTTGAATTTTGTCAAAAGCTTTTTCTGCATCTATTGAAAGAATCATGTGGTCTTTATTTTTGCTTCTGTTTATGTGGTGAATTGCATTTATAGATTTACGTATGTTGAACCATCCCTGCATCCCTGGGATGAAGCCCACTTGGTCGTGGTGGATTATTTTTTTGTTAAGTGTCTGGATTCGGTTAGCTAAGATTTTGTTGAAAATTTTTGCATCTATATTCATTAGGGATATTGGTCTGTAGTTTTCTTTTTTTGATGCATCCTTTCCTGGTTTTGGTATCAGAGTAATATTCGCTTCATAAAAGGTGTCGGGGAGGTTTCCGTTCTTCTCGATGTTGTAGAATAGTTTCTGCAAGATAGGTACTAGTTCTTCTTTGTAAGTATGGTAAAATTCAGGTGTGAAGCCATCTGGACCGGGACTTTTCTTTTTAGGGAGATTTTTAATTGCTGTTTCTATTTCAGTTGTTGAGATTGGTCTGTTCAGGGAATCTATTTCTTCCTGGTTGAGCCCAGGGAGGCTGGTGTTTCTAGAAATTTGTCTATTTCCTCCACATTTTCCAGTGTGTGTGCATAAAGATTTTTGTAGTATTCATAAATTGTATCTTGTATCTCTTTGGGATCAGTTGTGATATCTCCTTTTTTATTCCTGATGGAGCTTATTAGAGATTTCTCTTTTCTCCTTTTCGTTAGCTTAGCCAATGGTGTGTCAATTTTGTTTATTTTTTCAAAGAACTAACTTTTTGTTTTATTAATCTCCTGAATAGCTTCCCTGTTTTCAATTTCGTTTAGTTCTGATTTGATCTTGTTGATTTCACTTCTTCTGCTGGGTTTGGGGTTGGTCTGTTCTTCTTTTTCCAGCTCTTTGAGTCTTTTCATTAGATTGTCTATTTGTGATCTTCTTGTCTTTTGGTTATAGGCATTTATGGAGATAAACTTTCCTCTTATTATTAATGTAGATTTTTTTACATTACTTTCAATTTGACTATTTAGAGCTAAAGGAAGGATTTCATAGGTGGCATATACTAGGGTTCTGTTTGGTTTTTATCCATACATTCATCTTATTTTTCATTGGAGAGACTGAACCATTTACATTTAATGAAACTTCTGATGGAAAAGTTTGATGTTTCTGTTATTCAAAAACTGAAATTGATAATTTGAAGTGAATTTCATTTAATCTGTAGATCAATCTGGACATCTTCACAACATTAGGTCTTCTTCCGTGAAGAAGAACGTAATCAAGAGTGTGTTTTTTATTTTCCTATATTTGTGAATTTTTCCAATTTTCTTCTATTATTTATTTTCAGTTTCATTCCATTCGAGTCAAAAATTAAAGTGAGTAAAATTTCAATTTTCTAAAATTACTTAAGACTTGTGGCTGAACAGGTAATTTTTTAGGAAGAACGTTATATGAGCTATCGAGATTGTATATTCTACTATTATTCTGTAGAGTGTTTCCAATATATCTGTTAGGTCTAATTGCTCTGTAGTTTTTTCAAATCTTTTATTTTCTTATTAATAATTTGACTGGTTTTATTATTATTGAAAGTGGAATTGAATATCAAAGTATCATATTATGTTGATGTCCATTTCGTACTTCAATTCTGTGATTGCTTTTTAAGAATATATTTGAGAAACTTGATGTGAGATTAAGAGAGATTTCATATATATGTATTATTTTTATATGCTCAGTGAATTACCACTTTTTATATTTAATGTCCTTGTTTGTCTCTTGTGACAGTTTTGACTTAAAGTATATTTTAAAAACTATAACGTTTTTCACTTCAAAAGTAATGTGCCTAATATAATTTTGAACTCCATTGCTCTTAGATGCTTAATGTTTTCCTGATATATCTTGCCATACCCTGCCAGTTTTAGTCTATTGTTCACACCAGGTATGAGGACAAGCAGCTTTAGATACAATATAGTTGGATTTTTAAAATCAATTTATTTTAATGTGTTCTGACTGGAAACACTGGTACATAAATATTTACATAATTTCCCCAAAAAGGGACTTTCAATTTCCCTAATGTTAATTGTTTTATATGACTTTTGTCGGTATCTTTTCTTCCTTTCCTTTCCTTCTTTGTTCATTGTGCCTCACTGATTTTGAGTGATATTTGGTTTCTTTGCTCAGCTTGTTTTTTGTATCTGTATAAACATTTTTTCTGATATTCACTGTGAGAATTACATAAAATCTTTGGAACGTGCAACTTATGTTAAATGGATAACTACTGAATTTCAGTTGCATACAAAAATTATTAATCTTTACATCTGCTCTCACCTTTATGATATTGATGTCAATAATTATGTTTTTTTATATTGTAAGCAAATTAACACATGGTAATAATCATTTGTTTTATTTTGTCTTTCAAATTTTATATCATAATTAGCTGTTTTGCACCATCATTATGATAATGCAGAATTTTATTTTTATATGAGCATATTTTTCCCAGAGAGTTATGTAGTTGTCATGGGAGATAGAAATCAGCCTTCAGAAAGGCCATAAAAAAACAGATGTGTGGACATGTGCCCATAGTTTTATTCTCTGTTGAAAGGGAATCCAGTAGATGGGATTTTTCTACTAAAGTGATAAATCAGTATGAGTGTGGAGGAAGGGCTTTGGTGCATAAATGCAACAAAGTTTCCCTCCCCTTCCATGTGGTTCTTAGTCTTTTTCACATCTGAGGTGCTATGAACAATTAGAAGTTATGATTTCTAAAAGAATCATGGTTGTAAGTATATTTGAAAGGTCATACATCTATGATGGAAGTAATGCCATGCTATTCTATTTTGCTTTATTGCTAATGTGCTTTCAATAATTTTCTATATTCAAATTTTGAAGTATATTCACCTGAGTTTAGTTAGTGAGATACTTTGTTATTTTCATTTCTTTCAGAACTGTCTTCCCATAGCACCAAAGGCCAAATGCCAGAGCAGGGCATAAAAGACCCTTTTCAGAAATCAGTAATGAGACTATATGGAAGCTGTGGCCTTGAAAATATACACTTAAGAAGTGACTGGGAGTGTGTGGATGAGTGTACGAAGCAGAAAGTATGTTCTGATGGTCTTACACATAGTTTGCCAACTTGCCATAGAAATATCTTCAAATGTTACAAATGTATAAAAGTCTTTAGCAAATCATCAAATCTAAATAGACATAAGACAAGACATACTGGAGAGAAAAGTTTCAATCTTAATGAATGTGGCAAAACTTTTCATCACAGCTCTAATGTTTCTGGACATAGGAAAATTCATACCAGAGAGAAATCCAACAGGTGTGAAGAATGTGGAAAATCCTTTAACCGTTGCTCAAAACTTATTATACATAGGAGAATTCACACTGGAGAGAAGCCCTACAAATGTGAAGAATGTGGCAAAGCCTTTAACCAGTCATCAACCCTTACTCAACATAAAAGGATCCATACTGGAGAGAAACCCTACAAATGTGATGAATGTGGCAAAGCCTTTACCTGGTGTTCAAAACTTAGCCTACATAAAAGAATTCATATGGGAATGAAACCATACAAATGTGAAGAATGTGGCAAAGCCTTTACCCATTCCTCAACACTTACGCAACATAAAACAATTCATAATGGAGAGAAACCCTACAAATGTGAAGAATGTGGCAAAGCCTTTAACCAGTGCTCAACCCTTATGCAACATAAAACAATTCATACTGGAGATAAACCCTACAAATGTGAAGAATGTGGCAAAGCCTTTAACCGGTGCACAAGCCTTACTCTACATAAAAGGATTCATTCTGGAGAGAAACCCTACAAATGTGAAGAATGTGGCAAAGCCTTTACCCAGTGCACACACCTTACTCAACATAAAAGAATTCATACTGGAGAGAAACCCTACAAGTGTGAGGAATGTGGCAAAGCCTTTACCCTGCGCTCAACACTCATGGAACATAAAAGAATTCATACAGGAGAGAAACCCTACAAATGTGACGAATGTGGCAAAGCCTTTACTCGGTGCACACACCTTACTCAACATAAGAGAATTCATACTGGAGAGAAACTGTACAAATGTGAGGAATGTGGCAAAGCGTTTACCCAGTCCTCAGCCCTTACTCAACATAAAAGAATTCATACTAGAGAGAAACCATAAAAATGTGTAGAATGTGGCAAAGCCTTTATCTGGCTCAGAGACCTCACTCTACATAAATGAATCCATACAGGAGAGAAACCATACAAATGTGAGAGGAGAGAAACCATACAAATGTGAGGAATGTGGCAGAGCACTTCCCAGTGCTCACCCCTTAATCTACATAAAATAATGCATAACAGAGAAAATTTCTAGGAATGTGAGAATTGTGGCAAAGTCTTTAATAACTGCTCACATCTTATCCAACACCAAATAAATCATACTAGATAAAAGTGGGATAAATGTAATGAATATGGGAGTGCTTTCCCTAAGTATTTGCCTTAAAATGCACAAGAATACTTATACTTAAAGTAAACAATAATTATGTAGACTGCTGAAAATACCAGTAGTTATATCAGAAATCTTATTGGACATGGGAGAACTTACACTGAAAAAATGCTCCAATATTTTCTCTAACATTGCTCAACATCACAAAAATTTTAAGAGATAGAGACCTTAAAAATATAATGAATGTGAAAAAATATTTATGCAAAAGATATAACTTAGAGAACCACAAAGAATTGATACTTAAAACTACTCTACAGATATAAAAAATTTCAGAACGCATTTAATGAAGAATCAAGTCTAAACATATATCAGAGGACTCACAGTGCAATACACTAATGCACTAACACATTCACACATTTCTTTAAACCAGGTTGTTGATTATAGAGAACAACACAGTTAAAATACTTAGTTGATTTATTTGTATGTCAGCTTTAGAAAGAGAGAGAGATTTTGTGATAGTTATAATTCCATGTAAAATATACTTTCTGGTCAGGGTGGGGTTCAAATGTAATAAAGTATAATGTTTTTGCTATTTTTGACAAGCAAATACTGATGTTATTCAACTTTAAATACAGTAGATGGTATGCTTTCTTTATTAGCATGTATGTGAATGTGTGTGGTAAATGATAGCTACATCAGATTTATTAGAATTCTTTCTGTATTAAGTAGGTATTATTCATGTACTTTTCCATGGAAAATGAAAAACACTGAAATGTAAGATTTATGAAATGAAGAGGTACTATGGAGTTATCTTATAACAAACAGTATTTCAAGTGATGTATGATGTAGGTATACAGGGTAATATTCTTCTCATTATGATCAGAATGAAAAAATGACAATATTAGAAATAACTTGTTTTACTATTGCATATTATGATAATAAAATAGAATGTAATTTGGAATATTTTTAGATTACATGTAAACTTAATTTGTTTCATTAAATTCAAAATGTTTTTACTGTTTCCAATATGTTGTAGATTGAATAAAGTGTTATTTTGCCACCAACATTAACCTATCCCATGTTACTCAAAGTTGGAGAAAATCGATTGTAAAAATGTACAATCGATTTTCTCCAACTTTTATTTTTTAATAATTTGGGAAGCATATTGAAAGCACTTTTTGGTTACTCCTTCTTTTACTTTTGGTCATCGAACTAATTGATTTATTCACTTTATCAGGCTACTTTGTTCAGGTAAACACTCAGAAGGATTTATAGATTATGGAGTTGTTTTTATATTTAAATAGAAGAAATAAGTACAGGACAGTGTTAGATATGTAATAAATACTTGATAATTAGCAGTCAGTATATCTGTGGGAGTGAGCTTGTGGCTCTAGATAAGAGATTGAAAATGTACAGGGTCACTGATTTTGCATGTAGAGTGAAGGAACTGGCAGAACAACCAACTCTTGGAATTTATAAGTGGAAATTCTGCTTCTTTTATTTCCTAATTATCTCAGGGTTTTTGCCAATTTTTATCTTCATTCCCTTCTACAACTCTATCTAGGCCATTCCTCTTTCTGCCTGTGCTTGAGCTACAATATTCTCACTGTGGTACTCAAGTCTGGCCGGTTCACACAGTACTTTAAAAGTTCTGATAAGAAGTGTAGAATTTTTTTTTAATTTGGTGAACAAAAATTTTAGCTAGAGAGCTTGAGGCCATTTATAGGCTATACATACAACATTCTGATTACTTAATTAAAATTAGAGAGATTCAGTGTCCTAAGGTTAAGGTAAGAGCCTTAAAGGCCAAAGCAAGATATACAATTCTGAGTGCCAGTGGATTAAATCAAGAACAAAGTGTTGTTCACTTTGTATAAGCAAACTGTTATTAGATCCTAACATATAATGTCATAAATATAAAAATAATTAAATAAGTGAAGCATTAATAAGTGTGTGAATGCACTTCTTAAGTACTACATAAAGAAATATGAGAATTTGGCAATCTCTTCTTAGGGAGTTCAGGTAAATAAAGAGGATTGAATTTAATTTTCTATGAATTACTTATAGTACAACATATGCATCCATCTAGAATCTACTTATGAGTGTGTATTTTCAGTGTTAGAATATAATAGAATGATTTCTCTGGATCGAAAATATGTGGAATAATCTTTATCTGATATTTCAATCTTAGAGAATTTATTTTATATAACTTTATCTTCCTTTATTTTATAGGTACAGGTGCAGTATACCGTTCACATTTTTAGTCATCTAACTGTGGCCAACAATTTGGTAATTCTCCCTAGAGGAATCTCAGGGATCATGGCCACTTTTTGATGGAAAATTTCATTAGTGATTTTGGATGCAATCCTGTTTTCAATGCTCACAGTGGCCGGAGGTGAGACAGTGAGCACCACATACCTTGTTAGTCTCTTCCATAACATAATGATCAGCACCAGAAAGTCCAGGTGTCTTTAGCTTCAAATAAAAGTGTTAAAGCCCTTTTCATGTTCTATGCTGGATTATGAACCTGCTGGTAAATATCAGAGTTCCCCTGCTTATGACTGACAAATGGAATGACAAAAGCAGCACTCTCACTTTGTAGCCTGGGCTAGAATGCCATGGCATCAGCCTATCTCACAGCAACCTCAAACTCTTGGGTTCAACCAATCCTTCTGCCTCAGCCTCCCTGGTATATGGGACTACAGGAATATGCCACAATGCCCTGCTTATTTTTTTATATATTTTTATTTGGCCAATTAATTTCTTTTTATTTTTAGTAGAGACACAGTCCCATTCTTGCTCAGGCTGGTTTCAAACTCCTGACCTTGAGCGATCCTGCTTTGGCCTCCCAGAGTGCCAAGATTACAGGTGTGAGACACTGCTCCCAGCCATCACAAACTGTCATTACACAAAGAGCTCGATTAAATAATTGGCTCAATTAGAACTGTTAATCCCTTGCGATTGGAAATCTTTTGTGCAAACAGTTATATCTTCGCCTAAATTTTTATAGTTCACCACTTGGTGCAGGGAAAAGATGCATCAGCAACCCTAACTAAATGGGTCTAGAAACCCATGAATAAAAATTTCAGACTCAAATTATGGTCCAGGAATATTGGTTTGATATTAATGTGCAATTAAAATATGATCAGGCTATTTGTCAAATTCAACAGTGCTGTATTAAAGTATGGAAATGATAGCTTCTCTTAGACTGTATCTTTCTATATAAATGTTAAACAAAATGTTAATGAAACTTATATAGATTTAATTGCTAAATTGCAAGAAATATCAGGTTCAAGAAATGGTAAGTCCTCCTAATTTAAGAAATATCACTTTACGTATATTGGCTTTTAATAATGTTAATTCTAAATGCCAGCAGCTTTATGTCCATCAAAATTAAACAGCATGGTGCCACCACTGCCATGGCTGCTGAGCCACCCAGCCTGTGGCTGTGCTCAGCCAGGCAGCCCAGCACTGGCTCCCCACCACCGCACCCCAATGGCACCTCATGTAGCAAGGGGAGCACCTGGCTGCTGAAGAAACATTTAAGAAATTGCCAAAATGTCTGGTTAGATGTTTGAAATGCAACTTTGGCTGAGACTCTTGGCCCAAAAGGTAATTTCAGAGAACAAAGATCATCTTGTGACAATGGACTCTTAACACCATCTACTGAGATATATATACCTATAGATATATTTGGCCTGATCCTACAAGCACATTAATATTAGTTAATAAGTTGGTCATATTTCTGTTAAATTAAAAAGAGTAGTAATACATTTAGGTATAATTGATTCAGCTTATTCGAATGAAATTTCATTTATGATGAGTTTCACTTCCGATTATGTTATTCAGGCTAGAGACTATATTGCACAACTTCTGCTATTAATATGCAAATTTAAAAATCTAATGTTTTAAGACAAGGAGGGTTTGTATGTACTGGAACAAAAGTATATTGGCAAACTTTATTAATGACAAAAAACCTCAATTAGAAATTAAGCTAAATGACAAATCTTTTGTTGGACTTATAAATACTGGAACTGATATTAAAATTTATCTAAAGGTTTTTGGCTAAGGATTGGCATATTATAATAATAGATTCAAAAGACTGTTTTTACTATCCTTTTGCAAATATCTGATAGAAAAGAATTTGCCTTCACCATACCTACTTTAAACAATCAACAGCCAACTAAACAGTATCAATGGAATGAAAGGGAAACAATCCTATACAAAAAATTTTAATAAAAATTATTTAAAACAAAAGTATTAGTTTTATTAAAAGATAATTCTGTATAATTTATTGATTTTTTTAAACCACTTGGTTTATGTAATGATATAAACAGAAGAATAATATTACAGTGCTGACTTGTCACACACACAGTCAGCCAGTACACATTTACTCAACACACACATCTCAATAATGTGTCAGGCATTAGTAATGCAGAGATTGATCAGATATATTTGTTGATTTTAAGTAACTTACATATAAAAATACATTTAGTAAAGTACCTCTAGACTTCAGGTAGAGCATAGCACAAATAAACATAAAAATGTGGGCCATAAAGTCTGGAAAAAAATGTTGTATGTTCTCCAGACAGATGTTAAAAATGGGAGAGAGGAAGCCTTCAGGTAAAAGAGCAGGATGTAATAAGGGAGGAATTATGGAATAGATTTTTGGACTTTTAAAACTGTATAAATGTCTACAGAGCTCATATGTTCAACGCTATTTTTTCAGTCCTAAACAGATTGTGGAATACATTGCATCCTGAATTAATAAATGAATGAATAAAAATACAGTGAGGAAAATCACAGGCCTTAAAGTCAGTGTTTAGGTACTTACTAAAACCAGGGGTTCCTTCTTTCTCTATGCTGGAGATATTTTGTTATTGTCTGTTTAAACAATAAACTATGCTATACAAAGTGTCTAGAAGAATCAAATTCATAGAAGCAAAAAGTAAAATGGTTGTGCCAGGGACTGGAAGAATGGAGAAATTGAGTTATGTTTAATTGGTGTGCTGGAAAAAATGTTCTCGAAATTTCTTTCACATGGTGTGAATATGCTTAACACTACTGTACTGCATACCTAACAAGTGTAAGATGGTAAATGTTATATTGGGTGTATTTTACCACAATTAACAATTTTAAATTACCTATTTAGTCAGCAAGTGATTTAGAATAGGACAGGGTTATTCTGTCTATATTATCACATTGGTGATATTGGCCACATTGGCCAGAATACTTTCTCAGTCATGAAATCCCCATTTTTGTTTTCATTTTTGGTTTTTATCAGATAGTCCTAGAGGGTTTTGATTCTAGGTATCTGTTTAAAAGTGGGAGAGGTTTTAGACCTCTCCCAAAATCTTTAAAAAAAATAAATACCCAAGCTGAGGTCCAATATTATGTCCATTACCTTGTGGGTTTGCCCTAGACACCAAGATCTTTACTGGCAGTATTCAGGGGAAGTTCTAGTAACAAGGCAGGTCCTCAGAAGCCAGGGCATGTGAGTGGAGCTAGAAGAGGGTGGGACATGAAATAAGATCCTGGGAGGTGAGAACATGGTGGAAAGGATGCTGACAGTGTAGTGAGTGACCTCTTTGAGGTCTACCCCAGCAGAGGAGTAGCACAGGAATGCTTTTTTCTGGAGACAGCAGAAGACCCTGGAGCAGGCCAGCTGCCAGAGAGTACTGAGAGAGCCCTGAACTGGATAAACCAGAGGCAAGGCCACCATGGCACACTAGAAGGAGAAGGTGATCTAAGATAATGTTCATCACAACTGAATTCATTGGGTGTTGGGCTAATGGGAGGGTGAAGGAGGGGGAGGGTATATACACACCTAATGGCTGCAGTGCTCACCATCTTGGGGATGGACACACTTGAAGCTCTGACTCAGGTGAGACAAAGGCCATGTACATAACCTAAACATTTTTACCATTGTAATATGCTGAAATAAAAAAAATTTTTTAAAAAGAGCTAAATCTATTGGGAAAAGTACCACAAGGGACTACTAACCCAGAAAGTGTACACTGAGTATTACAGGAATTTCCTTGAAAAATGAGGGATGTGCTGAGGTGTAGAATGGGCAAGAGTGGGTAGAACACCCCAGGAAGGAGGAGTCAGAGGCTGAGGGATGGGCGTTGCAGGTACTAATAAAATCGAAGATGCATTTTCACACACCCCAACCTCTTTCATAGACTTTGAGAATAATAAATTGGAAGTGGTCTCTTCCCACATTACATTAGACATTAGCTATATGAAAAGTCATCCACATCATCATTCAATAATTTTGTTGTAGGAAAAGGGCAGAATGACTTTTTTTTCACTTTTTTTCCTTTTATTTTTTAATTTTTTTAATTTCGGCATATTATGGGGTACAGATTTTAAGGTTTCAATAAATGCCCTCCCCCTCAAGTCCGAGTTTCCACCATGACCATCCCCCAGATGGTGCACATCTCACTCATTATGTATGTATATACTCGCCCCGCTTCCCTCTCCCACCTGCCCAACACCCTATTACTGTAGTACCTATGTGTCCACTAAGGTGCTACTCTGTCAATACCAGTTTGCTGGAGAATATATCTGGTGCTTGTTTTTCCATTCTTGGGATACTTCACTTAGTAGTATGGGTTCCAGCTCTAACCAGGAAAATATAAGATGTGCTATATCACCGTTGTTTCTTAGAGCTGAATAGTACTCCATGGTATACATATACCATATTTTATTAACCCATTCTTGGATTGATGGGCACTTGGGCTGTTTCCACAGCCTTGCAATTATGAATTGTGCTGCTATAAACATTCCAGTGCAGGTGTCTTTTTTGTAGAGTGTCATTGGATCATTTGGATAGATGCCCAGCAATGGGATTGCTGGATCAAATGGTAGATTCACTTGTATCGCTTTAAGGTATCTCCATACTGCTTTCCACAGAGGTTGATCTAGTTAGCAGTCCCACCAGCAGTGTAGGAGTGTTCCTCTCTCTCTGCATCTACGCCAGCATTTGTTATTTGGAGACTTTTTGATAAAGGCCATTCTCACTGGAATTAAGTGATATCTCATTATAGTTTTGATTTGCATTTCTCTGATGAGAAGAGATGATGAGCATTTTTTCATATGTTTGTTGGCCATTCTTCTGTCTTCTTTAGAAAATATCTGTTCAACTCCTTTGCCCACTTTTTAATAGGGTTATTTGATTTTTTCTTGCTGATTGTCATGAGTTCTAAGTATATTCTAATTATCAGCTCTTTATCGGATACGTAGGATGCAAATGTTTTCTCCCATTCTGTAGGTTGTCTGTTTACTTTCATGACTATTTCTTTGGATGTGCAGAAGCTTTGTGGTTTGATCATGTCCCATTTATTTATTTTTGTTGCTGTTTGATTGCCTTTTGGGACTTCTTCATAAACTCTTTGCCTAGGCCGATGTCTAGGAGAGTGTTTCCAACATTTTCCTCTAGAATTGTAATAGTTTCATACCTTAGATTTAAGTCTGTTATCCAGCGTGAGTTGGTTTTTGTGAGAGGTGAAAGGTGTGGGTCCTGCTTTAGCCTTCTATGGGTGGCTATCTAGGTTTCCAAACACCATTTATTGAAAAGGGATTCTTTTCCCCAGCGTATGTTTTTGTCTGCTTTGTCAAAGATTAGATGGCTATATGAGGATGGTTTTATATCATGATTCTCAAAACTGTTCCACTGGTCAATATTCCTATTTTTGTGCCAATACCATATTGATTTAATTACTACAGCTTTGTAGTATAGTTTGATATCTGGCATATTAATGCCTCCCATTTTGTTTTTGTTGCCTAGAATTTCTCTTGATATTCGGGGTCTTCTTTGGTTCCAAACAAAGCGTAAAATTATTTTTTCTATATCTATGAAGAATGCTGATGGGATTTTAATAGGTATTGTATTGAATCTGTAGATCAGTTTGGGTAGTATAGACATTTTAATGATGTTGAGTCTGCCAATCCATGAGCATGGAATGGATTTCCATTTGTTTACATCCTCTGCTATTTCCTTCCTCAGTGTTTCATAGTTCTCCCTGTAGAGGTCTTTTACCTCCTTGGTTAAGTATACTCCTAGGTACTTTAATTTCTTTGTTGCTATTGTGAAGAGTATTGAGTCTTTCATTTGGTTCTCAATTTGATTGTTGTTGGTGTATACGAATGCCTCTGATTTCTGTGTATTGATATTGTATCCTGAGACTTTACTAAATTCATTGATCAGTTCCAGGAGTTTCTTGGTTGAATCTTTGGGGTTTCCTAAATATAATATCATATCATCAGCAAACAGTGAAAGTTTGATCTCTTCTGCCCCTATTTGGATACCTTTAATTCCATTTTCCTGTCTGATTACTGTAGCCAAGACTTCCAGCACTATGTTGAATAGATGTGGAGATAGTGGGCAGCCTTGTCTGGTTCTAGTTCTAAGTGGGAATGCTTTCAGTTTTTCTCCATTCAGTATGATGTTGGCTATTGGTCTGTCATATATGGCTTGTATCATTTTTAGGTATGTCCCTTCTATGCCTATTTTCTTAAGTGTTCGTATCATGAAAGGGTGCTGAATTTTGTCAAAAGCTTTTTCTGCATCTATTGAAAGAATCATGTGGTCTTTGTTTTTGCTTCTGTTTATGTGGTGAATTGCATTTATAGATTTATATATGTTGAACCATCCCTGAATCCCTGGGATGAAGCCCACTTGGCCGTGATGGATTATTTTTTTGATAAGTGTCTGGATTCGGTTAGCTAAGATTTTGTTGAAAATTTTTGCATCTATATTCATTAGGGATATTGGTCTGTAGCTTTCTTTTTTTGTTGCATCCTTTCCTGGTTTTGGTATCAGAGTAATATTCGCTTCATATTCAGGTGTCGGGGAAGTTTCCTGTCTTCTCAATGTTGTGGAATAGTTTCTGCAAGATAGGTACTAGTTCTTCTTTGTAAGTGTGGTAAAATTTGGGTCTGAAGCCATCTGGACCAGGACTTTTCTTTTTAGGGAGATTTTTAATTGCTGTTTCTATTTCAGCAATTGAGATTGGTCTGTTCAGGAAATCTGTTTCTTCCTGATTGAGCCTAAGGAGGCTGTGTGTTTCTAGAAATTTGTCCATTTCCTGCACATTTTCCAATTTGTGTGAATAAAGATTTTTGTAGTACTCATAAATTAGATCTTGTATCTCTTTGGGATCAGTTATGATATCTCCTGTTTTGTTTCTGATGGAGCTTATTAGAGATTTCTCTTTTCTGCTCTTCATTAGCTTAGCCAGTGGCGTGTCAATTTTGTTTATTTTTTCAAAGAACCCACTTTTAGTTTTGTTAATCTCCTGAATAACTTCCCTGTTTTCAATTTCGTTTAGTTCTGATTTTATCTTGTTGATTTCACTTCTTCTGCTGGGTTTGGGGTTGGTCTGTTCTTCTTTTTCCAGCTCTTTGAGTCGTTTCATTAGATTGTCTATTTGTGGTCTTTTTGACTTTTGGTTATAGGCATTTATGGAGATAAACTTTCCTCTCAGAACTGCTTTAGCTGTGTCCCAGAGGATTTGATAACTTGTCTCTCCATCGTCATTTTCGTCATGGAATTTTTTTATTTCCATCTTGATTTCTTCATTTATGAAGTAATCATTTAGTAGGAGGTTGTTTAATTTCCACGTTTTTGCGTAGAAATGTGAGTTTCTGTTACGGTTGATTTCTACTTTTATTCCACTGTGATCTGAGAAGATACATGGTATGATTTCTATTTTTTTAAATTTCTTGAGGTTTACTTTGTGTCCTAGGATATGGTCAATCTTAGAGAATGTCCTGTGTGCTGATGAGAAGAACGTATATTCAGTGGATTTTGGGGAAAATGTTCTGTAAATATCAGTCAGTCCCAATTGTTCTAGAGTTTTGTTTAAGTCCATTATTTCTTTATTAATTTTTGGGCAGAATGACTTTTAAGAATATTTCTTTGGAAATAATTATATTTTGCAAGATTTTTATGTTTTTTGTTTTTTTTTTTGTATTTTTGTTTTTAACCACTTCAGTATGGTGCTCACTGGCCCCGAAACCTTGCCAACATGGCACTCATAGTCTGCAGGATAGGTTGTGCTTTGCATTGACGACGAATCCATTTTGCTCTTGTGTGATGAGGAAAGATTTAAAACACTGAAAGCTTGATTTACTTTACAGGCAGCTTTACTTGTAATGTAAATCAGAATAGGTAACATATACATATATATTTTTATTACATTATTTTTAAATGTTCACAATTTTATTTTGATAAATGAAAAATTAGAAAAGTCATCTCATGGCTGTTCATTGAGTTGATGCTCAGCTGTGTGCCTTCCTATCACGGCTGTTGGCTAAGGTGCTGTGCATGTTCATCTGTGGCTATGGACTATAGTCCATTCTCAGCTGTGCGCATTCATCTGTGGATATCAACTGTAGTTAACACTGGTACCAAAGTGGTTAATAAGCTAGATATTTTGTATAAGCCTTCTGATATTGTCTTAGATCTTTGAAATTCCTAAGATAGTAGCCTCTAGTGCTTTGTTGCTCCCCTGATAAAAGAACCTTACCCTCCACTCTTCACTGTGCACACGCCTTAAGCAGTTTTATCTGATCCTGTCACATCAGCACCCCTAAATGCTACAAATGCTAAATGCAGCTAAAATGCAGCTTCTGATCCAAACACCAAACCACTTTTCAGCTGTGTTCCCTGGGAAACCCATAGGAAACTCTAACTTACCAGGTAAAAGCTAGGCTCACCCTCCAGCTTCTTTCATAACCCCCTGTGGTACTTCAGAACATATTGTCACAGCAAAAGACACCACAATCTTTCACCTTCTCAATTTGGAAGCCTAAGTGCCATTGTCAAGGCCTATCCTTCACTCCATATTCTTAACTAGGCATAAGTCCCATAGATTCCTTAAAATTTCTCTTACCTGACCCATCTGTTCCTACCTCAGAAAAAGACACCATTGTGCACATCATCTCACCTCTAAAATTACCTCAATCTACCTCTCTACTTCCTCAATACCAAAGCCTCAGCAGGGCCCTCGTCAGTGCCATGTTGATTGGTCTGATGGGTTCCCAACTGTTATTTTTCTCTGTAAGTTGGCCGCTCCAACTTATCCTCTAAACCTCTACTAGCTACAGGATCCCAAGAATGCCAGATTGATCACCTCAATTCCTCCATTAACACCTTAAGAGGACTCCACAGTTTCTGGGCTATCAGAATCAGTATATAAAGCTAATTTGGATCAGGCTCTGACTCCTGCATAGTTTCCTTCCATACTCCCCTCCATCATTCCACCTGTTTTATTTTAACAAATGTTTAATTATCTACTATGCACCAGGCACTGCTTAAGGATCCTACACATGTCTCATACTCTCTCTCGCCATTTACAAATAAATGGATTTCCTAAATACACCATGCTATTTTCTACTACTTTATATATACAAACATTGGCTTTTCTTTCTTCCTGAACTCCTTCCCCAACTCCTGTGCCTAATTAACTACAGTCCACAGAGGCCTGACTACAGAGATAAAATGTAGTGTGTTTTCTTTAATTATAACTTACCTGATTTTTTTAGGAGCCCCCAGTCACAAATTTCAGGAAAAAAATTAAGTCCAATTCCCATTTTACAAATGAGAAAAGTGAGAGTCAGTAAGCATAAAGAACTTGTTCAAAATTATACAGCAAGTAGAGGAGCTAGATTTGCCCAAAAGTGGTACTTATAACCATGCTCTCCCTCCACTTATCCTGCTTTACTCCTCTCCATCACAGTTACATTTACCTGACATTACATATTTGTGTCAATCACCACAAACAGAATGAAAGCTCAGGGAGCCTGGGAGCATTCTCTGTTTTATTTCCAGCATTTTCTCCAGTGCAGTAGGAATTATGGCCTGAATGGATGAATGTAGATTTTGCTCTTCTGTTACCATGTACACTCTTGAGTGTAGATCATACTTTGGCTAAACTTGTTTGGCTGCCTTGTGGGTTTGTCTTATGTATTGGCCAATACTGTCTCTTCCCATGGCTGGTTTCTGCTTGGCATCCAAGAGAATATTCTTCAATACTGAAACTGTTCTGTATCCATGCTGTAGTACAAGCTATAGTCTTTAACCACATGTGGCTATTTAACCCTTGGAAAGTGTCTAGTGTAACTAAAACACTAAATTTTTTATTGTATTTAGTTCTTAAGAATTCTACTGTAATTGTGAGAGGATTTCAACTTCTAGATCTTTAATTAAGGAAAAAATTTTTCAAAAGTACATGTCCAAATACAACAGTGATTATGTTCTCTCTTCCAGTGTGGCAAGTGCCATAGTCTAGAATGCTTTTATTATTCCTTAGTAAATACTGGTGAAATGCAAATGTAATTATTTACTGAAGCTAAAAGAAGTAGGGCAGGGCAAAAATGAATTTTAAATGCTGAAATGTGTCTTGTGACTTAATTTGGTGTAATTATGTACAGATTGTGAATATAATGCTCTTTCAAACTGTCTTCAAAGTTAACAAACAAGGAACAAGCACGGCAGAACAACCAGACATCAAGGGTGATGTCATCCTTTAAGCCTGTTTCACAGCCCCCAGGATCCCTGGCTTCTTTTTGTCCTCACCATGCTGGAACTCCTGGTCCTTTCTGGAAACACCACAGTCATCCTCCACATTCGGCCCTATCCACTTCTACACTGCCCTATATATTTTCTGATCAGCAACCCATCCCTCATATACCAATTCTATATGGCCATGTTTGTTCTTCAAATGGCCCTCAACTTTCTCTCTAGTGATCATTAAATATCTGTCACTGATATTAATTTCAGTGAGATATTAATTTAATATCTCTCACTGGTATTAATTTCTTCCTTCTCATCACCCTGTTGGCAACAGTGTGAGATGCTGCCCATCCTGACTTAAGACTGCTATATGGCCACCTGCCACCCATTGTGCTACCCCATCCACATTCCCCATGTTCTCTGTGTTCTCCTAGTGCTTCCATCTTGGCTGAGCACAGTGCTCAATGCCTGGATCCATGTGCTCTGCCCTCTGACTTTCCATTATTTCACCTCCAGGGAAGGTTGTCATTTTGTTTCTAAGATCCCAGCTGTATTTAAACTGGTCTCTGTTGACACTTCCCTCTATATCAGGGTCTTTGTATCCATGGTGTTATTTTTCTCTTCCTTCCTATCTTAGCTATTATGACCTCCTATATATTTATACTGTCAACTCGACTGGTGACAGTCTCATGCCCAGGGTACATGGAAACCCTGGCTATTTACTTCTCTCACATGTCCCTGGAGTCTCTATTCTATGTGGCTGCCATTACCAAGTCCCTTCTACAAAAGTCTCATTCTCCTGAGCAGGAGAAGTGGTCTCTGCCATCTACACCATCCTAATGACAGTGCTCAACCTGCTCATCTACAGTCTGACAAACAGAGATGTCTCTGGAGACCCCTGGAGAGTTCTCAGAAAATAGGAAATATGACATATTTAACTTTCCACTGAAAATCCAAATCTAAAACAATGAAACACATACATTGAAATGGGGGGATTTTTGGTATATAGAGAGACATATTCATATGCATTTAATTATAAAGGCATATATTTTGAGGAACAGATAATAGACAAAAAGAAATGATTCTGTCATCAAGGTTCATATATAAATTGGTCATTTTCTTCCTTTTATTCATTTCTGTATCTGTACTCCAATATAATATATTTGGAATATGGCTTATTTGTGTACTATATCAAATATCCATTTCTTATTCTTGTGCAATCATCTTAATTGGTCATTGTTACTTATTTTTCTATATTTTTAATTGACAGATAATTATATATGTATCTGTCTGACACAGTGTGATGATTTTATTTAGACGTACTTTGAGTAAAATATGATAAAACAAATTGACATTTCTCAAAAGACAGAAATGAATGTACAACAGATATATGTCAAAATGCTCAACCTATTTAATCATCATGGAAATGAAAGTTAAAGCCACAATGAGCTATTAACTCACACCTGTGAGAATGCCTATTCTCAATATGATGATTGCTAAGTGCTGGTCAGGATGTGGAGAAAAGGAAACACTTGCATAATGTTGCTGTGAATATAAATCGGGATAGACTAATTTATTTGTATTTCAATAAATTTAGGGGGTACCAATCATGTTTATTTCTTTGATGAATGTATGAATTATATAGTGTTGTATTCAGGACATTGAGTGTGTCATTCATTCAACGAATGTAGGTTTCACCCAGTAGGTAAGATTTGATCCCTCAATCCCAATCACAATCCTCACTTCTGTCTTAAAAATCTATTTTCTCAATACAGCCATTGTAGAAAATATTATAGTGATTCCTCAAAAATGAAAATTGAATTAACATATGATCCATCATTCCCATTTCTAGATTCATATTCAGTTGAATTAAAACCAGTATGTAGAAGATCTATCTGTCCTTCCATATTCATTCAAACAATATTCATTCTATTCTAGGTATAGAAGCAGCTTAAGTGTCCACCAGCACATGAATGGATAAAGAAAATGAGGTGCATTTACATAATGAGCCTTCAAACAGATTGAAATTCTGTCATTTGTGACAACATGTTTTGAACTGGAGGACATGATGCTAAATAAAATCAGACAAATAGGCACAGAAAGACATATACTGTATGATCTCACTTATCCGTGGAATCTAAAGAAAGCTGATTTCATAGTGGGAACTGTGGTTACCACAGAGAGTGGGCTGGGGAAAGAGAAAATCAAAGGGTACAAAGTATCCGTTTTTGCATTTTTTAAAATTCATAGACCTCTAAATAGAAGAACCATGGTATCCTTACATAATTATCTCTATTAAAATGTAGTAATCTTCTATCAATACCCTTATAGTTAATATAATAATTTATATTTTTTAATGTATACTTTTTCCCAAATTCAAAATTTTCCCTAAAGTCATGCTAACCCTAATTTCGTGGCATGAGATTACTACATCAAAATTTATTGATACATTTATAATTTTTAAATAAACTTGACATTATTGGTTATGTTACTTTGAAATAATTACTTGACTGACATTTATATTTGATTTGTGACCCAATATTTGGTATTTTTATAAAGTTTAGTAAAGATGTATGGCTTTTATTTTTATGTTTCTTATTTAAATAAAATATGAGAGTATAAACATTTTAGTTACATTTTATATCTCTGCCTCTCCCTATCAAGGGTTAGAGGTATGCCTTTCCCCTCCATGATGATCAAGGCATCCCTCAGATGTGGGTCTACCCCCAAACCCCTGAATCTCTGGTGAACACCACCACCATTTGAGCACCATACTGTTAATCAGCCTGTACCAATTTGATGGCGAGTACATGTGGAGCCCATTCTTCTGATTTTGGGTCACTTCACTTCGGATAATGGGCTCACTCAATCCAGGAAAATATGAGTAGTGCTAGCTCACTGTCATTTCTTAAAATTGAGTAATATTTCATTGTATACATATACCAAATATTAATAATCCACTCATTAATTGACAGGCTCTTGGGTGGTTTTTATATTTTTACTTTAAAATTGTGACATGCTCATTAATTTTATTTCATCAGAATCTGTATATTTGGAGGTGTAGGTTCTTATCAAATAATCAAAAGGTGTCCTGAAAATTTCATCTATCTATAGTAGCTCCCTCTAAAAAAGCCAATGGGGGAAGGTGAACTAAAATCCAGATGAAAGCTAATGACATATTAATTACCCTTAGGATACCCTAGGTCACTTTGTAAATATTATTATGCCTTGGCTGGGGAAATGCTAGATTGATAAAGCATTCCCTCCTTCCTCAGGTGTGGAAGTGGCTCAGGGTAGAATTAAGGGTGTAGCAGCACCAAAATGGAATGGCAGCCTGATCCATCTCCCTGCTGGAGCAATTGCTGGAAACAACACCAAAACAGGGCACCATTGTCCTGAGAAGAGAAAGAGATCCTAGCTATCTGCCTGAGATTTGTAAATGTTTTGAAATATTTTTAAAAAGGTTTTTTTTTTAAGAAATGTTTTTTCTGAAACTGAGAAACATCTCTTTGAAATGAAATGTCAAGGAAAATAGTTCCCTCTCCCACTATTCCCACATGAAGATGGGATCCTAACTTCAGTGAGCCCCTAGCTTTAAGTTGCAATATTATCTCCTCCTGCATTGACTTGAGACACTTGTTTTTTTTATTAGAATTTAACCAATTACTAAAACAAGAGCATCTCACTAATTAGCAAGTGAGTTGATGGTGTACTCTTAAAGACAAACAGGGCTGTGTAGTCTTCTTTCTTCAATGCTAATTATTATTTATCCAGGTAACATGTATGTAAAAGTCAGGATTTGCTTAGTTATGTACAGTAACGACTTTATGTGTGCCTTTGACATCTCTCAGTGGATTGGCACTGTGCACATCACATTCTGCTTAATTGAATAATAAAAGAGTTTTTTTTTAAATTCTCTTTTAAGTTTGTGAAGAGATTTTCTTAGTTGGAGACTTCCTGAACACTTTCCAGAATTAAAAATGCAACATAAACATACAATATGCCCACCACTTCTAAATTAGGAGGGCTTTGAACACTAGATTTCTTCATGAGCTTCCAACCTGTAACCTTCAACTCTGCAGCACAGAGATTCACTGTCCCCACATCTGCACGCAGTAAGTTCTCTAAGCCTCTTTGGTGTCTACTGTTCCCCCAGAGCATACTTAGACCAGATTCCTGTGAATACACTCTCATAGGATAATAATCACTAGTTCTATCCTTTCTCTAAACAAATCTCACATCTTTAGAACTGAAATGGAGTCAGAGACCGTAGGGATCAGACACAAATGGGAACAAGATAATGCACTCTGGGTTGGACACATAAACTCCCTTTCTGCCTTCTCTTCTTGCTCGAATGCCAGGAAATGTACAGTGAGTGCTACTGAGTCTATGCCTCTCAAGGGACCTAAACCTGGAGATCTGAATTTTGAATCCAAGAATCCAAGGTCTGTAAAATGAATGAATCTGAATTCAAGGTCTGTAAAAGCAAAGAATACACAAGTTCTTTCCAAACTAGACCTGGCCTCAACCTGGAATTACCAAGACAGAGGACATACTTTGGACCAAGGATGTCCCAAAAACTCAGGGCAGACACACACTGTGTTGTAAGAGATCAACATGGACTTTTGAGTTGACTTTGAAAGGACATTTTTGGGTGAGGGAAAACAATTTTCTAGATCTTGTTTAGTATTGTATTATATTTGTGTGTGAAGAATAGACAGGCTGGCACTGCATCTGAATTTTTCTGTAAATCAATGGAGGTTTACTAGTCACCTTTTGGGGAATAACAAGGATTACATCAGACAATGTGAAGGTTTCTTCACAGTGAAAAAACCATACTTCTGATCACATAGCACATGCTCAGTAGACATTGCATTATGCTGCTCTTCACTTTGAAATTAAGTATATGTTGTGATGAGTGTTGGGAAAAAGGCAACATGTATGCTGTGCTTGCTGTCTCTGCTTGAGTGATACTAATAATGGATCTACGGTGAGCAACATCAGCAATAAAATGGACTTGACAAGCCAATTAATGTTTTTGTTCCACACCAGCTGGTCTGATTTCTTAGAGTGAGGACCACA